>NC_062220.1:117596712-118196712 GCF_902686445.1 Sciurus carolinensis | reverse complement strand
GCTTTTGGTAGTATGGCCATTTTGACAATATTAAGTCTCCCTATCCAAGAACATGTAAGGTCTTTGCATTTCCTGATGTCTTCTTCAATTTCTTTTTCAGCATTGTACTGTTTTCTTTTTGGAGATATTTTACTACCTTGGTTAAATTAATGCCCAGGTGTTCTTTTAGATTATTGTGAAAGGGATAATTTTCCTAAAGTCCTTTTCAGCTGAATTACTGTTGGAGTATAGAAATTCTATTGATTTAGAAGTGTTGATCTTTTATTCTGCTACATTGCTAAATTTATCAGGTCTAGAATTCTTCTGGTGAAATTTTTTGGATCTTCTAAATATAGGACCATGTCATCAGCAAACAGAGATAATTTGACTTTTTCTATTTGTGTCCCTTTAATTTCCTTCTTTGCCTGATTTATTTGATTTAACTTTTGAAAACTATATTGTATAGAAGGGGTAAAAGTGGACATTCTTGTCTTGTTCCTAATCTTTGAAGAAAACCATTCATTTTTATCTCTCTTCAATGTAATGTTGGTTTTGTTCTTCTCATATGTAGCTTTTATAATGTTGAGGTTGAATGCCTTCTATCCATAGTTTTCTGATATTTTTAAAATGAATGGTTGCTGTATTTCATCAAAGAAATTTTCTGTATCTTTTGAGATGACCTTATGGTTCTTGTTCTTAATTTCACTTTTGTAGCGTGTTAGTTAGATTTTTTCCCCCACAGCTTGGACCAAAGCCCTGACAGGAAAAGTTAGATGAGGAAAAAGTTTATTAGGGGGCTCATGGTTTCAACAGTTTTAGTCCTTTGACAGCATGCCCCATTCCTTAGGACTTGAGGTGAGGCAGAACATCACAGTGGAATAGTGGGGTGAATAGAAGTGGCTCAGAACATGTTCAGAAAACAAACAGAGAGATTCCACTTTACAGGAACTAAATATATAACCATCATTGTGCTCCCAATGACCCACCTCCTTAAGCCACACCCTATCTGCCTTGTGATATCACTCAGTCAATCTCTTTCAGGGGATTAATTTACTTACTGGGTTAAGGCTATCATAACTCAATCATTTCATATCAAAACCTACTTGCATTGTTTAACATATGAACTTTTGAGAAACTCTCATATGTAAACCATTACAAGTGGTGAATTACTTTTATAAATTTGCACATGTTGAACCAAATTTGCATTCCTGGGTTGAAGCCCACTTGATTGTGGTGTATGGTTTTCTTAATTTGGTTTTGAATGCAGTTGACTAAGGTAT
This sequence comes from Sciurus carolinensis, assembly GCF_902686445.1. Lineage (NCBI taxonomy): Eukaryota > Metazoa > Chordata > Mammalia > Rodentia > Sciuridae > Sciurus > Sciurus carolinensis. The sequence goes on along the minus strand of NC_062220.1, from coordinate 118,195,453 downwards.
TAGTATTGATTTTTGCATCTATGTTCAACAGGTATAGTGGTCTGTGATTTTTATTCCTCAATGCATCTTTTATAGTTTTGATATCGGGGTTAGAGTGACTTACCAGAATATAATTGGGAGGGTTCTCTCACAGTCAATTTCATAGAATAATTTGAGAAAGACTGGTGTTAGCTCTTCTATAAAGGTCTGGTAGATCTTGGCTGGAAATCCATCTGGTTCTGGGCTTTTCCTGTTGGAAAGCTTTTAATGGCCATTTCAATTTCAATACCTGATAGAAATTGGTTAAGGTTTTCTGTATCTTGCTGGTTTGATATGTGCAGGATATATGTATCTAATTACTTGTCAATGTTTCTATATTTTTCAGTTCAATGGTTCATAAATTATCAAAATAGTTTCTACTGATCCTCTGGATTTCTGAAGTGTCTGTGTGATATCTCTTTTTTTCATCACCAATTGTGTTGGTGTATGTCTTCCCTCTCATTCTTTGGTTACCTTGGCTGAGGTTTTTATCAAGCTTATTTATGTTTTATAGTAACTGACTCTTTATTGCATTATCCTGTGTATTTTTATTCTAGAATTTATTAATTTTGGCATTCAGTATCATGTGTTTACTATGTCATTAACTGTATTAATAATCAGAATGACATGAATTTGGCAGGAATTACACAAAATATATAACTCTACTATTTATTTAAATTATAATTTCTTAAGTGAGGAAATAATAGGGTGGAGAGGATGAGAGGGAATTTGAAATATTACAAGAAGTTGTCAGAAAAAAAGGCAGAAGGTAGTTGGTACATGCTGGCTATAGAAACAAGTAACAAAAAGTTAACTGAAAGTAATCAAAAGAAAGAGAAAAAGTGGGAACAAGAAAATTTGCTTTGGGGGCAATGAATGTGAATCAAGGTAGAGACAAGGGACATGAACCAAGGTATGAACTAATCAACAGCTATAAGATCTAAAAAAATTGTACCCACATATAATTGAACCCCATCTAGGTCTAATTCAGTTTTAATAATAAATAATTGCAAATGAAAGCAAGTAATGTGAACCTTAAATTGTATGAATATACATATATTTGTTTGAATCTATCCACAAAGTGAGAACATAACCCCACACACCCCTATACCCTACAAACACACAACATCATACAAAATGGTATTATGGGGCACAACTTAAGAACAGACTGATCACCACTGAGAAGTCCAAATTTGAGTGTCTTTATTAAGCCAGTCAACTGACTGTCTCACACAATGTCCCAAAAAATGGCTATTGGAAAAACAGCCCCAACCATAGGGTTGTAGGGGTTCTTATACCAAAAATCACATCAATCATAAGTGTCTGTTGCTATGATTTGAAATTACAAACTAACATCATGAGATCATCAACAGAGGGAGAAGTGGGTCAAAATGACACTTACCAATGACATTTACAAACTAAAGAATGGTTACTAACATCCACACAATCACTGTTCACATGGTACATTGTTCAGAAGCAATAGGAATCAAAAGAGAGCAATTTTTCATTACATAAGAATTGTTCTTTTGTATTGCTAAACATGCCATGCTAAGTAACTGATGAGAGGTACAGAGGTGGGGTGTTCCCATGGGAGAAGATTATTTCCTATATAACATGGAGTCTCAGAGCAAAATGGAGTCTGTTTAGTCATTCTTTTATAGTCTGGCCTATAACATTCTTATGGAGCCAGATCTCTCAGCCCATCACATTCCCCAATGGTTTCATGTACACAATCAAATCATTGATTCATTAGTATAGAGGTGATTGTAGTGGGTGCATAACACCATTAGTTTAACAGATTGGATTCTATCTCTAACATATTTATTTAAACAGTTTATCATGCATGGCCCAATTAAAAGCCCCAACATAACTAGGATGAGAGGTCCTGCCATTGTTATTAGAGTAATTAATCAGGGGGATCAAGAGAACAGATTTTGGTACCAGATTTTTAGCTTTTCCTCACTTTTTTTTGATCCTTTTCCTAATCAGAGATAAACTATCATGAGTGACACCTGAGTGGTTAGAATAGAAACAATAGGTCTCCCCTAAGATCATACATAATTTTCCTTATTTTAAAAACAACAAATTTAACCCTCTTTTGTTTTGTAAAACTACCTCAGCAGGTGAATCAAGGGAATTTTTAAGTGACTTACAGAGTTTTTTTAATTCACTTAGGTTCAGATCTATTTGTCTACTTAAGGTTTTGAAATTTTGGTTTCCTGTAATAAGTGTAGTTGTCCCTATAGCTGTGGAGCTGGCTATGTTTATTCCCACTAGGAGGGAAACTAAGAAAGGGACCACTCATTTAGATAAAGCCAGAGTCCCATATGTTCCCTTTTCCCCTCCCCATCATAATAGTACACCTGGTGAAAGATGTGAACAGTAACATAGAATTCATCCCATTTGGTAATCACAAAAAGTTGAAGGGCCAAGCATGGAGTTATTCCTCATGTAGTCCAAGCAAGAGAAAAAACATGATTAACGTTTTTTCAGTCTTATCTTTAGATAGTGGTTGGGGTCTCTGAGGACTGTCCATTTTCCGTTGTCTAGATGTGATGAGTACATGTTGTAAGATCCCCTCCATTTCAGCTGGTTATTAGCCCTTTTTGGAACAATTTGACATAGACGTAGTCTTCTGACTGAAATGGGTGTTGGAAATCAGTGGTCTCTTGGGGCTGGTTCTCTCATAAGTTGAACATGTTGGAGAGATTTAACAACATGTTGGAACAGAAGCAGGTTCTTGGTAAGGGTGGAGGAAGGGCTCTGGAAGCATTAACATTTTAATCTCTCAGAGGTCATTTGCCTCCAACTTTCTGGACCAAAGTGACCCTTTATTTTTGTGATTTAACCCAATTTACCTATCTATATTGACAGTCTTTTAAACTTTTTATTATTACTGCTCTAATTTTAGGGACTTTTTACTGCTATAAGGAAAAAGGACGATGACTGCTCTTGCTGCTTTGAGCTGAGAGGGGGTGATGTGGGGTGGGGCAAGCAGTAAAACATTCCTTTTTAGAAATTGGGTCTTTCTAGGGGTAAAAGTCTTGTTCTGTGAAAGAAACAAAAAACCATGAATACAAAATAATTAGCATATGGAACATGTCAATGAATATCATGAAGATGATAGAAATCAATAATCTCTTACCAGGAGGTAGAAGAACTGAGACGTTGTTCACATGAAAAGGTCTAACAAAGTCTAACAAGGACTTTTTTTGGAGAGGATAAGGCCTTAATTTTAAATCTTTAACATTATCAGAGTTATCAGGAATGTAAACACAACATTTAGTTAAGTTACCTAATGACATCTGATTTTTATAAAATATCTTTTTATTGGCATGGTCTCCTAGTTTAGCAGAGATTCCTTTATTTTTGTTACTTAGGGCTAGAGAATCATACTAGCAAACACTGATTAAGTCTACCTGTATCAGAGGTTAGGGTGATTTGTAGACCTTAAAATGACTAAAGACTTATAACTCTGGCAGTTTCTCTTGTTAGTTAGCATGCATTTTTGTCTAAGAATCTTTTTTATCACCTCCAGTTTTACTTATTTTGTGGGGGCTAACACAAGTGTACACCTCAAGTTACATTAAAATAACTATTGATTTGTTCTAAAAAGTCCGGGAATGACTGTGTTTTGGTTTTAACTGTTTTTTCTAGGTGTTTAAGATCAAGCTGATCAAATTGACCTTGTTTCTATCTGTTCTTAAGAGTCAGCTGAGTTCCCATAGGGGTCATTTATGGGGAACTTGAGAGTAGCTTCTTAGCTCCTTTAGTGCCATTCACCTGGTAGGGTCTCCTTGAGGAGGTGGCTTCCTTTGGAAGCATTAGAGATGTATCCCTTTCCCAAGGACCCTCCTCTGCAGCAGGTGCACGGATTGGCTTCTCATCCTCTAGTGGTCTTATAAATCTCCCTGATCAGAAGGTTGTATGGCCCAGAGTTGCAAAACTCCTTACAGAAGTTCTCTTGTTCGCTGGGATCAGGCTGACTCTGAGGGCAAGAGCCAAATATTGATTTTCTTGGCCCCTTTATTTTAATCTCAATCTTTAAGTCTTGATTTTAAACATCCAGCAAGTCAGTTTCACCATTCATACAGTAAGAGTACTGGGCTTTAACTTTAATGTCTATGACTTTATAGACATTTACCCACTTGTATTTAATTGGGGTCTATATTATCTGTCCTATAGGTGGTGACTCATTATCTCAAATTAATTCAGATTGTTTGTTCTTGAAGCAATACCTCTGCAAAACATTAATTAGGCAACAGTTATACAGTTTATAAGGAAAATACAAAATGGAATTAACAACAGTAAAAACATACTTAGTTGTTTAATAGCTATCTTAAATTTTGGCTGAGAACAGCCTCGACCATAGGATTGTAGGGGTTCTTATACCAAAAATTACATCAATCATAAGTGTCTGTTGCTATAATTTGAAATTACAAACAAACATCATGAGGTCATCAACAGAAGGGGAAGTGGGTCAAAATGACCCTTACCTAGGTACAAACTACAGAATGGTTACTAACATCTACATCATCACCGTTCACATGGTACATTGTTTAGGAGCAATAGGAATCCAAAGAGAGAGAAGAATGGAGAAACTTTGGATTATGGAAAAGGAAATGGGGGGTATGAAAAATGGTGGAGTGAGACAGACATCATTACCCGATGTACACATATGATTACATGAATGGTATGAATCTACATCCTGTACAACCATAGGAATGAAATGATGTACCCTATTTGTGGACAATGAATCAAAATGCAGTCTGTAAAAAATTAAAAAGTAAATAAATAATTAAAAAAAAAACAATTTTTCATTACATAAGAATTGTCATTTTGTATTGCTAAACATGCCATGCTAAGTAACTGATGATGGTACAGAGGCAGGGTGTTCCCATGGGAGAAGCTAAGCAATTGTTGATGGGTACAGAGACAGGGTATTCCCATGGGAGAAGCTTATTTCCTACATAACATGGCGTCTCAGAGCAAAATGGACTCTGTTTAGTCATTTCCCTTATAGTCTGGTCTACAACATTCTCATGGAGCCAGATCTGTCAGTTCATCACAATAGTAAAGACTAATAAAATATGATGAAATGATGTTAGAAAAAATTTAAAAAGTTAAAATTTTTTTAAAATTTAAAAATAAAAATGAGGAAAAGAAAAGGAATAAGGCAAATATAAAAAGAAAGCAATCTCACTGAGAAATAAAGAACTTATTTCCACTGAGGTAGTCAAAGCTGTTGTCAGGGTTGGATTTTCATGCTCTGTATTTACTTGTAACTGTCGGATTAAGTATAGGGGGTTGTTAAGCTCAATGCCTTTGTGTTTCCAGTCACTGTGGCTGGGATGCAAAGTGGGTTGTAGATGATCTCAGTTTTTAGTTTCCCAGTATAGGGTGGAATACCACCATTGGGGTGCTGACAAATGGTATATTTTGTAGCAGGGGTGACACAGAGATCTAAATTCCAGGTTCTAGTAATTGTGGTTTAGTCTTGACCCAAGTTTAAAATTTGGTGGATTTGGTTTGGGGTCCACCTCCCCTCATTCTGATGAGGATATCTGGGTCTGTATGGCCTCCGATAAAATTCACTTTTGGACTTTACAAACATCCACAGGTTTCACCTTCTCTGCTATGGATATGAAATAATGAGCATCTGCCCTGGAGTTCACATGCTCCTTTGTGGCTGCTCTAGGCATCTTCCCAATGGCTCTTACGGGGCACCAGCATCAATGGGCACTTTCTTATGATCTCAAAACCTGAATTACCCATGTAGAATTTTCTTTGTGCTTATGGAAATCTCTCTGGTTCAGGCAAGCTCTGGGAATTTTTTGTAGTTACCTGCTGTTAAGTTCCTTTATGAATTCCCAATTATCCATCTCTACTTGCAGCTGCTTGGTGTGTGGCAGCCTCTTTCCCCATGAAAGAGTGTTTTACATATACAGAATGCTTCCTAGCCCTGGGGACAAGCAATTTTTTGATTTGCTTTCATAGAGCTACTTTCCCAGTTGACTCTGTCCTTTAAAAGTCAGCCTTCTCTAATCCACAGGTTTCCTCAAATTGATTTTTCTTGAATTCTTTTATTTATTTATCCACTAGGCACACTGTCTCCTTTATCCTCCTCTTCCTTATCACTATCATCACTGTGGGCCAAGCTGGCACAATGGAAATACATTATTTCTTTTTTATGGCTTCCTTTTAGTTATACGTGACAGTAGAATCTATTTTAGCATAATAATACAAGCATGGAATATATGTTGTTGTAATTCAGAATGTGGTACCTCTCCTTCCCCTTCCCTCTACTCACCCACTCTTCTGTCCCTATAGTTCACTTTCTGCCATTTGCCCATAGTAATTTTTGAAATTAATTTTTATGAATATACAGGATGTTGACATTCATTGTGGTGTGTTCTTATTGATACATGGAAATTAAAGTCAGATTCATTCCACTATCTTTCCTTTTCCCATTCTCTCTCAATTGCCTTTTGTCTACTCTACTGAACTTCTAATTTACATCCCCTAACACCCCTTGTTAAGGGTTAGCTACCACATATCAGAGAATAGTTTTGACTGTTGTTTTTTGGGGGGAATTAACTTATTTCATCTAGCATGATAGTCTACAATTCCATTCATTTACTTGCAAATGTCATAAAGTCATTTTTCTTTATGACTGAGTAATACTAATGGTATATATATACCACATTTTGTTAGCCACTCATCTGTTGAAAGGCACCTAGTTTGTCTCCCTACCTGTTATGGCTTGTGTGAGAGTTTACATGTGAGACAATGTGAGAGGATTCAGAGGGGAAATGATTGGGTTTTGAGAGCCTTAACCCTATCAGTAAATTAATCCCCTGATGGGATTAACTGAGTGGTAACTAGAGGCAGGTGGGTGTGGTTGGAAGAAGTGGGTCATTGGGGGCATGCAAATATATTTGCATTTGACCATGGAGATCTCTCTCTGCTCTCTGATCATCATGTGAACTCCTTCTCTCCACCACAATCTTCTGCCATGATGCTCTGATTCTTGAACCCTGAGAAATGGAACTGGCTGTAGATAAACTGAGAGCTCTGAAACAATGAACTCTGAAATAAACTTTTCCTCCTTTAAAATTGTTCCTTGTCATGTCTCTCAATCACAAGAGTGAACACTTAGTGCTTGTGAATTGTGCTGCTATAAACATTGATATGGCTGTATCACTTTAGTCTGCCAAATTTAAATCCTTTGGATAGATACCAAGGTGTGGAATTACACGGTCAAATGATAGTTCCATTCCTAGATTTTTGAAGAATCTCCATAATGCTTTCCAGAATGGTTACACCAATTTGTAATGTCACCAACAATGTATGAGTGTATCCTCTTTCAAAAACCTTCACCAATACTGTTACTTTATAGCCTTGACAATTGCCATTTTGCCTCAAATAAGATGAAATTTCACTGTTTTTTTTAATTTGAGATTTTCTAATTGCTAGTGATATTGATCACTTTTTCATATATTTGTGGACCATTTTTGTTTCTTAGCAGAAATTTCTATTGAGGTCCATGACCCCTTTTTGTTTGGGTTATTTGGGGGTTTTTGTTGTTAATTCTATGAACTCTTTGAATATCCCAGATTTATTAATGATCTATCTGAGGTGCAGGGGGAAAAGAACTTCTCCCATTTGATATGCTCTCTCTTCCACTCTTGTTTCCAGGGATGTGAACAAGCTTTTTAATTTCCTGCCATCCCATTTGTTGATTTTTAATTTTACTTCTTGTGATTTAAGGGTATTGTTAATGAATTCTGTTCCTGAGCTATGTTGAATGTTGGGCCTACTATTTCTTCTAGTAGGTGCAGGGATTCTGGCCTAGTTCCTAGGTCTTTCATTCACATGGAGTTGAGTTTGTGCAGGGTGAGAGATAGGGGTTAAATTTTATTCTTGTATATATGGTTTTCCACTTTTCCCACGACTATTTTTTTAAAAAGCTATATTTTCTCAAATGTATGTTTTGGGCATGTTTGTCCACTAGGAGTTACCTGTTGTTATTGTTTTTTCTCCATTGATCTTCTTCCCTTGTTCTTTGCCAATACAATGCTGTTTTTGTTACCATAGCTCTGTAGTATATTTAAAGGTCTGGTATTGTGATGCTTCCAACTTTGCTTTTCTCACTAAGAATGGCTTTGGCTATTCTGGGCCTCTTATTTTTCCAAATAATTTCATGACTTCTTTGTCTTTTTCTAAGAAAAACATAATTGAAATATTGATGGAAATTGCATTAAAACTGTATACTGCTTTTGTAGTATGACCATTTTAACAAAATTAATTCTGCCAATTGGAGAACATGGAAGGTCTTTCCACATTCTAAGGTCTTCCTCAGTTTGTATATTTAGTGTTCTATCATTTTTATTGTAGAAGTTTTTCACCTCTTTTGTTAGTTTGAGTCCCAAGAATTTTTGTTGAGGCTCTTGTGAATTGCATAGTTTTCCTGATTTCACATTCAGTTGATTCATCATTGGAGTACAGAAATGTGATTTATTTATGGATGTTGATTTTGTATCTGCTACTTTGCTAAATTTACATAAGAGTTCTAGAAGTTTTCTGGTGGAGTTTTTTGAATCTCCTAAATATAGGATCATGTCATCAGCAGAGAAACTTTCAGCACTTCTTTTCCTTTTCATCTAATTTTCTTCTCTTGACTAATTTCTCTGGTTAGAATTTTAAGGACCATTTGAATAGAAGTGGTGAAAGTTCACATCCCTGTCTTTTTCCTGTTTTTAGGAAGAATCCTTTCAGTTTATCTCCATTTAAAGGAATAAATAACAGAAGTAAAATATCAAAGGTAAAGCTAAAGAGAGAAAAATAGAATTTGGCTGTTAGCAGAATAAAAGAGAGAAAGAGAAAAAAGACAAAGAGAAAAATGAAAAATGATATAAATCAAAACCAAAATATACTAATAAAAAATCCTAACCATTTAAAGATAAGGCAAGGAAAAATAACTATGCTTTTTAAAATAAAACAAATGAGAAAATGTAAAAAAATAAGTATATGTACATCAATCAATCAGTACACACAAGCATGCATGCACACACACAGACACACACAAAGACCAAAAAAAATCCATACACACTAATAAAAACAAAGGGAAAAAAGGAGCTTATTACTGAAAATATTAAGGAATTATTTCCACTGAGATGATCAAAATAATCAATGAGAACATATGTTCACCATCTATACCCAGCTGTCTTTCCTTCTATTTCTTCTTGAGTTATGCGCTGAGCATAAGAGTAAGAGCGAAGGATTGTTAAAAACCTTGGTATATTTGTGTTGCTCATCAAGTTACCAGTTGGAATTCAGAAAGCCTCAGCTTTCCTTCTCACCAGTATGAAGTACAACGGAATGGGAGGTACAGTCTGCTGAAGTTTTGTCTGCACAGAGCAGTTTGATGCACTCCTAGGGTGGTTCACTACAGAGGACTGTGAGAAGAGTTCCTCTAGGTGGAGTTCCCATAGGGCTCAGGTTCAATCAGGCCCCAGGAGCTTTGCTTTGTGGTGATTGTTCTGAAGAGATTTTATCAGAGCACTCTTAGGGTCCAGCATCTGCAAATCTCTGCTGGGAGACTGAATTTCATGAGTCTCTCCACGATTCCACTTGTGGGGTAGGGAGCAAATTCTTCACACCCTCTGCTGTCTGTGGAACAGCATTTCCATGCTTCCCGGGCTTATGCTCTGGGCATGTATTCACACCAGCCCATTATTTACACCAGCTCATTCAAATTCTCAATCCACTTCGGCTGGTCCTGTGACCCACCAGACTCAAAGGGGGAAGGGAGCAGGGCTCTCCTCCACATCTCTGACTTGAGTTCCCCTGGCTAGAATGCTCTCCATGCCTTCAGCTCTAGCTCTTCTAGGCAAAGCCTAGTTCCTTTGGCAAGTGCCCGTCAGGACCATGCATGCATCCCTGCTCAGATCACCCAGGTCGTGGCTCCTCAGCTTGGCTGTGTCAAGGTGGCTCCTGCCTTACTCTCTGTGGACAGTGGGAAGAACTGAGCACCCTTCTTGGACCGGTGTACAGTGCAATGAATCCTCTGGATCAGCTCAGGGAATGCTGTCTCTCTGATGTGAGGATTTTCCAAATAAATATGTCTACTTTGTTTCTGTTCATTTTACCTCCCTCTCTGATGTAGCAGTGCCATTACTGCTGCTGCTGGTTCTGCTTCTACTAGCTGGGCTCCCATGTACTCTTTTTTTTTTTTTTTTTTCTCTTTGTTTAATGTACCCAAGTATCTGATTCTCTAAGGCTCCCTGAGTTTCCAGTATTGAATTTAGTGAAATACCTCTTTCACCCACCTCAGAGCAAAGCAGTATTCCTGCTCTTTGAATTTCAGGTCATGGAGCTGATACCGCCATTTCCCAATGATGAGTCCTGCTTCTTCAGGTGTTGAAGTATAACACCAGAGAAGTACACCAAGGCAAGCGTAGAGTAGAAAGTAAGAAGCTTTATTAAAGAAAAGTTAAAGCAGACTTCTCCTGGGTGGAAGAAGGGGACTCAAAGGCAGAATCCATAGGATGAGTAAATCTTGTCCTTTTTATAGGTTTTATTCTCCCATTCTTTCCCCCTTATCTCTTTCCTTCCTGCCTATGTGACTAGGCCTGGTCTTGCAGGTGAAATGCATAAAGTGGGAAGCAGATGGGCAAGGGAAGGGCCAAAGTAATTCAGGAAGGTAAAGGCCCAGGGGGCATCCATTAGCATCTCCTTGTCTGTAGTCCCTGACAAGGGCAGGTAAATTTGGTAATCAATGGGCTCTGGAGATCCTTGACATTCCATTCTCCCAGGGTGGTCTCCAACTTCCAGAGGCAGATGGCTTTCATGGCCTCCATTTTCTCAATCTGACCCGATCCCCTATTTCTACACTAACTGCCTGTCCCCAATTCTGGCTTCAGAGATACAAGAAATAAAGAATCTTTCTACTGCCATTTACTTCCCTCTTCTAATGTATTATTTCTCATACTTGAGGTTCTGACTTTCTATTTCTCAATGAATTTTTTTACAGTTCACTATTAAATGTTGGTGAGTTCCTTTAGTTACTCACCTCACTGAGAAGCAGACCTCTTGCCTTGAAAGTCTGGCACTAACTGTGGAGATGCATCCATTTTCCAATATGCCAACTTCTCTTCCCATGACAAAAAATTTTATATGATTTCTGTCCTTTTCAAGATGTCAGGGTATGATTGAGGGTTAAATATACTCCATCTTGATGAATACTTCATGTGACCATGAAAAAAATTGTATTCTCTCATTGTTGAATGAAATATTTGTACAAAGGCCAATTAGATCTTTGTGACTGATAGTGGTTTTGCTAGTTTCCTAGGGTTGCTGTGTCCAAGTAGCAGCTTCTTTTGGCTTGAAGAAATGCAAGTGTACTAACTCAGTCAGCTGTTTAGGCTAGAAATTCCACACTGAACTGTAAGCATGACCATGCTCCTTCTGAAGACTGTAAGGAAGAATTTTTTCTTGCCCATTCCTAACTTGTACTGTTTTGTTGGTCAAACATTTATTTCTTGGTTTTCTTTCTTTCTTTTCTTTTCTTTTTTTTTTTTTTATAGATTGCATTTTGATTCATTGCACACAAATGGGGTACAACTTTTTATTTCTATGGTTGTACACAATATAGATTCACACCATTCATGTAATCATACATATATATTGGGTAATAATGTCTGTCTCAGTCCACTATCTTTCCTTCTACCACCCACTCCTGCCCCATTTCCCTCTACACAATCCAAGGTTCCTCTATTCTTCTATTGCCCCATCTGCACCCACCCCCATTATGTATCATCATTCAATTATCAGAGAAAACATTTGACCTTTGCTTTCTGGAATTTATTTCACTTAGCATTATATTCTCCAACTCCATCCATTCACCAGCAAATGCCATAATTTTACTCTTCTCTGTGGCTTAGTAATATTCCATTGTGTATATATAACACAGTTCCTTTATCCACTCATCATATGATGAGTACAAGTTTTCTGAGGAATCTTCATACTGCTTTTCACAGTGTCTGCACCAATTTGCAACCCCACCAACAATAAATGAGTTTGCCTTTTTCCCCACATCCATGCCAACACTTATTATTATTGCTTGTGTTCTTGATGATAGCCATTCTAATTGGAGTTAGATGAAATCTTAGGGTGATTTTAATTTGCATTTCTCCAATTACTAGAGATGATGAGCACTTTTTCATATATTTGTTGATCACCTGTGTATCTTTTTTTTTTTTTTTTAGTTTGACTCTATCCCATTTATTGATTCTTGCTTTTATTTCTTGCACTCTTGGAATGTTGGTAAGGAATTCTGGTCCTAAGCCAAGATGATGAAGATTCTGGCCTACATTTTCATCTATTTGGTAAAGGGTATGAGGTATAATTTCTAGGTTCTTGATTCATTTTGAGTTGTTTTGTACAGAGTGAGAAATAGTGTTTTAATTTCATTTTACTGCTTATGGATTTCCATTTTCCCAGCACCATTTGTTAAAGAATCTATCTTTTCTCCATTGTATGTTTTTGGTGTCTTTATCTAGTATGAGATAACTGTACTCATGTGGGTTTGTCTCTGTGTTCTCTATTCTGTACCATTGGTCTACTTGTCTATTTTGCTGCCAATACCATGCTATTTTTGTTACTATTGCTCTATAGTAGTGTTTAAGGTCTGGTACTGTGATACCTCTTGTATCACTCTTCCTGCCCATGATTGCTTTGGCTAGTCTGGGTCTTTTGTTCTTCCAGATAAATTTCATGATTGCTTTCTCTATTTGTATGAGAAATGTAATTGGGATTTTAATTGGAATTGCATTAAGTCTGTTTAGTGCCTTTGGAACTATGACCATTTTGAGAATATTAATTCTGCCTATCCAAGGATGCAGGAGATCTTTTCATCTTCTAAGATTTTCTTTAATTTCTGTCTTTACTGTTCTGTAGTTTTCTTTGTAGAGGTCTTTCACCTCTTTTGTTAGGTTGACTCCCAAGTATTTCATTTTATTTTTTGAGGTTATTGTGAATGGAGTGGGTTTTCTAATTTCTCTTTCAGAGGATTCATCTCTTATGAATAAAAATGTATTAGATTTATGTGTGTTGATTTTGTATCCTGCTACTTTGCTGAATTAATTTATTAGTTCTAGAAGTTTTCTTTCTTTTTTTTTTTTTTTTTTTTTGGGTGCTGGGGATTGAACCCAGGGCCTTGTGCTTACAAGGCAAGCACTCTACCAATTGAGCTATCTCCCCAGCCCCAGTTCTAGAAGTTTTCTGATGGAGGTTTTTGGATCCTCTAAGTATGGAATCATGTTATCGGCAAATAGTGATAGCTTGAGTTCTTCTTTTCCTATTTGTATCCCTTTAATTTCTTTGGTCTCTCTTACTGCTCTGGCTAGTATTTCAAGCATGATGTTGAATAGAAGTGGTGAAAGATGGTATCCCTAAGGGTGTTGTGTTTTATCAAACGCTTTCTCTGCATCTATTGAAATAATCATGTGATTCTGAACTTTAAGTCTATTGATGTGATGAATTACATTTATTGATTTCTGGATGTTGAATGAACCTTCCATTCCCACTTGAACATGATGCACTATCTTCTTAATATGTTTTTGTATGTGATTTGCTAAAATTTTGTTAAGGGTTTTTGTGTCAATGTCATCAGAGATATTAGTCTACAGTTTTCTTTCCTTGATGGGTCTTTGTCTGGTTTTGGTATCAGAATGATACTAGCTTCATAGAATGAGTTTGGAAGGGTTCCCTCCTCTTCCATTTCATGAAATACTTTGAGGCGTATTGGTATAAGTTCTTCTTTGAAGGTCTTGTAGAATGCAGCTGAGAATCCATCTGGTCTTGGTAGACTTTTGATGAATGCTTCTATTTCACTGCTTGAAATTCATCTGTTTAAATTGTGTATGTCCTCCTGATTCAGTCTCTAAAAATTTGTCAATGTCTTTGAGATTTTCTATTTCGCTAGAGTATAGATTTTCAAAGTAGCTTCTAATTATGTTATGTATTTCAATGGTGTCTGTCATGATATTTCCTTTTTCATCATGAATTTTAGTAATTTGTATTTTATCTCTCCTCTCTGTTTCTGTGGCTAAGGGTTTATCTATTTTGTTTACTTTTTCAAAGAGTCAACTTTTTATTTTGTCGATATTTTGTATTGTTCCTTTTGTTTCAATTTCATTGATTTCAGCTCTGATTTTAACTATTTCCTGTTTTCTATTACTTTTGGTGTTGTTCTGTCCTTCTTTTTCTAGGGCTTTGAGATGTAATGTTAGGACATTTAGTTGTTGACTTTTTATTCTTTTCTTGAAAGCACTGCATGCAATTAATTTTGCTCTTAGTACTGCTTTCATAGCATCCCAGAGATTTTGATACATTGTTTTGTCTTCATTTACCTCTAAGAATTTTTTTATCTCTTCCCTGATGTTTTCTGTTATCCATGCTTCATTTAATAGCATATTATTTAGTCTCCAGGTGTTGGAGAAGTTTCTGTTTTTTATTTTGTCATTTATTTCTAATTTCATTCCATTATGATCTGATAGAATACAAGGTAGTATCTCTATCATTTTGTATTTTCTAACAGTAGTTTTGTGGCATAATATATGGTCTATTTTAGAGAAGGATCCATGTGCTACTGAGAAGAAAGTGTATTTGCTCATTGTTGGATGGAATATTCTACATATGTCCATTAAGTCTAAATTATCGATTGCGTTATTGAGATCTATGCTTTCTTTGTTCAATTTTTGTTTAGAAGATCTGTCCAGTGGTGAGAGAGGTGTGTTAAAGTCACCTAGTATTACTGTGTTGTGTTCTATTTGGTTCCTGGAATTTAGAAGGATTTCTTTGACATACATAGATGAGCCACTGTTTGGGGCATAAATATTCATGATTGTTATGTCTTGTTGATTTATGCTTCCCTTAAGCAGTATGAAATGTCCTTCTTTATCCCTTCTGACCAACTTTGGCTTGAATTCTGTTTTATCTGGTATGAGAATGGATACCCCCACCTTTTTCCTATGTCCATGTGCATGGTATGTTTTTTCCCATCCCTTCACCTTTGGTCTGTGGGTATCTCTTTCTATGAGATAAGTCTCTTGAAGGCAGCATATTGTTGGATCTTTCTTTTTAATCCAACCTGCCAGTCTGTGCCTTTCATTGAAGAATTCAGGCATTAACGTTCAGGTTATTATTGAGATATGTTTTGTATTCCTGATCATTTGGGCTTATTTTTGGTTTTCAACTTGACTTAGTTTCTCCTTTTATTGACTTTTCCTTTAGGATATTTCTTCCCTTTGCTGACTCACATTGTTGGTTTTCATTTCCTCCTCATGGAATATTTTGCTGAGAATGTTCTGTAGTGTTGGCTTTCTAGTTGTAAATTCTTTTAACTTTTGTTTACCATGGAAGAATTTTATTTCACCTTCAAATCTGAAAGTTAGTTTTGCTGAATATAAGATTCTTTGTTGGTAACCATGTTCTTTCAGAGTTTGAAATATGTTGTTCCAGGCCCTTCTAGCTTTTAGAATATGGGTTGAGAAATCTGCTGATATCCATATTGGTTTCCCCCATATGTAAACTGATGTTTTTCTCTCACAGTCTTTAAAATCCTATCTTTATTTTGAATGTTAGGTATTTTTATTATAATGTGATTTGATATGGATCTGTTGTAATTTTGTACATTTGGTGTCCTGTAAACCTCTTATATTTGACTTTCCATTTCATTCTTCAGATTTGGGAAATTTTCTGATATGACTTCATTGAATAGGTTGTTCATTCCTTTGACTTATATTTCTGTGCCTTCCTCAATCCTGATAATTCTTAAATATGGTCTTTTCATGATATCTCATTTTTCTCAAAGATTCCATTCATGATTTCTTACCATCTTCTCTGTTTGGGCAACTTTATTTTCAAGATTATACATTTTGTCTTCATTGTCTGAGGTCCTGTCTTCCAAGTGAGCCAGTGTGTTGGTGATGCTTTCTATTAAGTTTTTAATTTGGTGTATTATTATTTCCTTCACTTCAAGGATTTTTGTTTGTTTGTTAGTTTGTTTGTTTGTTTTTTCAGAATTCCTATCCTTTGTTGAAATGATCTTTTGCTTCCTGCATTTGCTCTTTCAACTGCTTATTGGAGTGGTCATTCATTGCCTGCCTTTGCTCTCTTATCTCATCCTTTTCTTCATGAATCATTTTAATTATGTATATTCTGAACTATTTTTCTGACATTTCTTCTCCCATGCTGTCATTGTATTTTATTAATATAGAATCTTGGTTTGTTTGGAACACTTTCTTCCTTTTTTTTTTTTTTCATGTTGTTCACATATCTTCCCGTCTAGCAGTTCAGATCTGGGGTATTGTAGTTTCCCCCCTATAGGATTTTAGTGACCCTGCAGGTTTCCAAACCTCTTTTTTCAGGGATAGATCAATATTAGCAGCACCCAGTACAGACAATATGCAGCCCTAAACCAAATAGCCCCAATGAAGACATTAACAGTATTATCATAATAAACAGAGAGGATGACTTCGATTACAATCTACAGTATAACCAATAGGTTTGCAATGAGGTCTACAGTTTCTCATGGTGGAAAAAGAGGATGGGGAAGGGTGTAGGATGTAACTGTTAATGGGATAAGAAGAGAGTATATAGAAGTCTAGATCATAGGAAGAGTGAAAGCAGAATCAGAAGTTGGTTTTGGGCTTAAGAAAAGAGAGAAAAGTACTCTGAGGAAACAGGTAAACAAAAGGAAAATAGAGAGTGATAAAAATAAAGAAATAAAAACAAAATTTTTCAAAAAGGAAAAAGAAATCTACACTATAACAATCTTCAGTAGCCTGAGGTATGAGAGGTACCTGACAATGAGCTTCCAGTCTCCAGCAGGCATCTCAGGATGGGATTTGCCCCATCTAAAGAAGGCAGCTTTCACTTCCAGAATAATCCAAGATGGCTGCACTGACTTCCAAAAGTTTTGGCAAATGGGGAGCTGCAGCATGGGGCGCTGAGTGATGAGTCCATATCGGGTATGGTCTGTTGGGCCAGGGGGTCCTGGAGGTGGGGTGCAGTCTGTCAGGCCAGGGGTCCTACAGGTCCTGTCTGTTGTCCCATAATGGCAGCAACCACAGGTAACCAAACCTGCGGGTACTGTGACAATGAACTTCCAGGCAACAGCAGGCAGCAGGTGATTTGCTTGTGGTCTGTGGGCAGTCTGCAGGCTACCAGCAGATCATCAGCAGGTTGGCCTCAGGCAGTGGGTGATGAGTAGGTGAAAGGCAGGCAATGGGCAAACAAGAGGCAAGCAAACGGGCAAATTGTGGATGATAGGTGGCCATCAGTGAGCTATCTGCACTCAAAAAGTAACCGATATACTGGCAGAGGGCAGGCAATTGCAATGAACAAATGGGGTAAATAGCAGGAGATTGATGAGCAGCAAAGACTGCCTCACAGAAAAACAGATTTTCCTCTAGTTGAAACCCAACTTAAAGAGTGACAAGGAACACAGACTCCCTCTAGTCCACCATCTTGGATCTCCTATTTCTTGGTTTTCAGCTGTAGCACTGCACTCTCTGCTTCCAACCTCACATATTTTTACCTCATGAATGTGTCCTCTCTCCTTGTAAGAAAAAATGGTCCTTCCTGCTCAATCATGATATCTTCAACTGATTAGATTTTCATGACTCTCTTTTTAAACCTAGTAAAGTCTTGAGGCACTGGTGTTAGGACTTGAACATGTATTTGGGTAGAAATAATTTGACCTACAACAGAATTTGGTCAATTCAACACTTCTTGATGGATCTGTCAAGTGCTTTGAAGGAACCCTGAAATCTTCTACTGTAGTAGCGGACTATTTTATTTCTTATTGTAGTTCCTTCTATTTTTTCTCCACTTTTTGTTTCATTCCTGGTGTGTTCCTTCCCCTGCCATTCAATAAAGATCACGTTCCAGCAGTAACTAAGCCCGTGTGTGCCAAACAACCATCTCCATACACCCTAGATCCATGTCCACAGCAAAAAAGCCCACTGAGTAATTCTTCAGCAAACCAAAGTATTGACAGTTGCGTGATATTCCATTATAATCCAATCAGGTGATCATGAAGGTGGTATTGTGTAACTGGAGAGAAGAAAAAACAATCTATTGCTGAAGTAAGGTGACCCTTCTTGGTCTAAGATATAAATGTTTTCTTGGTTTCTTTTTTTTTTAAATCAAATTCAGGCATGAAAATCTGACAATGTTCATTATAGATGACTTATACAATTTCTTTTGTGGTGGAATTACAACTACTTTACAACTGATGCCTGATTCAAAATGACATTAATGTATGACAGCAACTGTTGTCAAATGATTGTAATGAGCATTTTCTTAGCACTTCTCCTTTTTGGAAAAAGAATTTTGTGCATGTTATCAAATCTTACCTGAGAAATCCCTCATGTAAAGCTCATGTCTTTCTCACAAGTGCCCTTTCTGTCTTACTTTGTGGTTTTTGCCTCAATCCATGTTTCCCATCAAGTTATCTAATGTCACCATAGCCAACAGTAGACTTGTGTAGATGAGACCCAGCATGATATCATGATCACATTGTGTTCCTTTCTGTAACTACAGGTGAACTCTGAAGAAAATGAAAAATATAAGTATTCTCAACTCCCTAACATGCTGAGGAAAAACCTTTGTACTGACATAGGTCAGACTTTCCTACCTGTTTTTATATAGAAAGTTATCCTAACGTCATATTTCTTTTGGAAATGAGGATTGGGATGTGGTGACAAAGTGATAATCCTGTTAAGATTTATTATTATCTACTATAATCCTGAAGCACCTGCCATTATGGTGGTGTGCATCTGTGTGCATGAGGGTGGAGAGGTAACTGTGAGCATGTCCATGTAATAATAATTTTGTATGTATTTATGGGGATGTGGGAACTCCCTCAGAAATTGTGTTCTAACATGCACAACACAAGTGACAACTTTCTAAAAATAAAACCCCACACTAATGCATAATTTGTATGAATCAATTCATTCAACCTTCATCACACCCAGATCTGGAGTTCAATTTACTATGCTCCACTCTATAGAAAGAGATGATACAGAGCCAAATGATCCAGGTCTTGACTGTGAAGGGGAAGAGGCAAAAAGTGTTCAGGAATGGGCACTGATGTTGATGTTTTGGATAGGGAACTGTATTCATTACTCAGCCAAATGTCCCCACTCCAGGTTATTCCAATATATTTGTGTGCTCATATCTCCTACAGAGATGTGAAATATTTTACATACTTGTATGGTGGCCTCCGTGGTCACCTCTGGAGGCAGATATCCCTGTAGGGGTACAAAATGTAAAACATACATAGGCCACATGGTTCCAGTCTAGCTGGAAAAGCAAAGGCTCTGATTCTCATTTATTTATTGATCCTCTCTTTGCTGTATATTTTCACTACTGTCCATATCAAGAATGCCCTGAATAATTCATAAGCAATATCATTAGTACACTAATAGTCATTCTGTATCCTGCTGGATCCCCCAAAGGGCATGGTGGAGTCATGAAGAAACCATGGGTCAGGAGGACTCATCAAATGCCATGGTAAGTTTGCTTATCTTTCTCTAAAATGCAAGTACTGCTCTTTATTTTCTTTCTCTACTATATTATGATATAATTACCTGGATGTATATATTAGAGATAACCTACACAATTTCCTCAGTGGGAAGATTCTCATGGGAGTGTCTGTTGCTGAGACCTCATTGAAGGCAACTTTAATAACTACCAGTATCAAATACACACTGTATGTTAGCGAGCTTTGTGCTCAGCAGCAGTTTTCCCACCTATACAAAGAATTCCATAATTGTCTACTAAAATGGACTTGAGGCACAAATTACCCTTGAAAAGCTTGTGTCATTTGGTGGGAGCAGGTTTGCTTTGCCCTTACCTTGAGTTCCCTTGACTTGTACACTTTCTCATTTGATTTTTTAATGTTGCCCAGTAAATAAGAGACTTGTGCACACAGGACAGAGCATGGCTTGATCTTCTTAGTGACTCCTTTTCTGTAATTACAGGAGGATTCAAGAGGAACCGTAACTGGTATATATCCTGGCCTCACTCTCTTGCTTATGGATAATGTAGATGATGCCAAGGGTCGAGGGGCTTACATCCTTTCGTGCAGTCACAGTGATTCCAACTCCTGTTGGAGGAAGAGAAATGAGGGTGTGAAGGGAGAAATTGATTTAAAAAAAAAAAAAAACCCAAACAACAACAACAACAAAACAACAACAACAAAACCCCACGCAAAACTATGGCCATTTTCTGTAGTCCATAGAAGCAACTATGTGATTGGAATGGTGTGGATTAGGTTAATTAGAGATATATTTGTCTATGCGTGCATCCACATAATGTGATTCTGAGTATGCCTATGTGTTAGTTTTGGCATATTTGTGTGTTTCTCAAGATGCCAGTGTCAACATTTTTTAACCAAAAATGCCATCTCCATTAAATCATGATTATATATATGTGTAAATAAATAAAATTCTAAATTTTACATGTGTACCATTCATTCCATGCCAAGAATACCTCAATTAACATAGAAAATACATCGCATCAAACCCCTGGAAAATATTCACAGAACTCAATAAGGACAAAGCTCTGCTTCATTTCTGTCAATGCACCAGTAGCGACTTCATTCAACAACAAACCTTACCTCTCATTCAGTCATGGCATTTCTTCACTCATGACAGTTTTTTTCACCTTTCTGTGAAAGGTGTCAGAATTCATCTTCCAAACTCCATTCTAGGCACAAACCTCCAGGCAGGGCCATTCCTTAGCAGTGAGCCTCAGGTCCACCAACATGCTGCACTGACTTATGGTGGGAGAGTGAGACAGAGGAAATGCCCAGGCCTGAGTGCTCTGAAACTGAAAACAGACTTTGCATGTTTCAACTTATTATGGAAGCTACCTTATGATGGATCCTTTTGTAGATGCTGCTTTCTGAGAAGCATGTTTAAATTGGAGGGATTTTCATGGGGTCTGGCAAGCACAGCTAAAGCACATCCAGCTGCAGAGCAGGGGTATGGGCTCCAGCAAAGGACAAGCTCAACAGAGCAGTGGTGTCCGATCCCCAGTTTAGGTCCTTGCTGATCCCCTGCTTGGCCTGAATGATATCACAGTGTCTCTGACAGGTCTTCACATTGTCAGTCTCCAATGTTATCTATGTTGTTCTACTCGTACATACATGGTTACTGACACTGGTCACTGTGAGTGTGCAAACACTGTCCTCTTCATTCCTCCTCATCCCTGAGCTCATCCCTGGGCAGAGCATCTTCATCTTGGTCCCCATCAGCATTTGATGAATACCACTCTGTGCTATGATCTCACTTGTGCAACTGTTGGGCTGGATCAGTCAGAATCAGTAGTGAAATCAAGAAGATAGCACTGTGTCGGAGCTCAGCTCCCACATTTCTCATAACTCTAGGCAGGATGTGCTAGACCTTTCTGGGGACCATCTGGATCTGAAGGTTGACTTCACTGATGTAGTGTCCTCAGACCTCCAGAAAGTTTCTGACCCTTTTGCATGAGTCCACAGTCAAATTACAAGTGAGTGTTTAGATCAAACTAGTAAATTCTGCCGCAATGTAACCCAGGGAAAGGAAGGTCTTGTCTTTCTCATCTTTGAACTCCAGGTCTTGGCCATCCAAAATGACAGTCACTACATGAATGTGCTTTCTATATTTAATTTCACTTAGGTTTTAATATGAAACATTAAGAGCCTCATCCCAGTTCCACATTTCAAGTTCCAAGTAGACCTGTGTGTATAATGCAGAGAGCGTTCCTATTCCCTTGTGGGCAGCTGCTCTGATTCTGGCACAGTGTCTGTTCTATGAATTGATATTCCTCAAACCGTTTACATCATAGTTTGGATGTCAGCTTTATCTGTTTCAAGGAGAGAGTGATAACATGCCAGTATAAGTAAGAAGTTGAAATTTACTCCTTCAGTTCCCCTCTCTCACTTGAAGGTTTGCAAAGGTTTGTAGCCTCTCGTTGGATGCCCCCAACCCCACAAAGTTCAGAGAGGGTCTGAGAATCCAGAACAAAGATCAGCATGATCCTATTAATATTAGTATTACTATGTTTTATTGCTATTAAAAACACACTTGAGACTGAATAATTCATACAGCTGTGTTTAGGTTACAACTCTGGAGATTCAAGAGCATGGCACTGACATCTGCTTGAATTCAGTGAATGCCCTCTTAGCTGCATTGCATGATTGGTAGTGTCCTCATGGATGTAGGTGCAGGAGGGAGACATCACATGTTGAGACAGGAAGCCAGCAGGGATCAGATGTCTCATTTGGTCTTCCAATAAAATCCAGGATCTAACAAAGGTGTGAGAAACTATATTCTTGCCAGCTGATGCCCTCAAAGACCTCATCACTTTCAATCAGACCTCCCCTCTTACAGGTTTCAGGACTTTCATTATGGCCACATTGAGGACCAAACCTCAATCACACAATACTGTGGGAGACAAATAACACCCAACCATAGCATCCCTCATGAGGTTAATTGGTGAAGAAGAAAGCAGGAGACACCTTAATTCTGTTGCTGATGTTTGTATCTCTAAAGGTGGGATGTACAACCAAGCATGGGACTCAAGCAGTGAAGATGAAAACCTTCAGGTAGGTAACAGTTCTTTTGGTGTGACCCAAAAGGAAATGTTTCCTGGTAGAAGCTGGGTCCACCTATCTGTGTGGAAAATGAGGAATGGGTCTGAAATAGAAATCAACTGAAAAAATGTATTACTTTCATAGTTTAATGACATAGGAACAAGAGTTAGTAGACCTACTGATGTGGAGCATCATTAGCTACACACAATCTTCCCCATAAGGCCACTCTGTCCTAAATTTAGCTCTACTGAGCATCCAATAGCTTGACTCTCATTGTTGGACATTTCTTAGGAATTACTAATGAGAAAATTTATATCTGGGCTTTGGGTTTGACCCGCAATGGAAGGATTCTAGGGGAACACACTTTCCGAGAGGCACTTTGTGAACCTGTAGTCAAAGTTGTTCTCACCTGTGCTAAGAGTGTGTAAGGAGTCAAATTCCCCTCTGCGTGTTCTGGCCTTATAGTAGTACTTTCTGATCTGTTTATTGTCTACTCCTGGTTTAAAAAACACTCCCAAATTTGGGGTACTTAAAGAAAATTTCCTCAGTACTACCTGGACAGGCCTCTGGGTTCTCCTAAAAGAGTGGGGAGAAGTTCTTCCTTGAACATGGTTCTTATCTCCAGTCCTCATCTAATTCCCAAACTCTGGGACTAGGAGGAAAATCTGAATTTGCTTGCATTCAAGAGACCTATGTCCAGAAAGTCAGAGAGAGAGTGGCTGCCTTTTGGGGGAACAGGAGGACACAGGCATCCCCATCTGAGGACAGTGGGAGAATCTGAACTGGAAACCAGTGCTTGGGATCCTAGACCTATTCCTCATTGCAGAGTTGAGGTGATGGAGGCCAGGAGACATGAGGGCAGACAAGAGAAGAATGGAGAGCTTTGACTTTGGGCTACAGAACACCAGGAACAGCAGCAACTCGAGTTCTCACCTTGACTTAACTCTACCTTTCCTTTTTCCAAGGCCACATCATCACCACCACTGCTCTTGTCCATGCAGAAGGCAATTTATTGGACCCCAAGGATGAGGTAAGGACAATGGGACCAGAAATCTGTAAGTAAGTTACTTCCTACTTCTGTCTCCTTTTTTATCCTATCTTATTTATAAATTATTTGTAGCTCTTCCATATTTCCTCTTTCTCTTTGTATGACTTTTCCAAAGGTGCTTTTCTCATTCACATCTTTGAGGTCCTTGGACCTTCAACATCTGCTAAATCTCTCTGCACCAACTTTCTTTGTCTTGCCCTGGTTTGACCTCAGGCTGCACTACCAAATCATGCTGAGCAAACCTGTATGGCCATGCATTGAATATGAGTAGGGGATCAGGAAATCTGAGTTCTTCTCTGGTGCATGGGTCCCAAACAAGTCTGCCTCTGCTCTAGCCACCACTGCACACCTGGCTTCTCCTGCCATTCTTGGTTCTGAGCATACATGAATGTACCCTTCCTTTCATATGTCAAGATTACCCAGTTAAAAAGCAATTATCCAAACAGGAATCTGGTTCCAGGGATCCTGTCCTGATTTAAAATGTGAGTTCAAGGCAGCAAAAGTAGACAAAGGAGGATAGGAATAGGAAAGGTGAGTGTGGAAAAAATGGGAGGGAGAGCAGAAGTCAAATAAGTGCACATATTCTCCACTGCTTCCTTCACTTTCTTGCACTTTATGCAATCCACCAGAAGCAATGAGAGCTCTGAAGTGGCCACTACTGCATGTGACCATGACCATGCATGGGGAGGTACAATTAGGGTTAAAATCAGTGCAGGAAGCTGTCTGAGGATGAAGCTGCAGAGGAGGTAGGGCTGGAGGAGCAGGGTCCTTGCTCCAGCCTGTGTCAACATACCTGCTGCCCCTCAGGGGGCCCAGATGTGTGCTACTCAACCTTCTCACCCAAGTTCCCTAGAACACTCTATCCTCTGCCTTACGTTCACTCTCTAGGGAGCAGCCTCAGAAGGTTCTGAAGGTGAATGTCCATGGGAAGTTGCTCCTGGAGGACATTCATAGACATTCTCTGCCCATAGACAACACCCTCTGCTGAGGGCAGCAGACCAGCCTCAGTGTTCCCTGACCAGATCCCAGGGGAGATCGGGGTTCAAAGTCACCTAGTATAACCTGAGAAAAATCGTGGTCCTTGTCACTCTCTGTGGCCAGCAACTCCTCCCATGTGACCCTGCACCTGGTTCTTTGTTGCAGATTGTTCCAGGGACACCTGGGCAGATAGTGATTTCTGGTCTCAGAGTTCCAGCTTCTGAGGTGAAGCTTGCAGTGTAGAGAAGCTGCAATCAGCTGGCAGGAGGAGGAGCAGCAGCTGCCTTGTGGCTTTTCTCTTCCACAGGGATAATAGCCTAAATTGTATAGAGGTGTACAGATTTATGTTTACTTTGTGAAATGAGTTTAATGTTGGTATTTAATGTTTACGTTGATATTTAGTGTTTGATGTTGGGAATCAATCTAACAAAAGAGGTGAAAGACCTCTATGATGAGAAGTACAGAACACTAAAGAAACATATTTAAGAAAACCTTAGAAGATGAAAAGATCTCCCATGTTCTTGGATAGGCAGAATTAATATTGTCAAAATGGTCATACTTCCAAAGGTGCTACACAGATTGAAAGAAATTCCAATTAAAATCCCAATGACATTTCTCATAGAAATAGAGAAAGCAATCATGAACTTCATCTGGAAAAATAAAAGACCTCATATAGCCAAAACAATCCTTAGCAGGAAAAGTGAAGCAGGAGGTATCACAATACCAGACCTTCAACTATAATATAGAACAATAGTAATAAAAATGGTATGGTATTTGGCACCAAAATAGACAGGCAGACTAATGGTACAGAATGGAAGTCACAGAGACAAACCCACATAAATACAGTTACCTCATACTAGACAAGGGAGCCAAAAACATACAATGGAGAAAAGATAGCCTGTTCAACAAATGGTGCTAGGAAAACTGGAAATCCATATGCAGTAAAACACAATTAAACCTCTATCTCTCACCCTGCACAAAACTTAACTCAAAATGGATCAAGGACTT
Source organism: Sciurus carolinensis (assembly GCF_902686445.1). Classification (NCBI taxonomy): domain Eukaryota; kingdom Metazoa; phylum Chordata; class Mammalia; order Rodentia; family Sciuridae; genus Sciurus; species Sciurus carolinensis. The sequence continues at coordinate 118,169,750 of NC_062220.1, read as the reverse complement.
TGGAATTAGACCAGAGACCCTGCACCAAATAGAATACAAAGTAGGCCCGAATCTTCTATCACGTTAGCTTAGGATCAGACTTCCTTAACAAGACTCCCAAAAGCACAAGAAATCAAAGCAAGTTGATCCAATATGTTGTGAACTAAGTTTTCAAAATTTGTTCAGAGCCAACATTACTCGTAAATGTCACACATCTATTATTTCACACATTTACTTTCCCCATATAAGACCTTTGATAAACATCTAAAATGTCCAGGTTTAACATATTTGAGATGAAGCTGGATCAAATGCTGGCATCAATTTTAACTGCCACCTCAAGTGTTTGAGTGTTGCAAATTTATTCAACCAACCAAACAAAATGGAAATCATAATGGCACAGCATGTATTAAAAATAAATCAAAACAACACCCACGTGTAACACAAAGAGTGGTGGCACATTAAAGCAAGACTAGCAGGTACAAACAACAACTGTCTATTGCATAGTAAATAAGCTGAAAATGGTTCCAAGTGAGACAAGCCCATGGAGAGGTCACCGTGAAGGTGCCAACTGAATTTACCCTGCTAAAGGAAGCAATTTTTACAGGAGTTCTCAATGACAACAGAAAGAATCTTCCTTCTTAAAGTAAGCTAGTCTGAGAAGTACAGCTGTTTTAATTTAAAGTAAGTTGTGTGCTTACAAGATAAATATCTGGATACCTTTCTGAACTAAAATTCTGATATGAACACCATTAATGGCATTGCCAGTGCAGGGGATATATGGAGAGGTAAATGAGAAAAAGAAATGGAAGTCAGGAAATAAGTCATCTGTATCCAAACAACAACCATAAGATTTCATGGTTAACTTCATAATTGTCCAAAAATTCATTTCAATTTATCTGTTTTATTTGTTGAGTCACAGAGATGTGCTTTTCTGATTTTTTGTTTTGTTTTGTTTTCCTCTGTATCTCACTATGATAAAACCAACACTCTGAACCTTGGAATACAGGAAAAACAGAACCACAGAAATAATGTTTCTTCTTGATGTTTCAGATAAAAATTTATGAAATGTTTTTTTCAGTCTCTGTATTTTCAAATTAATTTGCTTTATACTAATTAAATTTCCATATTGAAAATAGCAGGAATGCTATTTTTTTTTCAAGGAAGATCTAGTTTCTCTATCAATGCAGTTAAAAAAGAAAATGAGCCCAGAATGCATGGAGCAGTTCTGTGTGAACCTGAAATACAAGTCATAGAAGGGAAGGTAGGGAGACAGGACACTGAGGTTCTCACTGATCCAGAGGTGAGATTTCTGCCCGTCTTTTTTTTTCTCTCTGGCTTGGTCTCCAGGCCAAGGGGCTGAAAGGGGCCCCACATGAGACAGGAAAAGCCCCTTGTTCAGTGTTGCATCCTGAGAAAGGTGACTCCTGATGCTCCCAGTAGTATTGAGAAATCACATTTTGTTTTCCTTCTGTCCCTTCAAAACCCCATCCTCTAGGATATTTGGCTTTACTGATAGCAGTCACAGCAGAAGGAATAAGGACCTGATCTAGGAGGGCATTACCAAGAGGATGGCATGAAACTTCCTTGGTTCTGTTCCTGTGTCTTCCTGGTACTCAGCTTGGATCTGTGCATAGGCACAGATGTGCTCAGCAATAAAAGTACACTTTGTTTAACCAGCAGGAGAAGGGAGAACACCACAGATAAGGCAGAATTAAGGAGGTTGTTGATAGGGATGAGGTTGGGAAAGCAACCACCCGGATCACTTATGAGCTTATTTTGGCCTCACCTCTGTACTGCAGGCACATGGATATGATACTAAAGAAGATGGGAAGACTGAAAGCAGGATTGAGGGGTAGGGGTAGTGCAAAACCAGTTTCCAAGTTTTAGACTGCATGGTGTATACACAAAGTCAATGCAAATAGTATTGTAAAACTTTTATAAATTAAACTGAGATAGGAACCATAACCCACCCATGGAAAGTTAGAACTTGTATCCTGAATTCAAGATGGCACATTGCCTGCTAAGACAGAAATATGCAAATAGGATCTAAACAAGATGCAGAGTTTTATAAAATAATATAGGAATGTCTGGGATAGAGTCCAACTATTTTGATATATAATGGATTTAGAAAAGCTCAACACTCATGTGAAAGACAGTGAGATGACAAAGGCTTTAGGCAGTCATTGCAATATCCATCCCAGAAATAAGGGCAAACACTGTTGAAGTGAATGGAAGTCTAGAAAAATACAGGAGGAATTTAAACTTTAAAGGAGAGAACTGCATGGAATCATTAGAGATGAACCTCTTGTGGAAGATATGACGATTAGATGCTAAACAGGAGTCACCCTGATGGCCTCACATATAAACTAATCAATGAAATACACAGAAGGAAAAATTAAGAAAAACATAATGCTCCCAAAAACAGGAAAAAAAAATGCATCAGTAACCTGTGGGATAATCATGTGACCTATTATATAGGGAATGAGTGTCCTCAAAGGAGAAGAAACAGGCAGAAATTACAGTCAAATCCATGATTCATTAAACAGAATTAAATCCACACCTTCAAAAGTTCAATAAATGTCAGCACGGGCACATGGAGAGAGTCACATGCACGCTCATTAAATGCATTTTCTTGTTTTCATGAAAACTTTCTAGAGCCTGGTCAGATTTCAGAAATATTTTGACAGTTAGTAAACTGTCAAACTGTTCCCTGAAAATTCCATTAGAAAGTTTCCTTTTCTCTCACTCTCTTCTGCCCCAATCACAACACAGACTCCAGTCTCAAGACACCTCTGCTGGATTCTGTTCATAGTATCCTCCCTGGTGAACTCTTTATTCATGAACTGCAAGACTTCAGGAAAAACTGCCTCTGGGGGTACTTATTTATTATGCTGACTGAGAGGGTGTGCCCTACTAAAACTGGACTGAAAAGTTTGTAAGTTTCACAAACAAGGGTGTGAGGAACAGGAAACAGATTTGAAGCCACGAACCACACCGAAAAGTGTTAAAGGAATTAGACCTGAGAAAGCCTGATCCCCTGCATGCTGTGAGAACCCTTGTAAAATATTTGCACAAGTCTCAACACCTGTGGGTGGCAGTGACGGGCTTGGGGCAGAATGAAATCAGGATTAGTGAGTGGAGCTGGTGAGAGAAGCAGGTCAGCTTCCATCCTTTCTCTATCTGTGGCTACCCTGATTTGTTCTCTGTAGAAAGTCAAACACAGATTTGCAGAAAGTGAGTCCAGGTGGAGCTGGTGATATGGAATCAAGGGGAGAACCCTGTGTGCATCATGAATGCTAATTGGTGTGACCTCCTGCTTCCCAAATGTGTCCCTATTCAGACTTGTTCAACTGGGGAAGCTGACTTTCAAAGGGACTGGCAGCATAGACATCTTGTACTCCTAAGGATATAGTGCCTGGCTGAGACCCAGATTCTTGTCTATACTTTCCTATCTCTGCCAGTCACATCAGGATTATGAGTGGGAATTTCCTAATTTCCCTGCTTACCTGAAGTCCCATCATTCAGAATTTCATCAATCCTCTTCCTCTCAAAAGAAGTATTATCAAGCTGGGCGTGGTGGTGCATGCCTGTAACTCTAGTGACTTTCAGCAACATAGCAAGGCTCTAAGCACTAAGCAAGACTGTCTCAAAATAAAATTAAAAGTAAGGGCTGGGGATTTGGTTCAGTGCCTACGTTTTTTTAACCCTTGATTTTACAAAATTAAAATTAAAATTAAAAAAACAGTGTTACCAGACCCACTGCTACAGATCTTGCTGAGCTAAGGAGCAAAGAATATGAGGAAACTTACCCTTAATAAAATTCCTTTTGGATTTGAATTCCCTGCCAAAAGAACATATCAATGACAGATGGTCAACCAAGGAAAGCTCTCACCTTTGCCATGATGCCTACTTGCTAGGGATGAGAAGAAATGGGAGTAGGTGGATGTAGTCACCATTTATTGATTTTCATTGTACTGTAAATATTTATTTTATCTCTCTCTGGTACTGCAAAAAATGTATTTATCTCTTGGAATTCTCTTTAGGCATGGTACATCACACAATAATAGATTTGAAAATTAAAGTGAAATGAACCTGAATTATTTTCCTTTCCTTAACTGCAAAGAACTAGGACTCAGAATTAGATGTAGAGACAATTTCTATAAGAAAAATATAAAGCACGAGTAGGGTGAAAGAAGTTCCTATTCTGGTGTGAGTCAGAACAATGTCATCCAGAATCTATGAACCAAAAAAATGAAAAAGTAAAGATGGGCCCAATGCCCTAGCACTGTGACCTCATGCTGCTATGATAAAGGTGGAAGCCTGGACCCTCCTCCTTGCACCTCCAGCAGGTACACGACAGATCTATGCTGCAGGTGGAAAAGAAGGAAAGAGGCACCTGAAGCTAGACTTCCTGGGAGGTTCCAAGAATGAGGCAACAATGCAACCATGGCTTTTAGCCATGGGAATTTCCCTGAGTGCTGAGCCACTGTGGTATTGAAGAGTAAAACTCTGGCAGGCATTGTGAAATATGAAAACGTCAAAAATTCAAATTTTCTTATCCATAATAAGCACTTTCTCATATTTTTAAAAAAAATATACATGTCTATAATTCCAGTGATTCAGGAGGCTGAGGCAGGAGGATCAAGAGTTCAAAGCCAGCCTCAGCAAAAGCGAGGTGCTAAGCTACTCAGTGAGACCCTGTCTCTAAATAAAATACAAAATAGAGCTGGGGATGTGACTTAGTGGTCTAGTGTTCATGAACCCCCCCAAAAATATATATACATGTATAGTTTATTTATTAGAGAAAGCACAGGAGGATGTTGATGCACATTGAATCTTCACATCCAAAATTTGCGAAGCGCAATGGTAGATACAGAAATGTCATACTGGAGTTGACATGTAAGAAGATATCAGAACATGAAAATTTCATTGCTAACACTGGAAAATTTTTGGCAAACTGGTGAAGGTTGATTACTGTCCTTTCTTGTCTGGGGTCTCCATCCAGCTGTTTAAAGAATTCCTAAAAATACAATCAACAAAATTCATACTTTCAATTTTCAATTTTGATCTTTTCCCGGGCTAGCTCTATGTGTATTGGAACTGATTGTGGTTCTGGGAAATTGCAGTTCCAATAAACTTTCCAATCACAAAGGCAAATAACCTATACTCTATAGTGTATGGTGTTTCTAAGCAATGATGTTAAGTAGGTTATATGCAGGTCACAGTGCTAGGGCATTGGACCCATCTTTATCTTTTCATTTTCTTGGTTCATGGATTCTGGGTGACTTTTTGACGTGTATTTTTTATTTACAATGGGTTTGTCAGGATGTAACTCTACTGTAGGTTGATGTACTGCATATATAATTAACCTTTCATTCTAACTGGAGTTCCACCTAGTAATTGAGTTGCACATCATGGAAACCATATACATGGAGAATCCCTGAGGAATTAGTTTCTCATCCTCCAAATATCTCTTTCATTATTAAAAAAAAAAAAGAAAAGAAAGAAAAGGAACTATTTAGTTAAGAGTCCATACTCTCCAGGAGAAAATCCACATACAGGATTCCATCGACCTGAGGGACTTGTGGTTCTGGAAAAGGAGATTTCACTCTCATTCTCTCCTGTTTGGTTTCCTTCATATGGGTTTAAAAATGAGTGAACTTGATGAAAATCCATACTTACCCTTGTCTCATTCCCTTAGCAACATCAAACAAAACTTGTCTCAGTTGAAATTCCTTCAAGCAGAGGGGAAAAGAAGATCACTCATCCAGGGTCACCATGACTGGGGCATAGTAGACATGAAAAGAATTAGACAATATGATTGATTCAAAGCAGCACCAAGGCAGGCCTGCACCATGAAGAATCATGGAGGCATTTACAATGAAGATTTCCCCGAGAACTGGAGGAGTTGTACCTATAGGCACGGACTTGACCCTCTCTTCCAGCAAATGAAGAGTTGGAGAGATACACATCTCATAAGACCACATCACACAAAGCAGAGTATGCTGTCATTATCCCAAGAAGATAAAATGGGGTATGTTTTGTTCATTATTTTGCCATAGGACAGGAGGACAGCTGAGAGGGAACTGAATTTCTAGTCCATGTTGCAGAGTTGAGGAAACCTCATCAGAGCAAGGAGCTTTTGTTCTTAGGGGAGGTTTTGGTCTCACTTCCCTTGAACTTGGCGCACTGTGGTAATTGTTACTGCCTGCATATGAACTGCAGTAATAAACACCCTCATCCTCCAGCTGGAGTCCAGAAATAGTCAGATAGGCTGTGTTGCCAGTCTTGGAGCCAGAGAAGCGAGCAGGGATCCCTGAGGGCCGACTACTAACACTATAGATGATGAGTTTATGAGTTGTTCCTGGATGCTTTTGGTACCAAGAGACAGCATTATAATTCCCAATGTCACTGCTGGTTCCAGCACAAGAGATGGTGACTGTCTCTCCAGGTGTTCCAGAGACTGAGGGAGGCTGAGTCAGAGCAGACTGGGCCCACAAACCTGAAAAGAGGAGAGAACACACTACATTGAGTCAATGCTTAGCCCAGGTAAACCTGAGCAGGAGAGGCAAAACATCAGCCTCCCCTAGATGTTCCCAAGACCCCTTTTCTGCAAATGTCACACCTGTGCCCTGATTGAGGAGGGTGAAGACAAGCAGAGTCCAGGCCATGGTGGAGGTGCCCCAAAGCACTCTCTCCTAAGACCCCAGCACTGGGCCTGCCTCCTCCAGACTTCTTTTATCTGCTCCCTTGCCTCAGAGGAAGAAGGTACTCAATGCAAATCTGCTTCCTGTACCTGCCTGTCCTCAGCTCACTCTGGCTTATCCTGAATTCTTTACACTTTTGAATTCATCTCCTAAAGAGTTCAGCTGGGGGGATACAATTTCCCTGCCTTAGAGTTCCTGAAGATCAAAAACTTGAATTGTCTATCCTTGATGGCACAGGAAAGAAAGATCTGCTGAAGTCCGTCATCTTTGTGAGCTCCTACCTCTTCAATTTCTGCTGAGATCTCACTGTGTCTCTGTGACCCTGAGTCATATCCCACAGCACCCTCTTCTGGTGTCCATCCTCCAAGATCTCTCTACTGTTAGTAAACTAGGTTGTGGCCCCCAGGAAACACCTGCTGTGGTTGTTGTTGGGGTCTCCCCAGAGACAACCTTGTCTCTGCCCCTGTGCTATATGTGGAAGCATATACAGCATGAAATTCCACCAGTATGTCTGTCACTCCCTGGCCACTCACCACATACCACATGGACCAACCAGTGGTCAAGGAAGGCATCTCATGGAGGAAACAGGGTGCCTCACCAAGGGCCATAGTCCTGGCCCTATTCTGCAATTTTGTTCCTATCTGTCCATTCCCAAATAATGATCAGTTCTTCCTTAGTGGCTGAATCTCAGTCTCAGAAGTAAAGACCATGAATCCTACTTCTTGTGTAGGATATCTACAAGATGAGAGCAAAATGGGAAGGGAAAAATTTGAAAATGGGTCATTTCTATTCAAACAAGTGCTATTTATTTATTTTAAATTATTTTATTTTATTTTATTTTTGGTAGTGAGGATTGAATATAGGGTTTCTGAACTACTGAACCACATCTCCAACTGTTTTTTATATGGTATTATAAACAGGATCTCACTGAATTGCTCACGGCCTGGGTAAGTTGCTGAGGCTGGATTTAAACTCATGATCCTCCTACCTCAGTCTCTCAAGCTGCTTGGATTATAGTCATGTGCCACCTTGCCTAGTCAAATATTTTATATTTTAATTGGTATTTATATTATGTGGTACAGTGTACTATTATTACAAATGTATAAATTGTTGAATGATTAATTCAGGTTAATGAACTTACCTCACTCTGTTTTTTTTAAAGCAGCTTTATTGAGGTGTAGCTTACATATCAACAAATTCAACCATGTCAACTAGACACACCAATGCCTCTTACTGTGTTGGGAGTTGTGCAACAATCACCACAATTAATTTTAAAACATTTTTAACACCCAAGAAGGAAAATTCATGACCATTATTTAGTAGTCATTCCCAACTGCTCTTTCCCTCAACATATTCATCCACTCTGCCTATCTGTAAAAGAAATTACTCATTCTCTTTCCAATTCTAGGTGATTCTCTATTCTAAAATTTTAAAATCACTTTTAATTGAGGAGAATATTTAAGTTATATTTCATTCAATTTTGAAATACAAAATGTATTAGTATTAACTATAGTCACCACACTATTCAGTAGACCAATAGAAATCATTTCTCCTGTCTGACTGAAAATTTATCCCCTTTTACTAAATCATGTTTTATCCTGTTCCCTTCCCCACCTCACCCCTGTTCTAGAATGATTTTATTCTCTACCTCTGTGAGTCTTCTTATAGATTCCACATACAATTGAAATCATGTAGTTTCTAATCATTCTGTGCCTAACTTATTTCACTTAGCATAAGCAGCTTTCATTTTTACTATTGACTTCATATTTACCTAAAGATTACATTCAATTTTACATTATGTGTCCAGTCCAAGAGAATTTATTTAAATTGTTTTCTACCTTCTTCGTTTGTTTCCATCATATCCCATGAACGTGGCAAGATCAAGTAGCCTTATCTCAAAGATATAAAATAAAAACTGCACAAGTGTGACAAAGGGTCCTTCATTTATTTTCTGAAAGCACCTTTAAAAGCCTTTTCTATCTTTCTGTATTTTGCATGGCCTATGGTTCAGATTGATTTAATTTCCTAAGCAAAAATATTGCTGTTGTTTGTAGATTTCATTTACAGTGCAGTATGCACACACCATTTTTTCAGACTGAATACAACAATTAAACCTCAGATAGCACGCATGGAAGATCTTCATGACCACCAGGAAAGCAAATCACAGAAGGCAGACTGGAGGAGACACCAGCACATTAAAAATACCCCAACAGTAGAGAGTTTTCCACTTCTACCCTGTGTCTCAGGCCTGCTCTTAGGAAGCCTGGTACCTGGACAGGGAACCAACATGTAGACAGAAAGAATCCAGAAGAAGCCCAACTCTTGTGTCTCCATGACAAGAAAGGGAACTCCTCATCATCTGAGAAACTTTGGAATGTGCACATTTTCTTTTTCTTAGGGTTTTTCTTTTCTCCATCTGTATTAGTCAGGATTCTCTAGAGGAACAGAATCAACAGAAAATATGATTACAAAAAGGGGATTTATTAATTGGCTTACATGACCAGAAGCTGAATAGTCCACAATGGACATCTGCAGGCTGGAAAGCTGGAAGAACCAGTAGCTGCACAGTCCAAGAGGCAGAAGTCCCAGAACAAGAAGCATCAACAGTGCTACCCTAGTCCAAGACCAAGGCTTCTGTAAATTACCTGGAGAATCACTAGCAGAATCTGCTTTGGAAGAGTGAAGAAGTGAGAGTTCGCTATCCTCTGATGATTGAAGCAGGAATCAAGAAACTGTTCAGGAAGAGTTGAGCTTGCATCTGCATCTACTTCCTTGTTCTTCCAACTTTCATTCCATCCAAGCTACAATCCTATTGGGCATTGCTGCCCACGCTTAGCGGGGTCTCCACTTCAGTTCACTATCCCACATTCCAGTCATTCCTAGACATGCCCTCATTGACACACCCAGAATCCTCTTAATCATTGGCATCTTTTAATCCAATCAAGTTGACAATTCAAATTAACCATTACACCATCCTACTTGATTCTGACTTTGGAAAACCTGTGGTCACAGCAGTGTCAGTGGAGACTGTAGGGCTTTTTCTTCATTTAAGAAGCTAATTTAGTGTCATGCAATTACACTACTTTTGTTACTCTCAGTACTGGGTGTGGTCCTGGCCTCTGTCACAGGAAGTAAACAAACATGCAGGGAAACTAAAGTCCCAGACTTGTTGCTGGAAGACCCGAAGGAAAGGCCTGCGAACCCACACACAGTGGGAAGTTTGTGGAAAGGAATGAGTTTGGAAAAATCACTCTGCAACTCAGGCTCAATTCTGAGCTACCCTTGAATGAATTAGATCCCACAGGGGATAGGAGAGAATATGGACAAAATTTGCTATCTCAACCTCAGCTGAGGCCTGCAAGGCTTACAATAAACAAAGATACAAAGGTCAAGGCAAAGGGTTTCTGAATTGATACAATGTTGAAACTACATTCTACAGAAAGCTGGCTTAGTCTAAATGTGCATATAGTCTGCTAAAGCAAAAATAACAACATAGGATTTTAAATAGTCTCATCATACCATAATATATAATTAGACTTGTCCTGTATAAAATGCAAGACCACTAGGTATGTAAAGAACCAAGAAAGTCTCAACTGATATTAGAAGGAAAAATGAAGAGATATCCTATTGACCAAATAGGACAGCTAATATCATAATAAAGACTATATTACAAGACTCAGTTGTAGCTCAGTCATAAAGTGCTTGCCTAGCACAGGTGAAGTCCTGGGTTCACTCCTCAGTACCACATTAAAAATAAATAAATAAAAGTTAAATTTTCTTTAAAAAGACTATATTACAAAGATTCTACACTAACCTTTAAAAAATGATAGTAGAAATAATGTCAAAGTATCTGGAAATGAGCAGAGAAAGACAAAGTTACAGCAGGGAAACAGAAGATAGAGCAAACCACAAAGTGGCAGCACCACAGATGAGAGGTATGTTAGAAGGGATTAAGAGAAGACTGATCTCTGGAGAATGAAAGAGTAGAGATCTCCACATCATAGCAAGGAAACTGTCCCCTCATATAAAACACAGAGAAGGAAATGGTTTTGTTTTTAATTTTTTAATTAAAAAGTACTTCCTCTAGTCTTTGGTCTGTCACATAAGAAGCCTGTATGTTGTTACAACAGACTAATAAGCAAAGACCACCTACACCAGATTCAACAACTCCTCTTAGATGCATCAGAGAATCAGTGATCTCCTCACAGTTGATCCATCTTTCACTTTTGCATCTTGTTGTCCATTCTCCAGGTGACACATATGAAGCCCTTGACAGATTAGTGGGCTCAAGGAGAACCTACAGAAAATGCCCTTGATGTGTGTCTGTGTTCAAATTGAGACCAGATTCCCCTTCCCTGCAGAATCACCTGATCCTATCCCTCTACCTCCTCTCTCTGCTCACACCCTCTTCACTCTGATCCCTCCTCCAAGACTTACTTTCTGCTCTTCCAGATCCAGAGTTGTCCTGGGCCCTTCCTGTCTTAGTCCATCACTCAGGCTGCTTTCTGAGACTAAATGCTCATGCCTTTATCTTCAAAGGCATAGCTCCTTCTCTGTGTTAGTAACCAGGAAAGTGCTTCAAAATCTTTTCCTGAATGAGATTCTCCTTTTATGTACCCTTGTCAGTCTTTGGTATAATCTCCAATGCATTGACTAAAATTTGCTTTTGAAAAATGTTTCATTATTGTGTCTGCATGCCCCAACACTTGAAGGATGGAGACTCTGTGCATCCTGATTAATTTCAAAGCCCTGATCCCACCCTTGGTCCATGAGGGATAGCTGCAGATTGATCCCAGAGAAAGTGGGGAGTAGCTGAGCTGTTCACTTGTGCAAGGGTCTCTACTCTGCAGGCCAGGTGTCCAGTGGCTGCTTTCTCCAACCCAGTCCCATGGTAGGAATCAGACGTCAGTGAAGATCTGTGCGACTGTCTCCTGGGTCCCAAGTCAATGCCAACCTCAATCTTTGGCTCTTACTCTCTGTCTCACTTTCTGCTTGCTCTATCACTTATTGGAGGGAAATAAACCCATCCATTGTCTCAGACAAGTGCTTAGGAAATGGAACAAGCTTCGGATGTCCTTAAGTTTTGGCAAACTAGGTAGAATTACTTCCTGTTTCTCATCTTTGGGAAATAAGCCTAAACTTATTCCTTGTTCAAGGAATTCTTGGCTCTATTTTTACGTATAAGTGTGCTTGTTAATCATTATAGCAGGAATCCGAGCTAGAAATTGGTTGGGCTCACCACTGCAATCACAAACTGTTGGGAACCACTGAGGGAGAAGGGGTACACCCACGAGACATCCCTTCCTTGTGGAACAAGAGTATACCCTCTCAGGACAAGCCCATCCTAGTGAGAGAGAGTTTGCCTGCAGGGAACATCTAGGACAGGGTTTCTGGTGTCTAAGGGAAGAGAGAATCCTAAGAATAGAGTCTCAACTCAAATTCTGTCTGGTACACCTCACTTGATTATAATGACAAAGTCTAAGACTTCAAGAAAGACAGCATCTTTCCCTTTGTCCTCATTTCCTCCATAATGTCCTCGGATTTTTCTCAGTGGTGGTTAGTTCACCAACAGACACACTCATGAAGAGCAAAGAGGATGATGTTGACTAACAGCATGGTGAACGCGGAGTCTCTGCAGAAGTGATTCCAGGCAGCTCTACACAATGTGGCAGTAAGAGGCATTGAGAGTGAGGATTTCCCTGAGTTCTAGGACTGGACCAAACAGTCATCTTCAGAGTGTTCTATTCTTAATGTAAGAATTTTAAAAGAGTTGCACATTCAGGTACAATATCACACAGCAAAGAACAAGCTGTTATTGTCCCTTAACAATAAATTAAAAATTGGGTTTTCTTTTGCACTTCATGGTAGGACAAAAGTGTAACAGAGATTACTGAATTCTCAGGACCCTGTGGCATGAAGCCCTCTCTATGCAGGGCTAAGGAAGCATCTTCAATGTGAGAAGAAACACGTGAGTTCAGGATAGGTTTTGTATCCACCTTCCCATGAACTTGGAACACTATGTAAAGTTCTACTGCTTGTATACAAGCAGCAATAATAATCAACCTTGTTCTCAAGCTGAAGGCTAGAAATGGTCAGTCTGTGTTGCCAGATTTGGAGCCCAGAAGTGATCAGGTGTCCCAGAGTGACACTTAGTGACTGTACAAATCAGGAGTTTGGGGGATGCTCCTGGGGGATTTTGATACTAGGACACACAGCTACATTTCCCAATATCATTGCTGGTTTCAGCAGTGGAGATGGTGACTCTCTGTCCTGTAGACCCAGAGGCTGAGGGAGGCTGAGTCAGAACAGATTGGGACCAGGACCCTGAAAAGAGAGAAAAGCATACTCTGGTGTATCAGTGCTGGTCCTAGCTGAGCCAGAGCTGGAGAAGACACAACATTAACCCAGATTTCCTCTTGTCCCTTCCCTGGAGGTGTCACCTGTGTCCTGAGTGAGGAGAGTGAGGACAAGCAGAACCCAGGCCATGGTGGTGACGTCCTGAGAATGTTGCCTCCTTAGCACCCAGCATGGGCCTGGCTCCCCAGACCTCTCTTATCCCCTCCCTGACTCAGAGGAGGGAGGGGCCTCCATGCAAATGTGTTTCCAGCTCCTGCCTTTCCTCCCACTACCCTTAGCTACCTTGGACTCTGGCCACCTCTGCCTCCCTAGTTATAAAAGTTCAGCTGAGGGGATTAAAATTGTTTGATGTGCATTTTCTAAATCAGACAGACTGAACCTGTGACAGTTCCCAGGAATTAGAGCCCTTTGGGATGTCCCACCGCACATAGTGGAGACTATGTGAATGTCACACGAAGATTCCCAGGGCTTCTGTGTACTGAGTGGGATGTCCTTGAGGACATAGTAACAGGATGGCTGGATGGATCAGGAAGATCTATCTCAGGAAGAGTGTGGCTGGAAGCAACACACATCCTCCTTAACCTGCTCAACTTCTGGTCCCCTCGGTTAGGATGTGTGTTCAGACAGTACTAAGTCCTCTGCCTCTGGGAAAAAAAAAAAAAAAAAAATTAGGGCTGGATTTTGATGCTGAGACATGGTGTTATTGATAGGCCATTTGGAAAATAATTTTTTGTAATACAATATATTTAGGACTGACACCCTAGTACTTCTAATCACAAGAAAACACCTGTTTGGACCTCATTACTGTTCACAGTAAACCACAGCAACTGCTCTCCAGACTCCAGTCCCTCACTGCCCCCTGGTGGACTCACAGGGAAGATTCCAGACCTTGGGGAGGGCAGGGGAATGGAGCTGGGTAATCTGCTGTGCTTCCTCTCCTCAGTCCTGCCCCCATCACCCCATCTCCAACTCAGGACAGGTCCCTAGTCCCTTCTATCCCCTCCAGGTGCCATTTCCAATTTTTTCACATTGTTTTATTGGTGTATTATAGTTTTACATAATGACGGGATTTGTTTGTTACATATTTATACATGCACACAATATAACCATAGAATTTGACCATTATCACTCAACACTTTCCTCCTCCCTCCCATCCTCCCACCCTCTGACCCCTTTCTTCTACTGATCTCCCTTTGCTTTTCATTGGCTCCCCATGCCCCCACCCTACCCCACCTTTCTTTTCTTGTTCTTCTCTAGTTTCCATATATCAGAGAAAACACAGGACCTTTGACACTATGAGTATGGCTTATATCACTTGACATGATGTTATTTACTTTCATCCATTTTCCTGAAAATGCCATAATTTCAGTTTTTTATGGCTCAATAAATTCCATTGTGTGTATATACCACATTTTCTTTATTCATTCATCTGTTGATGGACACCTAGGCTGATCCCATACTTGAGCTATTGTGAATTGTGCTACTATAAACATGGGTATACATGTATCACAATAATGTGATGACTTTCATTCTTTGAGATAAATATTGAGGGCTAGGGTTGTGGCTCAAGGTACAGTGCTTCCCTAGCACATGTGAGGCACTGGGTTCAATCCTAAGCCCCACATAAAAATAAATAAATAAAATAAAGGTATTGTGTCCATCTCCAATGACAAATATTTAAAAAAAAAAAATACTGAGGAGTGGCATACCTGGGCCATATGATAGTTCCATACCGAAGCTTTTGAAGAAAGCTTCCAAACTGTTTTCTATATTGGTTGTACTAATTTACAATCCCATCAACAGTGTAAAACTGTTCCTTTTTCTCCACATTCTTTCCAGCATTTATTGTTATTTCTATTCCTGATGATTGCCATTCTGATTGCTATGAAATGAAATCTCAGTGTAGTTTTGATTTTTTCCCTAATTGCTAATAATGTAAATATTTTTTCATGCATATGTTAGCCATTTATATTTCTCCTTTTGAGAAGTGTCGGTTTATTTGCACATTTTTCATTGGGTTATTTGACTTTTTGGTGTGGTTTTGTTTTGTTTTAGTTCTTTATATATTCTAGATATAGATCTTCTGTCAGAAGACTAGCTATCAAAGATTTTATCCCATTTTGTAGGCTCTCTCTTCACATTCCTAATTGTTTCCTTTGCTGTGCAGAAGCTTTCCAATTTGATGCCATCCTGTTTATTAACTCTTGGCATTATTTCCTGAGCTTTAGGGGTGCTATTGAGAAAGTCATTGTCTGTGCCTAAAAGTTGGAGTGTTTTCCCCACATTTTCTTCTAGGAGTTGCATAATTTCTGATATAATTACTAGGTCTTTGATCCATTTTAACTTTGGTGCAGAGTGAGAGATGAGTCTAGGTTCATTCTCCTGCATATGGAGTACCAGTTTTCCCAGCATCAGTCTTTTCTCCAATGTATTTTTTTTTTTTTGGCACCTTTGTCAAGGATCAGAAGACTGACGATGTGTGGGTATCTCTGCATCCTCTATTCTGTACCATTCATCTATGTGTGTGTTTTTATGGAAGTACCATGCAGTTTATGTTCCTACAGCTCTGTAGTATAATTTGAAGTCAGGTATTGTGATGCCTCCAGCATTGATTTTTTTGACTTAGAATAGCTATGTCTATTCTGGGTATTTTCTTCTTCCTAATGAATTTTAGGACTGGTTTTTTTCTTTTAGTTCTCTGAAGAATGTCATTGGTATTTTGCTGGGGATTGCATTGAATCTGTATGTTGCTTCTAGTAGTATAGATGCCTCTTCCTTCGTCTTCTGACTTCCTCCAGGATGGAATGTGTCTTCTGCCTCACCAGATGCCCAGATCCACCCTCTCAGGATTCCCTGTTTGTTTCAGAGTGGCCTGTCTCAGGGTGAGTATTCCTACCACACATCTGGACTCAGGGTTTAGGAATTTTAATGGTTGAAATCATTCAAATCTGATAGTAAAATTGAACGAGAAAAAAAGTGAATCTAGGAGATGATGATAAACCTCTCCAAATGGTTCAAAGAAAGAACTTGATTGTCAGAAAGTATGCTCAATGAGAATTGGAAATGGTTTAAGGGGAAACAGGAGGTGAATTTCCATGTTGGAGTGTGTGGGAGAAGGAACTGGGGTCAGGATTGCTCTAAAGGACCCTCCCGGGGACCTCTCATCAGAGTGTCTCTTTGTCATACAGGACACAGGACCCTTTTTCCTATAAGCTCTTTGTGCCTATAGAGACACCTCAACTCACATATTTGCATTTTCCTCAGATAAGATCTTACTGTAGAGGGAGATGCCCGATCTAGTAGGTTTTTCTCAAAAGAGTTGGGTTTGGGATACATAGTGATTAGGCTCTTTGACAGAATACAAATAGGAAAGTTTCCTCATAGATGAACATTAATCTAAGCATCCTATAGAGCACAAACATTATGAGCAATTACTTCAATGTCACTATTCATGCCACATGAGAAACATATTAAGACATAAAGAGAGGTGATGGTCAGGTCAAATGTGAAATGAGCTAAGACAGCCTCTGGGTTGGGGTAGAAGAAATGTGTGTTTGGAGCAAGAGGTGATTTGGGAATTGAGGCTATGGTTTGTGTGTGTTTCAAACACTGTGAGTTTTACTTTTTGAGGAGTTAATTTAAATTACAATGCCTGTTATTGTAGATATTAATAAAATGGTATTGTATTGATGACCTGCTCAGAAACACTTAAGTCAACATGTTGAACCAGCCATCCTGTATCATTGTCACCTGGGATCATTGTGAATGGCTTCTTGGGACCATTTAGGGTGCCCAAGCACTGCCTGAAAGAAGCAGTGATTTTCTACTTCTTTCATTGTCCTATGTCATATTGGCACACCAAACACACTCAGGGTGCCCAGGCTGAAGGAGCCACTGTTTCACTTAAAATTGTTGTAGATTTTTTTGTTCATGCAATAATCCATGACATAGAAATAATAAATTCGACTTCCAGCAAAAGAGCACAAAACAACCATTGAATAAAACATGATTTATAACTAACAAAACTAAACAAATTAATTTAAAATACACACAGATAAATTCACAGAGAATTACTGAAACTGAACGAAATATGATGGTTCCTTCTATAAAAGCAATGACCAAAAGAGTGAAATATCCACATGAGATGCAGTGATCCCTAACCCTGAGGACCTATGGACACACGAATGATCATTGCCTTGATCTGCCAGGTTCCTGTGGCATTGAACAGTGAAACCCTGGTGGATGTTTTGACACCTAATACTTTAAATTGTCTCTGTCATTAGGGATCTTTCTCTCATCTTTAAAATATATATAGTTGTGTGGAAAAGTTGATGAACATGCATTGTTACAGTTAGACAAGAAAAATTGGGTCTCCTGTTGTGGAGCACTGTAGGGTAAATATGCATAAGGACAATGTACTTTAAATGTTTTTAAAGTATTTTAAATGTTTTTATTTTGCATTATGGTTATATGTTCATTTTGACATATTTTTCTCCATTTCAATCCCTAGTACTTGCCCTTTGCCTCCCCACTTCCCTCCCCTTGTGTTCGTTCCTCTACTCTATTGATCTCTCTTCTATTTATTTTTTTTAAATTGGTGCATTATAGTTACACATAAAAGTGGATATATTTGTACATGCACATAGCACACTCGCTTCCCTTTTCTTCTCATTCCCTTCTTCTATTTCACTGTTCTTTCTTTATTTAAACATATTTGTTAGTTGTAGATGGAGACAATATCTTTATTTTATTTATTTATTTTTATGTGGTGCTGAGGATAGAACCCAGTGCTTCACACGTGCGAGGCAAGCACTCTACCACTAAGCCACGACCCCAGCCCTCCACTGTTCTCTTTGTTATTTTTGTGAGATGCCCTTTTTCTCATTTCTCTCTAGCTTCTGCTTATAAGCAAAAACATTTGACCTTTGACTTTCCCACTCTGGCTTATTTCACTTATCATGATGTTCTCAAGTTTCAGTCATTTACCAGCAACTGACATAATATCACTCTTCTTTGTGGCTGAGTAAAACTCCATGTTGTTTATATACTGCATTTTCTATATCCACTCATTTGTTAATGAGCATCTAAGGTGATTCCATAACTGCAATTGTAAATTGTGCTGCTAAAAATATTGGTATGCACGTATGACTACGGTATGCTGATTTTAGTTATTTTGGACAAATATCAAGGCATGGAATAACTGTGTCATATGGTGATTCCATTCTTTGTCTCTTGAGAAATCTCCATATTGCTTTTGAAAGTGGTTTTATACTAATTTACTGTCCCACCAATAGTGTATAAGTATACTTTTCCCCCCACATCCTAACATTTATTGTTATTTGTATCCTTGATGATTGCTGTTCTAACTGGAGTGAGATAAAAATCTCAGTGTACTTTTGACTTATATTTCCCTGACTCCAAAGAATGTTAAACATTTTTTCATATACTTGTGGACCATTTGTACTACTTTTTTTTTTTTTTAGAGAAATCTATTTAGTTCATTTGCCTATTTATTAATTACATTATTTAGGGGTTTTTTTGGTGATAACTTTTTAAATTCTTTATATATTCTAGATATCAATCCCCTGTTATAAAAGTAGCTGGCAAAGATTTTATCCCATTCTGTACGTGTTTTCTTCACACTCTCAATTGTTTCCTTTGCTGTGGAATAAAAAAGATGACATGGAGACAAGTTCACATAGATACAGTCATCTAATTCTTCACAAAGTTGCCAAAAACACACTTTAGAAAAAAGGTAAGCTTTTTAACAAGTGGTCCCAGGATAACTGGATATGCATTCTGTAAGAGAATGAAACTAGACCCCTATCTCTCACCCTGAACAAACGTCAACTCAAAGTGGATCAAATACTCAGGAATTAGACCAGAAACACTGCAACTACTAGAAGAAAACATAAGGTCAACACTCTAACAGGTTGACACAGGCATAGACTTCCTTAATAAGACTTCTAAAACTCAAGAAATAAAACCAAGAACCAACAAGTGGGGTGGCTTTAATTTTACTGCTTTTTAAATACTAGAAGAGAGAACTTTGAATGTTTTCATCACAAGGAAATGATAAATATTCAAGAAGATAAATATTCTTCTACTGATTTGAACATTACATAATACATACAGGTTTTGAAATCTGCCAGAATTTTGGTGTCTAATAAATACGTGTCAACTTAAAATTAAGCATTGATGCGTTATAGGACATATAATCTATGTGTCTACAGATACACATTTATTTGAGTATATTGAATAACTAATATATGTTATTTATTTGTATAATTATTTGAAAAACCACAGAAGGCTGCTCCTGAAGTTTGAGACTCTACATATTTAGGACAGGAAGAGCTAGGATAGCTGCACAAATGTCATATTGGAGGGGTCATGTTCTCTAAACCTGTTATTACTTCTATAC
The DNA here is from genome assembly GCF_902686445.1 of Sciurus carolinensis. Lineage (NCBI taxonomy): Eukaryota > Metazoa > Chordata > Mammalia > Rodentia > Sciuridae > Sciurus > Sciurus carolinensis. Next base: position 118,150,286 of record NC_062220.1, on the reverse strand, counting down.
TTTTTAATGCTCCCTATCATAAAACAGTAAGTACTATGTCACGAGGAACCTATCATCCCCACTAAGAGCAGAAACACTAGAATAGGCATTGAAGACTCCCTGCCTTATTCTGTCTCACAGAAATTAAGTAAAGAATCACAATGATGTGTTACAACCCCTGCAATTCCCCTCAGTGCTTGACAAGGATTCCACTGAGTAATAAAGATGTTTGCAAAGTCTCATCTCATTGGGAATTTGGTCTGCGGGCTTTCCTTCCTTGCTTGCTTAATATGTGTAGGTTTACTATTAATATTTTATATGTTTTCCCTGATAACAGGGGTCTTAACAGAACCAGGGTTAAAACATAAACACCAGACTTCTAATGGAACAGTGATTTCAGATTTAGTCATTTGCAATGAAACTCTGAGTAACCAAGATTGCTATGAGAAAGTACAAAAACAGATTCTAGCCGCCAATCCTCTGTTGACTACTCTAAGATGATCTGAAGCACGTAGGCAAATAACTCCAACCTCATTAGGAAGGATTAACAGGAATAAAAGAAATAAAGGGAAAAAAAGTTCCTCAATGTTAAGTTCATGCAGTATAAGATGATATCATATTATTGTTAGCTTAAACTGTCTAACATTTATTAACTACAGCAGTAGTCACATGACTGGCATTTATTCAACCCTGCCGAACTTGCTTTAACCTTTATGATTAGTTAAATATTAATACGTCTTATTGTTTAGTTATAGGTTATCACAAGTAAACAATTACTAAAATTAATTAGAATATTTCATTGTCTAGTCTAGTAATGATTATACAAAATATTTTTGTTTTTCTCCTTGTGACCTTTTCCTGTACTGGAAAAACATGTGTAACTGCCAACCATTTAATGTATAAAAAGTTGCCTGGGAAAAATTAAAATTTAGAACTTAGCGTCCATTCCTTGAATCTGTGTTGCTTTGTTCTCCACCACGCTGACGCCTACTCCCTCACCTGAGACCACTACGACCCCTGCTAGGGCTGGACCCCGGCAATGATGCAACTAGAGTCAGGCAGCAAGTCTCATCTCAAATGCCAGAGAAGATGATACAAGAGTACCTTCTCGCCCGCCCGCCCCCAAAACGGATGGACGCTGGTGACTGAGTCCACCTGCCTGCTCCAACACCAAGAACAGAGGCTGGTACCTGAGCCTGTCGACTTGCCCCCCTACTGCTGAGGGACACTTGTGCCTGCCTCCGAGCTGACTCCGTGCACCCTCGCTGGGGCTCCCCAGCTTCTTTGGAGGCTGATGTAGGCATTTTGAATTATTTCTGAGGGCATGGTCATCATCATTGGAAGGGTGACTCCCTTCCTGAGACACCTACAGGAGACTGGAGGCCCTTTGACAGGTACCTCTACTTACTCACTTAGATCCTACACCCTTCCCCATCCTCTGGTTCACAACTAGAAACAATGTAAATAGTAATTGAACTCATCCTGTTCATTACAATAATGTTAAAGTCTTCATGGGGGCTATCTGGTTCAGGGCTGCATTTTCTCTGTATTGGGTGCTACTGGTATTGATCTCCCCTTCAAAGGAGAGGTAGTGAAAAACTGCAGGGTCATAATAAGCCTGCAGGGGGCGGGGAATTTCAGTATCACTGATATTCACTGCTAGAGGGGAATATATAGAAACAATATGAAAAAACAGGGGAAGAAAGTGTCCCTAACAAACCAAGATGCTATTGTGATAGAATCCAATGACAGCATGGCAGTAGAAAAGACAGAAAAAGAATTTAGAATCTACATAATTAAAATGATCTGTGAAGCAAAAGATAAGAGAGCAAATGCAGGCAATTCATGGCCATTCCAGGAAACAGTTAAAAGAGCAAATGCAGGAAGCAAAAGAACACTTCAATAAAGAGATACAGATTCTGAAAAAATAAAAAAACAAACAAACAGAAATACTTGAAATGAAAGAAATGATAAACCAAATTAAAAACTCAATAGAAAGCATCACCAACAGAATAGATCTTGTGGAAGACAGAATCTCAGACAATGAAGACAAAATATTTAATCTTGAAAATAAAGTTGAACAAACTGAGAAGATGTTAAGAAGACATGAACAGAACTTCCAAGAATTATAAAAGAACAAATTTAAGAATTATTAGAATTGAGGAAGGCACAGAGATACAAAAAAAGGCATGAACAATCTGTTCAACAAAATAATATCAGAAAATTTCCCAAACCTTAAAAATGAAATGGAAAATCAAATACAAGAGACTTACAGAACACCAGGTGCACAAAATTAAAACGATCCACACCAAGACACATTATCATGAAAATGCGTCACATACAAAATAAAGATAGAATTTTAAAGACTACAAGAGAAAAGCATCAGATTACATATAAGGGAAAATCAATATGGATATCAGCAGATTTCTCAGCCCAGACTCTAAAAGCAAGAAGAACCTGGAACAATATATTTCAAGTTCTGAAAGAACAGGGATACCAACCAAGAATCCTATATCCAGCAAAATTAACCTTCAAATTCGATGATGAAATAAAATCTTTCCACGATAAACAAAAGTTAAAAAAAATTACAAATAGAAAGCCTGCCCTACAGAACATTCTCAGCAAAATATTTCATGAGGAGGAAGTGAAAAACACCAATACAAGTCAGCATAGGGAGGAACTACCCTAAAGGAAAAGTCAATCAAAGGAGAAACCAAGTCAAGTTAAAAACCAAAAATAAGCCAAAATGACCAGGAATATAAATCATATCACAATAATAACCCTGAATGTCAATGACCTAAACTCAATAATCAGAAGACATAGACTGGCAGATTGAATTAAAAAGAAAGACCCAATAATATGCTGCCTTCAAGAGTCTCTTCTCATAGAAAAAGACATTCACAGACTAAATGTGAAAGGATGGGGAAAAACATACCATGCACATGGACCCAGTAAAAAAGCAGGGGTCTTCACCCTTATATCAGATAAAGTGGACTTCAAAACTTAAGTTAGACCAAAACACATTAATAGTGGGGGACTTTAACACACCCTTCTCACCACTGGATAGATCCTCCAAACAAAAATTGAACAAAGAAACTATAGAACTAAATAATACAATCAATGATATAGACTTAATGGATATTTACAGAGTATTTCATCCATCATTGAGTGAATATACTTTCTTCTCAGCAGTTCATAGATCCTTCACCAAAATAGACCATATGCTATACCACAAAGAAGCCATTAGTAAATACAAAAAAATAAAGATATCCTATATCCTATCAGACCATAATGGAATGCAATTAAAAATGAAAGATAAAATAACAAACAAAAACTACTCATACACCTGGAGACTAAATAATATGTTACTGAATGATGCAATGATAACAGAAGACATCAGGGAAGAAATTTAAAAATTCTTAGAGGTAAATGAGAACACTGACAAAACATATCAAAATCTCTGGGACACTCTGAAAGCAGTATTAAGAGAAAAGTTCATTGCATTGAGCACATACATTAAAAAAATAAAAACTCAACAACTAAATGACCTAACATTACATCTCAAAGCCCTAGAAAAAGAAGAACAGATCAACACCAAAAATAGTAGAAGACAGGAAACAATTAAAATCAGAGCTGAAATCAATGAAATTGAAACAAGAGAAACAATTCAAAAAATTGACAAAACAAAAAGTTGGTTCTTTGAAAAAGTAAAATTGATAAACCCCTAGCCACACTAGCAAAGAGGAGACAGAAAACTCAAATTACTAAAATTCATGATGAAAAAGGAAAGATTATGACAGACACCATTGAAATACATAACATACTTAGAAGCTACTTTGAAAATCTATACACCAAAAACATAGAAATGTTTGAAGACATTGACAAATTTTTAGAGACATATGATCCTCCCAAACTGAATCAGGAAGACATACACAATCTAAACAGATCAAGTTCAAGCACTGAAATAGAAGAAGTCATCAAAAGTCTACCAACCAAGAAAAGCCCAGGACCAGAAGGATTCTCAGCTGAATTCTACAAGACCTTTAAAGAAGAACTAATACCAACACTCCTCAAAGTATTCCAGGAAATAGAAAAGGAGGGAACCCTTACAAATTCATTTTATGAGGCTAGTATCACTCTGAAACCAAAACCAAAGACTCATCAAGGAAAAAAAACTTTAGTCCAATCCCTGATGAACATAGATGCAAAAATCCTTAACAAAATACTGGCAAATCATATACAAAAATATATTAAAAAGATAGTGCACCATGATCAAGTGGAGTTTATCCCAGGGATGCAAGGTTGGTTCAACATCCAGAAATCAATCAATGTAATTCATCACATCAATAGACTTAAAGTTCAGAATCACATGATTATTTCAATAGATGTTGAGAAAGCATTTAATAAAATACAGCACCCTTCATGCTTAAAAAACTAGAAAGAATAGGAATAGTAGGAACATACCTCAACATTGTAAAGGCTATCTATGCTAAGCCCACAGCCAACATCATTCTTAATGGAGAAAAACTGAAAGCATTCCCTCTAAAAATGGGAACAAGACAGGGATGCCCTCTTTCACCACTTCTATTCAACATCGTCCTTGAAACACTTGCCAGAGCAATTAGACAGACCAAAGAAATTAAAGGGATATAAATAGGAAAAGAAGAACTAAAGCTGTCGCTATTTGCTGATGACATGATCCTATTTTTAGAAGATCCAATAAACTCCACTGGAAAACTTCTAGAACTAATAAATGAATTCAGCAAAGTAGCAGGATATAAAATCAACATGTATAAATCTAATGCATTTTTATTCATAAGTGATGAATCCTCTGAAAGAGAAATTAGGAAAACCACTCCATTCACAATAGCTTCAAAAAAAATAAAATATTTGGGAATTAATCTAAAGAAAGAGGTGAAAGACCTCTACAATGAAACCTACAGAACATTAAAGAAAGAAATTGAAGAAAACCTTAGAAGATGAAAAGATCTCCCATGTTCTTGGATAGGCAGAATTAGCATTGTCAAAATGGCCATTCTGCCAAAGTCCCTATACAGATTGAATGCAATTCCAATTAAAATCCTATTAATCTATGACATTCTTCATAGAAATAGAGAAAGCCATCATGAACTTCATTTGGAAGAACAAGAGAACTCAAATAGCCAAAACAATCCTGAGTAGAAAAAGTGAAACAAGAGGTAACCAATACCAGACATTAAACTATACTACAGAGCAATAGTAACAAAAACAGCATGGTATTGGCACCAAAATAGACAGCAGACCAATGGTACAGAACAGAAGACACAAAGACAAAACCACATAAATACAGTCACCTCATACTAGACAAAGGAGCCAAAAACATACAATGGAGAAAAGATAGCCTGTTCAACAACTGGTGCTGGGAAAACTGGAAATCCATATGCAATAAAATGAAATTAAAACCTCTATCTCTCACCCTGCACAAAACTCAACTCAAAATGGATCAAGGACTAGAAATTAGACCAGAGACCCTGCACCTAATAGAAGACAAAGTAGGCCCAAATCTTCATCATGTTGGCTTAGGATCAGACTTCCTTAACAAGACTCCCAAAGCACAAGAAATCAAAGCAAGAATCAAGAAAGTGAAGAGAGAGCCTACAGAGTGGGAGAAAATCTTTTCCACATGCACTTCAGATAGAGCACTTATCTCCAAAATTTATAAAGAACTTACAAAACTTTACACCAAAAATACAAAGAACCCAATCAATAAATGGGCCAAGGAACTGGACAGACACATTACAGAAGAAGACATGCAGGCAATTAATAAATATATGAAAAAGTGTTCAACATCTCTAGTAATTAGAGAAATGTAGCTGGGGAGATAGCTCAGTTGGTAGAGTGCTTCCCTACAAGTTCAAGGCCCTGGGTTCGATCCCCAGCACCACCAAAAACAAACAAAAAAAAAAAGATGAATAAGAGAAATGTAAATTAAAACAACACTAAGATTTCATCTTACTCCAATTAGAATGGCTATTATCAAGAACACAAACAATAATAGATGTTGGCATAGATGTGGGGGAAAAGGCACACTTTTACTTTGCTTCTAGAGTTGCAAATTGGTGCATTCACTCTGGAAAGCAGTGTGGAAAATCCTCAGAAAACTTGTAATGGTCCCACCTTTTTACCCAATTATCCCCCTCCTTAGTTTATACCCAAAGGACTTAAAATCAGCATACTACACTAACACAGCCACATCAATGTTTATAGTAGCTCAGTTCACAACAGCTAGATTGTGGAACCAACATAGATGCCCTTCAACAGATGAATGGATAAAGAAACGGTGGTATATATACACAATGGAATATTATTCAGCCATAAAGAAGAATAATATTATGGTATTTGCAAAAAAATGGATGGAATTGGAGAATATCAGGCTAAATGAAATAAGCCAATCCCCCAAAACCAAAGTTCGAATGTTTTCCCTGATAAGTGGAGAATGATATATAATGGGGATGGGGGTGTGGGGAGTGAGAGAAGAATGGGGAACTTTATACTATGTAGAAGGAAATGAGAGAGAGGGGGTATGAAAAATGGTGGAATGAGAGAGACATCATTACCCTATGTACATGTATGATTACATGAATGGTATGAATCTACATCGAGCACAACCACAGAAACGAAATGATGTACCCCATTTGTGTACAATGAATCAAAATGCAGTCTGTAAAATATTAAAAAATAAATAAATAGTTTTTCAAAAAAAAAAGTTAAAAAAAAAAAAAGACAGTACCTTCTCTACCTCCTGCTGGTTGTCACCACAAACAGGTACAATGAGCGAGCACAACCTCTGATCAGCCTCACAGACACAGGCCTGAACACTCAGGACATTATTCAACTCTCCAATACCAAAAGCCCGGCCCCACTGCTGCTGTGACTGGGTGGTATAGAGATCAAGGTTTGTGCCTGTCCCATTCTCAATGACTTAAGTTTGAAGGTGCAGTATTTGTTGGAATAGGGAGAAGGAAATAGGAAGAGATACTGGTAAAAATAATTGAAGAAAACGTTATGAGAAAACTTGGGCACTCAGGTAGGTGATCTTCCTTGCTAATTTTCCCAGGAAAGAAGTTGTTACCCAGTCATGGAACATTCGATGCAAAAACTGGGAATTTCTGGAGATCTGGAACGAATTGATCTTTGGGCCAGGTGTATGTGTGTGTGTGAGTGGGTATATTGAGTCATATCCGGGACTCCAACTACAAACTTGGTTGGAATAGGAATCAGACACTGTTAGAAACCATTGAGTAAGGAGCATGCACCCACTAAACACCACCTCTTTCCAGAACAAAGCAACCATCTTGGAACAAGCCCAACTTAATGGGGAGATAGTCCACCTGCAGGGCTTTTCCTGAATAAGGTTCAAGGATCTGATGTGAGGGAGATTCTGACCAACACATTCTCCTCAACTCAGCTCCATTGAATGTGGAAAGGAAAAACTGGAACTCTTATATTTTTAGTTTGTTCTTTTTAGATATGCATGACAGTAGAGTGTATTTTGACATAGTAAACGGAGTATAACCTATTCTAACAAGGATCATATTCTTGTGGTTGTACATGATGTGTAGTTTCACTGGTGGGGTATTTATATAAAAACATAGGAAATTTATGTCTGATTCATTGCACTGTCTTTCCTATTCCCATATTCCCTCTTTGTCCCTTCATTCCCCTTTGTCTAATCCACTGAACTTCTATTTCCCCCCACCACTGACACACACTGACTTACTATATGTTATCATTCACATATCAGAGAAAATATTCAGCCTTTGGCTTTTGGGGATTGGCTTATTTCACTTAGCATACTAGTTTCCAGATCCACCCATTTACCAGCAAATGTCATGAAGTCATTCTTTTTATGGCTGAGTAATATTACATTGTGTATATATACCACATTTTCTTTATTCATTCATTTGTTGAAGGACACCTAGGTAGGTTCCATAGCTTAACTCTTGTGAATTGTACTGCTATAAACATTGATGTGCCTGAGTCACTGTAGTATGCTGACTTTAAGTTCTTTGGGTATATAATGAGGAGTGGAAATAGAAGGTCAAGTGGTGATTCCATTCCTAGTTTTCTGAGGTATCTCCAATTTGCAGTACCATCAGTAAAGTATGTGCATATCTTTTCCCCCCACATCATCACCAACATTTATGTGCTTGTCTTGTCTGAATTTTTAATATTATTTCTTTGTAAGGAAAATACTTGAACACTTCATTCAATTTTGAAATATATAATCTATTAGTATAAACTATAACCATTACACTATGCAACAGACCACTAGAAATTATCCTCCTGTTTAACCAAAACTTTGTACCCTTTGACAAAAATCATGCTCATCTCCATTCCCAACCCCACATCACCCCTGTTTGGAGCTATTTTACTTTCCACCTCTGTGGGCCTTTTCTTAGAGATTTCATATATAATTAAGATTGTGTCTGAAGACTTTTTTTGAAGCCACCATGTTGTTTTCTGAGGTGCTGGGGATTCGAACCTGGGTCCATGCACTCTAAAGGCAAGCACTCTGTGAGCTGAGCTATTTGCTCACTCCCGTGGAGTTCAGATATTTGAGGGGAGAGAAGATTTTGACCAAAAACAGATTCACAGATCATATTTTCTCCTGCATAGCTCCCATGAATATGGGGACAAAAGGGTAAAATTAAAATAAATACAGCATCATCCACCTTTGTCCTCATTCCCTCAGCAAAGTCCTTCAATGATTTTCTCAGTGGCTCTTATTTTACCATCAGGTGTGCTCAGGACAACCCAGGGTCACCTTGACTACAGCATGGTGGACACAGAGTTGGATAAGACAATGTCATTTTTGAAGAAATGAATCCAGGCATGCCTGGATTAATGTGAGAGTTAAGGCACAGAGACACAGACTTCCCTGAGAACTTCAGACCCCACACCAAACTGGCCAATTCACATCATTCTGTCCCTGCTGTGCATATCTCAATAACTTGTACAGATCCCAGTCCTGCTATTACAGGAGCTAGTGCTGGATCACAGGCCTCTGATGGAAATCAGATTCATGGCATCTGTCCTTCTTTATTATCTCCACAGAGACACAGAATTTATGGGCAAGCTCAGATTCTCATACAGACATGGGGATGGCACTCAGGATGCTATTCTGTCTCCAGTAACCAAAGCCCCTTCCCAAGGAGCTGTGACCCTGTGCTTTGGGGGTCAACATTTGCCCAGGCATGGGATATTTACAACATGAAATAGTGATTGGTATGGGGAGGAAAGAGGCAATTATAAAAAGGTTTGAACAACCTACTTTAAAGGGAGAACTTTATAAGAAAAGCTGAGGTCTCATTTGTCTGAATTTTTCTGGGAGGATCTTGCTAGGACTCTCAGGGAATCTCAACAAGCAGAGACTAGTTGGTTACCATGCCATGTTTTCTGGGACAAAGGGCAGCTTCATTCAGGTGTTAATGAATTCTAGGCCCCATGTTTAAGAATATATGTACCATATGACTCACTGCAATGGGGATTCCACCTAGAAATTACATTTGAAAACCAGGGAACGATCCTTAGGGGATCTCTGAGGATTGGGGAAAACAAACAAGAGATATCTCTTCGGTGTGGAACAAAGATCCATTTAGGAATAGTCCCAGCCTATTGATGAGATGGTCCACAGGCAGAGGGGTTTCAGGATAGCGCCTCAGCAACGTGAGAGAAGGGGCAACCCTACAGCAGCAGAGACTGTCACTCAAATTCTGCCCACCTTGGGTCACAGATAAGGATATTTGGAAAGAAGCATCTCCCATTCATCCTCCTTTCTTAAGCCATGTTTCTAAATTTTTTAAAGAAAAAGTCATGGTAAGAGCAGCAAGAATAACACACTTGCAGAAAATTCAAAAGGTATGAAAGTTAATGTTGAAACCTGGATTTCCCTCCTTTGCTCTTCCCCACCTTGCAGTATCCCTGTTGTTTGGGGGCTGCTGGGAGGGTGGTGACAAGGGAGCATGCCATCTGGTCAGTGGTGTGGATTGTCTGGTGATATACGGAAGGGAGGTCTGGGTGGTCCTCAGGGAGGCTCCTGGAGTTGGGAAATGCCAGGCTGTGGTACATACCATTTCCATGTAAGATCTGGACCTAGGCCATGAAACCCCAGCCCCAGAACTCTCAGTCTCTGTTCTCTGCCTTTCTGTATGATCTCATCTCAGGGAAGGCATTTTCACCCACAATTATCTTGTAGGTCTTAAGCGCTCACCACACTGCAAGATCTCCATAAAGTCCAACTCTCATTCAGATGACTTTGCTGCCCAGTGAAAGAGAACTCAAATGTTTGAACTTTGAGAACATTCAAAATCCTTTTTTTTTTAATTTTAAAATATATAGTGTATTATTGCTAACTATAGTTACTGACTGTAAGAAAACACCAGAACTCATTTGTAGCATTCATCTGAATATATTTGACCAAACTGTTCCCAGTCTCTGGAAACTACCATTCTATTCTAAACTTCTGTGTGACCACCTTTTTTAGATTCCACCTAAGAATGAGGCCGTGTGGTATTTATCTTTCTGTTCCTGACTTAACTTCTCTTAGGATAAAGTCCTTCAGTTCCATCCATATTGTTGCCAATGACAGGATTCTTCTTACCACAAAGAAACGCAAATGCTTAAGGTGCCCCATGTGCACAATGTATACATGTATTGAAACATCATTTTATACTCTCCAAATATGAATAATTATTATGTGTCAATCAAAAAGAGGTTTGAGCTCTGAGGAAATTATTACTAATTACTATGGTCTTCTGCCAGCATGTTGTCAGTAGCAGTCTCTATTGTAATGCATTTCCCATGTTCTTGCCTCTCCACTCTAAGAATAAACCCTCAGAGGTCAAAGCAATCTCCTGCACACCCATTGCAGTGGGTCAGAAAATCTTTATTTGTCCAGAAAATAGGATGTAACCTGCAGAAGAGTCAAATGAAGGTACTATGGAAATTCCTTCAATAATTTTACTCAAGAAAGATTCCAGTTGCTTTTGGTGTCCCATGTTAAAGAGAAAACACTGAAATGCTATGCCGTATTCTTCTTTTATTTCATGTGTACAAATTTAAATTCATTAAGTCAATCTGTAGTGCTACAAATATGGAAATGAAGATCTATTTACAACTTGAAGTTTGGTTTACTTGTAATAGTAAACAACATCTCAAACTAACCTTTGGTCATTCAGCTGAGTGTTGATGATTAGCTGAAATAGATCTCTTCCTGGAATAGTATCATCAGATTTTTAAAAAGTAGTCAAAAAATTTTGGAAGACTTCAGGTTAACATACAAATTGAACAGATAGTACAGAAAGTTCTCATAAAGTTCTCATTGCCCAATTTCGTTTTTTAAAGAACATTTTAGATTAGTGTAGTATATTTGCTACAATAACAGAACAAATGTTAATACATAATTATGAATCATGATCCAGAATTTGCATTAATTTCAATGTTGCACAGTCCTGTGAGTTTCAAAGAGTGTATGTCATTCATCACTGTTACAAAATAGTTTCCCTACCCTACACATTTCCTTCATTTAATTTATGAATCCCTTTCCTAGAACCCCTAGCAACCAGAGACTTTGGGCTATCTCTGTATATTTACTTTCCAGAATTTCACATAATTGGAATGAGAGTATGGAAGCTTTTCTCATACTGATTTCTTTCACTTAACAGTATACATTTTAGATTTAATTTATATCTTTTTGTGGGCTGATTGCTCAATAATTTTTAACAATGAATAACATTCCTATTGAGCCATATACTAAAGTGTGTTGGTGAGTTCACTTAATATTGTCAAATGCATAAAAAAGATTCTTGTGACTTCTTGGAGAATCAGTCCCCAGACCATTATATAATGCCTCTCTCTTTGCCTAATATTCTCCTTATCCTGAGGACTTCTTTGTCTAGCATTAATGTAGTTACTCCTGCTCATTTTAAATGTGTGTTTTCATGCTGGATCTGTTTCTCTCTTTAATCTATTCTATTTAAAGTGGGTTTCTTTCAGACAATAACCACCTCGTGGATATTAATTTATCTACTCTTCCAGTCTCTCTGAGGACAAGGCCCAGTATACTGCCAAGGTAAGATTTCCCTTTTTTGCCTTAAATAGAAAAGGTTTTTGTTCTCATTCTTTTTCAAGCAACTTTAGACATGAAAGTCTGGCCACCTACATGATAGATTACCAAACAATTTATTTGGAGAAGAATGTCAACACCATCTTCATTAAACTGATGCTTTGTTCCAGATGGTATTCATATAAACTAGGATCAGTTACAAACTCTATAATCTTGAGGATTTTCCTCTGTGATACTTTTTCCTGGTTCCTAAAGAACTGTTTATGTATCAACCAAACTGGACTTGGGAAATCTTCCATGCAAACCCATGACTTTTCTGCAAGTGCCCCCTATGCTTTATTTTATGGCCATCACCTGGAGCACTTGCTCTCCAGTTTTCTCATGTCAGCATAGTAAACAAAAGACCTGTGTGGGTTTGGGGCTTCGTCTCTGAAATAACACACTTATTCTTTGTTTTATTTTCCCCACAGTTTTATTAAGTTACAATTGATAAATAAAAATTGTGTATATACAGAGGAATATTATTCAGTCGTAAAGAAGAATAAAATTATGGCATTTGCAGGTAAATGGATGGATTTGGAGAATATCATGCTAAGTGAAATATGCCAAACCCAAAAAACCAAAGGTCAAATGTTTTCCCTGAGAAGCGGATGACAGTACATAACGGGGGATGCAGATGAGGCAAGAATGGAGGAAGGATGGATAGTATAGAGGAAAATGAGGGGTGGGGAGGGGGTGGGAGGAAGTGAGGGGTGGGGTGAGGGAGGGGGGAAGGAAAAATAATAGAATGAGACAAACATCATAATTGCATGTACACGTATGATTATGCACATGATGTGACTCTACTTTGTGTACAGAGAAATGAAAGTTGTACCCCATTTGTGTACAATGAATCAAAATTTTAAAAATCATGTATGTATTAGCATGCTTTTTTAAAAATGGTATTCCTGTGCTTATACAAACATGCTTGAGTAGATAGCAGTTGTTCAATTCTACAGTATGAATTGTACATTCACTCTGAAAGCTCTATGACTCTCTGTCACCTTGGTTATGTGATTATGTGTATATTTTCCTCAGTTCTAAGTTGTACTATCTATGCTGAGGTTTTCAGATCTTGTAAGATAGCAACCTTCTTGCTTTCATTTCCATAGTGTTTCACTATGGGGAACTTGAATTGTTGCAGGAGAGGTATGTTAATATTAGGTATTGAATGCTTTCCCTTCAAATGGACTAGTTAATTTTTCTCAAAATATTTGATTTAAACATGATTCCTTTGTATTAAATCATATACACTTATGGTTTGCTGCTTGATTTTATTACTTGACTTACATTTTTTATTCTTTTATAAAATGTGTTTCTTTTAGCATTTTCCCCACCTGAAAATATATAGTTTCCAATTGCAGTTTGCACCCATCAAGCTCCCCCTAATTTGGTATTCCCTGAGATCAAGATGAAAAAATCTTTTGTAATACAGATTTTATCAGAAAGGTGAGGGTGTTTTGAGGAATTTCACCCTCATGATGTGTCCAACTTTGTTTTTAGTATGTATTCCCTGTCTTCTTTTCCTGAATGGTGTTATTTTACTCAGTGAATTTGGGGGTATGTACTTTCCTTTTATGTGACACATCATGAGAATGTGTATCACCGATGTGTTAGCGAACTAAACACATATATTTTGTGGGTTGTCCAGAATTCCAGAAATATAAATTATAGGTAATTGCCCAACCCACTTACCTTTCCACAGCTAAGCATAACTAAAAACAGTGATTTTTCCGAGTTTTAAGATGAGTAGTCACTATTTTAGTACACAAAAGTAAACGAATAGGGTGAATTAGTGAATGCTGGTAAACAAGAACGTAGAGATTGACACTAATTTACCTCAGAAACAAGTATATAATGTACATAGATATGATGAATACAGATGAATGTATATGTCAGCACCCAGAGTTGTGGCTTTAAAAACACATGTTGAGAGCTGGGGATATAGCTCATTTGGTAGAGTGCTTGCCTTGCTTGCAAGCACAAGGCCCTGGGTTCAATCCCCAGCACCTGGGGAGAAAAAAAAAAAAAAAAAAAAAAAAAAAGACATGTTGAGGGACTTTCATCTGCGGACCAGCGGAAAGGGCCCGGACCACAGCGTCTTTGGGCTGCTGCATCTTAAGCGGGCCTCCTTGTCGGTCCAGCCGGGAGCCCGCAGCGCTCAGGGTCCGGCCCTCGCCCTGCAAGACACTGGTCATCCGCGTGTTCATCATCTCTTCCTCAGGCTTCATGGCGATAAAGAGCAAACAGCAGGATGTGGTTAGATTTCTGGAAGCCAACAAGATAGAGTTTGCGGAGGTGGATATCACAATGTCAGAAGAACAGAGACAATGGATGTACAAAAACATCCCCTGGAGAAGAAACCTGCACAGGGCAACACGCTGCCACCTCAAATATTTAACATAGGTCGATACTGTGGAGATTGTGATAGTTTTTTTGAATCAAAGGAAAGCAACACTGTCTTTTCATCCTTAGGCCTGAAACCACAATTGGCATCAAAGGCAGAGCTTTAAAGAGGCAAAGTGGAAGGTAACGGAGATGCATTTTGGAGCACCCCTTCATACTCAGCACACACCTGCTTACCTAACGTATTACTGTGACAAAAGCCACGTGCATCAGTAACTGCTCGCCCCGGAAAGGGTGTTTTTGGAAGATGTGGGTATAATTGGGATTATATGATAGCTTTAAACAAATCAGGACTGTGGTGGATTTTTTTCTTCCCAGTTTGCCTGCAGCTGAAAGTACTATCACCTGAAAGTACTATCTCCTGTTAAGGGTGTGCTTCTTTAATAACAGATTGACAAGTGGGTGGCACTATTAGAGAAAAAATGTTGGGTCTGCCCTAGGATACAGTAGATGCCAGTATTGCATAAACTCGCTTCTCTTTAAGCTGATTGGATTGCAACCTTGAAATTAATCTGTCAGGCTATTAGAATCTTTGAATCAGAAAGGAAAAAGCAATGCTGATTGACAGTGGGTATCGAAGAGTTGAACATCACTGTTCCAGTGCTTTGTAATAACACCTGTTGAAAATGTTAGACGTTCTAGACTCCTGTTTGTAAGGGAAACTCTTTTTTTATTTAATTTTTTGATTTGTTCTAATTAGTTGTACATGACAGAAAAAGGCTTTTATACATTTTGATAGATCATGCATAAATGGAGTGTAATCTCTTATTTTTCTGATTGTACATATTGTAGGATCACATGGGTCATGCAGTCATACATGTACATGAGGTAATAATGTCTGTTTCACTCTACTATCATTTCTTCCCCCATACCCCTTCCCTTCCCTTAACTCCCCTGTATGTAATATAAAGTAACTCTATTCTTCCCTATCTCCCTATCCCAGCTTATTGTGAATTAGCACCCACATATCAGAGAAACCACTCAGTCTTTGGTTTTTTGAGTTTGGCTTATTTCATTTAGCATGATATTCTCTAACTTCATCCATTTACCAGCAAATGCTAGAATTTCATTCTTTAAAGCTGAGTAATATTTCATGGTGTGCATATATATATATCACATTTTGTAATGGAAACTCTTAACCCTCACAAGTCCTCTAAACTCCTACAGATGTTTCCAGAAATTACTGTTGCAATATTGCATGATCACAACCAAGTTACAGGGATGAAGATAATTACTCTTTTGGAAAATACATGCTTCTTTGTCTCTTGCAAGGGGAAAATTTCACCTAAATACACAGGAGTGCTTGAAAAACATATTTTAAGAGGTGCACTAATTAAATAGTCAATTTATAGGAAAATTGTCTGATTAGTATCTGAAGGCATTTTTAGCTCTAGCAATTTATATATACATAAGTGCACATATTTTTTAAATTCAGCTCCCCAACAGCTTCATATTCTATTTTGTGAAATGATTATATTTTTTTGAGGAAGGAAGATCTCAGTTAGATATATTTTGTGGACTCTTGATGAGGCATATTAAAAGATACCAATATTGCTATAGAATTATTTCTTTTCCTATGTTACTTTTCATTGTTCTAGTTTGCTCATATTTCTAGCCACTGAAGTCTCAGACTTTTCAGAGTTAAACCAATACACATTCTCATTCCATATATGAGCACAAGTGAGTTTTCAAAGCAACATATATGAGAAAGGGGCTGTCTAACAAGTAACTCTGAATTGTACTTGGCACACAGATCTTCCACTGGAGTGGATGCTAATAAACACTGATAAACACTGAACATGTTACTTCATTAGAACAAAGGTGACTTTTCTGTATCCTTGTATTTCCTAAGAGTTTTGAATTGCCGAACATGGGAACAACCTTGAATATGATAAACTCTGAGAGGTCTGACTAAAATACTCATCCTAATGCTGAACCTTTCATTATGATTCTGAGAAGGAAATTTATAAGAAATTGAAAGAGTAAATGAATTAAAGTCCCACATGCCTTGTTCCCATACCTTGCTAAATGTGGACTGTTCTAAAGCACTTTTTGAATGCTGAAGCTGAAATCTCAGCCGAAGATTTGCAGTCCTGGACTACAATCAGAAGAAAACATGACAGAGTTCTTCTTGACTGGAGGATATATGATCTGCAATTTTCTCTCCAAGGAAATCTATTCTTAAATCATGGGTATTATTGGTTAGTTGATATTAAACAAGATCCAGGTCATATTGCATTTGATATATCCCAGGGACTATCCAGGAATGTTTATTCCTAACTGGATATTATGTTAAGTAAGTTTAGTATGTGAGTCTTCTGCTAAGACTTAGAAGTTTGTTTTGTTTTGTTTTGTTTTGTGTTTTTTGTATGAACCCAGGGGCGCTTTACCACTCAACTGTATCTCTCCCTTTCCCTCTCCCTCTCCTTTCTTTCCTCCTCTCCCTTTCCTCTCTTCTCCTCTCTCCTCCCCCCTCTCCCCTCCTCCCTCTCTCTGTCTTACATTATTTTGAGACAAGGTCTTACCAAATTGCTCAGGCTGGCTTTGAACTTTCCATCCTCATGCCTCAGCCTCTTGAGACACTGAGATTACAGGCATGCACCACCATGCCCAGCTAGAATTTCTTTGTAAGATACAGCAACTTTTAAAGTTGTCAAGTTGTAATTAACCAGCTTATATTTTAGTCTACTCTTACAAGTGAGGACTGAGAACCAAATTAGTAAGTTCGAGGCTTTGCAAATTTTAGGGTTGTAGTATTAATACCATGCTTGCTAACCAGAGAAAGCCACCCAAATTTGTCTGATAACTTTCAAATTAACTATGATATGCTTAGTATGATTTTATTAAACTATAAAGTTCTAAATTACTAACAGGTACAATCATCTTCTTATGATGATTCCGGGGGCAGGGGGTCAATATAGAAGCACAATGTATGACATCTACCACAGTATCCAGGCTCCACAGAGTACTGAAGTATTGCTCTCCAGCACCACACTGTTTACAGAGAATATAGTGTCCTTATTTATACTCTTACCAGCTGGATTCCAAGCATAAAATCATGATGTTCTTATTTCCTTTAACTAGCTGCCTTTAGGTTTTGATAATCCTAGTCTTTAAAACCCAGGAAAGAAGTGGATTTGCAGGCATAGATGTAATATCAAGGCAGAATTTTAGTTTCCTGTAATAGTCTTCCTGGGCTGCTAAAATCAATATGCTATTCTAAAATTATATAAAATATAGAGTGCCATCTTGCAAGGTGTATGAAGACCAGAAGAAAATATAATTGGGGAAATACTTATTTTTCCAAATTTTGGTGTTTTATTAAAATTAAAGAAGAGAAAAGGAAGGTATTTGCCCTCGGACTGTAATATATTCCATATATTTTTCTGTTTTATAGATTAATCCAATACTTATACATAGGTGGTTATATAGTACATGAATTTAATAATGAACTGAACTTATTTTTATCTTTTGTTATTGAAAGGTACCAAAGATTCTTTCTGTTTTGTTTTATTGTCTGATTTTATTGTGGGACTTTGCTTTTTCTAGAAATACTTTTCATTTAATGGTTTTTCACAACTGTCAGGTTCCACTTCAATCTACATAATTATTGTTTTTAGATTTCCATTTGTATGTATTTGTCTCTTAAGGCATTTATATTTATATTTGGCATTGAATAAAAATAAATTCCAGAAAACAAACAAACAAAAAAGACATGTTGAAAGTTAATGCTCTTATCAGGTATTATTGTAGATTAGTTCTCCTCACCCTTCATCTATAGCTCTTTCCAAAAGCTAAGTTATGAGCTTTTCCATAACTTGGTCCCTGTCTAAATTTAGAGGCATTTATATTTGAAAGAACGAATTAATGTAAAATGATGTTTTTTGACAGAATTTAGCCTTAATGTCCTTTTTCTTTTTCTTTTTTGTTTTATTTTCTTTTATTTATTCATTCATTTATTTATTTATTTATTTATACTAGGAATTTAACCCAAGAGCCCTCTACCACTGAGCTACATTCCAATATCCCCAGCCCTTTTTCAAGGGCTATGACTATGCTGACAAAGCTGACCTCAAACTTCCAATCCTCCTGCCTCAGCCTCCTGAGTAGCTGGGATTACAAGTTTACACCACTGTGCCCAGCAGGATAATAGACTTTTTAATAGATGCTGCTTCTCCACCCCGTCTACTGGGTTCCATCTCATTTGAGCAGGTATCCTTCACTGTGGTCAGGCAAAGAGACATTTTGGAGAATAATACTGCTCTTTCTTATGGAGTGGATACATAGTATGCAATCAGGAAGAAAAGTTCAGAATTTGGAAAACTTTTTTCTGATTCTTGAAAACCTAAATGTGGGTGAAATGATAGTGACCAAGAAGATATCTGTCTAGGAAGAGCAATGGCCTAGGAATCTGGAATCCAGGGCTTTAATGAGTGTCTGAGACATGTCATGCTGTGAGATCTAAGGCAGGACATTTCCACAATGTTAACCTTCTGAGTATTTACACTGCATGCATTACATCCATGAAATCATTCAACCCTCATGACAGACATAGGTCTGGTTTATTGACTCTCCCCATTTTCTGGTTTTAAGAAGGAGACACAGAGCTGATCCTATTCAAGGTCATGTGCTCCTAAGTAAAAGAGACAAGCTGGAAACCAAGACATATGGATCCCTCAAATACTGACCTGGAAGGGCAGTAATTACCTTGTCTAAAATGAATGGCATTTTTTTTCCTTTTCAGGGACCTGTTGGAGGTCAACCATATGGGTACAAAGTTTGTGTGTGGAAAAGGGATTGTTTGGCTATAAATGACTATCTACAGATTATCTCTGGAGTGGACTAGCTGTACTTTGCCAAGATTCTCTTTTTTGGGGAGTCCATACTGTTCATCCTTGGAATTCCTGATAACCACCATGTTTCTGATGAATATTTGAGTAATGATTAAAGTTCCTATGCCCAGATATGAAGATGGATCCTTTTCTGTCTAAAGCTGTAGTTTGAGGATGAGTTTGAGGCCACAGAATCAGCAGCACAGATCTATAGAACCCAAAGGAAAGAGAGAGGATGTATAAAGAATTGTATAACTTTCTTACACAACAACCAAATCAACTGTTTTCCTACCAGATCCATATATTCATCTGCCTGTCCATCAATATGTTTGTTCGTTTACCAATTATCCATTCCAGCAACAGACTGCCAACTAAGAGGCTGTCAATCAATTCCACACTGCCATGTTCCTAGTCGCATGTATCATGTTCAATAAATCATTCTTGATTATTTGTGATTAAACCTTTAATTCCAACTTCCTATCAATGTAATTTCCCAGTGTTCTGCACAATACACCCTCCATTTCATTAATGTATATCTCTTCATTTTTCCTACATATCTCTGACTTTCTAACTCTTCTCCAAGAAAAATCATGACTAGTATTTTTCTTTCTAACTCTTCTCCAAGAAAAATCATGACTAGTATTTTAAAACAGTTCTATTAAAAGTGGAATAAATCTGACTTAAATATCCTATGTACATATATAAATATACCACAGTGAAGCTCACCTTTATGTATATCAACAAGGCATTGACTTAAAACTATAATAGCAGAAAGATCCATAGAGTAGAGGGAAGGGACCAGGGGGAGGGAGGAGGGAAAGGAAAGGGGGAGTACTGGGACTGATTTACAGCAAATTATATTACATGCTTTTATAATTATATCAAAATGAATCCTAATGTTGTGTATAACTAAAAACAACTTATACAAAAATAAAGAGACCAAGCTTAGTTGTCCGAAGACAGAATCTGAATGCAAGTGTTTATAGGGTATTTGTAGGGGTCTTGGTTCAGTAACTTAATGCAGGACTTTGAATACAAATATCAGATTTGAATCGGGCAATATCCTATATATATAGACAAGAATTGGTGGATCCAGTGAGTCCTGGGTGCTAGAGAATGTCTTGGTGAGTGAACAGTTGTTAGATAAGGAAAGAGGGTTCACCAACTTGAATAATCCATTTTACCTCACAAGTCCCTCAGACCTTATTGTCTCAAAAAAGAGCTGGTCGATGACTATATATTTCAGACAAAAGTATTTTCAGAAATTTCCTCAAGTCATCAGTGAAGCTATATATATTAATTCACAGCATTATTTCCTGGAAAATGATTTCATAGAAGAAATTGAAGTAGAGATTTTGACAATTAAGCAATCTGAGTGAAGTTGTATTTGAGTTTGCTCAAATTGTAATACAATGATACCAGTGACACTTTTTCCTTTTTTTTTTTTAGGATTCATTAAAATAATGTGTATAAAATCTTTTGCAGAATGTCTGTCATTTGGTAAAAGTAAGATGGCAACTAAATATCTTCCTTTTTTAATTTTGAAAAACATAGTTTTAGTCTCTTTTCTTTCATGAAAATTTCCTCAGAAGTCTTTTTCATGACTCTTTAATGTTTTAAAACAAGGTTTTAGTACTTCAGGACTTGTCATGAACTGGATAGTAATTGTTTTTAGTTTTGAGTCTTTAAATGGGAGGAAGGGTCAATGCCTTCTAGTCCTGTGGGTTGTTTATTTCAGATATTAAAGAAAAGGGTAATATAATTTTCTTTCCATTGCCTTCATCTTAGTCTAATTTTGAAATTAACCCTATACTTCATATATAGTTAATTGGAGTATAGCCCTTTTTGTTTTATTGAATTTTTCAATAAGATTGGAATAATTTGCTGAAATTTTGGTATTTTGTTAAAATATCATGGGCCTCATGCGTGTGTGTGTGTGTGTGTGTGTATGAAAGGGAAAGACAGAGAAAGAGGCTCTTTTAAAAATATTTTTAGTTGTAGATGGACACAATACCTTCATTATTTTATTTAATTATTTTTATGTGGTGCTCAGGATCAAACTCAGTGCCTCACATGTGCTAGGCAAGCACTCTACCACTGCGCTGCAACCTCAGCCCCTGGACAGAGGTTCGTCTTAGCTAGTGATTGAATTTATATATTAGCTGTTGCTAGTATTTAAGTTATCATTTCTTCATGTAACTTTTGAAGAGTTTTTACATTTTATACACATTTTCAAATATGTTCACATAAATTTGTTCAGAATATCTCTTTACTGTCTATCTCTTTTAGCTCAAGGGATAAGTCTTCCTATTAATTTCTAATACAGGTGTGAGATTTTTCTTCAAGCATCTCACTAAATCTTGCCCTGCTTATCTCAAACAATGCATTTTAACTTTAATTTCTCATATTTATATTATCATTTTCTATTTCATTCATCTTTCTTCTCATTTGGATGCTCTTTCATTTATACTATTTTTGTTTTATTCTTAAGTTGAATGTTCTAATTTATTTTTATATTTACTTCATTAATTCTCATTCTTTTTAATTAACATGTGATAATTGTACATAATTATGATATTTTAATACAACATAAATAGAAGTATACAATACATCTCAATGTAATCAGGTTGTCTCATAATTTATATTTGACCAATTGTTATTGTCATTGATTACGAATATTGTCTAATTTTCAACATGATTTTTATGCACATTTGATTCCAAATTAACAAAATTAGAGATGAAAAAGGTAATATCACCAACTACTGAAATCCACAGCATCATTAGAAACTATTCTGAAAATTTGTACTCTAATAAGCCAGAAAATCCTGAAGGTATTGACAAATTCCTAGAAGTGTGATCTTAATTTTCTAACACTGCCACAAATGACCTTGTACATCAATTTTTTTGTATCTTTTGTCATCTTTCTTTGGGACAGATTTTGTGATGTAGGATTGGTAGTTCATATGGTCACAACCTATGCAAATTCCCTTTCCACAGGTGTGGAATCATGCTATCCTAAAAATAATGTGTGCATAGCCACATGACACAGTTGGATGTAAGAGTTTCAAATTTTTGTCTCTGTTAGATGAGAACTGTCATCTCAGCAGGGTGCACACAGTACTCCTGAGTCCTAGAGTTGAAGTGGGATGTCTCAGGCCAGTCTTATGCAGCCCCAACACTGGCCTCATAAAGAAGTAGTAATTAATGCAAAAATAATCCCACCCACTGCCTACAGGTAACCTGCCCATGCATTTATTCAGAACCTGGAGCTAATGTATGAAGGAGACTGCCAGGCAAGACATGAAAGAGGAGAGGTGCTAGGACCACATTCAGTGAGGACACAGCTAAGTCTTTGTGAACAAGTGTAGATCCACTGCCCCAGATCTTGAATTTGGAGAATGCTCTGCTGTGGACACTCAGTGTGCAGAGCCTGAGAGCCTCACAGTACCCCATGGCAAATATCAGTCTCTCAGTGGAAATCGGGTCAGTTGTGTCTCCCAGAGAGCAAGGTCACTGTCAGTCCACAGACAACCCCAGACACTCCAGTACTCTGTCCCAAGGTAAGTGATTCTGGTAAATAGCCTTTGACTCTGAGGAGTTCTTGGTGAAAAGGAGCAAGATAAGGGAAATATGCCAACCACAAAGTATAAAAAGGCTGCAGTGATATAAGAATGCTGAGGACCCTGGTAGCAAAGTCCTGAGCAGCTTCTTCCACAGAAGCCAAGAAGGGAGGCAACTGTGATATGGGTATGAGTGGAGAGGGGGTACTGAGGTCACAGAAAACCATCTGAGCATACCATAGTTCTAAAGAGAGATGTTCTTATTAAATGGCATGATACGGTGGTGATAAAAGAACACATCATTCCAGGAGGATTAAACAAATGCAATAAAAGTGCAAGAAAACTTGCCAGAGTGTGGAGGTCCTTCTATGTCACAGTGAGGCAATGTGCTCCTTTCATGTTTGCAGTTGTTAGAGATTGTAAGCAGGAGACACAAAGGATGCAAATTATACTTCAGAGAAACTTCCCTGACATCTGTTTTGGAAAAGTTTCTGAGAACACTCCAACTTTTAGGCACAGGCAATAACTTTCTCAATAAAACCCCTAAAGCTCAGGAAATAATGCCAAGAGTTAATAAAGGGGATGGTGTCAAGTCAAAAAACTCCTGCAGAATAATTAAACAATTAACGAATGTGAAGAGAGAACCCATAGATTGGGAGAAAATCTTTGCTAGCTACTCTTCTGACAGAGGATTAAGACCTAGAATATTTAAAAAGCTCATAAAACTTTACAACAAAAAATCAAATAACCCAATTAATAAATGGTCAAAAGAATTGAACAGACACTTTTCAAGAAAAGAAATACAAATGGCCAACAAGAACATGAAAAAATGTGCAACATCTTAAGTGATTAGGGAAACGCAAATCAAAACTACCCTAAGATTTCATCTCACTCCAGTCAGAAGGGCAATTATCAAGAAAACAGGTAACAATAAATGTGAGGATCTAGGGAAAAAGACACACTCATACATTGCTGGTGGGAATGCAAATTAGTGCAACCACTCTGGAAAGTAGTATGGAGATTCCTCAGAAAACTAGGAATGGAATCACCACTTGACCTACTACTCCCACTCCTTAGTATAAACCCAAAACACTTAAAATTAACATCCTACAGTGACTCAGTCACATGGATGTTTATAGCAGCCAAATTCACAATAGCTTAACTATGGAATCAACCTAGGTGACCTTCAACAGATGAATGGATAAAGAAAATGTGATACATATACACAATGGAATATTACTCAGCCTTAAGAATGAAATTATGGTATTTGCAGGTAAATGGATGGAACAAGAGAATATCATGCTAAGTGAAATAAGCCAATTCCTAAAAACTGAAGGCTGAATGTTTTCTCTGATAACCAGATGCTGACCCTTAATGGGAGTGGGGAATGAAGGAACTTTGGATTGTGCAGAGAGGAGTGAAGGGAGAGGAGGGGCTGTGGGGATGGGAAAGACAGTAGAATGACACAGACATTATTACCCTATATACATGTATGATTACACTACTAGTGTGTCTTAGCACCATGTACAGCCAGAGGAATGAGAAGCTATGCTCCATTTGTGTACAATGTTTCAAAATGCATCCTAATGTCATGTATAACTAATTAGAACAAATTTTTTTAAAATCTAAAAATTAATAAATTTTTAATAAAAAATTTAAAAATTTGAAAATTAAAAATAAAACTACACTGAGATTTCATCTCACAGGAGTGAGAATAGCAATCATCAAGAATAAAAATAATAATAAATGCTGGAAAGGATGTGGAGAAAAAGGAACAATTTTACACCATTGATGAGACTATAAATTAGTACAACCATTATGGAAATCAATGTGGAGGTTCACCAAAAGACTAGAGATGGAACCACCAAATGATCCAGATATACCACATCTCAGTATTTATTCTGAAGAATTAAAGTCATCACACTATAGTGATGCATGCATACCCATGTTCATAGCAGCGTGATTCACAATAGTCAAACCACCAGCACAGATATCTGCCAATGGATAAATGAGTAAAGGAAATATGGTATATATACACAATGGAATTTTATTCAGCCATAATAATATGGAATTATGTCCTTTGTAAGGAAAATGGATGGAAGTAGGAGCCATCATGTAAAGAGAAATCAGCTAAACTTAGAAGGTCAAGGGTCATATGATTTTTCTGATGTATGGAGTTAGAGAGGAAAAAGGGAAAGAGAGTTGGGGTGGATCGTCTAAAAATCAAAGGGAGATGAATAGAGGAAAGGGATCTAGGGACAGGAATCATGGAGGTGGGGGGGAAGTGCTGGGGAGTGATACTGGCCAAATTATATTGCTATACTGTGTGCAGGTATGAATATGTAACAACAAATCCCATAATTATGTACAACTATAATGCAACAATTTTTAAAAAGAAGAGAAGCAAGCCCTGTCGTGTCCCTCGCACCCCCTGACCACTGAAAGTTCTGATTCCCGGGTTTCGGCACCACTTATCGCATTCCCTCTGCCCGCAGAGAGAGACACGACAAACTGGTTGTTCCTCAGAGCTCTTTATTGTTCTTCTTATTGCTCTTCTTGTTTGTTCTTTTTGTTCTCTAACAAGGAAGTCACGGTCATTATATATGAATCATGAGCCAATCAGGTTACAGAACATGTGGGGAGAGCCAATCAGGTTACAGAGCATGTGGGGAGAGCATGATTACTATATAGAATACACTAGGGGCATGAAGAGAGCACGCAGCGAGCACGAGTCACCTCGTCCAATCAGGTCAACTTCCTTAAGCAGTGTCAGCTGTTTGTTGCAAACCAGGCCGCCCCGGCTCAGTGCCAGGACTGAAATGTTGCAAACCAGGCCACCCCGGCTCAGTGCCAGGCGTCATATTGAAGTCCCTGAAAGCCAGGCTAGGGTGGGGTCCGCAGTACCCCGACAAGCCCCACTAGAAAATGCAATTGCTAACAGATTTTTTTAAGAACAGAACGTTTTAATAATCTGGACTTTCTAGCCAGATGAAACATTATGAGGGATCCTGTAAATTCCAAAATATGTGATTGAAATTTTACTGAACTCTGTGATCTCCCTAGGTGTCTGACACAGTATAAGCACTCAGTAAATATTTGTTGAAGGTTGTAAAAATAAATAAGTATATAAATAATTTAAGACAGGGAAAGAAGGTTCTGAGGTCAGAAGAACAAATTAGAAGGTGTTAGGAGGTTTGAGGGCTGACCAAAGAAGGATCTGGAGGCAGAAACGAGTGAAAGGTGCTCAGGAAGAAGAACCCAAAGGGATGATTCTGTCCCTCTAAGGAGGGCCAAGGAGGGGTGGCGAGGAGACCAGGTAGATCTTCTTCCTCATTCACCCACATGGATGGAGACAGCAAGGGAGATATATACAGTGAACTAAAAGGATTTTAAGAGTTCATGATGACCTGTGGTCATGCATTTGTATTGCAGTGTAGGAGCTACCTTTCAGGTTGAGCATCAGAGCATCAGTTCTGGGCACAGAGTGAAGAACATAAAACCAGGACAAGAGCAGGGAGCCACTCCTGCTGACAGAATAGAGGAAAAGCATCAAAGTCAAGTAGAACTACATGAGGAAATTCCACGTTTATTTGTTCCTGTGCTTCTACAATCACATAAATTAAACATGTTCATTAAGCAACTTCTGCTCAGATTCGTGCTCCTGGTTTCATTCAGGTTGATTTGGTTAATCATATTGTTCATATATATTTTATATGTATACTTTTTTCTTCTTATTCTTTTTCATTGGTAAGGTTATGTACCCATATCCATAACAGAGTGAACTGGTAGTTTCTATTTTACTTCTTCCAATTTAGAAGATTTCATACAGACTCAGTATATATACATATATATATATTTGAATATATATATTATTGTAATGTGTTTTTGCATAAAATGTCCCACTTTTCTGAAGTAAAATTTCTCTCCCTTTGACTATTTGGGATAATACCAGGATAGCCACATCAGCTCTGTGTTGGCTCATTTGTCATGATATAACGCTTAGACAATGCTTATGTTCAACTTTGCGACATGTTTATTTTCAGAGTATCTCTTTTCATCTAGTATATCAATCCATTTGCATTTCCTTGAGAATTATTTTTGTGACATGAAATAATTACTGATATTGACTTTGTATGTACATTTCTCTTATTTCACTTTTACTTTATTGCTTTATTCCTCCTTTCTTGCCTTTTTTGCTTTTTTCTTCATGAATTAAATATTTTCAGCATACTATTTTGTGTGTAGAAGGAATTTACTTTGTATTCTACAGTTGAAGTAATATTCTTAGAGTTACAACATGAAACTTTGACTTACTGCCACATTAAGTGAAAACTCTTGCTAAATTTCCTAAGATTCCACAAGCTTTCAAAAGTGCATACACAGCCTTTCTCTTGTGGTAATTATGGTTGCTAGATGTAGTATGTTTACATAGATATGATTGACAAAAATTATAATAGCGAGCATTTTAAAACCAATATAATTGTTTTTTCTAACACATACTTATCCCTGCAAGTGACTCTACGAGATTAAAAGTGTGCAATTGGCAGGGTTCTTCCAGTTCAGCACTAAGAAACTGCTGAAATCCCCCTTTCCCTGACTTGGAGAGGTTTGGATTTATCTCTTTACCCTCTGAACATGTCTAACTTATGTGACTGTAGAAACTCAGGAACAAATAAACGGGAATTTCCTCAGGTGAGATGGGATTTAGCATCTTTCTTTACAAGGACAGTGGTGATTTGAAGCCCAGAATCTCTAAAGCATGGTCAATCCTTAAAGTCATTGAATCACACAAAAATCAGTTTCAGTATCCTTTAGCATGATCAGGAATACTTTCTTTTTTCAGTGTATGTTAAAATCTACTGCACCTTTCTCTTTCCCAATCTTACTGTGATTCTCCAGGCATCATTCCAGTGAATCTTTCCATCTCTTTTATAGATAATCACAAGAAGCTGAATACTTCTGCAAGCTGGTTTAGGTAGAGAGAGAAACATGGGATATATTCAAGTTTCCTCCTTGACTCTGTAGAATATTAGCACTGCTCTTCATTGATCCAGTAGTAACCACTCTCATTCCTAAACCAAAGTTCACCTTAAGACATGAACATACACATCAAGACAACATTTCTAGACGTGTTGGGAAAAAAAAGAGTGTTTCTAACTGGGCTGCTTGCCTATGTGGTGTGGGGATGACCAGATAGAAGGAGGATACACTATACTGTGAATCAGGAATGTTCACTAAAGTCCCATGTGTTGAATGTCTGGTCCCCAGCTGGAGTAACTACTGGAAAGTCATGGAAACATTAGGAGGTGAGGCCCAGTTGAAGAAAGTAGGTGACCAGGGACGTATCCTTGAGAAGTATGATTTATGACATAAGGCAAAATAAATCTTTCATTTTTTAATATCTCAACAATGGAAAGTTAACATGAGCATTTCTAAGTCTATATTTTTAAAATTCATGGCTTTATAGTGACTAAATTGTCATAGTGAAAATGGTATTAATATGATTTGTTTCCACATTAGTTGTAATAAGAACATATTCTCTCTCCCTCAGGATCAAGCAGATAAAAATTAAACATATTTCAAGAATGCATGTAGCAGTTATGTGTGATCCTTGACATATGAATCATAGAAGGAAGGACAGAAAGGCAGGACATCGATATGCCATTGGTTCAGAGGCGAGTTTTTTGCTTGTCTCCCAAGCCAAGGATTCCTGGTAGTCCTGGGACTGAAGGCTCCCCTCCCCAACCCAAGAGACAGCACAAGCCTCTCATGCAGGCTTGCATCATGAGGAAGATGACACATGATGTACAGAATAGGACAAAGAAATCACCTTCTCATTCCTTGGCTTTGTTTCCCACATTGTCCTTTCTAAACACACTGACCTCCAGGACATCATCTGGCATTTGCAGTTGTCAGAGTGAAGGTAGTAGTGGACTGATCACCTTAGCTGCAGAAGAATACTCCAAAGAGATTGTATGAATTGCACTTCATTTTGTTTCTCTTATGACTTCTTGGTACTATCTCTGGATATGAGAGGAATTGAATGTGCAGAGAAACACAAGTACCACTTTTGTTTGTTGATTTTGCTGGTGCCAGGATCAAACCCAGGGCCTTGTGCATGATGGGCAAGTGCTCTATCAACTGAGTTATATCCCCCTCTCGTGGAACATTTCTTGACCAGAGAAAAAACAAGGAGAACCAGCAACTGGTAAGAGCTAGGGAGGTTGCAGAGAGGAATGAAGTTGGGAACGCAATCCCCCAAATTACTTATGAATTTCTGGATTCAACTCTGCACTGTACATACAGGGATCTGATGCTAAAGAAGGTAGGAAGACAGTGAACAGAGTTTTAAGGGATAGACCACCACCCAGTTCCCAGGTGGGAGATTACATGGTTCACACACAGAACAGATGAGAATAACATTGAAAAGCTTTTGTTAGTGAAACTGCCATAGCAGTTTCATACACCCACAGCAGTTCCAGCAGTTCTGAACTTGTCTTCTGAACTCATCTGGGAGAATCCACTAATCAGAAATATGCAAATAGAATCCAAAAGAGGGGCTGGGGGTATAGCACAGTGGGGAGAGTGCTTGCTTTGCAAGCATAAGGCCCTGGGTTCAATCCCCAGCACCGCAAAAAAAAAAAAAAAAATCCGAAAGAGACGGGGAGTTTTACCAAATAATATTGCATCATTCCATGATGGAAATTAAATGTCTTGGCACTAAAAGTACCCAGAGAACTTCAACGGTCCTGTGAAAGACAGGAGATGACAAAGGTGTTGAATTTCTCTCACGAAGGCTTTAGGGAAGCTAAAATAAATATTATCCCAGAAATAAGGCAAACCCTGCTGAAGTGAATGGAAATCTACAAAATGACAGGGAGGAAGTTAAAGTGTGAAAGAACCAAGGCACTCTGAAGTGGAGGTTACACACTATGGATGGGTGACCCTGATGGCTGCAGTAGAAACTGATGAAAATACAACACAGGCGACAAACAAGAAATGAAGAACTGGGCTGGGGTTGTAGCTCAGTGGTAGAGCATTTGGCGCCAATGCTCAAGGTGCTGGGTTCTATCCTCAGCACCACAAAAAAATAAATAAAGGTATTGTATTCATCCACAACTAGAAAACATTTTTTTAAAAAAAGAAGTGAAGAATCCTCCTAAAAGTAGAAAAAAAATCAGTAACATTTGTAATAACCTCATGATCCATTTTACAGGTAATCGGTGTCCCCAAAGGAAAAGAAACATGGAAGGAAATAACAGCTAAAGGTATGTTTGTGTAAGTACCACTAAATTCATGACTCCCAGAAGCTCAAGGAATGTCAGTACGGACACACAATGAAAACCACATACAACATTCAATGAAAACCTTCTACAGTCCAATCAGGCTTCTGTAACTCTCCAATGGGTAGTAAAATGTCAGCTAAAGAAATTTGTTCCTTGGGGATATTTTCACAAAGTCACGTTTTCTATCTTGGTCCCAGTGCTCACCACGACAGAAGCTTAGTCCCACAACACCTTCTCACCCTTCCACTGTGGGTCCTGGATTCTGGTCATGTCATCACACTTGACCTATTTGTTCAGGAAAGTTGCACTTGGTGTAACTAATTTATTATGCTGGATGAGAGGGTGTGAATCCATGTGTGTTCCTTCCTGAAGTCCCAAAAAAACTGAATCAAAAAGTTCAAAAAGTTGCTGGGTGCTCTGGAGCAAGTCGCTAATCCCAGGAGCTCAAGAGACTGAGGCAGGAGGATCACGAGTTCAAAGCCAGCCTCAGCAAAAGCAAGACACTAAGCAACTCAGTGAAACCCTGTCTCTAAATAAAATACAAAATAAGCTGGGGATGTAGCTCAGTGGTCAAATATACCTGAGTTCAATTCCTGGTACCAAAAAAAAAAAAAAAAAAAAAAAAGTCAAAAAGTGCTCACAACTAAGGACATCAGAAGGAGAATGAAGAATGACAGTTTTAAAGCCAAGTCTCACGTTGACAATTTTTACTGCACTTGGATCATTAGAGAATCAAATGCCCAGTATACACTAAGAATCATCTTGACATACCTGAATGATTCTAAGGGGACTGTGGGTTAGCAGTGATGGGTCTGAGGCAAGGTGAAACGAGAATGAGTGGAGCTAATAGAGAACCAAGTTGATCTCCATCTTTTCCCCATGCATGGCACAGCCCACCAGTTGCCCCATCCTTATTTATTCTCTGCAGGAGATAAAACACAGCTGCGGAATGAGAATCCTGGGAGAGCCTGACATCATAGTATCTTAAAGAGAACCCTATGTACCTCACTAATGCTGTGTCCTGTAATGACCTCTCTGCAGTGGCCATACCCAAGCAAAACCTTCCCTCAAGGCACTTGAGGCACGACTTTCCAAGGCCCTGGTGAAAGGAACATCTTATACGTCGGAAGATGTGACACCAGGGAGGCCCAGATTATTGTCTGTACTTTCTTATCTCTGCTACTCTTGTCTTGATAATGAGCAGGAAGTTTTCTGTATTCCCTTTATGCCCAAAGACTCAATATTCCAAATTATCTTCAACCCTCTTCCTGTCAGGAGAATGTTCTCATACACACTGCTGAAGACTCTGCTAAGTTGAGGACCAAAGAATATGGGGAATATTATCCCCTGACAAGTATTTGGCTAGGTCCTCTTTATGTGGTACCCAGCTGAGCAATGACAGATGACCAACTGAGGAACACTCTTGTCTTGTCCCATTACATCTGTCCACTTAAAATGAGTGAGTATAGAAGTGTAAAGATATGTTTGACATTTTTTACTATTCATTAAAATGTATGCTTTTATTTCCATGAAATCCCCTTTAATATAATATCTGACACAATAACAAATTCTAAAAATGAAAGTGAAAGTTACCTTATTTAACTGTCCTTAACTACAAAGAGTAAAGATTCAGAATAAAATATATGAGGAATAATTTCCAATAGGGAAAAATGGAGTGAAAGAATTTACTTCTGTGCTTTTGTTCCTATTTTTTTTTTTTGTTTAGACAATAGGAAAAAAGTTATACAGAATGAATGAACAAAGCAATCAGGAAAGACAAAAATGGAGCTAAACAAGAACACTATCACTCTCACACTGCTCTGATGAAGCTGAGGTCAAAGCCTGACTCCCCTCCTGTCTGATTCTGCCACTGCCTCCAGAGCTGGATTTCCATGTGATCCAGACCTGGAGAGGCAACTGGTGATCCAGTGCATCTACAGTGCATTCAGAGGTTAGTTTGAATCCACCTGCAACTGCAATGACATGCAACCTTCCTGCTATCTCCTGTTAAGGACTGCAAGGACTACTCCTGCATCTGCTTTGCCTCCAGCACCCAGGGAATGCACAGCAGAGGAGTTGCAGGAGGAAGCAGGACTCCCTTGGCCCAGGGTCCTGCTGAGATCTGCTGGGGGAGCCACCTCCATGTATCCTGTGACTAGAAGGAAGCAGGACTGACCACACCTCTCTTCTCCTGAGAGCCATTTCCGGGACCCTCTTCACATTCTATGCCCTCAGACTCAGTAACCTTGCCAAGCCCAAATTTTCTCCCATTTTCAAGTAGAGAAAGTGATAACCTGTCCCCTCACCCCAAATCCTAGACCCTGATCCAGATGGGACTGCATCCTAAGACCAGATCCTGTCTTGACTGTCCCTTCATGTCAAAGCTCATCTGGAGGCCCCTCTGAGTAGGGAGGACCCAGGTCTATTGCTTCTAAGAACTGAAGCCACAGGAGCAAGCAGTTGCCACTTCAGCTTTCCCTGCCACCCTCAGCATCCCAGAAATGTTCCTGACCTTAATGTTTGTTGACTTTCCTGTCTCATCTCTCTGAACTCCAGCCCCATTTTAGATCCTAATGCCCTCCTGCTCCAATTTCCTGCCAATCACTGCCTCTTCCCTCAGCAACACATCTTCCCAGCCCCTCAGTCAACACATCTAAAAGTTTGGCTCCCCAGCTGACGCCTGATTTGGGCCCACCCTCCTGGACATCTCCTTCTGGAGCTTCCTCTGGCTTTCTTGGGAAGCTTCTCCTCCCTTCCCAGAACTTCCTACAACCCATCACACTCCAGTGTTATCATGGCCTCACCATGAACACTTCTGCCCTTTCTGCCAGGATGTCCTTCTGCCTCAGCTTAACTTTGAAATTTCTAATAACCCTGGATTCTCTAAGTCACCCATAGTTGGAGACTTGAAGGCACATCCAGATGAGGTTGACAGTTCTCTCCAACTTGTGAACATGGCAGGCCCTGCCCAAGTCCCAACCTTCAGTCCAGGTCAGCCAGTCCTAGGCAGCATAACACACTCAGCACCTGGGAATTCATTACCACCAATACCCACCTTGGGGTTCCATGGCAGCATCCTGCCTCCTTTTGCTAACACCCAGGCACATATTCCTCTAGTGGACACTGCCTCTGATTTTGCAGCTGCTACCTAAACTGTGACCTATATTCTGCCTAACACTTGGCAATTCAAGCCCAGACCCCTCAAAGTAGTCGGTGTCCATGGCACTTTATGGGCTTTGGGGAGATCAAGGTGCCCCTCAGTAGGACTCCACCATAGGTCACTGAGCATCACAGCAGAAGGGAGAGTGACCCTAAGCATAACACACCACTGTGGGGGTAACATTGGGCCTAAGCACTCGGGGCCCTTCTACCAGAGCCACCATGTGATGATCATTGGACTCAGCACTAAGAATAACAGTGGGTTTGAAGCCACTGTTGCCTTTATGTTTAGTCCCATCCCTTCAGTCTTGTCCAATGAGAAACACTCGAATTTCAAGATTAGAGCCAGGGGCCACTGCAAGCAAGAATGCCATGAGATACATATCTGCTAGAGAACAGTGTAGACAATACTGGAGGATCCTTGAGAATAGGGAACTTGGTATGTCATCTTTCATAGGAAATATTATGTACCCACTATGTGCCATCGCCAGTACTAGGAAAGAAAGATACAAATAGAGAAAAAAGTAGCTTCCCCTTTCCATGGTTTTGCTTCCTGTGGTTTTAGTTAGCCCTGATCAGCAAAGGTCCAAAAATATTAATATTTGTCTTGAGTCTTTGAGAGAGAGAAAGTGATTATGCCCACAAATTTAATTCAGACTACATCTGTAATAATTCCATTTTGTTATTAGTATTTCAAACTCTTGCTGTGCCTAATTTATGATTTAAAATTTATCATAGATATTTGCGTAATATATGAATTAAAATGGATCATAGATATGTTCCTATGGGAAAAATAGTGTACATAGTGCATGCTACAGTCCAGTTTCAGGTATTCAAAACGGAACTTGGAACATTTCTACCATGTAGAAGGGAAGATAAGTGTATAAAGACTTTTGGACCTGATGTTCTGATATGAAATGCAATTTGGAATAAATGTGCAATTCATCATTTGACTTAGAGTTGAGATGATTAAAGGGAACAGAAATGAGTTATGCAGTACAAGAGACACTGGGTAAATGTGGCTCCTGTTACCTTCGGTGAGTCATCTCTGAAATGAGATGCATTTTGAGGGTAAGAGATACACTGAATTTTGAAGACATATTGAGAAAATATGCCTAATAAATAACCTTGAGATAGGCAAGCTAATTCTCACTCTTATGAAGACAACACGCACACCATAAAGTAAGGAATTCAAAAGTAGAACAGTCTTCAAGGCCATACGATCATGAGATGGAAGGTCAAGAAGTCAGCTCATGCTTCTGAAACTGTGTGCTTAGCAGGAATGCCAAGAAGTCAACGCCAGACAAAACACTGTCACTAAAATCAAACCTGCTGAGAAAGGACAATCATCTCCCAGGCTATGAAAATAATATCAGGGACTTTACCAGATGATCAGGAACAGTTGCAGGTGGGGAGAGGCAGATGCATATGTAGAATAGTTAGGAAAGTAAACTGCACTTACCTTTACCTTATCAGCATAGTAAAACACACATCCTGAACAAAGACTTAAGATGCTAATGAGACAAGTCTTGCATGAAGAAGTATGACAAAGAGGAGTGCAGACACATCTAAAATACAAACCCTACATGTGAAAACAGCAAGACTCCATGACTCTGGAAACCTAGATGGTGTGAAAGTTGTACACCTTTGTCTTCTGTTTGAGTCAGCTGGAATTTCTGTCTCCCACATATTGTCTCCTTGTGCATCAGCATAGCTATCATACTCTTGTTCCTGTTCCAGGTGTGCCTTTCTTTGATTCTTCTGATGGAGAGCACAAGAATCCACCCTACAGGGATAACCTGGAAAAAGATTTACATTTTAAAATAATTCTCTGGATGTCAAAAATAATTTGCATTTTTTTTTACGTTTTTTACTATGACAAGAATGGAAAATCTAGAGCTAAAAAACATGAGACACAATTTTTCTCTAGGAACCCAACTGGTTCAACTTAGCTGTGGCACAGATGCAGACCAGAAGATGTGAACTTGAATACTCAGTATGCAATAATGTGGGGGGTGGGGGGAGACCATGATCAGAATATACAAGAGCGAGCAGGTGTGGTGGCACACCCCTGTAATCCCAGCAGTTTGAGAGGCTGAGGAAGAAGGATTGAAAGTTCAAAACCTGCCTCAGAAACTTAGTGAGGCTGGGGAAGTGGCTCAATGGTTAAGAAACCTTGGGTTCAATTCCCAGTACAAAAAAAATCCACAATATACAAGAACTCTGGGACAACATCAACAGACGAAACCTGACAGTTGCTTGGATAGAAGAGAACATGGAGATATAGGCTAAAGGTATTAAAAAGCTCCGCAGTGAGATAATAGCAGAAAAATTTCCCCACCTTAGAAATGAGTAAAACATTCACATTCAGGTTCATATAGGACCCTGAATAGACAAGATCAGCAAAAAACATCCCCAAGACACATTAGAATCAACACACCTAACAAAGAGTAAAGAATATTAAATGATGCAAGAGAAAAATGTCAGGTCCCATTTAGAGGTAAACCAATAAGGCTTACATCTGACTTCTAAACTCAGTTCCTAAAATAATACAGGGCCTGTAATAAGATCTTACAGTATCTAAAAGAAAACAATTGCCTGCTAAGATTACTATATCCAGAAAAGCTATCTTTCAGAATAAATAAGAAACAAAAATTTTCCGTTGTAATTTTGAACTGAAATAATTCATGACCACTAAAGCAGCACTACAAAAAATACATAAAGGTATTCTCACAAAGAGGACCCCAATAGCTACCCCAAAGCTTCAAAGAGTTGAGGATCAAAAGAAGTACTATTAACTTATTTTTAAAAAGCAAAATTAAATATAATAAACTAACAAAACTTGCAGGTAATAATAATCATTTCTTCATAATAACACAGAATGTTAATGATCTCATCCCCAAAAATAGATGGGCAGAATAAGCTTCAAAGTTAAGGTTCAACTACATGATGTTTGCAAGAGACTAATCTTCTAGGCAAAGACATTCATAGGCTGAAAGTTAAAGGATGGAAAAGATTCCATGTAAATGGAGTCTAAAAGTAGGAGTGGCTGTTCTCATATCTGACAAAGCAGATTTCAAGCAAAAATCAATTAGAATAGAGAAAGAAGATCACTACCTATGGGTAAAGGGACCAATCAAACAAAAGGTATAAGAAGAATAATTATGTATGTCCCAATTTCAGTGCACCTAATTACTTAAAAAAATACTTCTTGACATTAAATCCAGATAGACCCCAATACAACAATACTACATGATTTCAATAAACCCTATTACCAATAGACAGTTCATCCAAATATAAAATCAATAAAGATATTTCTGACCTAAATTATATCATCAATTAAATGGACCTAACAGTCATCTATAGAAATTTCAACCAAAACAGCAGAATTCATTTTATTCTTATTCCTAAAAAAAAAATTTTAACTTAGTATAGAACAACTTCCAAATTATTTCCTCTAAAAACATCTGGTGAGTCTGGAATAGTGAAAATAGATATTTCACATGGTATTTCAAATCAAGAATGAAAATTTTTATTCTCCACCTGTTTTGTTCCTTTTTACCCTGAAGTTAATCAACTAGGACTGAAGAAAAGTCATTTGTTTGTTCATTTGACATGTTTTATCAACAAAGAATAATAATATATAGGTTGTGGGTCAAATTCCTGAAACAAAACATGTACTCTTAAAGGACAAACACAGACACATGAAACAAAATTGTCTAGCGAGCAGAATAACAGCACCCTGTAGTGTGGCATGTGCTCACTCTGAAAATTCTATGATGGCCTGTCACCATGGAGATTTGGTGATGCACATCTTGCCCTCCATGGCAACTGCCACTCTGTCAACTCGAGAGTCAAATTTGAGAGCAGTGGTGAGGTTCTCAGGTTATAACTAGGAATCCTCTAAGATGGGAAAACTGAACTGCTGCTATGGAGGTATGTTCAGACTGAATTTCTGAATGTTATTTCCTCAAACTAATCAGTTAACATCAACTTAACCTATTTTCATTGTTATTTCATTTTCCACACTTCGATTTCTCCACATAATTTTTAGATTTGTTTTGTAGTTGGGTTTATTACTCAGTTCTATTTTATCATTCTATAAAGATGGTTGCCTTAAATATTTTTTAAATTTAGGAAACGTTCATTTCTTTATGGTAATTTTCTGTACACTCTGAAAGAATAGACATAGAGCAGAAGAGATGAGATCGGGAGAACCATGACTCTAAACACAGCAATTCATGTAAGGGGAACTACAAGCCACACTTTTCTGAATGTTAGCATCAAAATACAAAACCCAGTGTTAGATCTGTACAAACCCAGACATGCTTGGAAATGAGAAAACTTGGGATTTCCCAATGAGACGTCCACAGGGTTGAGAAGTTCAGGACGCTTCTGTTTGGGTGCTTATGGGAGAGTGGAGACAAAGGACAATACCATCAGGCAAAGGCGTGGAGATTTCATTTCACGACAGAGAGAATGAAGACCCAAATTGCTCTCAGGGAGCACTTCTCAAACTGTGACCTATGTCAGGTCCCTCTAAGATAAGAGCTGGCCTCCCACCTCTGCAGGATCTACAGAGAACTGAGTGGGTATGAGACTGGGTTTTGGTTGAGGAACATCATGAGCACATGTTCAGAGTGGATGCAGCAACTACCTATTCTCGGTGAGGCCTTGTTCCAGACATTCAGTCAGTTGCTCATATCAGTAGCCAGCAGATGTGGAGACTCACTACACCACCAAAGCACCAGTCTGGTGCACCACTGCCCTAGTCATTAGCGTTAACTGCCCACCCACAGTGGGGGAGTGGAAAAAAAAGATTAATTCTTGGCACAGCCATCAAAGGGCAGTTGATTTAGGATGTCCTGAGTTCCAAGTCAGTTTGAGAGCCATGGAGACCACCGGTCACTTGAAGTGGTCAGTTGCTCATCAAGGTGGCTCACTGAGTTGACAGTGAGAAGACACTGAAGGAAGATGCCCGAAGGTTGGGCTTTTTTTTTTTTCTTTGTTCTACAGAGGGGCTTTAACTGAAGAAAACTGCCATATTTTATATCAGGCATTAAAAGGTAAGGGGCGTAAGACTGGGTTGGGTGTTGACTCTTCTCTTGGCTCAGATGCCTCTTCAAGGGAATCAGATTTCTCAAGGAAATCTTGGCACAAGAGGATTTGAAAAAAGAGTAGCAACAGCTCTTCATTAAGGGATACAGAGCATCATAGAAGGGGTTCATATGTTAAGGATCTCTGTCCCCAGGGAACCAAATGTATTCTTGTCGAAGACCCATCATTTATTGGTGTTGTGACTGCCTGCAAGTCTCTTAAAATCTCTAAATCTCAATTTCCTGAACCAAAAGATGTGGGTTGCGGCCCCTACTCTGCCCTTCCCCTGGAAGGCATCCCTGATGTGGGGATATGTCAAATAACAGCATCACCGTGAACTGCAAAGCATCATGCTCATGTAAAGGAAGAAGAGCTCACAGCTTACATACGTTTAACAGTTAACACTTTACCACAGGCTATGTTGACACTTCCACATCTACAAATAAGGACCTGAGGCACAGAGTGGGTCTTTCAGTTTTTACTGGTGCAAACAACTTCTAAGTAGCATTTGATCCTAGACTATGAGAGCTCCTGTGCTCTCAGTCACTGTTCTCTGCCTTTCTATGTGATCTCATCTCAGTGAAGACATTTACTCTCACATCCAGTCTGTTGGCTTTTAAGTATATGCAACTCTGAGAGATCTTGTAAAATCCAACTCTCAGGTGGCTTTGCTGACCAATCCATAAGAAAGGATACCAAAATCTGTAACTGGGAGAACACTTAAAATCTGCTTTTTTATGTTTACAAATATATTGCATTGTGGCTAAATATAGCTACTGTATAATATAAAACCAGATGAGACCCTAATGTCCAATTGTAACATGGCACACACTGACCAAACTCCCCTCAGGCTCTGGTAACTACTCTGTCCCTTCTCAATTTCTATGAGATAATCTTTTTCTAAAAAATTCAACCTATGAGTGAGATCCAGCAGAATTTGTCTTTCTATACCTGCTTATTTCACTTAATATAATGTCCTCCTGGTCCATCTGTACTGTTGCAAATGGCAGGATTGTTCTCAAGAAAAAGAAACCTAATGTGCCCGGGTCCGGCCCTAGCAGGAGTCCATGGGTTCCACACAGGTAACGGGGCGCAGGGAGACAGCATCGGCGATGGATGGAGAATGAAAGACACAGACTCTAGTTCTTGTGCAATCACTCCCACTTTATTCTGGGTAAGGCTGGGTTTATATACATTTTTCTTCAGGCTATAATGGCAATCTTGTGTTTAATGAAATTAAAGAAGTTTCCAAAGCATAGGCAGAAATTGTTCTTAACAAGGAACCAAAAGATTATGAGAAAACAGTAACCTTACAGATTATCCTTACCTAATCACAATTATTTTAAGAATATCTAACTATGTCAATGAGCTAATACAATGTTTATTTCCTTAATATCTAAACTCTATGTGACCTAAGATATTCTTATTACTCTCGAGGTTAAAGCAATAGACACGTAATCTCATGTGACCATCTCTACTAGGTCCATCTGGTTAATATCTAAATTGCTGAGTTAAGGGCTACAGGAGGGCAGCGATCGCAGTGGTTCTCGTGGCCAAGTTTTTTTACTGAATAGATTACATTGTCTTATGTAGCTCTTTTTTCTGGAACAGGGCATTGTGCACCAACGTTTATTATAGAGGTGACCTATTCTTTGTAGGAAGGAAGGAATGTTGTGAAACCTTATTCTTTTACCTCACCACCACACATAAACAAAACCATTGTTAGGATTTAACCAGCCTGTTGGAGACAAAGGCAGATCTATATCTATTTTCTCCAGAGGCTTTCAGGGACTCACTGCATGTTTGCAAAATTATTTTTAATTTTGTTAGTGGTAAAGACCCATTATCTTTCAAATTGTAGGTAATATTTTCTGGAATTTTTGTTGTATTCCCCTCATCCCCTTAAGCAATCTTTTCAGACTGAAATGAGTAATATATTATCAGAAAAACACAGCAGAGAAAACACCATGCTCCAGAGCAAAACATCCGGCAATTCCCTTTATTGCAAATTATACTCATATTCTAAAACATGATATTGGAATCCAAGAATATGCACATATTTTCTGTGTGCATCCAAAAAATGTGGATGATGAAGAAATTGATAGTACTAACCTATGGTTTTTCTGCCTGCAAGACATCAACAGCTTTCTCGATAACATTTCCCAGTTTTGGGCCTCTCCACTTCAAGAGTTGTTCCTCAAGAATCAATGAAAGCTGCCAAACACAGGCAGTGATTCTCTAAAATTGTCATTTGTCAGGAAAACAAAGTGCATCTACACATGCATCAAATGAATGTACTATGGAAATTCCACCATTAAATTTATTCAAGAATGATGATTCCTCTCTCATATTTAAGAGAAGACCTTAAAAGTGCTATGCCATTTTCTTGTATTTCATATGTGAAATTATAAATTCCTAAAGACAATCAGTAGTGCTACACATTTGGAAGTAACATATTTATAACTTAAAAAGATTCATTCACTTAGGGCTGGGGCTGTAGCTCAGTGGCAGAACACTTGCCTAGCATGTGAGAGGCACTGGGTTCAATCCTTAGTACCTCATAAATATAAAGAAATAAAATAAAGGCATTCTGTCCATCTACAACTACAAAAAAATTTTTAAAAAGTTTTGTTCACTTGCAATGGTAAAAATCTCAAGATAATATTTAGACATTAAACCAGTTAATGAAAATTAGCTTCAATAGATCTCTTCCTGAAACAGTATCCTCTGATTCAATAGAACTAATTTGGAATGCCATTAACAAATTATGCAGATAGTAGAGATAGTTCTCACATCCTCCACTGCACTGGCCAGATTGCTCATTTAAGGAACATCTTACATTAATATGGAATATTTCTTAGAAGATGAGTAAATGTTGACACATTATTATCAACTATTATCCAGATTTTGCATGAAGATTCTCTCAGTGTCGCACAGTTCTGGGGTTTTTGACAAATGTATAACATCATTCATGGTCATTACAAAATAGTTAACTTGCCCTAACAATTCCCTCAGCTTTGCATGTGAATCTTCCTCCCCTTTTCCCAGAAACCCTAGCATCCATTGAACTTCTGCTCTCTATTGTCTTTCTTTCTCATAATTTCATATAGTTAGAATCACAGTGTATGCAAGTTTTTCAGTCCTATTTATTTTATTTACCAGTACGCATTTAAGATTCCTTTTTAAAAATCTGTTTGAAACTCCATAACTCAATGATTTATACTACTGAATAATATTCCACTAGATAGATGTAGTACAGTTTATTGAACATTCCACCTACTGGAGAATACCTCATTTTTTCTGTAGTTTAGGCAAGTGTGAACAAGTTGCCATAAACATTCCTGTGCAGGTTTTTTGGTGGTTGTAATTTAAATTTTTTTATTTATGCACTTTAACTGTAAAGAAAAGTGGATTGCATTGTGGTGCATTTGTGCATATCACATTACTTTGATCATTACCCACACTTTTCTTCCCCTTCTGCCGCTTCCCCATCCCCTTCTTCTTCTCTAACAGTTTCCCTTCTACTTTCATGGACATAGTTTTTTACTATAACTGTTTATTTATCTAGGATTGTGATAAAATGCTTGAATGATAAAATGAGAATTTCATAGT
Organism: Sciurus carolinensis; assembly: GCF_902686445.1. Classification (NCBI taxonomy): domain Eukaryota; kingdom Metazoa; phylum Chordata; class Mammalia; order Rodentia; family Sciuridae; genus Sciurus; species Sciurus carolinensis. The sequence continues at coordinate 118,108,210 of NC_062220.1, read as the reverse complement.
TGGTATTGTTTGGATATGAGGTGTTCACCCAAAGCTCCTGTGTGAATGCAGAAATGTTAGGAGGTGAAATGATTGGATTGTGATACTTTCAACTTAGTCCATCCTAGTTTGAATGGACTAGCTGGGTGTTAATTGTGGGCAGGTGGAGCTGTGGGTGGAGGTGGTTCACTGGGTGCATGCCCCCCAAGGTTTATCTTCCCTGCAGCCCCTGCTCCTTTTCCTCTCTCTGGTTCCTGGCCACCATGAAGGAAGCAGTGCTCCTTACCATGTTTGTCTGTCATTAAGTTCTGCCTCACCCTTGGGCCCAGAGCAATGCACTCAGCCTACCATGGACCAAATCTTTGAAAACATGGGCCAAAATAAACTTTTTCTCCTCTAAGTTGTTCTTGTAAGGTATTTTGATCACAGTGACAAACTGATAGCTAACACAATAGGCTTCATCACTGAACCCATCTAAGACTAGTTCTTTCTCTTTTTAAATGCTATTAAGTGACTTTTCAGTTTCTCTAATATAGCGAGAACTGTTCACACTATGGTTCCCAATGTGTATCTATTAGTGATGTCTGCCATTAAATAACTGATCCATTTCTACTAAAAAAGTATAAAGTCAAGAGAGTGGTTAAAAATATTCTGTTGTTGTGCCCAAAGGCTCGAGACCCCACAAAGACCACCAGAGACCATGATCGATGCAAGCAACAAAGAGTCATTTATTAACAAGCTCGAGCCTGGTCCTCTGCGCACTCGGAAACTGGTGATGCTAAGAGGCCCCGAGCCCTCGTTTAGCAGGGTTTTTATAATGAAAGGCAAGCAGTTTTACAGTGTTCTTTTAATTGGTTAACATTTGAACAGCTAAACATTAGTCCTCCACTGGTTGGGTCCGACCAATCTATTTGATTCTCATTGGGTCCTGCCAGAACTGAACGGTCCTAGTGGAAGAAGGGAGGAGGGAAGGGGTGAACTATGCAGGAGATGAGTCAGGGCTAAGCCCCCCCTGTCCTTGACAGATAAGGTCTCCAGGCAACTGCACATTCCTCGGACAAATATCTCTTAAGAACCTTGGTAAGCACAGGGGCCCAGCAGTCCTGTTTGTCCTGTATTGCCTGCATCTGGGTGATTGAGACAGTTAGCAGAACAGATACCACCCTGTTCTCAACACGGTCATTTTCTTTTTTGTTTTGTTTCGTTTGTTTGTTTATTACTGGAGATATAATCTAGAGACAATTTAACTCTGAGCTACAACTCCAGCCTTTTTTTGATTGCTTCCCTTTAAATGTCCCTAGACTTAGTAATGATAACTGCTCTTCATAGGTAATGTTGGTTCATTGTTTTTTCTTCTTCTTCTTTTTTTTTTTTTTTTTTCTTGTGGTTAAGCTGGCTAATAGTTTGAGAGCTCTGTCGATCAATTCAAATAACTACATTTTGGGTATACTAATCTTTGGTGTTGATTTCCTTTTTCCATTACATTGATTTTTCTCATATGTTTTTATGTGTGCTTTATAAAAGTGGCTTTTCTTCATTCCCTAGGCTTGTGGCAGAAATGGGTCACCCCTCTCTCAGAAAGTCCCACGCTCTGGACTTGCCTACTTTACTACCTGTGCTGTCCTGTAAGCTGCACTCTGTTCCCTGTTCCTTGTAACCTAACACTGAGGCCTGAGCAGACTGGATCCAGTCTTTTGGGTGAGAGCACATGGCTGTGCTGAGGCCTTCTGAAGCACCACCCTCGGGCCCCAGGTTTCTCCTTTGGAAAATCCCCATCAACCTTCCACATAATAAATTGTTCCTTTGGAAGAAAAAAAAAAAAAGTGACTTTTCACCTCTGATTTCCAAGGGTGTGAGGTTTGATTATTGGTTTTAGGTCTTTCTGTTATCTCAGTGATAGAGATTCCCCTCTGAGCACTGTTTCCACTGAATTCCACAATTTTTAAAGGCACATTTTCATTTCATTTTAGTCAAAATACTTTAAAATATCCATGTAGATTTTGTCCTTGACTCATCTATTTTACATACTATGTTGTTCAATCTTCAAATAGCTGAGGGTTATCCAATTCTATTTTGGTTATTGAATTCTAATTTAAAACCACAGTGATCTGGAAACACATTTTGTATTTTTCCATTTTTTCCACTTTTGAGATATGCTTTCTGGCCACGCTGTCATCTGTCTTGATCCATATTTCACGTAACATTGAGAAGAAAGAATATTTTCTCATTGTTAAAGTATTCATTACACAAGTGCCAAAGAGGTCTGATTGAATGATAGTGGTTTTTTAAAAAGATTTTCTGGGCTGCCAAAACAAAGTACCAGGTTGTTTGGCTTGAATTACAGAAATTTATATTGTCATGTTTCCGCAGTCTCCAAGTTCAAAATCAAGATATAGGCAGGACCGTGCTACCTCTGAAATGTCTCTGTGTGAAGTTCAAGTTCAATGTCTCTGTATGAGTTCAATTCCCACCCTCTGTACTTTTAGGACATCTTGTCTCTCTTCACTGTGCACCCTTGGATTAAAGCATGCTGGAAGTGGGGGATGGGATGGGTTCAAGAATATTGCCTCTGGGATTACTGTGTGCACCTCCTAGAGCAGGGAGGCAGAAGATTAACCTCAACTTACATCAGCCTCCATTCCTCACCTAAAGCTGATGATTTTAATTTCCTGCTATTTGTGAGGCTGTGTCCAACTGCCCCATGAGCCCCTCCAAGGCCAGGAAGGAATGCTGGAGGATGTGTGGGAAGGGGCTGCTGGGCTTGCCCCAAACTGGCCTTATGGCCCACTGGTTTCATCATGTAGAATACAGCAGACCCAGGGATTTACACAGGTCTTGGTAGTTCTAAACTTGTGCTTGCCATCTCTAATGCTACAGGAAATATATGGTGTTAGGGAAAGGATACAGTATTTCCCAAGTACCTAAGGTTAGCACAGGCATAAAATACTCACTGTATATTTGGAGTTGGTTGTCATTATATACAATAGGATCCAACACGAGCCCCAAACCCATGGAAATCACTTTCAACATAGGAAGGGATTCGTTGGTTTTGGCAGTGGATGGAATCCATCTGCACTATTTCCTCGTAGGTTTTTACACTGGAGAGCACTAGGATGGGTATAGAGATTGAGAAAGCAAAAGTAAGTGGCATGACACAAGAGAATGAGAGCAGGTAATGAAGGGAGGGAGGAGAGAAAGAAGTCACTGTCATGCTCAGAAAGTCATGCATATGGTGGCTGCCTCGAGGATGAAGAGGATGACACAGGAACCTCCATGCAGTTAGGGAATCTGAGGGTTTGGAAAAGAAGTACGAGATCAGAGACCCACTTCCTCATTCCACAGTTACAATCCAGGCCCAGGAGAAGGGAATGTTGATGAGAAGCCAAGAGGGATCTGAGTCTTCACCTCAGGTTTAACTCTCTCCTTTCCCTTCCCACAGCCACCCCATCACTACCACCATTCCTGTGCCCTCAGAAGATTCCCTTCAGTTGTCCTGCTGTGAAGATTTGGAGACACACAGCTACAAAGTCCATACAATTCATTTTCTCTCACATCTTCTGTCTGTTCTCTGCAATTTTGTTCATGAGCCCCTGTTTTTAGATCTTCTTTTCATTTTTCCCACTTCTGATAGTTCTCTTCTGGAACAACCTGGTTTCACCTAAGCAGTTCATTCACAGTGACTTTCCTATGAGTGATGGGGACAGGTTCCAAGAAATCTGTCCTCTTGTGATTTGGTCGTTGTGTGAACAGCATACAGTGTACTTAAGCAAATAAAGTTGGTTAATACATCATTAAGTGAAGCAATCTCTAGGGTCCATGACTGCCTATGCAGTGCTCATTGACCCACACTTCATTTAGGGGCACGTGACTATAGTCAACCACTTAATGTCTATAAATTTTCACAACTTGCCCTCTTCTTTCTTGGCATTGTCCTAGTTTCCCACCACTAGGTTGCACTACTGATTATACTGAGCAACCAACCCTTCATGGCCAGCCAGCAGCTGGGCTGGGGATAGAAGAGCTGGAACCCATACTCCTGGAATGAGCTGGGGAAAAGTCGACTTCTCTGTGTAACACAGACATGTTCTTATTCTGGGTAGCTCCAGACACCCATGTACCATTCTTGCTTTCCTTCCAAATGTCACAAACATTCCTTTATCTGGAGTCAAATGAAACTGACCAGGAATTCAATGGTTTCAACCTGGAAGAGGAACAATGTGAGGATGGTGGGAGTATATGGAGAGTGAGTCAGATAAGTACACATCTCTATTCCTTGCCTACTTTTTCTTTCTGATACCTCAAGAAAACCAAGGAGAACCCTGCACTGGGAGCTACTGTGTGGGAGCATGCAAGTGGAAATAAGAGGGTTGTAAAAATCCATGTGTGCAAGTGAAGGAGGGACCAGAATATCCTCCTAGGGAATAGATACCAGTATATGAGCTCCCTCTATTCCTGCCAGGCCAAAGCTCATATTGCTGCTTGAACTAGGAGAGGCTGTAACAGCTGGTAGGACCAACATGCCGTGAATTCAGAGGGGGCTTCTCCTTTGGTGTTTTGTGGATGTGCCACAAGTATTGTTCAACTTCACACTACAGGAAACACCTACTTCTGCCCAAGTCAAGAGGGACCAGTGAATCAGTAGTTGTAGGGAGACATTGGTAGGTGATCCTGACCCTCCATCCTTTTGGGCATCCTGGGAAGAACATGAGGTGGAGAGAGGCAGGACACGATACCTCTCATGCAAGAACAAAAGCCCACCAGGCCCCGGATTGTATCCCTGGGGCACTTAGCAAGCCCCAGCATCCAGGCAGGCACAGTACAGTCTCCAAGATCAGCTGGGATTTGGCCAAGTTCTGGGGGCCCTCAGGTTGTGTAGAGCCCTGTTGCAGCCTTGAGTCACCTAATGGCAATATTTCTTTTTTATACAGAGATTCTTTGGATGATTTTTTTCTGTAATTTTTTGAATACATATTTCCTTATAAAAAATTTTAGTTGTACATGCACATAATACCTTTATATGATTTATTTATTTTTATGCAGTGCTGAGGATCAAACCCAGGACCTCACAAGTGCTAGGCAAGATATCTACCACTAAGGCACAACCCCAGCCCTTAAATACCTGTTTCAAATAAAATAAACACTTGTATGGAATACAGTGTAATGCTCACATGGATGAGATAAAGGAGCTAGATTGCAAGATTGTAACTTTTATTTTCTCACTTTGGAATTCAATAACATAAATATAAATGACTTCATGACACAATAAAAACATGGTATTCTGCAACTATTTTCATGCTGGAATATTCTAAAATGATGAAACTTGTGAATGCACAGTCAAGAGACTATTTCAATTAAAATGAATAGAGACAAAATTGATGGGAATGTACATGAGGAAAAGCAAAAGAGCACCAAAAAATTGTCCATATTTAATGGGTTGGTTACGTGACAGATTCTAAGGAGTTTGGGGCTGCAGGGGCAGGGTCATTTCATTCCAGACCCTCCCTGTGTCACCAGACCTTCTGCGCCTCAAGGGTCACAAGTGTGTGGCACTGGATCTCACCATGCAAGTGTTATCCAAACTCCCCTTTCCTTTACTCCGCATCAGGTTTGCTATTTAGATGACCAGCTCCTGAAGGCTGCCCAAGTGAACGTCCAGGTAAATTAACTCCTGGGGGACATTCGTCGATACCATATACCTGCAGATAACACCCACAGCAGAGGCTAGAAAACAGGCCATGTACACAAGATGTGAGTCTGGGTGGTCAGGGTACAAAGTCACCATTCAGGGCCTAAGGAACCCTGTGCACCTGAATACTCCTCTCCGCCTGTGCCTACTCCCTTCTATCTCCCCAGTCAGTCTCACCTGTGTTTGTCTGGCAGATTTCTATTCTGACTCATTAGAGGAGAGTGACCTGCAGTCTTGGGGATCAGAGGAGCTGGGGCTTCCCTAGTAATGAGAAGCTCCAATCAAAGAAGAAGCACAAGGACAGAAGCGACATCCTGCCCTTCTTCTCCAAAATTTCAGTTAGATATAGTTCATGTTGTTGTATGGATAATGGATCAGTTTTGTAAATAAGTTCTGTTTGCAATGGTGGATGTTTTTGTATTAAATGATAGTCACTTGATGTCAATTGCTTTTTCATTCTTTTCCTCTGTCAAAAAAAATCATAGGAAACCAAAGGTAAAACTTGATGTATTATAAAGGAGTCACCCTAATGACTACGACCACCTTCACTCTTTCACTCCTGTATCCCCCATTGGTCTTAATTGAAAATGTTGGCACCAACATTTTCATGGTAACTTTCAATTCAGCCCTTGGTTTATGTCCTCATTTCAACTTCTCTCTTGGGATTTTGTTGACTGAAATCTGTTCCTATGGAGGGGATCTTGAAAACAAATTTAATCAAGATCTTCCATGATCACTAGGACATTGAGGCCTTTATGCCTTGTGTATTGATTCCTTGATTCCCATTGTTCCCTCAAGGAGTTTCAGTATACTGCTCCATTTCCTTCAGGCACAGAGGGTTTCTCTCTAAATAGCAGAGAAAAGGCAACTTCGCCATTATTTGCTCTTTGATCTTAGGTGCCCAAAGGATTTCTCTTTTAAATTCTAGATTTTATTGCAGTCTCACTTTCTACTAAACATTCCAAACCAATGCTCAGGATTCTCTGGAAGAAACTAATTCAAAGAATTTTATTTATTTCCAGAAAACAACTTGAGCTATTGTTGCAATATTTCCTTTTCATCTTTCCTTTGGTTTCTATCAGGCACCTCAATCAATTATACATGAGAACTGCTATGGTATTTAGCAACTCTTGGCATTTCTCTCAATCTTCTCTCAATTTTCCCACTGTTTATTCCATTTTTTTAAATATTCCCATTTCTTTCACATCCTTTTTCTTTTAAGGCATAGTTCTTCACTTTATTTCTTCTGGTTTACTATTCCATGCTCAAGTAATTCTTTCAGTGTCTGCTTATTCTCTCGGGAGTTCTATCCATTCTTTTCTGATGGAATTCATTCTCATCAATGAAGTCTTTTCAAGCTTTGTGTCATTTTTCTTAGTAAATTTACCTCCTGTTTGAACAAGGACTCTGCCTACAAAGTAAGTCTCATCAAGACTCAGAATATTCATAGTGACCTTACTCTGTACTTATTTTCCTGTTCCCCTATGGTATCTGTGCACAGAATTGGCATCAACATTTTGCTTTCACCCAGCTTTACATGAAATTTGTTTTTATGAATTTTTAAGAGCAACAGGATTCAGCAAAACTTATCATTTTAACAGAGCTTCTCTGTGTCACGTCTGTGCAATGCTCAAAACAAAGACATCTTGCTTCCTGCCATTTCCTGGCTCTGTACTTCCCTCATCCTTCAGTGACTCTTCTGTCTCATCACCTCCTTTTAGCTGTCATTCTCTATTGTGATCCCACACCTGGTTATTGCTCTTCCATGTCAGGTCTGTCTTAGAAAGGTACAACTGCTTCATGTTCCCAAAATCCATAGTCATTTTCTTCAAATGGCTTCCATTTTCAGGATTCTGTAGTGGTTTCTTTCCTACTATGTACAATGTTATTTCCTTCCTGAATTATTTATTTTACTTCCGTATATTGATCTGTTTCATTCTAAAATAATCGACTCATACTTGCTGCTGGCTCCTTTCTCTCATAGAATATTTCATCCTTTGATCCTTATATCTTGACTTATCTGATTTTGAGTTATTAGTTTTCACTTTATTTCTAGGACTATTTTTGTTTTGTTTTGTGGTGCTGGGAATTGAACTCAGGACTTTACACATGCTAGACAAGTGCTTTTACCGCTGAGCCACATCACCAGTCCTGGGACTATTTTCGAAGTGATTTTTTTTTTTTTTTTTTAAGCTGTGAGAGCTAATATTTGGTTAGTGCTTGTGTTTATGTCTTTTAAATCCCTTATATCCACAAACATGCATGAGCATGAGCATGTGAAACCAGGCCTACAACTCTGTTGGCAAATGAGTTTTACTGTTTTCAGGCATGATACCTTGTGTATGTCATGGGATCCCGAAGCTTGTCTTTAAATTCTTACCCATGTTATATTTTGCATATTTTGCAAATAAATTCTGAAAGTCTTCAGTTTTCATTACTAATTTTTATATAGTAAGCCCACATATAAAAAGATGTCAGCCATATGAAGCTGAGAGTAACTTTCATGCTTTAAAAGAAGACAATGCTATCATTTGCAACAATGTCTATGAACATATAGGACAGTATGCAAAGGGAAATAAGCAGACACAGAAAGAAATGCTACATGATCTCATTTACATCTGAAATCTAAAGCAGAGGCAGACAGTAGGATGGTGTTGTCATGGGTGTGGTTCTGGGAAAAATGGGCAGCTGTTGGCAAAAGGGTATAAAGTTTCAGTGATGCAAGATGAGTAAGTTCTGGGAATGGAATCTGCATTCAGGCAAATACCCTACATAGCTCCACTTATGCTTCAAACACAAAAACATTGTCCTCAGAGTCATAAATTATTAAGATTATGTCACATCATACATTTGCCCACAGTGACAGAAATTACCTTCAAGTACCTCAGTTGAATATCAATTTGCTAAAACTACATGCTGTCATGACATAATCAGTAAATTTATGTAAAAGATAGTGAGACACATCACAGGATTTATCAAGCTATTGATGAAGTGTTATATTGTAAATGGATGACACCAAAAAGATTATTTGTAACGTATAATCTGTGTTGTTCTCATGCATCTTTACTAATTACATTGTGTTGTATATAGAATAAAGAAAAAAAGATCATGATTCATTTTGTGTAATTCCTTTTTCTGGTGCTTTTTTCATAGGGCTTCTGAATTTTCTTTTTGCCTTAGGGCTCTGTTCTGTTCATTCTGTTCTGTATTGATGTAATAAAATAGCAGAAACTGGAAAACTCATAAAGAAAAAACGTTTCATTTTTCAAGAGGCTGGGGAGTCTCAGAAGAGGGTGCTGGCAACTGATTATCCTTCTTGCTCTATTATCCCCATGACAGTAAGTGAGAGGGCAAGCGAGGCCAACAAAGGGCTCCATTTGCCTTTATGAGAAAGCCATTCATCATTCTCAAAATTAAAAACTCATTTCCACAGAAAAGGATATTAGGGGAGAGCCCTCATGACTGAATTACCTCTCAAGGATGCCATTTACCAACCCTCTTACAGTGAGGATACAATTCCAGCACATGAAATTTGGAGGGTACAGTCACACCACAACAGTCACTTAAAGTATGTAGTCAGTCCTGCAGTGAGGTCACAATTTTCCAGCCTTATATCTTGACAACTCTAGTGAGCAGACCTGCAAGTGCACTCAGCAGAGGGGTTTCATGTATAATGCCACATAATGCCACAGGTTGACTCTACCAGTTATCGGGCCCTGAACTGTTAGAACCTGTCTTACCTGAGGAATTCAAGGGAGGGTATTTCCTCCAAGGGCAGCATGAACCCAAGAACAAGGGGTCTTCCAGGTCAGGCCCCAATCAGCAGCATAGAAGATTCCCTGTCCAGCTGAAGAACTTCCATGGTAACCCCATAGGTGAGGAAGGAAAGCAGTAGGGGAGAGGTGGTAAACTGCACAATGTGACTTTCACACCTGAGAGACCAGAGAAATCCTAGGTTTGGATTATTATTAATTTTTTTTTTTTTTAGTAATGGAAACCTGAAGTAGAAATTATTGGAATAATCGGAAAAAGAGGTGTTTTTGTATACTTTGTTTATGGCCCGGGGAAGAGCACACTAATCCAAGAAGAGTGTCACTGTGTCACTTGGCACCCTGGGGTCTTGTGGAACTCAGTGCTCAGTCTGGGCTGAGGGGTGGGACAAAGTCTTTATCCTAAAACAATATTTTTTTATAACAAAGGGTTAATAGTGTAGACTTAAGTAAAATTAAATTCAAAGCTCCCAGCTAAGTAAATGAAGTTTAAGAACAAATTATATCTATGAAACAAACCAAAATTACTAGAAATAATGAATAAACATCTGTCCATAATAACTCTGAATGTAAATGGTCTCATTCTCAAATTAAAAAATATAGACTGGCAGAATGAATTTAAAAAGATGACAACCCTATCACAGTCTGTTTACAAGTGACTCATCTTAGAGGTAAAGATGTCCAGGGACTTAAAAATTTAAGGATGGAAAAGATATCTTCAAAAACTGACTTTGAAAACTAACAAGAGTAACTACTTTGACACTGAAGAGTTCAAGCAAAAATTAATCATAAAAGACAAAGTCTGTCATTACATACTGTTAAAATGAACAATCCAAAAAAAAGATATAACAATCATCAATATTTAGAAATCAATGTTAGTGTACCCAGTTACATAAAACAAACACTTCTTGACTTTATGTCCAAAAATAATACAATAAAACTTGGTGATTTCAAGACACACATTTCAATAAGAGACAGGCCATGCAGACATAAAATGAATAAAGGTATTTCTTACCTAAATGATACCGTAAACAACAACAGTTGAAAACACTTTCTTAGAAGCTCATGGAATCTTTTCAAAAATAGACCATATTTTAGTACTCAAAGCAAGTCTTACTGAATACAATAAAATTGGTATTATTCCTGCATTTTATAGATCATAATGGATTGAAATTAGAAATCAACAGCAAGAAAAGTTACAGAAACCACATAAATACATGGGGAATAAATAATACTCTTCTAAAAGAGAATGGATCATAGAAGAAATCAGAGGAGAAATATGAAAAAATTCCTAGTCAAACTTAAAGAGCAATATAATATAACAAAATCTCTAAGGACACTATGAAAGCAGTTCTAAGAGAAAAGTTTATGGCATTAAGTGTCCACATTAAATAAAAAGAAAAGAAGAAAGAAAGATCACAAATAAACAATCTAATACTATATCTCAAGACCCTAGAAAAGCAGGAACAAATTAGTTCCAAAACCAGTAGAAAACATGAAATAATTAAGAGCACAGCAGAAATTAATGAAATAGAGAATTTAAAAGCAACACAAAGGATCAATACAAAAAAAGAGTTGGTTCTTTGAAAAGATAAACAAAACAAATATACCTCTAACCAAACTAACCAAAAGAATGAGAAGATAAACCAAAATCAAGAAAATTAGAGATGAGGAAGGATATATCACCACAGACATTCCTGAAATTCAGAGGATCATTATGGACTATTTTGAAAATTTATATTGCCATAAATTGGAAAATTTGGAAGATATTGACAAATTTCTAGATACATATAACCTACACAAATTGACCCAAGAGGATATAAAAAACCTAAATAGACCAATATCAAGCAATGAGATTGAAGTAGTAATAAAAAGTTTTCCAACAAAGAAAAGCCCAGTACCAAATGGATTCTCAGGAGAGTACTATCAGACCATTAAAGAATTCATACCAACAATCTTCCTCAAATTATACCATGAAATACAAAGGGAGAGAAACCTCCCAAATTCATTCTGTGATGCCTGTAATCACTCATATCAAAACCAGGTAAAGACACATCAAAGAAACAAAGACAGACCAGCATTTCTGATGAAGATTGATGCAAAAATCTTCAGTAAAATCTTGCCCAACTACATTCAAAAACACATTAAGATGGTTCTAATCCATGATCACAGTCTTCTTTCTGAAACACTCCTGACCCTGGACGGTTCTCTTTTTAGCACTGAAAAATTCATGTCCTTGACCCCTTAATCCAGGGCAAACAGGGAATGTTTGTCATTCTCCTGGTAACAAATGTCACAGACCAAGTTGTCTGGAAACAGGCCAAGGCTGAGGTGAGTACACAGAGGTCTATTGGGGACATTAAACACAAAGCAAGTGAAGAAAGAAAATAAGATTAGGGAAAGAGCCCTCATAATATGATACATCAGGCTCTCCTAGAGCAGTCAGCAATTCAGTGAGAGTGTGTGGGGAATTGAGCATAAGGGTTAAGTGGAGATTATAAGCAGGGAGAGCACTCAGATGAAGATGTAGATTTGAACCCCACATAGAGAGCAGGAACAAGAGTAGGGTTTAAGGAGCAAGAGTCTCAGAAGGCAGACCAGCACTGAAAATAAGCCTGGCCTCCATAGAGAGCTATGGAATAAAGGTGACACTAAAAGTCCCAACTCAAAAAAAAAAAAAAAAATGACTTTATGCACCTATGACATGCTTAGTGTCTGCCCAGGAAACACACAACTTCAGCTGGAAAGCTGAGGCAGATCCTCAAGACACCCATGCCTCGAGGTTTGGCTGATGCCCATAACAAACCTGGGGCAGGTTCTTCAGGCAGGGAGGTATGAGGGGCTCATCCTGCAACAGCCCCAACCCCCTGTTGCACTGTGGTTCCATCCCAGCAGAGGTGAGAACCACATCTATCAGGGTTCCACCTCCACCTCTGGGATGGTCTTTCAGGGAGCTACCACATTACAACAAGGGGACTTGGACTATATATCCCTGTGTCCAGCAATCACTAGATGCAACTTGTCTCTGAAAGGAGGGTGTGATTGGAAAGAGAGCTGTGTAGAGAGCAGAACCTTCTAAGGGATCAGCTTCAGGAGAGAGCTAGCAGGTGACTGCTATCCACTGGCTGTGGGGCAACAGGTCTTTGACCCTAAAGGAGGATCTGGACCAAACAGCACAGCATCCATGTCATTGGCCCTTCTACAAATGGAAAATTCACTTTGCTTAGCCAAAAAGCTGGGAATGAGAAGCCCTAGGGAAGGTTAAATAAAAATCATTTCCAACAGAATGTATGATACATTTAAAAACTTTAAGTACGTAAGCCTCTGGTCAATTAGGGGAAAGCCTCAGGAATTGAGAGGAATGAACTTCAAATATTATGCATCTTTCCTTTAAGGCATTTTTCAAAATCAGCAGATCACCACCAGAAGATAAAAACGAGAATAAAATATCTGTGAGAGACAAAAGAAAACCAAAACAAGATAAATGTTTGAGGTGACAGATATACCAATTATCCTCATCTGATCATATTGGATACTTGTATTATCACACTGTACTCTATAAATATGTACCATCATTACACATTCATAAAACACAAAATCTATGGGGCTGGGATTGTGGCTCAGTGGTAGAGCCCTTGCCTAGCATGTGTGAGGCACTGGGTTTGATTCTCAGCACCACATACAAATACATAAAGGTTCATCAACAGCTAAAAAATCATTTTAAAAAACACAAAATCTACCAATGCAAATTATGTAGCTTATACTAAAAAAATTATTAAAGAATGGAAGCAAAGAAGTATCTCCAATTAAAGAAGCAGAAAGCATAAAGGGAATGCAGGAATAAATATTTATTGTGAAAACAAGAACAAAAACTGAGAGTAAATAATTGTATCAGAAACCCATCGGATGGTGTATAATGGGTACCAGTCCCCATCATCTGGGATATAACCAGAGAGTAACCATGGGAAGCCAGAAGGTACTGGTTGCTTCCTCCAAGAAGCAAACAAAAGGGTTCTCCTCTGCAATCAACCATTACCAGGAGGCTTCCAGGCACTCCAAGAAGCAGGTTTTCCTATTTAATTTGTTCTAGAAGAATCTGCTCATACGATTAGTCGTGAAACAGACATGAGCTGCAAGTTTGTTGCAAATTAGGAGACAAACATGATAATTTGCACAGACATAACTTATCACCCACAAAACCAAAGTGAGTATACTGAAAAATATTAAAAAATAATTTCCTATATACCCAAGGTTTAACAAGGTGAGAAGGCATTAGCACTAGGGAGGCCATGTGCAGCACAAATGAAAATGGCACAATACACACAGAGGATGTCAAAAATGTCTAAATCAGCTGTATTAAATTCCTGTTGTTGCTGTAACAAATTGCCACAAATTTAGGAGTTTAGAAAGACAACAATTTATTTTGTCCTCAAAGCTTCCTTCTATAGACACCTGAGATTCCATTTAGGGCCCACTGAATAATCCAGGACAATGATTCCTTCTCAAAATCTTCAATCACATCTGAAAAATCATTTTTACCATATAAGGTAACAATCACAGGTCCTAGGGATTAGGATTTGGATATCTCCAGGAGTTATTACTCCCTCCCATTACAACAATGGAGGAGTTAACAGCCAGAGGTCCTGATGGCAACCTGGTAATTCTACAAAGATACCAGGCTCAGTCCCTGAGTGAAGCGACTTACAGAAACAAAGGAGACACCACCAATCAGGATATGACTCCACCAGGCAGAGAGGCCTCTCCAGATTGGTTTCTATGAAGTAACTGTTGTTCCAAAAGGTGGAAATGAAAGTATGAATTACCAACTGATGGCTACAGAGTCAGATCTTGGGAAAATATTAGAGAAAAGAGCTGAGTACACAAAGACTCCAGGTTAAGATTGAGTTTATTCAGAAGATCCACAACAGACCCAACAGTCATGATGTGTGGATGCACCTGACTTCTACATTCCTTCATCTAATACTGCTAATGTCTGAAAGTCTGCCAACCGCATCCTACCCTACCTCTCTACCCCAATTCCAGTACCACAGGTCCTACCTGCTGCTTTCACTGCAGCCCTCGTCTCCCTCCCTTCTGCTATAGTTTCTTCCTTTTCTGAAATTGGACATACACTTTGCTACCTCAATCTGGGTACAGTCTATGTGCACGCCTAGAACTGAGGCCCGTCAAGCTCCCTAGCTACTTCCTGGCTCAGGCATCAGAAAGAAGTTGCTAAGCAACCCTGTCAGGTGTTCATCTACCTTTGAAATTCTGCACCCAGCCTATTCATTTTTCTTCACAATTTAATTACAATTTGCCACTTTATAAGATTTCATTTTTTATTTTTTGGAAGCACTGGTGATTGAACCCAGGTCCTCCTGCATACTAGGCATGAGCTTCTACAGGTAAGCCACATCCCACCCATACTTTGTCACTTTAAAACAATGGTCAACTAGCTGGGCATGCTGGCACTAGCTTGTACTCCTGGAGCTCTGGAGGTTGAGGCAGGAGGATTCCAGGTTCAAAGCCAACCTCAACAACTTAGCGAGGTCCTATCTCAAAATTAAATAATAAAAAGAGCTGGGGATATGGCTTGGTGGTTAAGCAGCCCTGGGTTCAATCCCTGGTACAAAAACAAATTTATTTCTTTTGTTTTAATCTTGAACCACAGCCCCTCAAAAACAAACCTGGGAATGTTTAGGTAATGACAGGACAGATTCAGGAAATAAAGCAACCCTTCCACACTACCCGTTTCTCTTAGCCACCAGGATACTATGGCCAGGACTATTTGGAATTTCTTAAGACAACAGGAAAGCAGTCCTAGACCCCATTCCTACCACTTACTGAGAAAAACAGTTTGTGTAAACTACTGCCCAGGCAGGAGTGAAGAAGCTGAATTCAAAAGACCCAAAGAGATCCCTGCACAACTTGAATGACGTTCAATGTGGCCTCCATTTTACTGGTAACCCTCTCCTACCTCTTCACCAGGGAAAGATCCTCCATATCCCTCCAGAAGTCTGACTGCCTCTCCCACCCCCAGACCCCACAAAAAAGTTTGGGAGGAACCAAGTGCCAAAATCTGACACAAACTTTGCAATCCATCTCAGAGATTTCATGCCCCCAGCGCCCACTGCTGGCCCCGGACAATTTCCCCATTGTGGTCAAGATGCACAGGTGCAATCTGAGTGTCTACAATCCTCCACATCCTTCACCAGTTCCCAGATCCCAACTAACAGGTACCTAGTTGGTTAAAAAAAAATAAAAAAATAAAAGAACAGCAGCAGCTAGCCCGGGCGCAATGACACACACTTGCAATCCCAGCAGCTCAGAAGAGAGAGGCAGGAGGATGGCAAGTTCAAAGTCAATCTCAGCAATTTAGCAAGCCCCAGTCTCTAAATTATATATAGAATTTAAAAGGGCCGGGGATGGGGGATGTAGCTCATTGGTTGAAAGCCCCTGGGTTCAATTCCCTGTACAAAACACACACACACACACACACACACACACACACACAACCTTGGAAAACCAAATCCTTGGGAAGACAAATCTGAGGGAAAACCGAAGAAAGCACACTCCGAAGGAAGGGAAAAATAAACTGAATCTGTCTGGGAATTTCTTCAGTTTACTATTACATAAATGAGTCTAGAGAGATCCCCACCAAATGTGGGGAGACCCACCAAGAGAAGTGGTATCTTTCTAGGAAAAAAGTTATGGGGTGGAGCTGGGATGCTCAATCAAGGAACTGGGAGGTGCCCCTGTATCCCAAATGCATGGAGTAAAAGGAGTACCCCGCCCCCCTCCCCCTCACCCCCCACCCCCCACCCCCCGACGCCCCTCCAAACACAGGTCCCAGGATGTGTCGAGGTTAAGACTTCACTCTCCCCATCCCAGGGTCCCCTATCCCTCCCCACAGACCTCCCCCTTCTGCTTCTCCTCCGCCAATCCCTGCCCCCACCCCATTGCCTTCCCCCTCCCTCCTCCATCTCACTCCCTGCTTTCCCCACAGCTGCCTTAACCTTCTAATCTGCATCCGCCCACGCTTGTCTTCCTCCCAACTCCAATCTCCCCCTCCACCCAATGGTCCCCAACCCCATTCCCTCCTCCCGGCTCTTATATTTCCAACCCACTCCTAGACCTGCCAGGTAGGCGGGGCCTTGGGTGCCACTCAGGCTCCTTTCACCCAACTTCCATCCCCCTCCCCTATCTCGCGCCAGTCCTAGAGAACTTTCTGGATATCCTGTTTGATCCCGCCCTGATCTCGCGAGATTCCGTCCGAGAAGAAAAGCGAAGCCAGGATTGGTCAATCCGGCGGTTTCCGAGGTCTAGGGAACTTGCTGAGTCAGCGTCTGCTTCTTTCCAACAGCTGCGCGAGGAAAGCGGCCACGTGGCGAAGCGCGCGGCGTAGAAGAAAGGGTGAGTTCAAACTCTGTCCTCCCCTTTCTCTTAGGGCGTCCTTGGCCGCCTCCCCAGCTACCACCCCTGCCCCGAGATTCCTGGTTTCCATCTGTAAGGGGGTTATCATAATTGAGAATTGAGATGAAGAGCATAAATAACAATGTGCTGGATTTGAGATAGTCAAGATACCCACTTCGGAAAAGTAGCCTTAGGGAAGAGGTTTAGACAGCATAATTCAACGGATGGAGGCGTCTGGGTTCACGGTTTGAGCTCATTTGCTGCCTGGGGTAGCCGCCCTAAGGATGGCCCCTCTGGCGGGCGAGGACGTACTGGGCGATGTGGGGTAGCTCAGCCAGAGGCGTCAGAATTCCGAGAAGAAGCTAGGGAGGGGCAGAAAATTGACTGCTGGCCAATGTACTTGAGGAGAAGGGTTAATTGTGAACAAACACAGGGTATGCCACTCAAATTGCCCTGCAGTCCCCCTGAGAAAGAAACTAGTGCTAAGGTTTGGAGATAATAAGTAGTCTCCCTCCCAAAAGGTAGGATTGAAGCCCAGTGGGGTTGTGCAGGCCTATAGTGAGGAAAATTGCAAGTTTGAGGCTAGCCTGGGCAGTTTAGTGGGACCATGGTTTAAAATAAAAAGTAAAGAGGATTGGGAAGGTAGCTTAGTGGTAGAGTGTCGCTGGATTCAATCCCCAGTACCTCAAAATATAAAAGGGCAGAATCAAGGCTCCAGTGCTGGTTCTTGGCAGTACTGGCAGGGGCCGTTGTTTCATAACTACATGTGTTCAAACACGATCTCATTGTTTTTGGAGCCTTTTGGTTATTGCTCTCAAACTTGTTTGGAAACTGGTGACACAGCAGGACATCTGGAAAACGAAGTATTGGAGGACCTGAGGCCAGTCTACGGTGTGCCAGTGTGCAGAAGACATCAGCAGGTAATTTAATTCCTTGTCCCATGTAGGTTTCCTGGAGTGGCCCTTCACCATCTTACCTTGTCACCAAGGAGCTAGAGTCAGTATCCTGAAGACCCTCCCAGTAGAAGCAAAAGCAGCCTTTGTTTTTTTCAAATAATTTTCCTCTACGAGTATTTTATTTCTTCAACTTTATTTTTATAAGAAGTAGCCCTAGCATGTTGGGGATTCTATTCCCATAACTGTGGTTATGTTAAGAATGTCTACTCATAAAATAATTAGACACCAAAGACTAGATCTGTGCAGGATGTCTAATAGGGAGGGTACATGAGCTCAGGAAGGTTTGATTTCACTTCTGGTGAGTGTGGATCACTTCTAGAAAGTGAGGAACAGGACTGCCCATCCTTGTCCTCGAGCACCACCTGGGGAAGGCCAGGGAGTCCTATGGTCTGATCTATATCTGGAGAATTGAGTTAGGTCAAGGATGACACCTGGGGAGTGAGCAGCAGGGTGCCAGTTTTAGGTCCCAGGTTAAGTGATTATAAACCCCAATGTCATTGACTCCAGAGCACGAGACTTGACATTTTGTCCAGTTTCAGACTCTGAGAGTGCTTATGTTAGGCACAGTGAACCCAAGACTCTGAGAAAAGAGGAGCCACGTGGAGAGAGTAAATTCCAGTCATGACCACAGAGGAACTTGGGGCAGATTGAGATGGTTCAGCCCTGGGCTGCCAGAACGTCTCCTATGTGGTGAGGAGGAGAATGAGCAGAGCAGAGCATAGGTCTCAAACTGTGGTCATGATGCTCCAGGGAGCTGTCTCCTGGAGCTGCTAGGCTGGGTTTTTCACACCCTTCTTAATCTCCGACTCAGAAGCCACCTTGCACATCTGCTGCACCCCTGACTGTGAAGAAGGATAGCACCCAAATGGAGGCTGTTACACTCCTCCATGATTTTGCCCATGTCTGCTATACACATATAGTGGAATTTCCCCTTTCTAACTCCTTTAGACACACCCCCAGCAGGCTCACACCCAGAGTCCAGTTGTGTCACCCTCACTTGCGTGGCCCTCTATGTGACTCAGATGCACGTGACATACCTTTGGGAGCATCATTTCCTGCACATGGAAAGGAAACATTGATCTGAGACCAGTGCTGAAGTTACATGTCTTCAGAGAGGAGCTAATGAGACCAGAAAAGTGAAAGGCTCTGGTATCTTTTAAGTTCTACCAAATATAAGGAATTATTTTTACTCTGTCATAGGCTGAACCATACCCACTCAGATCCAGGCCAATATTCCCCAACTTCCCACAGAAATATAATGAAGAAAATTGACCAGAAGAATGTGTCCCGAAGGAAATGATTGGGGAATCTCCACATTGAAGACACGCTCAGTTATTGTAATGGTCATAGAACAGTCAGAACTTAGCTTCAAATTTTATGAGGGAAAAGGTATTAGTCATGACACTGAGAGCATAAAGAATAATATGCTAGAAGCTGGTCCAAACTTAATAGGGCATAAAAAAGATGCTTGCTCTGTATCCAAAGTTCTGCACCAAGAAAACAAGCATTGTTCATACTAATCTTGATAAGATCTTTACAAAGGAACAAAACTTTCTCAATATTTCAAACATTACACTTAATAAGTCTGGTTTACATTTTTCATTTCTCTATACATTTATCACCAATAGAAAAATTATAGTGACTGGAAACATCATAATTTTGCCTGAGCAAAGTTAAGATGACTGCATAGTTTCAGTTTGCATGGTCATTTTTATGGCCTTGCTCTGGGAGTTCCTCCCTATCTCTCAGAATAACACTTGATGTCCCCTAAGGAACTCAGTAGATCTTTTTTTTAAATTTTATTTAGTTTTTATTGGTTCTTTTTAGTTATACATATTTTATTTTGACATAATTATAGAAACATGGAATATAATTTGTTCTAATTCAGTTTTCACTTCTTCCCCTCCCTTCTGCTACTCCCTGTTCCCCTCTTCTGCTCTAGAAAGGTTGGTAATTTTTTTTGAGTAAATCAAGGAGAGAGGATCCCCTGTGCCAGAGACTTCAGGGAACAAGTGCACAGGGCCACCCTACCTGTCCCAGGACCTCCTTCCTGCCCTTACCAAGGGATGTGGAGAATTTTTTCCAGTCGAATGTGAGACCATTGCCCCGGTATCCCAAGTACCATTGTTCCCCTTCTTTGTTCAGGAGAAAATGTTACACAGCCTAGGGAACCCTGGTTTTACTCCCATCACCAAGGGGCTAAATTTTGGATGACACATTCTCTATTACACATGACAGAGAGGGACAATCTTCACAGTCCAGTGATCTATGATGAATCAGGAGAATAAGGTGCAAACATCCCAAAGAGCATACTGCTCTGGGCTGAATGTCAAGGCTGGAACCCTCCCTCCTTCCCTATAGTCTCTCTCTCATCTTTGCATTCAGGATCTGTCCCTCTCCCCACACTCCCTAGTGTCCTGACTTGGGCCCTTGGGGTGGGGTAGGTGGACAGTGACCTTTAACAGTGTTACCTTATCCAGGCCAGACCCAACAAAGTCATACCCTTAGGACACTCCAGCCTCCAAATCCAGGCCCACATTGTCTTTGATTGGTCTTAAGACACTAACCTTCAACCTTTAAGGAACCCCGCTCTGTGAGAGCCAGTCCTGACTTCCTGCTCTACTGAAATTCTCCTTTCCCATCATTCTCTGACTTGCACCAACAACTCTCCACCACTCTGTGTCCTTGTTCCTTTTCCCCTGAGTTTATCAGACACACCACACACAATCACCACTACTACCACATCCCTTGAAATTAACTGACTGGACCCAGGAATACCTTGTCAGCAAGTAGGTCCTCATTGACAAGGAAGAAAGGGACAGTCCCCGTTTAGATGTAGACAGTATTCAGTCTGAAGTGAGACCATATCCAGTTGCGAACTGGAACGTGCCAGAAGAACCAATAGAGACCTTTGAATTTTTTGTTTTCTAAGGCAAATGTTTGACTGGATAATACTCACCATTGTAGAAATTACCTGGTTTGTTGTTTTGAGACATTTGTTTTTTGTTTTTTGTTTTTTTGTTTTTTTTTTCACCCCCAGTACTGGGGATTGAACCCAGTAGTGCTTTACCAGGGAGCTACAATCCCTATTCATAATTTTTTTACTTTGAAATGGTCTTGCAGCCCAAGCTAGCCCCGAACTTGTTATCCTCCTTCCTTGGCCTCCTGAGTTGCTGGGATTACAGGCATATGCCATAGCATCTGGCTTCTAGATACTGTAACAAGCAGCCCTAGTTAGAAAACTATGGCTTTTGATGGTCTTCTCTTCACCAGTGAAAAAAACATCAGCTCTAAACAGAATATCTTGTAGTTTCTGAAAAGCCAAGGACATGTGCATTTGGCCCCTGTGTATTTATCTGCTTGACTCCAAGATCCCAAAGAACCTACAGCTGTCACTTCTCAGTGGCTTTCAGGCTTGAAAAGGTTGCAGTCCCAGGTTTAGTCTCTAAGTATATCATCCTCTGCTCTCTCCCCAGCCTGCGTTCCTAGATTTAATTTTCTCAAGTCAAAGTTTTCTGAGCGAATCCTGAAACTCTTCTGGGGAAGGAACACCTTTTTACCTATAGGGAGAAAGGAAGATTGACTCTACCTTCTGCCTCAGTGATTATCTTGAGTTATTTTTTGAGACAGGGTCTTGCTCTGTTGTCCAGGCTGATATTGAACCCTGGACTCAGTGAATCCTCCTGCCTTAGCCTCCCGAATAGCTGGGATATGGGCCACTGCACCAAATTTATCCTTTCTTTTAATCACTCAGTTTCATCTGGGCAGAAGTCTTGAAGTTTCCCCAAACAAAACACTTGGACTTGTGTAATCAACTCCATCCCATCCCCATCCTTCCCAGCCCACCCCTTACTCCTATTTGTAATTTTGACTTAACTTTCTTTGGGGCAGCCTTGACCTTCAAAGTCTGGAAGACCACCACTCAGTTGTACCTTTGTACAAACCTAAATGGGTATTTGATTTGCATTGTTAGGGAACATAAATTATAGATTAAAATGTGGTATTTGTGAATTCTTAATTTGAGGGTTTTTACCCCCTTCTGAGCTGACATCATTCTTCATAGAGCTTTTTAACTTGAAATTTTTATGTGGCCACAAATTCTCCCAACAATTATACTTTCAGATGCTTTTGCTTTTACTTTCCCTTTTATGAATAGACATGTGGTTCAGTGAGTTGAACCCAAAGAATGCGAAACACCTTATCAGGGTACACAGAATGAAGATCCAATAATATAATCAGATTTCATTCTTCCATTATAATTGTAGACTTAGGGCTACAAAGGGGAAGGTGTACTCAGAAAGTCCTATGATAACTTCTGAGAACTATGGAAGGGGACCCAAAAGCCTGGAACATTGGAGTTAATTCTTTGGTCCTCCCTGACTTGAGGCACAAGGCTCCCTACACTGCATCTGGACCTGATGGGTCAGGAACCTCAACCAAGGTCTTCGTGGTCTGGGAGGCTAACTCTGTATAGAGTTTTCCTTTCCTTATGAAAGATCAGGATTAAGCTTTGCTCTTTCCTCTTAATGCATTTTGCCTTAACTTGAAACATTTTGTTTTCTGGTTTGGTTATGCCATTTTATATATGTTTAAAATAATTAAATATTTTTGTTTGTTTGTTTTGGAAATGAAAGACATGACTAGTTGGAATTTTATTTGATGACATTTAGAGTGCAACCAGTTCTGATTTTGTCATTTATAAGTTTTGTGGTTTTACTAGTTGGGTTTTTTTCTTTATTTTAAAAGCTTAGAAATACTTCATAGGTGAAATATAGAAGCATGCCTGTAATCCCAGTTGTCAGGAGGCTGAGACAGAAGAATCGAAAGTTTAAGACCAGCCTCAGCAACTAAGTGAGACTTTCTCTCAAAATAATAAGGGACAGGGGAAGTAGCTCAGTGATAGAGTGCCCCTGGGTTCAATCCACCATACCCCTTGGGGTGGGAGGGATTCATAGGATGTTTTTAGAGTGAAAGATTTTTCTCTCTCTCTCTTTTTTTTTTTTTTTTTCCTTTTTTCTTTGTTTTTTTCCCCCCTTTTCATCTTCTTGGGGATTGAAAGTTTATTCAAGACATTTAGGGTACAAGTACTGACTACAGTTAATGACAGTGAATTGTATACTGGAAAATTGCTAGAGTAGTAGATTTTAAAGGTTCTTACCACAATTACTAATGTAATTAGTATGTATATGATATAATGCCTATGTTAGTTAGCTTGAGTTAACCATTCAACAGTTTATGCATATTTCAAAATAAATGTAAGTATTTTTTGGTACTGGGGATTGAACCCAGGGTCACTCTACCACTGAGCTACATCCCCATTCCTTTTTAGTTTTTATTTTGAGACAGGATTTTGCTAAGCTTCTGGGACTGACCTCAAATTTGCCATCATCCTGCCTCAGCCTCCAGAGTCTGGGAATACAGACGTGCAGCAACACACCTAACTTGCTGTTTTAGTCAGTTCTTTGCTATGACTAAATGAACCAACCAGCACAACTTTAGAGGAGGAAAAGTTCATTTGAGGGCTCACAGTTTCAGAGGTGTTAGTCCATAGAAGCCTGGCTCCATTTCTCAGGGTTCGAGATGAGGCTGAATATCATGGCAGGAGAGAGTGGTGGAGGGAAGCAGAGAGAGAAATTCCACTCTCCAGATACAAAATATATACCCCACAGCTACGCCCCAATTCCTACCTCCTCCAGCCAAATCCTACCACTTCATTTAATCCCATCTGTGATTAATTCACTGATAGGATTAAGACTCTTACAACCCAATCATTTCTCCTCTGAAAGTTCCTGCATGGTCTCACATGTGAGCTTTTGGGGACACCTCACATCCAAACCGTAACACTCACTATACACCATGAATACATACTTTGTCAGTTAAAGTATTTTAAAGAAAATGGAGGCTTTGCTGTACTGTATATTATTCATTCCTCTGTATTTCATGTTAGAGTGATAATCCTAATATCACTGTGTAGTAGAGACACATTAAGATGTACCTCTTGGGGCTTGCCTAGCTCATGTGAGACAGTGGGTTCTATCCTCAGTACCGCATTAAAAAAATTGAATAAAAAAAAAATAAAGGGACTGTGTCCATCTATAACTAAAAATACTTTAAAAAGATGTACCTCTTGAATTTTTTCTTTCTTCCAAATGCTATGACTGCTATGACTAAATGACAGCATTTATAACTATAAACTGCTTTTATAGTTTCTCATTTAAAGGTTTTTTTAAAGGGAAATACAGTGGCACCCATTGTGCATGTGTTCCTTACCTGTCCCACCTGGCTTATTGTTGGAGCAGAGAAGGAGGCTTTGCTGGGCCATGTGATATTCCCATTCCCAATGTCCTTGGAAAATACAGGTGAGCATTACTAATCCAAAAATCTGAAATTCAAAATGCTCCAAAATCTGAAGGTTTTTGTGTGCCAACATGGTATTGTGTATGGAAAAATCTACACTAAAAAATTTGTTCCATGAAAAAATTATTATATCTGACACATTAAATTACATTCAGGCTATAAGGGGCATATAAAACATAATGAATTTTGTGTTTAGACATGGGTCCCTTACCCAAAATACCTTAGAGTCTACATGGCAGATATTCCAACATCTGAAATAATAAAAAAATCCCAAACGCTTCTGGTCCTGAACATTTCAATAAGATAGTCTTAATTTATAATTTCAAACTTTTCCCTAAAAGGGGCAGTCAGCTTTCAGGCTCCACAATACTTTCTTCTCAGGTGAATTAGAATTAAATGGAGCAGTGAATGGGTGGATATGAGATGGGGTCAGTGGTCATCTTGCCACCACCTCAGCACTTGACCAGATGCTCATTCTGGTGCTGGCAGAGACACAGAAGTGGCTCTGTGGCCACCAAGTACAGAATGGAATCAGGATAATCTGAGAATTTCCTTGCTATTGCCAGAGCAGTAACTAACCCTAAGTTGGTCCCTCTGAAGGATTGGGAGAATGTGGAGCTGCTTATTCTTAACCTGAGAATACCTTGTTCTCTGCATGTTTCCTCAGGATTCTCTTTAGAGCAGAGATTCATCAGGATAAGCATGTGGGCTCCACCAAGGCTCCTGGAATTGGCTGGGCAAAGTCTGTTGAGGGATGAGGCCTTGGCCATTGCAGCTCTGGAGGAGCTCCCCACAGAGCTCTTCCCACCTCTCTTCACGGTGGCCTATGCTGAGCGACGCAGTAAGACCCTGAAGGCGATGGTGCAGTCCTGGCCCTTTGCTTGCCTCCCTCTGGGATCCCTGATGAAGGAATGGCAGCCTCACCAGGAGAACTTCCAAGCTGCACTCAATGGGCTTGATGTGCTGCTTGCTCAGGAGGTTCGCCCCAGGTGAGGGTAGTCCAGTAGCCTCAAAGGGCCCTGGGAGTCAGCATGACACAGCTGGATTCAGGGAACATGGAGAGCCAAGAGGGTAGACCAGGGGCTTCTGGTGGTGCTAGTGAGGAAGTTCAAGGAGGCCTGAGGTCTGTTGCTTGGTGTCACTCTGGGAATGGGATTCTGGATGTGGAAAGCTGATTAAAATGCATAGGGTACTCCCTCCCAGGTACCAGAAGGGTCTTGGGAGAATGGATTCCAGAAGAATCCAAAGGAGAAGCAGGTTCCTGCAGCTTTGCTTCTTTCCAAGGTTATGAGTTTTCTGCTCTTATTCTGAGTTAATTACCTATTTTCCCTACAGAAGATGGAAACTGCAAGTGCTAGATTTACGCAAGAATGCTCACCGGGACTTCTGGACCATATGGTCTGGAAGCAAGGCTAGTGTGTACTCACTGATGGAGCCAGAGGCCACCCAGCCCATGAAGAAGCGAAGAGTGGATGGTTGCAGAACAAGGGGGAAGCAGCCCTTGGCTCCTGTGGAAGTGCTTATAGACCTGTGTCTCAAGGAAGGCAGCCGTGATAAATTGCTTGCTTCCCTCATTGAGAAGGTCAAGCAAAAGAAAGGTTTACTACACCTGTGCTGTAAGAAATTGAAAATTTTTTCAGTGCCCATGCAAAATATTAAGACGATCCTGAAAATGGTGCGGCTGGACTCTGTCCAGGATTTGGAAGTGAATTGTACCTGGAAATTGTCCACCTTGGGGAAGTTTGCTCCTCATCTGGGTCAGATGGGTAATCTGCGCAGACTCCTCCTATCCCACATCCACATGTCTTCCTACACTTCCTTGGAGGAGGAGGAGCAGTGTGTCAGTCAGTTCACCTCTCAGTTCCTCAGTCTGCATCACCTCCAGGAACTGTATTTGGACTCTATCTCCTTTCTCAAAGGCCGTCTGAACCAGGTGCTCAGGTGAGGGATGATGGTAAGGTTGCTCTGTAGACTAGAATAAGCCTTTATTCATTTCAGTAACAGCAATGGGCATCTTCTGTGTGCCTGCCACAAACAATGAAAGAGGGATCAGGTCACTAGAAGTCACCATATCGTCTTGTTCCCAAGTATGGTATCACACAGCTACCCCAATAAAGGTTAGAGGTTGTCTTAGTCTCTTTTCTGTTGCTAATAATACAATAGCACAGACTGGGTACATCATAAAAAATAGATTTATTTTAGATCACAGTTTTATTCCAAGGTTGAGGAGCCACATCCAGTAATGGCCTCCTTGCTGGCAGAGTTTCTGAGTAGTGCAGGCATTGTAGTGAGAGGGAGTGTTCAAGAGTCCTCACCAAACTAGCTTTTATAGTAGACCTACTCTTGAGATTACCCGTTACTAGTCACCGTGAATGCATTAATCCAGTCATGAAAGCAGAGCCCAAATCACTTCTTAAAGGTCCCACCTCTTAATATCTTATAATACGGGTTAAATTTCCACATGAATTTTGGAAAGACCAAATTCAGTTATAAAGTTGGTTAGACGCTATTAACAGTGACTTACTGCTACTAGACACTAAATAATGGATTTATGTCTGGGGAGTGTGGCTTTGGGAAGTGATGTCTAAGATGACTAAAAATAGCTAAGCAAGGAGAGCATTAAAGAAGGGAAAGCCCATCAAACATTTCAGATTATAGGTTCTGCACTTAGCGATCTTATCAGCATGAATCTCTCCCTCCAGATTTGTCTCAAATATCCCGTCTGTAAAGGGTTGTTTGGAACTCCAGGTAAGGGAATGTGTGGAAAATAACTTGTTTCTGGGTCATTCTCACCCTCTGATACCCACTACCAATATTTCCCAGCACTAACTGCTCTGTCTTTCCCCAGGTGCCTGAAGAGCCCCTTGGAGACATTGTCAATCACTAACTGCCTGCTTTCAGAGTCAGATTTGACACATCTGTCCCAATGCCCCAACATCAGTCAGCTAAAGGATCTGGGTTTGAGTGGGGTCAATCTAACCTGTATAAGTTTTGAGCCCCTCCAGGCTCTATTAGAGAGAACCTCCACCACCCTTCAGGATCTGGACTTAGATGAATGTGGGATCATGGACTCCCAGTTCACTGCTATCCTGCCTGCCTTGAGCCACTGCTCCCAGCTGACAACCTTCAGCTTCTGTGGGAATCCCATCTCCATGGCTGTGTTAGAGAACCTCCTGCTTCACACCATCGGGCTGAGCAAGCTAAGCCATGTAATGTATCCTGCCCCACTGGAGAGTTATGAAGATGTTGAAGGTACCCTCCACCTAGGGAGGCTTGCCTACCTGCATGCCAAGCTGAAGCAAATGCTGCGTGATTTGGGGCGACCAGGCATGGTCTGGTTCAGTGCCAACCCCTGTCCTCACTGTGGTGACAGGACCTTCTATGACCCAGAACCCATTCTGTGTCCCTGTTACATGCCTGCTTAGATGAATGCACATATCCACAGCTTTATTTTGGATGTGTGGACATACTGAAGCACAGAAAGTAAACACATTTAGAAGAAAGAAGCCAGTTTCAGTTTTCAGTTTCAGTTAAGTGGGAAAAGAGTGATGGGATTGGGGGGCAGTTGTTTACTTGGAAGTTTGTTCATGTCTTTGGGGAGATGCATGTTACAAAGTTAGAAGTATGAATCTGAATTTCTAGAAATATATGTTGAGAGTTACCTCTTCATGAATGGCTGTAAAGAAATGGCCAGAAATAAAAAGAACCTCAATGCAAACCATTTTGTATACTCTGTGATATTTGAACCTGCTTCCCCCTCAGGAACATCCAGCTATTGAAGAAATGAGAAGGCACTAAGATGCTTAGAGCACTTGGATGGTGCCAAGAACTCATGGCACCATTTATCATTCTCTCCATTTGGTTCTCTCTGGGGCATACCTTTCCTACTTATTTCTGTGGCTATTCAGGGGGTCAGTACACACAAGTTGTATTCTCGGGGCCTGAAACAGTGTCCAACAGTGAATACCACTGGAGTAAAGTGTTCTTTACATGAGCTGTCACTGCTAACCCCACTGAAACTTTACACTCACTTCCCTGTTCTCTATAGCATCCATAAGTCTCGATCTCTGACCTTTTGCTGTGTATAGGGATTCAATGTGTACCAATTAGGCCCTCAGTACTGGAAGGGATAAACATCCCTTGTATGATTTGGAGCTTACGAACCCATTTGACCATGTCTTGCCCCTACTTGAATTTAATTAGTGGCTAGTTAAGAATGTATAAATTCACTTTAATAAAATACATCATATTTAATATTTGTATCCACATTAAAAATTAGGACATCCTTAGGTGGTCTTATTAATGACAATGAATTTCCACCATATGATTCCCTCCTTTGTTAAGGAGGTAAAAAACCACCTTGGAACTAATGAGACAGTTTGGATCTGGGGTCTCAGTAGTGTGAACAAACCCATGCTAGGTCCCAGGAGCAGTGAGGTGGAAGCAGATGAATGGGAGATTTGGGAGTTGGGAGTAGATTGGGGCCACTCCATAGGACAATATCCAAAAGTAAAGGAGATACCATATTGTGGGATTGGACCTTATAATTATTGGGCATTTGGCTTGCCTGACTGCCCAGGGAGCAAGAGGACTGCCTGCCTCCCAGCCACTACCTGCACCATACCACTGCATTCTGCCCCTGGGCTAGCACACCGTCTTTGTGACATAACCTCTCAGGAAAGCACTTGGGGAGAAGACCACACACCCAAAAAAAAGGTTAGGGCTCCATTTGCTTGTTTCTCTGAGTTTTTTTTTTTTTTTTTTTTTTGGTGTTGGGGATCGAACTCAGGGCCTTGTGCTTACAAGGCAAGCACTACTACCAGCTGAGCTATCTCCCCAGCCCCTGTTTCTCTGAGTATGATCAAGCCCAATCCTATTTGTTCTTCAGAGGCCTTGCTTGGTGCTAGACACTCAGGTGAATGCTGCTGTCATTGCTGACAGCAACTTTCTATCTTGCTACACACAGCTGGCCCTCCTTCATTCTCTTCCCATAACAGTTACTCTTTCTGCTGTTATCCCTTTCCAGTCTCCTATTCTAAATCCCATAAGAAAGAAATGGGCCCATAAGCTTGTAGAGAACACTTGGGTACATCCTAGAGAAGATAAAATGTATAACCAATGGTATACCTGAAGTAGGACTAAGAAAAGATGCCTCTTTTCCTGAAATATACCTTTCCCAGCATCACTTCCCATAGACCCAAGTTACAGGAAATATTTCACAGAAGGGGAAACCTACACCTTTAGGGTCTGAGGAAATGGGCAGATTTTCCAGGAGTGAAGACCAAAGAAAAGGCATTGAATTGCTTCAAGTTTGGGACCATTTACTGAAAGACATATCTGGTAATATGTGCCTCCTATGAATACCATGAGATTCATTGGGGCTAACCTATGTAAAACATGTCAGAGCACTCATATGAATGACCCAACACAGGTCAGTGATTATTATTAGCTTCCTGATGCAAGTAGAGAAAGAAAAATAGATGCTGTATGTTTTTGTCCATACTTAACTGTTATAATGAAATGCTGAAGATTGGGTCATTTATAAACAATGGAAACTTCTTAAAATTCTGAAGGCTGAGAAGTTCAAGATCAAGATGCTGGCAGGGGGCTGGGGAGATAGCTCGGTTGGCAGAGTGCTTGCTTTGTAAGCATAAGGCTCTGAGTTCGATCCCCAGCACCCAAAAAATAAAAATAAAAAAAAAACACAAGATGCTGGCAGATTTGGTTTCTTGCAAGGCATGTTCTCTGCTTCAGAGACGGTATCTTGTTGCTGCATCCTCTGGAAAGAAGAAACACTGTCCTCATAGTGCAAGGGCAGAAGGGGTGGAAGGGTTTAGAGTGTTTCCCTCGACCTCTTTTATAAAAACTCTAATCCCATTCATGACAGCAGCAAGCTTATGACTTAACCACTTCTCCATAGAACCTACCTTTTAACACCATCACTTTGGGTTTTGGGTTGCAACGTATCAATTTTGGAAGAACACATATAAGCCATGGCACTGAATCTTCTTAAAAAGGATGTACTACAGTAGGGACTTTACCTGGAGACCTCATTTGAGAATTGAATCTGGTGACATTAATAAGAATTAAGCCTTTGGCATAAAAATATTCCAAGAAACATGAATACAATGAGATTTTTGTTTTTGTTTGTTTGTTTTGTTTTGATACTGGAAATCACAGCCAGAGGCACTTTACTACTGAGTTATATCCCCAGCCCTTTCTATTTTGGTACAGGGTCTTGCAAGTTGCTGAGGTTAACCCAAGTTCAAGTTGCTGGTATTAACAGGTATGCACCACCCTGCCCAGTTAATACGAGTTTTTGAAAAGTTGAGTTTGGCTAAAGAGAGGCCTTGTTGGTAAGGACAGCCATGCAAAAGGAATGGAAGGTAACTATCCATGGCGGGAGGACCCTATATATATGTGAAGGCTTTGTGGGCAGGGGATTCTCCAGATTATTAGGAAGCAAGCAGGGATAGTATGGCATACACAGTAGGTTGCTTGGTATTAACAATTCACCCTGGAGATGACTGATTTGTTTAGCAGACAGGCAGGTTGAACTTAACCGAAGCTAAGGGATACACAAATGACAGGGAAAGATCTAAATAGAAACATGACAGTGGGGTTTAATGCACATTCAGGGAACTATCTGGAGATGAGAAGAAAGGCCTGATGTCCAGACAGAAATAAAAGGTCAAATAGCCTTAGGGAAAGGAGTCAGGGAGAACTCAACAATTTCCAAATGCCAGAAAGGATTGCTGAATTAACCCAAAATTCAAATTATTTTAAAGAAACCAAATTATTATTATTATTATTATATTATTTTATTATATTATTATTATTCTCCTTCTCCTCCTCCTCATCCTTCTTCTCCTCCTCCTTCTTCTACTCCTGCTCCTACTGAGGGCCCATACTACTAGGTTCTGAGAGAAATAGTCTAGATTATTCATCTGACATGAAGGTGTTATTAGAGGCATATTTTTATCATCTGTCCAGTTTTATATCTAATTGGCAATCTTGTGTCTTGGACCCTGAAACTTAAAAAGAAATTGGACAAAGAGAGGTTTAACAGGAGGAGCTGAATTCTGATTCAGATTAATCCATTGTTCCAGAGAGAACAGAACATCAGTTTGAGGAATCATCCAGGGGTCCTCACAAGAGGTTGCTGATTCAGACAACTAAGAGAGCTCCATTATCACTCAAATAACTTGACATCTTATGTATTTATCATTCTTTTAGCTCTCCTCAAAAAAAAAACTTGACTTTTATATATTGAAGAGTGCTCCATAGCTGGATTACCTTCAGGAAAAAGAGAAAAAAAGGGAAACTTTACCTCATATTTAGATAAGTTAAATTTAAGATGTTGAGGCAGAACCTTAGCAGGTCAGAAAAAAAAGGGGGAGGGGATTGCCACAGAACTTTTGTTGGAAATTTTCTTCAGTGAATCTTTTCATAATCACAAGAAAGTTGAAACTGAAATATGATTCCTTGAGATTGTGTTAAATGAAACTGCAGACTGTGAAAATGATGTGCAAGAGTTGGCTATTAGTCCATTTTCTGTTGCTAATAACAATACTCCAGGCTGGGTAAGTTTAACAGAAAAGAGGTTTATTTATTTGCCTTACAACATGTTCTGGCCCAAGATTGAGAAGCAACATCTGGTGATGGCCTTCTTGCTAACAGATTCCCGAGAAAGCATAGGACATCACATGGGATGAGACAGGGAACATGCATATATAACCCTCTGGTCTCTCTCCCTCTCCTTATAAAGTCACCAGTATTAAATCATGAGGGCTCCACCCTGATGAATTTATGTAATCCTAATTACCTCTCCAAAAACCCACCTCTAAACACCATAATCAGATTAAGTTCCTACCCTCTTAATACAATCACAATGAGGATTAAACCACATCTGTTTGAGAGGGAATAAACCAAATTCAAACCATAGCAGCCAGGTTTCATGTGAGATATGCAAGTACCCAAAGAATCTTGTCTGTCATATGTCTGCATTTACCCTCCTTTCAAGGCCTTGACAACTTTGTAGCTTTATTGTACCCCAGAGGTATTCAGTTTTATATCTTCTCTTGAAGAGATGGGCCTAATACTTTTATCACTGTACTCCTTGGGTGAAGATTCATAAGTTGCACTTGCTTCTTTCTTATTCCTAGGTCAACTCTGCCAACTTTGACCAAGGGATAGAGAAGTATTCCCATACAATGTTTAAAAGAACCAATATAGATTAGGACAGAATTTTTATGACTTTGCTATTACCTGTCAAATATGCTCGCTGGATAAGGAGCCCATTTTAGTAGTTGGGTTCCTATATAGTTGGTAATAATTCAAAGGAAGTAGAAATATGAATCAGAATGGGAAAGTATCCTGGTTCTTTTATTTATATAACAGATAAAGGCTTGTTAACAATGTTTTATGTGCTAGATCCTGTGGCAGATGCTGGTGGTTCCTAGAATGTAAGGTAATATGGGTGCCTCCTTCTCAGTACTTAGGAATACATGAGGAACTCAGGAATGGATCATAATAAGAATGAACCATGGAGTGTAGTTGTGATCCTTCATAGATTGTCCCCCATGCATACTCATGAGGTTACCTCACACGTTTTCATTTCCTAGGACTTTCCTATGTCAGCTTTTTGAAATACAATTCATGCAGCAGGGTCTAAGGAATTAGAAGAGAACCTGATATTATAGTTCCCACTCTTAGTCTATTTTTGTTACTATAACAAAATACCTGAGATTGGGTAATTTATAAAGAACAAAAATTTTTTTTCATGGTTCTGGTGGCTAGGAAGTCTAATGTTATGACAATAGCAGACTTGATCTCTTGAAGATTGATCTCTGTTTCCAAGATAGTGCCTTGTTGCTGTGTCCTCACGTGGCAGAAGGGAATAGAAGGCACAAAGGGCTAAAACTTTGGGAAAAGGGCATTATTCTATCCTTCAGAACAGAGCCCTCATGGCCTAATCACCTCAAAAGGCCCAACCTCTTAATACTATCACATTAGGTTTTAAGTTCCAACATGAATTTTGGAGAGACACATTCAAACCACAGCACTCCCTGGTTATAGAAATTTAAGGAGGAATAACAGTTACTGTTTTTAGGATTAATTCATTTATATTAATATTTATATTAATATAAATTAATATATTTATATAAATATATTATATAAATTAATATATTAATAAATTAATATTAATAAATTAATAAATTAATATATTAATAAATTAATATATTATATAAATTAATATATTTATTAATATAGATATATTAATTTATATTAATGGACTAAACTCATCAATCAAAAGACAAAGACTTGCAGATTGGATTAAAAAACAAGACCCAACAATACAATGTCGCCAAGAGACTCACCTCATAGGCAAAGACATCCACAGACTGATGGTGAAAGGATGGGGAAAAAAAAAATCAGTCATGTGGATTGCATAAACAAGCAGGGTTTTCCATCACCATATCAGATAAAGTAGACTTCAAGTCAAAGTCAATCAGAAGGGACAAAGAAGGGAATTATACAGCAGCAAGACATAAAAATTGTAAATATTTATGCTCCAAAAAATGGAGCATCTATGTATATCAAACAAACCCTTCTCAAATTCAAGGATCAAATAGACCACAACATAAAAATACTGAATGACTTTAACCCACCACTCTCACTACTGGACAGATCTTCTAAATAAAAACTAAATAAAGAAACTATAGAACTAAATAATACAATCAATAATTTAGATTTAACAGACATATATAGAATATTTCATCCATCAACAAGTGAATTCACTTTTTTCTTAGCAGTACATGGATTCTTCTCTAGAATAGACCATATCTTATGGCACAAAGCAACTCTTCATAAATACAAAAAAATGGAGATAATATCCTGCATTCTATCAGATCATAATGGACTGAAATTAGAAATCAACAATAAAATTAAAAATAGAAGCTACTCTAACACATAGAGACTAAATAATACACTATTGAATGATGAATGGAAAGTAGAAGAAATCAAGGATGAAATGAAAAAATACTTAGAGGTAAATGAGAATACCAATACATCATACCAAAATCTCTAGGACACTATGAAGGTAATATTAAGAGGAAAGTTCATTGCATTGAGCACATTTATTAAAAGAATAAAAAGTCAACAAATAAATGACATAACATTACATCTCAAAGCCCTAGAAAAAGAACAACAAATCAATACCAAAAACAGTAGAAGACAGGTAATAATTAAAATCAGAGCTGAAATCAATAAAATTGAAATAAAAGAAAATTTTTTTTTAAAAAATGACAAAATATTGGTTATTTGAAAAAAAATCAATAAAACTGATAAACCCCTTGAAACACTAGTGAAGAGAAAAAGAGAGAAAACCCAAATTACTAAAATAATTGATGAAAAGGGAAATAGCACAATGGACACAACTTAAATACAGAAGATAATTAGAAAGTATTATGAAAATTTATATTCCAATAAAATAGAAAATTCTGAAGACATTGACAAATTTCTAGAGACATATGACCTACCTAAACTGAATCAGGAGTTCATAAACAATTTAAACAGAACAATTTCAAGTAATGAAATAGAAAGTGCCATTAAAGGCCTAACAATTAAGAAAAGCCCAGGATTCTCAGTCGAGTACTAAAAGATCCTCAAAGAAGAATTAACACCAACACTCCTCAAATTATACCATGAAATAGGAAAGGAGGGAACCCTTCCAAACTCATTCTATGAGGCTAAGCACCCTGATACCAAAACCAGAGAAAGAAACATCAAGAAAAGAATTTCAGACCAATATCCCTGATGAACATAGATGCAAAAATTCTCAATAAAATTCTGGCAACTTGCGTACAAAAACATATTAAAAAGATAGTGCACCATGATCAAGTGGGGTTCATTCAAGGTATGCAGGGTTGGTTCAACATACAGAAATAAATAAAAGTACTACATCATATCAATAGACTTAAAAACAATAATCATATGATCATCTCAATAGTTACAGAAAAAGTGTTTGACAAAATACATACCCCTTCATGTTCAGAACACTAGAAAAACTAGGGAATAGTAGGAACATACCTCAACATCATAAAAGCCATATGTGCTAAACCCAAGGCCAACATAATTCTAAATGGAGACAAATTGAAAGCATTCCCTCTAAAAATTGGAACAACACAAAGATGCCCTCTTTTACCACTTTTATTCAACATTGTCCTTGAAACTCTAGCCAGAGCAATTAGACAGAAGAAAGAAATTAAAGGTATACAAATAGGTAAAGAAGAACTTAAACCATCACTATTTGCTGATGATCTTTTTGGAAGATCCAAAAAATTCCACCCAAAATCTTCTAGAACTAATAAATGAATTTAGCAAAGTAGCAGGATATAAAATCAATACCCATAAATCAAATGCACTACTATACATCAGTAATGAATCCACTGAAAGAGAAATAAAGAACACTACCCCATTCACAAACCACCTAAAAATAAAAATAAAATCCTTGGGAATCATCTAAAAAAAAAAAAAAAAAAAAAAGGTGAAAAGACCTCTACAATGAAAACTACAGAACACTAAAAAAAAAAAAAAAAAAAAAAAAATCAAAGAAGACCTTAGAAGATGGAAAGACCTCCCACGCTCCTGGATAGGCAGAATTAATATTGTCAAAATGGTCATACTACCAAAAGCATTATACAAATTTAATGCAATTCCTATTAAAATCCCCATGACATTCTTCATAGAACTAGAAAAAAGCAATCATTAAATTCATTTGGAAAAATAAGAGACCCAGAATAGACAAAGCAATCCTTAGCAAGAAAATGAAGCATGAGGCATCACAATACCAGACCTCAAACTATACTACAGAGCTATAGTAATAAAAACAGCATGGTATTGGCACCAAAACAGACATGTAGCTCAATGGTACAGAATAGAAGACAGAGACAAACCCACATAAATACAGGTATCTCATAGTAGACAAAAGTGCCAAAAACATTCACTGGAGAAAAGATAACCTATTCAACAAATGGTACTGGGAAAAATGGAAAGCCACATGTAACAAAATGAAATTAAACCCTTATTTCTCACCCTGCATGAAACTCAACTGACTGTGGATCAAAGACTTAGCACTAGAAAAGAGACCCTCTGACTACTAGAAGAAAAAGTAGGCCCAAATCTTCACCATGTCAGTCTAGGACCTGACTTCCTTAACAAGACCCCTAAAGCACAAGAAGTTAAATCAAGAATCGATCAATGAAGTGGACTCAAACTATAAAGCTTCTTTTCAGCAAAAGAAATAATTATGTGAAGAGAGAGCCTACAGATTGGGAGAAAATCTTTACCACATGCACCTCAGATAAAGCATTAATCTCTCTAGGATATATAAAGAACTCAAAAATTTAACACACACACACACACACACACACACAAACAAATAACCCAACCAATAAATGGGCTAAGGAACTGAACAGATATTTCACAGAAGAAGATATTCAATGAATCAATAAACACATGAAAAAATGTAACATCTCTAGCAATTAGAGAAATGCAAATCAAAGCTACTCTAGGATTTCATCTCACTCCAATCAGAATGGCAATTATCAAGAATACAAGCAACAATAAATGTTGGCAAGGATGTGGGGGAAAAGGTACACTCATACATTACTGGTGGGAATTCAAACCGGTGCAACCATTATGGAAAGCAGTATGGAGATTCCTCAGAAAACTTGGAATGGAACCACCATTTGACACAGTTATCCCACTCCTCGGTTTATATCCAAAGGACTTAAAATCAATATACTCGAGTCACACAGCCACATCAATGTTTAGAGCAGCTCAATTCATAATTGCTAAACTATAGAACCAACCTACATGCCCTTCAACAGATGAATGGATAAAGAAAATATGGTATATATATATATATATATATATATGATGGAATATTACTCATCTTTAAAGAAGAATGAAATTCTGGCATTTGCTGGTAAATGAATGGAGTTAGATAATATGCTAAATGAAATAAGCCAAACCCAAAAAAACAAAGGCTGAATGTTTTCTCTGATATGCAGAAGCTAATTCACAATAAGGGGTGGGGCCTAGGGAAGAATAGAGTTACCTTAGGTAGAGGGGAGTGAAGGGAGGGGAAGGGGTGTGGGGGAAGAAATGATAGTAGAGTGAAACAGACATTATTACCACTTGTACATGTATGACTACATGACTGATGTGATCCTACAATATGTATAATCAGAAAAATGAGAGATTGCATTCCAGTTATGTATTATCTATCAAAACATATAAATGCATTCTACTGTCATGTACAACTAATCAGGACAAATAAAATTTTAGAAATTTTTAAAAATGATTAATTCATTTAATCCCAAGAGTTCACCTGCCTCATTGATGAAGAACAAGATTTAAGAGAAAAAGTATGTAGAGGTCTTTTTTCAGGTAATCTTAACCATTCAGATCCTACATGCCATCTGTTATGGTTTGGATATGAGGTGTCTACCAAAAGCTTATGATTGTATTATGAAAGTTGTAAACTAATCAGGGAATTCATCCCTTTGATAGATGGATAATTTGACAGCTACTGTACTGTGTACAATAAGCAGAGAGGGTGTGGTTGGAGGAAGTAGATCACTGGAGGAGTGCCTTTGGGTTTTATATTTTGTTCCTGGAGTCCCTGCTTTTTCTCTCTGCTTCCTGGCTGTCCTGAGCTGAGTAGCTTTCCTCCACCATGCTCTACTGCCCTGGTGTTCTGCCTCATCTTGGGCCCAGAGCAGTGAAGTCTTCTAATCATGAACTGAACCTCTGAAACTGTAGACCCCAAATAAACTTTTCCTCCTCTAAGTTCTTTTTGTCAGGTATTTTGGTCATAGTGATGAAAAACTAATGAACACACCCTGTTTGAATTATCATCATATTAAGTGCTCTCTCAGATACCAAGGCACCATGTGTAATAGTACTGCTCAGTACTTTGTTGAGTGTCTCACTTAGACAGTAGTGATTCTCACCAGACAGGAATGATTTACAGTTCACTCTTTAGCAGCATTCAACACTAGAAAGTACTTTCACTCATTCACTAAAACATGAAGTGCTGGGGAGATAGCTCAGTTGGTAGAGTGCTTGCCTTGCAAGCACTAAGGCCCTGGGTTCAATCCCCAGTACTGCAAAAAAAAAAAAAAAAAAAAAAAAATGAAGATTTGGTCTCAAATGTACTCAATCATTCACCATTGCTTTTATTCTCTGAAAATTAATAAAATTAAGCACTGGAAGCAGCCAAACTCCTATTGATCAAGCCAAATGTATACAAATTCATTTTTCCTACAAAAACTTGATTTATTATGATAAAAGCAATGCTTAGGTCTTAAAGTGAAAAGTTAGGCCATTCAATAATGTAGCTTATATTACTGAATTTTTTCCCGCTACATGGTAATGATGTGTTAGAAGCTAAACAATGCCTCCCTCAAAATTCCGATACTGTAGTTCTAACACCCCAGTAGCCTCAAAATGTGACTTTATCTACAGATAGGACCTTTAAAGAGGTGATTAAGGTAAAACAAGGTCCCATGGGTGAGCCCTAGTCCAATATGACTGGTGTCCTTTGTAAGAAGAGGAAATTAGGACATAATCAGGTACAGAAGAAAGATCATGTAAGAACACAGCAAGAAGGTGACCATACATAGTCAAGGCCTCAGAAAAAGTCATACAATGCCTAGGTCTTAAATTCTAACCTCCAGAATTGTGATAAAATAATTTTTTGTTGTTTAAGAACCCAGTCTATAGTATTATATAATAATAGCCCTTGAAAACCAATGCATGATATTTACTGGTATCATTAGACCATTGAAAAACCTCTGCGGGGCACATTTCCCCCTTGAAATCCAGTTTATTTCAGTAGAAAAGAATACACATAGAATTTGTTTGATACACAGAATTTGTTTTATACAACAATGCACTAATATAAGTGGTAATTATAATTGAGTACCAAACAAGTGCACTTGTTCATGCAACTGTATTAGTTATGTATTATTATGTAACAAATTATTCCAAAACTTTGTGACTTAAAACAATGATAAATCATTATTTCACAGTTTTAGGTTTAACCAGGTGGTTCTAACTCATGGGTCTCCATAAGGTTATTCCCAAAATATTGGCTTATTCATCTGAAGACTTAACAAAGGTTGGAATATCCCTTTGCAACTTGGCTGTTGGCAAGAGGCTTCAGTTCCATATTGCTTCTAACACAAGGCCTCAAACCTCACAACATGGACCTCTCCCAGGGCTATTCTAGTGTTCTCATGGCATGGCAGTGGCTGACAGAGCAGGTGACTCAAGAGAGCAAGACAGAATGTCATATATGACCTAGTCTTGGAAATCACACACTTTCATTCCACAATATCAAACTAGAATCCCTGCTCACCGTGACACTTTACAAAAGTGTGAATACCAGGAGACAGGAATCATTAGGGACACAAAACCTTTCACATGTGTTACTTAAT
The DNA here is from genome assembly GCF_902686445.1 of Sciurus carolinensis. NCBI lineage: Eukaryota > Metazoa > Chordata > Mammalia > Rodentia > Sciuridae > Sciurus > Sciurus carolinensis. The sequence goes on along the minus strand of NC_062220.1, from coordinate 118,068,540 downwards.
TTACTAATCACAATAATCCAAGGATGTAGTTACCATTTACCTCTGTATTCCAGAACTTGGCATGTCTGATACATAATAGGTACTTCAGATTTTTTGAAAGAGAGATGCACCTGAGGTATTAAGAATTCAAGGTCTATGGTCATATTATCTAGGTGCAAATCCTACTTACTATATGACTTTGGGCAAGTTTCTTAACATCTCCATATTTTTTAAACATGGGTGACCATAATTTGTCATCTAAGAACTTTCTAGAAATTCGCATGTTCTTGATTCCTCTCTGTCCCACTTTTGCATTTAACATAGTAGACCATTCTTGTCTGGTTTCTTAAATCAGGGACTGAGCAGAGGTGAGAGCAGAAACAGCTTGAAGTCAAAAGCTCTCCCAGGGAAAGAGGAAGAAGAAAAGTTGCTAGAACAATTTAAAAGCTAGATCTCCCATGGAAATGAAGGAAGTGACAGAGGCTGGCCACCTTGATTAGTGACCTCAGAGACAAATGCACTTCTGAGAGTCACATCAAGTCAAGTTCACTTTCTCATAATTTTGGTCTGCACATGAGGATACACCAGCCTCTCATTCCTGTGACCTTATCTCCTGAATACAGAGTTTTTACATTATCAATAGATAGTCACAACCAGCCCTGTTGGTTGATAATCAGCATGACCTTTTTTGCAGACATGGATCCCAGACACAATGTTGAGGTAAAAACAGTCTACTTGACCACATCATATGGCTCTATTGGCCATGACCCTCCCAGGGTAGCAAGGGAGGGAACCCACAATTTCCTGAGCCTGGCCTACTACCTGGGAGAATCCTCATGTTGAGAGGTAGACCTTTGTAGACTTTTCTTAGGCACATGGCATTCAGGATCTGGAAAGGGATTACTCTAAATTTTAATTTACTTGGCCTATGATGGAGTGAACTGAGCACTGGTGTTTCTAAAAGCTCCTTGAGTAATTCTAACATGTGGCAGGATGAGAGCCATGTTAGAACTCTTAGTTCAGATATCCTGCAAAAAATGATACACAGTTATCTCTGCTGGAACCTTGGGGGATTGGTTCCACAAGCACACCCACCCAACAAGGATACCAAAATCCAAAGATATTCAAGTTCCTTATACAAAATAACCTAATGTTTGCATGTAACTCAAATAAATCATCCTATATACATTAAATCATCTCTCTAGATTGCTTATAATACCTAATATAATGTACATACCACATAAATAGTTGTTATGCTGGGGTTTTCTCTTTGTTTGCTTGTTTTCACAATACTGGGGATTATTTCTGGGGCTTCATGCATGCTAGACAAGCACTCTACCACTGTGCTATATCCCCAATCCTATACTGTGTTGTTTAGGGGGGAAATGGCAAAAAGAAAAGGTACATATATGTTTGTACAGATGCAAGGCATGTTTTAAATATTTCCAGTTCACAGTTGGTAGATTCTGTGGGTGCAGAATCTTCAGCTCTAGGAGGATAACTATATTAAAACAGTTGGGAGCACAGTGGGGAGGGCTGGTAGTATACTAACTCTTAGAACTCCTACAAACACTAGAGGTACCACTTCATTCTGCATGTGCCGTTAACTGTAATTTCAGAAACTAGGATATTATAAAATTCACCTCTCATTAAACCAAAGGTGGTTAACTGGCAACTCAGAAGCCAAATAAACAGAAATGTGCCTTATTTGGTTTCATTGTATTTTAAAACATAAAATGTTAACCTTTTAGCATTTTAAAATTGGAAAACAACATGGGGATTCAAGTGTTCACTGATGCTTGGAAAACAGATTGGCAACACCAGCATTTCCAGGAGGTAGAAATCAAATCAAACTAAACATTACCTAATACTGTTTTAGATGGCCCCCTGAGCACTTCCATTTGCTAAAAGCTCCTTTTTCTTTTGCCTAACCCACTGATTGCAAATGGGTCTACTGTTTGGACCTAATAGGATTTTGAGTTTAGGAATCCTGTCCCAACCTCATCACTAACTTACAAGAGTGTTAGACTCAGGATAGATTCTCATACTTATCTCAGAAGAAGAATGATGGGATTTAAATAAATAAATATAAAAGAAGATAAAAATGTCCCTTCAGTGAAACCATGACACTATATTTGAATTGGAAATATTGTTTCCTAGCTCTTTTTCACTGAAGCAATAATAATTGAGCCCACTTAGGGTCTAGATTTGGTATTTATTTATTCATTTTCAATTTAATTGAAGTGGGGTGGTGGCACATGCCTATAATCCTAGCAACCTGGGGAGACTGAGGCAGGAGGATTGTAAGTTCGAGGCAAGCATCATCAATTTAGTGAGACCCTAATCAACTTAGCAAGATCCTGTCTCAAAATAAAAAAAAAAAAATTAAAAAGGAAAAGAGCTGTGACTGAATGGCTAAGCACCCCTGGGTTCAATTCCTGGTATATTAAACAAAACAAAACAAAACAAAACAAAACACAAAACCTTTTCTTTTTAATTGACAAATGACATATTGTATGTATTTATGGTGTGCAACAATATGTTTTGGTAAATGTATACATTGTGGAAAGATTAAATCAAGCTAATTAACAAATCAATCAAGCTAATTAACAAATCCATCACTTGCATACTTAACAGCTTTGTGATAACATTTTTAAATTACTCTCTCAGATTATGGGATTTGCCAGTAAGAAGGTGGAGCCAAAGAATATCATGCTAAGTGAAATAAGCTAGTCTCAAAAAACCAAAGGCTGAATGTTTTTTCTGATGTGCAGATGCTAATTCACAAGAAGGGGGTGGGGCTAGGGAAGAATAGAGTTATTTTAGATAAGGTAAAGGGGGTGAAGGGAAGGAAGAGGGTAAGGGGGGGTAGAAAGAATAGTACAATGAATCAGACATTATTACCCTATGTATATATATAACTCTATGACCAGGGGGATTCCACATCACGTATAACCAGAAGAATGAACAATTATACTTCATCTATATATGTTGTATCAAAATGCATTTTACTGTCATGTATAACTGAATAGAACAAATAAAAAAATTATTCTCAGGAATTTTAAATACATTATATTATTGATCCTAAACACAATGCTGTGCAATAGATCTCCAGAATTTATTCTACTTTATTCTACCAGTCTAATTGAAACATTGTATACTTTAAACAGCACCTCTTCATTCCCCACATTTCTAGTCCCTAGTGACAACTGTACTACTCTTTTCTTCTATGAGTTCAACTATTTTAGATTCCACATGTGAATCTAAAAGACAGTAGGTATCCATGATGTTGCAAGTGACAGAATTTCTTTCTATTTAAAGGTTGAATAATATTTCTGTGTGTGTGTATTTCTTGATCCTCTATTATGTTCCATAGGCATATGTATCCGTTTTAATCCAGAACCATGCTGTTCTTTAAAGAATACTCGATTTTACTTTTTCTACTGTTTCCTTTTAGTTACACATAACATTAGGATTCATTATGATATAATTTAAAAGGCATGGAATATAATTTGCTCTAATTCAGTCCCTAGCACTCTCCACTTTCCCTCCTCTCCTCCCTCTCTCAGTTCCCTTCCCTCTACTTTGCTGATCTTTTACTCATCTTTCAAATATTTACTTTTATTTATTGATTGATTTTAATTAGTATTTTGTAAAGGTACATGATGTTGAGATTCACTGTGGTATATTCATAAATGTACATAGGAAAGTTAGGTCAGATTCATTCTTCTGTTCTTCCCTTATCCCCTCTTTTCCCTCCCCATCAGTCCCTTTCATCTAGTCCACCAATCTTCTGTTTTGATGAAATTCTCCCCCCCCCCTTTTCTTTCTCTCTCTCTCTCTCTTTTTCCCCCACATCCTTGCTGACAGTATTTTCTATATTCTTGATAACTGCCATTGTGACTAGAATGCAATGAAATCCCAATGTGGTTTTGATTTGCATTTCCCTTATTGCTAGAGATGTTGAACATTTTTTCATATATTTGTTGACCAATTATATTTCTTCTTTTGAGAAGTATCTATCTAGTTATTTTTCCCATTTATCAATTGGCTTATTTCTTTGTTTTTTGTGGGGTTTTATTTGTATGAAGTTTTTTGAGTTCTTTATATATCTTGGATATTAATGCCCTATCTGAGGAGCAGGTTACCAAGATTGTCTACCTTTCTGTAGTCTCTCTCCTCACATTCTTAACTATTTCCTTTACTGTGCAGAAGCTTTTAAATTTTATGCCATCCTATTCACGAATTTTTGGTTTTATTTCTTGTGCTTTAGGAGATTTGCTAAGAGAGTTGCTTCCTGTGCCAACATATTGGCATATTGGGCCTACATTTTCTTCTAGCAGTTGCAGTGTTTTGGTCTAATTTTGAGATCTTTGATCAACTACAAGTAGACTTTTGTGTAGGGTGAGAGATAGGAGTTGAGTTTCCTTCTTCTACATATAAATTTCTAGTTTTCTCAGCACCATTTGTTAAAAAGGCTATCTTTTCTCCAACAACTGTTTTTGGCACATTTGTAATATCAGATAATTGCACGAATGTGGATTTATCTGTGTGTCTTCTATTCCATTGGTATTCATGTCTGTTTGGGTGCCAGTACCAAGTTGTTTTTGTTACTATAGCTTTGTAGTATATTTTGAAGTCTGATATTGTGATGCCTTCAACATCACTCTTTTTGCTAAGGATTGCTTTGGCTATTCTAGTTCTTTTATTTTTCCAAATGAATTGAAGAATTGCTTTTTCTAGTTCTGTGAAGAATGTCATTTGTAATTTGATGGGAGTTGCATTGAATCTATATAATACTTTTGGTCATATGGCCATTTTAATAATATTGATTCTGCCTTTCTAACATAGGAAGTCTTTCCATCTTCTAAGGTCTTCAATTTCTTTCTTCAGTGTTCTGTAATTTTTCACTGTAGAGGTCATTGACATCTTTTGTTAGATTAATTCCCAAGGTTTTTTTTTTTCAGCAAGTTTGTTATTGGAGTATAAGAAGGCAATTGATTTATGTGTGTTGATCTTAAACATCCTGCTACTTTACTAAAATTGTTTATTAGCCTTAGAAGTCTTCTGGTAGAATTTTTTGGGGCCTTCTAAATATAGGATCCTGTCATGAGCAAATAGATATAATTTGAGCACTTCTTTTCCTATTTGTATCCCTTTTCCTTCTCTTGCTTGGTGCTTTGGCTATAGTTTCAAGGACGATATTGAATAGAAGTAGTGAGAGTGGACATAATTGTCTTATTCCAGTTTTAGGAGGAAATTCTTTCAGTTTTTCTCTTTTTAATATGATGTTAACCTTGGATTTGTCATATACAGTCGTTACAATGTTGAGGTAAGTTCCTTCTATCCCTAGTTTCTCTGGTGTTTTAGATGTGAATGGATATTGTACTTTGTCAACTGCTTTTTCTACATCTATTGAGATAATCATGTGATTCATGTCCTGTGACCTAACTGAACCATAAGGATATAGAAAACAGATCAACATTGAGTAATGAAGTCAAAGTAGCTATCAAAAGCCTTTCAACAAAGAAAAGTCCAGGACTGAATGGATTCTTAGCCAAGTTCTACCAGACCTTTAAAGAAGAGTTAATGTCAATCCTTCTCAACTAATTCCATGACATACAAAAGGAAGAATCACTCTGCCAAATTCATTCTATGGAACAAGTATCACCCTGATACCAAAACTAGAAAAAGACATATCAAGAAAAGAAAACTTCAGACCCATGCAGTTTTTGATTACTATAGCTTTGTAGTATATTTTAAAATCAAGTAGTACAGCTGGGCACAGGGGTGCACTCCTGTAATCCCAGCAGCTCAGGAGGCTGAAGCTGGAGGAACACAAATTCAAAGTCAAATTTAGCAACTTAGTGAGGTCCTAAGTAACTCAGCAAGACCCTGTCTCTAAGTAAAATGTTGGGGAAAAAAAGGGCTGGGAATGTAGCTCAATGGTTAAGTGTCCCTGGGTTCAATCCCTGGTTAAAAAAATAAATATAAATAAATAAATAAATAAATAAATAAATAAATAAATAACATCAAGTAGTATTGATGCTTTTAATGATTTTTCTTTTTTTCCAGTGGTGGTTATCAAACCCAGGGCCTTGCACATGCTAGGCAAGTGCCCTACCACTGAGCTATATCCCAAGCCCTCATGATAGTTCTTTTCAACTAAGACCGCTTTGGTTCTTCAGGGATTTTCGTGGTTCCATACAAGTTTAAGGATTTTTTTTTTCTTTCTGTAAAAAATGTCACTGGAATCTTAACAGACAGTTTGGGGATGTGAAATGCCATATGGCTCACTAAAAGAAACCATGACTCCTTGGTGACATGGCCAATTCCAGGTTTATAATGGAAAATATAAGAAGTTCTAGGATATAATGGGATTTTTATTTGTTTGGTTAATTGGTTGACTTTGTTTTTGTGATACTGGGATTGAACACAGGGGTGCTTTACCACTGACCTATATCCCCAGCCCCAGCCCCCACAACTTGGTTTTGAGTTGGGTCTCACTAAGTTGTGGAGGATGCCTTGAACTTGCAGTCTTCCTGCCTCAGTCTCCAGAGGCACTGGGATTACAGGCATATACTACTGTCCCTGGTTTATAGTATGATATCATGTATCAGATAGCAAGAAAGAAGTAAATGAATGGGACTATGTCAAAATGACATGTAAACCACCTCAAAGGGGATTCACTAGAACATTTGAAGCATCAAAAAATAATAATAGTATCTGTTCATAATGTCTTTTTAAAAAATCCTCTGATACCCTACTGGTACTCAAACAGATACATACAAACAGAAAAAATGGACCACTAATCTTTATGGAAGAATGCCACTTAATAAATGTTAAAGGCACATGAGAATTTGAAAATAACCATTCATAAAGGTGGCTAGACAAATTGTCACCCTAGACATCTTTGCACATTTCTCCACATGAACCTCAAATGGAGGAACTTTAGATTACATAGAGGAAAATGAGAGGGAGGAGGGGGTGGGGTATGAAAGATGGTGGAATGAGACAGACATCATTACCCTATGTACATGTATGATTATATGAATGGTATGAATCTACATTGTGCACAACCATAGAAATGAAAAGATGTACTCCATTTGTGTACAACAAATCAAAATGCAGTCTGTAAAAATTAAAAAATAAAAGTAATAAAAAAAGAACCTATCCCAGATTCTTCAAGCATAGCCCTGAAGTTTCTGAACCTAAGGGCACCGACTGGCCTGTAACAAGTTCTTTCAAGGACTGCTTTATGGAGTTCCATTTACTTTCAACAGCTTAAATTTAAACCTAGATCTCGCCTTGTGCTTCCAGGTCACTACCCTTCTTCCTGCTTGGACTCCTACTCCCAGGTCTGGTTAATCTGCCTCTGAATGTAATGTTTATCTTCATGTCTGCACTAAAATCTCTACTAGAACACTTAACAGAACTTAAAGGGCCAAAAAGTGTTTGTGAATCTGGTACTGCTGGCATGCTGCAAAGAACCCCCTTGCTCAGTTAGTCCTTTTTCATTTTCTAGGAGAAATTGCCATACAGGTAGAAAGTGATGTTACAGGCCAATACACTATGGACCCACTGAGAGATCCCATAGATTATTCAGACAGGTATTGTCTTGGTAGAGGGGCAAACTTAATCCTAGACAGGTAAGGCTTAAACGATTAAACAGGCTTAAAGTAATTTAATTATATTCTAAAAGAAAGTTTAATTATGTATAATATACTATATATATATATGAGTTTAAAATATATGAAACATATATAATTATATATAATATAATATATGATATAATTAAATATATAGTTATATAGATAATATATATAATTTCATATATATATTAAATTAGGAATTGATGCTGAGGATTGTAGCTTTACCACTGAACTAAATTCCCAGTCCTTTTTATTTTTTGTTTTGAGACAGGGTCTTGCTAAATTGCTGAAAGTCTCACTAAGTTGCTAAGACTGACTTCGAACTTTCGATCTTCCCCCCTCAGCCTTCTGAGTCACTGGAATTATAGGCATGTGCCACCAAGCTTGGCAAAGCTCAATTATATTTAAATGACTACAAAAACATATAAACCCAATAATATAAAATTTACAATACCTGGCAACTAATAAAAAAATTATCAAGCAGCAGGGCATGGTGGTAGCTAAGTACCTCTGGGTTCAATCCCTGACACCCCCTAATATATATATATATATTATACAGGCAAAGAAAAAAGAAGCAGGGAAATATAATGCATAATGAAGAGAACAATCAATAAATTGAAACATGCCCATGATTGGATTAATAGGCAAGGGCATTCAAATAATTATTATAACTATACTTCACATGTTAAAAAGTAGGAAAGCAGTTTGAGAATGTAGAGACATGAAAGATGTAAAAAAGTCTCAAGTCAAATTTCCTACAGATGAAAACTACAATGTTTGAGAGGAAGAATAAACTGGATAGGATTTACAGAAGATTAGACATTATAAAAGAAAAGATTATTGAACAGCAATAGAAATGTTCCAAATTCACTGTTTGAGGAAGGTATCCTGATAGCCTATTTGTCTCTGGCCTCTGCAACATGAGTTCTTCACTGAATTTCCTTGATCTCAAACCAGCTGTACAGTCCTACAAAAATTCCAAGCTCCCTGCATCCACAGTAAACCAATTTTTAATAAATTCAAAAGTAAGATTAGCATATATGTTATAAAGGACAGAGAGAGGGGTAGCATGGACAAAATTCTTGTCTCATGGATTCTAGTCTATGTTACTCACCCTGAACAGGGCAAGAGAAGCTAGGTAGGGTAGAAAGGAAATCCTGTTTTCCTTAGAAGGGATTATACTGGGTACCCTACAATGAGAACAATAATACAAATTCCTTGCTTATTCTCTACATATTTTTAATTACTAATATCCACTGCTTTGGACATTAATGTCCCAATTTAGGAAATTCCTAATTCTAGCCCCTAAGCTACAAAGGGAATTCCAGCTTTCTTACAAACTTTAGATGTTCTCTGGTTTTCATAAGTATTCCATTATCATTTACCACTGGGTGACCAAAGGGGCCTATGGAAATGTAGAGGACTATTGGAAATGTAGAGGCCAGCAAGAGGCTTAACCACAGAGGGAGACTTGCATCTGAAAATGGCTTAGTGATTCTGAGCAGAGGTCTCTAAAGGAAGAACACATGCTGCTGTCTATTCACCCAATGGCAAAGTCTGAACTAGGACCGAAAGAGGTGGGCTGGCAGCCTGCCAGATCTCTCAAGGTAAAGATGAAAGTCAATTCCACTTCTTTGTAGCAGTAGTTTTTTGTTTGTTTGTTTTTGTTTGCTTGTTTGTTTTGTCATTGTATTCAACCTAGAAAGAACCTTTAAGCACTGCTATGTTAGAGCTTTATTTCTGACCTATACCCACAGACCCTGCAGTTTACCTTTCTTTAGGAACACCATGCAAAAGGTTGTGCCAATTACATGCTTAGTATTTTGTGGTGAACTTTCCCCTCTACTCCTGCATCCACGTTCCCCTCCTCACTCCCCATTTCTTTGTAGTATTGGGGATGGAATCCAGGGGTACTCTAGCACTGAGCTATATCTCAGACCTTTTATTTTATGTTGAGGCAGGGTCTTGCTAAGTTACCCAGACTGATCTCAAGTTTGTGATCCTCTCAGCTTCCTGAGTGGTTGGAATTATAGGCATGTGCCACAGCTGATAGTGTACAGATAGATGTAAATGGTGAGAACATGAGGTTAAGGGAATACTTCCATAAAATGGGCCCACTGTGCTGACCCCCACATGCTTTCTTTTCTAAGAAGAAATCTACCTGCATCCCTGCTGGCTTAAGTGGGCAGGATATGTTATATTCCTCAGCAAACTACCTGTTACCTGCAAGAGAAATGCTGGCCTAAAATAATGTCAGTAAGAGGAATCCAAATTACCTGAAGGAGGAGACTTGTGACCTTTTCCACAGACTAGATCCCCAAACTCAGATAAGACAGATAAGGATAATTCCTCCTAACCATAAAAACTGTAAGAATTTATGGTTAAGAACCCTATTAGAGACCCGGCGGAAGGTGAGCTGTGGCGCCGGGTTTATGGGTGGAGGAGTGCTGACTGAGAGCCGGCAGGGTAACTGACCCTTTCCAGTCTCACTCTCAGGTGCCGCGAACTTGGCGACGTTGGTTCTGGCGGCCCGACCCTCTCTGCCACTCTGAGACTCCCTGACCCGCACGCCAAGTCTCGGAAATATGTGGCCACACAGAGCCCATTTCCTAGACCCTTGCAACTTCGTCTGCTGTTTGAGTCCCGGCTCACCAGGCTCTCTCATTTAAGGGAGTGTGGTTTTGTAATTTTCACGAGATTCCCTTTTTCGTTTGTAGCTGTGCTTTTTCAACCCCATAGCCCTGCATCTGGGACTTAATTGACTGCAGTTTCTCCTTGATGCTTCAGATGCGCCTGTTTTGGAGTAGGTCCTCAGTAATTACGGAAGTGTAGGCTTTTCAGCCTTCCGGTTGTCTGCAACATCCATTGACAAAATGTTTCTCCTTTTTTCACGTATAGTAAACACAAGAGATGGAAAGAGACTTAAAAAAATTACATTAAAAAAACATACAGGATCCATTTTTTTATGATTGCAAATGTTGTTTGATAACTTACAGATGCAAATTCTACTTTTATTTTCTCCCAATTTTAGAGTGAGATGGGATGAGGTGGTGGAGTAGGAGTGAGCTAGAAGTTGGGTGACTTGGATAAGCCCACCCTTCTGGCAAAGAGGTGATCACTTTGAGTTTGGGTTTCTCTTTGTTTAAAGGAGGATGGAGGATAGGATGACCATAGTAACTTTATCCGGAAATCTAAAATCAACTATGCTTTAAAAAATATTCTCATTTAATTCACATACATTTAATTTGCATTTGATCTGTGCAGTAGTATTACTGCTTTCATAAAGGTGGAATCGGGAAATCGAAGTGTCACCTACTGCAAATCACAATTTAGAAGTTGTAATTTGAGGCTATGCTAAATTCCCTCAATCCATAAATTCTCTAATTGTTAATTGAATTTTTTTTCTTAAGTTTTTCTTCTCTGGATATCATGATATCTTCTTTTTTTCTTTTTTTTCTTTTGTAATGTAGTTCCTCATGTGTGCTAGTCATCAAGTTATTAAGATACTGTGGTGTATGAAACTAAAAGAAGTATATTTATACTCCCAATAAAATATTTTGTCCATTTTGTAATTCAAAAAAAAAAAAAAAAAGAACCCTATTAGAACCACTCAGAATGAGCCAAAGTGACCTACAATTGCCATGGCAATGGGGACTTGAAAATCTGATGTCATCCTGCTTTCAGTCAAAAGTCAAGAGGTGGACCTGGGTGGGACTCTCTGGAAACTTCTCTAGGATCCCTAATAAAAGTGGAGTGCAGGAGAGGCACACTCTCTCTCCTCTCTGAGAGGCCCCACTCTCTCTCTTCAGAGCGTCCCCTTTCCTTTTTTCTATTCCTTCAATAAACTCACGCCTGTTACTCTGAACCACATGTCCGAAATCTTTCTGATTTGATTGAAAGAATCGAGGTTTGGCGGTGGGGAGCAGGGCAGTGTCTTCAGGCTGCCTCAGTTTCCTGGAAAGCACCAGCTCTATATCCCTCTGAATGAACTGTGTGTGTGTGTGTTTTGCTGGGAATCAAGCCCAGTATCTCAGGCATACTAGGGAAGAGTTCTGCCACTGAGCCACACCTCAACCAGAATATTATCTTTAATACATCAAGGTTTTTTTGGCGGGGTGGGGGGGACTCTTCAAAGTTATTCCTTTAAAAAAAAACTGAAAAAGAGCATCAGGAACTGTTACATAACTTCAAGAAGTTCAATACTGTGTGTGATTAGAGTCCCTGAGAGGGGAGCAGGCAGATTAGTCTTCTCAGTTTCTAAAGCAAAATACCATAGACTGGGTGGCTTTTTTTTTTTTTTTTTTTTTTTTTTTTTTTTTGGTACTGGGGATTGAACCCAAGGACGCTTAACCACCGAGTCATATCCCAGCCCTTTTTAGTTTCTATTTTGAGACAGGGTCTCACTGAGTCACTTAGGGCTTCGCTAAATTGTTGAGGCTGGCCTCGAACCTGTGATCCTCCTGCTTTCAACCTCTTGAGTTGCTGGAATTACACTTTTGCATCACCACTGGCTAGACTGGGTGGCTTAAGCAACAGAAATTTGTTTCTTACAGTTGTGTCTGGAAGTCCAAGATTAAAGTTTCAGATGATTTACTTTCTGGTGAGGACCTTCTTCTGGCTTCCAAATGGCCACCTTCTCACTCTACCCATACATTGCCTTTCCTGGGTGCACAGAGAATGAGCTGTCTGATGTCAGTTCTTAAAAGCTTACTAATCCTATGGGACCAGTGCTCACTTATGACCTCATTTAACCTTCCTTTGTAAAGGTCCTTTCTTCGTATATAACCACACCGGGTGTTAGGTCTACATTCTAAGAATTTTGGAGGGATGCAAACATTCAATTTGTAACAGAAGAGTATCTTAGTCTGTTGCTATAACTGAATCCCACAGGTACTTTACAAAGAAAATAGATTTCTTAAACTTCTAGAGGCTGGAAAGTCCAAGAACATGGTGCCAGCATCTGCTCAGCTTCTGAGGAGGGCCTTCTCGCTGGGTCATGACATGAAGAGCATCACATGGTGATCAAGGAACCCAGAGCGAGCTCACTTTGAAAACAAAGCCACTCCCATAATAACCCATTAATCCATTATCCCATTAATACATAAACCCATGACTAGTAATCTTTCCACGAGGGCAGAACCCTCATTACCAATCATCTCCTACCTCTCAAATACCATTAACATAATTTTGGGGGGTTAAGTTTCTAATACATGAAATTTCATGGACATGTTCAAATCATAGCAGGATATAAGAGAAAAAAATTTTAAGGATATAATGGCAGAAGATTTTCCAAATTTAACAACTAAAATAAATAAAGAACATATTCTGTTACTTTGTTCAAAAACTGTCCCGTCACCTCCCATCTCAATCGACATAAAGCCCAGAATCTTTACCCTTTAAAACAAAAACAAAAACAAAAAACAAAACACTGGGAATTGAACCCAGGGACACTTTACCACTGAGCTACACCCTTAGCCCTTTGTATTTTTTTATCTTGAGACAGGGCTAATTAACTTGTTGAGGGTCTCACTAAGTTGCCAAGGCTGGTCTTGAATTTGTGATCCTCCTGACTTAACCTCTCTCAACCTCTTTGGGATTACAGGTGTGTCCACTGCACCTGGCCAGAATCTTTACCTTGACCAACAAGATCTTACCTGCAATATTCTCTCCCCATATCACTGAACTCATCTTTCCCCATCTCCTAGTCCTTTAATTAGAGGCACACCTGGCTCCTTTCTTTGTTACAGGTCAAAAAATGCCTGTGCCTCTGAGCTGGTTCTGGCTGGAAAATTCTTCCAATTTTCACCCTTCTTTTCTCCTACCTTCCTTCTTTTGATATAACCATCTCAAAAAAACAATTAGAACTCCAAGTTCACTTGATTGGGCACCTCTCAACACATTCCCCCAAAATAATTTTCAACTTTCTTATTTTTTCCCAAAACATAGTAAAGCAGTATAAACAATGTTCTATCACTGACCTGCACCCATTTCTGACACTCAATTCATTTTTTATTCTGTTCTTTGAATGAACAAATGATTCAAACATTCAATTATTTGATATGCATATTATAATTAGGATAAATTTTAATTTAATCACTAGAATTACTTGACTGGAAGGTGGGACTGGTCTGAAAGACCCATAGAGCATTTGCTAGTGGGACCTTCCCCAAGGCGGTGGCATCCCCAAAGAGACTGATGGAAAATTAACTATGAAGATGTTTCACGCACACAAGGAGTGGAGTCGAGGCGCCAAGGGAGGGGGAAGGGAAAAGGGAGGACGATGCGCCTGGCCGCCATCTTGTTTGTGCCCCCGCTCCCGGGGCTCCGTTCTCCGTGACGCACGCTTCCCCCTCCCCTCCGCCGTGCTTGGGCTCCTGCACTGCCCTAAGCCGCAGGAGCGCGGGGCGGCTCCTGCTCTTGCCAGGACAACGAGGCAGAGACTTTTATCGAAATGTCCACAGAAGGTGGGTTTGGCGGTACTAGTAGCAGTGATGCTCAACAAAGCCTCCAGTTCTGGCCTCGTGTTATGGAAGAAATCCGGAATTTAACAGTGAAAGATTTCCGAATACAGGAACTCCCACTGGCTCGTATTAAGAAGATTATGAAACTGGATGAAGATGTGAAGAGGAATGATATCGCCATGGCAATTACAAAATTTGATCAGTTTGACTTTCTCAGAGAAATTGTTCCAAGAGATGAACTGAAACCTCCAAAGCGTCAGGAGGAGGTGGGCCAGTCCGTGACTCCTACCGGGCCTGTCCAATACTACTTCACGCTGGCTCAGCAGCCCACTGCTGTCCAAATCCAGGGGCAACAGCAAGGCCAGCAGACCACCAGCTCCACAACCACCGTCCAGCCTAGGCAGATCATCATCACGCAGCCTCAGCAGGGTCAGCTTTTATTTCAGACAGTAACTTTTTTAGCAGTGCTCCAAGACCCAACTGGACTCTGTAGGTTGAGTGCTAGTGTTGGTGTTAAGACCACACCAGTGACAATGCAGGTAGGAGAAGGTCAACAGGTGCAGATTGTCCAGGCCCAACCTCAGGGTCAAACCCAGCAGGCCCAGAGTGGCACTGGACATACCATGCAAGTGATGCAGCAGATCATCACTAACACAGGAGAGATCCAGCAGATTCCGGTGCAGCTGAATGCTGGCCTACTGCAGTATATCCGCTTAGCCCAGCTTGTATCAGGCACCCAAGTTGTACAGGGACAGATCCAGACTCTTGCCACCAGTGCCCAACAGATCACACAGGCAGAGGTCCAGCAAGGACAGCAGCTCTACCAGATCCAGCAAGTCACCATACCTGTGGGCCAGGACCTCGCCCAGCCCATGTTCATCCAGTCAGCCAACCAGCCCTCCGTCGGGCAGGCCCCCCAGGTGACCGGCGACTGAGGGCCTAAGCTGGCAAGGCCAAGGATACCCAACACAATTTTTGCCATACAGCCCCAGGCGATGGGCGCTGCCTCCCTCCCCAGAGGACCCTGCCGACCTCAGCGCCTCCTGCAAGCTAGAACACTGGTGCACTACACCCCACACCTGGGGCCGAGATTCTCCAACAAAAAGATGCAATATTTTTATTTCCTTTTTTCCACCTTTTTCTCCAAGAAATTAATATTTCAATATGTCAAGCTGTGTGTCCAATTCTATGAAATGAGAATATTAAATGACATATTTATGACATTTTCTTGAAAAAAAAAAGTTTCACCACTTTCTATAACCTTTAGGTACATTATAATGAAGTGCCAGAAAAGTATACATTTTACAAGTCAACATAAATATTTAATTTACTAGAAAAGATATGCCTCCTGTTGCAAATTTATGTTCAGATTTAAATATTACTTAATACTAATGCTTAATCAGTGGGTTAGAATATCTTGGTCAGAATAGCTAGGTGAGGTATAATTTTTCAACTTTTAAACTGAAAAAGTAAGATGATGTGGCAACCTTGAGCTATACATGACATTGTCCATTAATTTTACCACTTTCTTGCAAGCATGATTTTCACTACCTACTGTTTCAGAGAAAGGGCTGGATTTAATCTGAGTCAGTCCCTAATGCCCACTGACACTTATGGAATTTTCCTATGATTGGGGGTTGGGGGAAGCTCTGCTTCTGAAAGAAAGGAGAAGCAAAGATCAGTCCTGAAGAAAGGACAAACCTCTTTGCCAAGGAATAGCAGAGTGAGGAGTGTTGGCAGCTGATCTTCCTAAATATTGCTGTGGTGACAGAGGTGTCATTACAGAAATCAGATGGGAGGATTTTCTTTCCATGTATCCAGGTTCCTGGACTTTCATACCACACACCTCAGTGAATTTCAAATGACAGAAGGATCTGGTTCATTTCCTAGTTTGATCCCTCTGACTGTGATGGGCTGACAGATCTGACTCCAAGAGAATGTTATAGGTCAGACTCTAAGGGAAATGACTAAACAGACTCCATTTTGCTCTGAGACTCCATGTTATGTAGGAAATAAGCTTCTCCCATGGGAACACCCTGCCTCTGTACCCATCATCAGTTACTTAGTGTGACATGTTTAACAATACAGAATGATAATTCCTATGTGTTAGGTAATCCAGCTTCCCAAATCCACCTGTCAATCTGCCGTTAAGCCCACCTTTCCCGTTACAGGAATTTCCGGCTTACATCGCTGTAACCTTCCTGCCTCCCACATTACGTTCCAATATGTCATTGGTCCATCAGTCAGTCTGTAATAATCCTCCTCCGTGATTGGTTCCTCCCAGCCCGCGAAATTCCAATACAAAGAACAGTGCGCCATCTCCTCTTTGCCCTTTCCCCTTTCCACTGAGCGGACTCGTTTTGTCCGCTTGAATAAAAGTTCCTCGTGTGAGACCTGTATCTGCGGAGCGTCTTTTCTGGGAGTTATCGACGAACCAAAACTGCTCCCCCTTTACATCTAACTAACAGCTGGTGCCGAAAGACCTGGGATGGGTGTTTTTTTCCGCTGACTAAGCAAGCGGAACCCCATCAGATTTCTCCTGCGCCCGCAGATTCAGGCTCACCTTCCATTTACCTGGATGCCCAGTTTTCTGCATACAACACCGGACTCCAAAATTGGTGAGTTCCCCTTAGGCAGGCCCCTGACCATTTAAAACACATCTCGGCTACCCTCACCTCCACCTGCAGTCCGCTGCAGGCCCCCTCCTTATTATAAAGCGGCCAGTCCCCAGCCCTCTCCGCCGGCTTGCAGCCTTTCGCTGTTCAACCCGCGGCTTCATCTCTCGCCGCCCTGCGGCTTCACCCCTCGTGGCTCCTGCCACTCAACTGCCGAGGTGTGGGGGTACCTCCTTGGTCCTCATAATTGGTCTTAGTTGTTGGGTGGATGTCTGAATTTTATGGTGCTGAGATTCTTTCTCAGGGTTTGAAGTTCACTCACTTCTGCCGCACCCCCACTGCAGTCCGCCGCTGCAGTCTCCCTCCTTATTATAAAGCGGCCAGTCCCCAGCCCTCTCCGCCGGCTTGCAGCCTTTCGCTGTTCAACCTGCGGCTTCTTCCCCCCCTCGCGGCTCTTTCTTGAAATCCTGGCCAGGTCTTCAAACCCTCTCGGCTTTTGCCCGGTTAAACAGTGATTTTGGGTGACGACCTAATCATTGTTTTTAACCTCTCGTTGCCTGGCACCGTGGATTCTGGGACGCCAAATCCACTACCCAGGTGGGTCTCAGATTACCATGAAGTTCAAAACATCCAACCCAGCAAACTCGCCCCTGAGATGTTTATTAAATCATCTCAAACCCCTTTACCTATTCCCTGAATCAGAGTTAAATTGTCCTTTAAATGGTAAATCAGAATGGTCTATTTATGCCACCCTAAATTCTAGCTCTATACTAAGTAAAATTGTATGCCTAATTATGCTAGTTATAATTAAGTACATATATGGGCAACCTGGTGAATGGAAAGGAACTTTTCCCCTTCTTTTTTCCCTTTCTTTCTTGCTAAACCTCTCTTGGCTTCTCCCCCACCTTTTAACCTTTCTTTCCCTTCCGAGTTCACCTCATTCTGTTTCTCCTTCCACTCCTCCATTCAGCCCTCCAAGTTCCCCAACCATGCGGTCTCTTACACACATTCTAACTCCTTTACTGGAGGAGGCTGACATGGAGGGAGTAAAACCTGAACACATTCTCTTGGCTAATTCCTTATTTTCAAATCTTTTCTTTCTTATCTTAGCTCTCCCTACAGATTCAAGAAATTAAAATGTCCTAAGCATCAAGTTTCTGCTAGAACATATTAGCCCCTTTCAGATTCAGATCTCAGTCAAGGGTTACATTGAAATGTAAATGTAGAAAGGCTCAGTAGGAGACCAGTTTCAAGCCCAAGAAAAAAAAAAAAAGTGTCCATTTTAAATTTCTCCTGGGCTACAACTCAGAGTTCTTTTCTCCCTTTCACCTTTACTTTTCTTCTCATTTTCTCATGCTTTAATTAATAACCATTATCATTTTTCTTCCAGGACTTTGTTTTTCTTAAATGCTGTATTTTTGAGCTCACAATTTTGATCCTACAGACCTAGGTTAATGATTTTTGATCAGTTCTTTTTATCCAACTCGAGTTATTTTTGAACATCTGCTACATTGCAATGGAGATGAATATTACAAGGCCTTTACTTTTGTGTTAAATATAAGCGCGCATAAAAAATTAAATTTTAAAAAATGGATCCAAATATTTTTAAGTCACGTGATTTAATGAGGTTCAATTTAAATTGGGTATACTAATAAAAGTAAAATGTCATTAAAATTAACTCACAAGTCTCCAAGTGGTCAAACTAATGAAATATTAATGTTTATAAAATGTCTAACATCAACTTTTCTAGGAATTTTCTTCAACAGAAAAGAGACAGCAAATACTATTGGTACACTTGTCTAATATCTTGGTTTTTCTACAATAAGATGAGAGAATTGGAGTGAACATGTATGGGATTACTCAAATGTGTTTGTTAGAGACATCTAATTAATTTATAAGGTTATTCCATGAAGTAACATACTTAAAAATATTATTCTTTGTATATTAAATGTGTTCATATTTTCCAGGTATGCAAGCCTTTAAAGCAGAAAATTTATCAAGCTGCTGTTCTCCAAATGAAACTTGTCTGTAATGGGAACCCTATCATTTAATATTCTGTTATAGGACCTGTCAACAATAGGGTATATGTAAAATGACATTTAAGAGAGTGTAATATGCAATAGCAAAAATGGGACTCAGCCAAAATTCAAGATAGCTATTGCACAAACTGAATGTTTTACTGTTGGTAATTCTATTTTGTATTTTCCTTGTAAACTCTAATTGTTGCCTGATCAATATTTTTCAGAAGTACTGCTTCAAGAGTGCACACCGTAAATTAACTTGGAATAGTAAACCATCACCTATAGAACAGATAATGTAAACCCCAATTAGATAAAAGGGTAAATAACTGTAAAGTTATAGACCTTAAAGCTAAAGCCCAGTACTCTTACTTTATGACTGGTGAGACTGACTTGCTTGATGATTAAGATAAAACTTAAAGATAGAAATTAAATACAGAGGTCAAGAAAAAAACTCCATATTTGGGTCTTGCCCTCAAAGTCAGCCTGAACCCAGGGAATAAGAGGACTTCTCCAAAAAGCTTTTCAACTCTGGGTCACACAACCTCCTGAGCAAGGAGATTGATGAGACTGCTAGAGAAAAAGCAACTCAGTGCATCTGCTGCAGAGGAGGGTCATAGAAAAAGGGAGACATCCCTGGCGCTTTCAAGGGAAGTCACCTCATCGAAAAGACCCTGCCTAACCAATTGCACTATGGAGCTAAGAAACTGCTCTTAAGTTCTCTATGAGTTACCCCTGTGGAAACTTAGCTGACTCTTTAACAGACAGGAACAGGTCACTTTGACCAGTTTGATCTTAAACACCTAGCAAATCAGTTAAAACCAAAGTATAGCCATTCTTGGGCATTTAAAAATAATAGTAACTATCAAGAGAAACTGCTAGAATCTGAAGTTTTTAGTCAGTTTAAGGCCTACAGACACAAATAGGCTTAATCTATGTTTGCTAGTACTAAAAGTTGTGTTCACATTCCTGATGACCTAGACAATGTTAAAACTCCCAAATGGAGGTCTGTCCTCTCCAGCCTTTGCTAAGCCTTGTTATGGGAACAACTTCTCAGTTCTTCCACCCCCTGTCTTTACTTCCATGTCAATTAATCAACTTGTATTGCAGAAATATCAGGATTTCACAAAAATTGGAGCCTGGCTGCAGGTGTGCCTCCAGGATTGGAGCCTAGCTGCAGATGTGCCTCCAGAGAAACTATCAAGTCTCCAGTTCTCCCTGTCACAATGATACCAGCTCTACGTCCACACCCCAGCAGGAAGTAATTACAGAAGACTGACCTTCATCCATGTACCCAAAAAAATTTTATTTTCTTTATAAAAAAGGAAATGGGGGAATGTTAGGTAATCCAGCTTCCCAAATCCACCTGTCAATCTGCCGTTAAGCCCACCTTTCCCGTTACAGGAATTTCCGGCTTACATCGCTGTAACCTTCCTGCCTCCCACATTACGTTCCAATATGTCATTGGTCCATCAGTCAGTCTGTAATAATCCTCCTCCGTGATTGGTTCCTCCCAGCCCGCGAAATTCCAATACAAAGAACAGTGCGCCATCTCCTCTTTGCCCTTTCCCCTTTCCACTGAGCGGACTCGTTTTGTCCGCTTGAATAAAAGTTCCTCGTGTGAGACCTGTATCTGCGGAGCGTCTTTTCTGGGAGTTATCGACGAACCAAAACTGCTCCCCCTTTACATCTAACTAACACTATGTAAAGAAAAATTGCTCTCTTTTGATTCCTATTACTCCTAAACAATGTACCATGTAAACAGTGATTATGTGGATGTTAGTAACCATTCTTTAGTTTGTACCAAGGTAAGGGTCATTTTAACCCACTTCCCCCTCTGTCGATGATCTCATGATGTTAATGTGTAATTTCGAATCATACCAACAGACACTTATGATTAATGTGATTTTTGGTATAAGAACCCCTACAACACTGGTCGGGGCTTTTCTCCCAATAGTCATTTTTTAGGGCATTGTGTGAGGCGGTCAGCCGACTGGCTTAATAAAGACTCTCAAATTTGGACTTCTCAGTGGTGATCAGTCTGTTCTTAAGTTGCGCCCCATAACGCTGACCTCACCATTCTGCTTAACATCCTTTGTGAATTTGTTTCTTTAAAATTAAGGAAAAAATTTTTGTTAATTCTTTGTGTGTGTTTGTTTCCATTTTTAAATTATTTTTTATGTAATGGTGAACTTTTTAAATTTAAAAACAAATTTTTCTTGCATATATATAGGGTAATAATGTCTATCTCATTCTACCATCCTTCCCATCCAAGCTGCCCCACCCTTCCCCTCATTCCCCTCTGCATAATCCAAAGTTCTTTCATTCTTCCTTACCCAACCCCTACTATGGATCAGCATCTACTTATCAGAGAAAACATTTGGCCTTTGGTTTTGGGGGATAGTCTTATTTCACTTAACATGATATTCTCTAGTTTCATTCATTTACCTGCAAATGCCGTAATTTCATTCTTGTATAAAGTGAGTAATATTCCATTGTGTATATATACCACATTTTCTTTATCCATTCATCTGTTGAAGGGCATCCGAGATGGTTCCATAGTTTAGCTATTGTGAAATGAGCTGCTATAAACATTGATGTGGGTGTGTCACTGTAGTATGCTGATTTTAAGTCCTTTGGATATTAATTAAGGAGTGATCAAATGGTGGTTAAATTATTTTTTAATTGACACAAAAGTTATACATATTTATGGGGTATCATGTGTCAAGTGCACATTATATAAAGTTCAAATCAGGGTAAGCATATCTATCTCCTCAAATATTTATCATTCCATAGTGGTGAAAACATTCACAATCCTTTCTCCTGGCTTTTTTGAAATATATCATACATTATCATAACCTATAATCACCTTGCTGTGCAATATGACAACAGGACTTATTGCTCCTATTTAAGTATAACTTAGTACCCATTGACTAACCTTACCTCATCCTTCCATTTTTTAAAATTTTTAGTTTTTTAAAATTTTTTGAATCTCTAACTCATTCACATTCATTAAACAACTTTTTCTCCTTTATTCGGTACTGTACTGGGGATTGAAATAAGGGGTGGTTTGATACTGGGCTACATTCCTCAATCCCCACACCCCATTTACCCAGGGCCTTGTGCATGCAAGGCAAGCACTCCACCGACGGAGCTATCTCCCCAACCACTCCCATTTTTGTTTGTTTTTTTCCTTTTAAGACAAGGTCTCCCTAATTTTTCCAGACTGTCTTTTCTTGTGATCCTCCCACATCGGTCTCCTGAGTAGCAGGGATTATAGGCTGTGCCACCGTACCTGGCAACAAATATTCTTGAATGGCTTCTGAGTTCCAGGTACTTATATGTCAGTAAATGAAACAGGAAAAAGTTGATCTCTTTATGGAATTTAAATTCCAGCCAAGGAGGTAGGCAGTAAGTGAACTAGTAATTACCTACCTTAGTAGAGAAGGATGAGAACTATGGAAAACACAAAAATATAGCAGGGCAAGGGGGGCAGAGGATTCTGGGGGAGAATAAATGGGCCATTTGAAATATGGTAGTCACCCTGTCTCCGGAGAGTTCAGGGACCCTAGTTCAAACCATGGCTCTTGACAGAACCCTGTAAGTGCTTTGTTAAATGAAGAAGTCAGAATAAACAAATTCATGGAAATAGAAAGCATTTTCAGAGGCTTAGAAGACATAAGAACTGGGAGTGACTTTGATGGGGACAAAAAAAATATTTTTTCATGTGTCTAAAATGTTCTGAAACTGGATAGTGGTAATGGTAGCACAACATTATGAATGTACCAAATGTCACTTAACTGTCCACTTTAAAATGTTTAAATTGTCAAATTTTATGCACATTTAATCAAAATAAATATTTTTCAAAATTAAAAAAAAATTGGTAGTCAGAATGGCCTTCATTGGAAAGCAGCTTTGTTACAAATACTTGAGGATTTGAGGGAAAAGCCAAGAGGATGTCTGGGTGAAGAATATGCCAGAAATAAGGAACTTGTGCAACAGCCCTTGCAAAGGTGTAAGAAGGGCAGTTGGTATCTCACAGTTTAATACCAAATTGGGCTTCGATTGTCATGCTTTGCCTGTAAAGTTTGTTGAGTATTTGTTTTGTTTTGTTTGTTTTTATTTGTTGGTAACCAGAGACTAAATTATTCACATTGCAGTAAACATTTTTTAAGGTCTCTGAGAATTAACAACAGGAAAATCATGTGAAAAATTGACATCTATCTAGGGCCAGGATGTCAGGACTGGCTCTCCTTGCCTGCTTGGTTTGGTCCTCCCAGAGCAGGAGGTGTAGGGTGAAAGCACCCAGAAACCACTCCAGATGCGGGAACTCACGCAAGAGACTTTATTAAGCAGATAGGCAGAGTGTCTTCCTGCAGGGTGAGAGAGAGAAAATGAGAGAAAAAGAGAGAGAGCACGCGTGCGTGCATGAGAGAGAGAGAGAGAGAGAGAGAGAGAGAGAGAGAGAGAGAGAGAGAGAGAGAGAGAGAGAGAAAGCCAGGAGGAGAGAGAGAGAGAAAATGGCGGGGGAGCTATTAAGTAGTGGAATTTAGAGAGTTAATAACAACAGACCAATGGTTGGCGAGAAGGTTCGCGGGCTAACAATCTGGACCAATTACTGGCTAGGAAGTTTGTGGTCTAACAATCTGGGTTGTAAAGTGGTATTGAAGCCAGAATTAAGGACAGGTAGTTGGTGTAGAAATAGGAAATCGGGTCAATTCGAGGAAACAAAGCCATGAAGCCATCTGCCTTTGGAAGTTGGAGACTGCCCCTGGAAGAATGGAATGTCAAGGATCTCCGGAGCCCATTGGTTACCAAATTTACCTGCCTTTATCAGGGACTGCAAGCAAGGAGCTGCTAATTAATGCCCCCTGGGCCCTTACCTGCCTGAATCATCTTGGCCCTCCCCCTGCCCATGGCTTCTCACTTTATGCAAAACCAGGCCTAGTCACATAGGCAGGAAGGAGAGATAAGGGGGGAGAGAACTGGAAAACAAAAGAGACTTTAACCTATAAAAGATGTAGGGTGCGCTCACTTCTGGGGGACTTTTAGAACATCAGCCATGGCCCCCTTCTTCCTGCTGGGAGAAGTCTGTATTATTCCCTTTAAATAAACCTGCTTAATCTGCTTGCCTTGGCGTGCTTCTCTAGTGTTCAATCTTCAACATTAGAAGGAGCAGAACTCGTCACTGGTAAAGTTCCAATCACCTGCTCTGTAGGCATGTTGGACTGTGCTGAAGCCGTTTCCTACTTTTCTGTCCAGGCCCGGAGCGCAATTGCCGCAAGTACACAGTGTCCCTAGTCCTGATCTGCCCAGGATGCGTGGAGGTGGAGGAAGGGTTGGAGCAACTGCGGGGTTCTCCGCCCGGGCTACTCTCCAGTGGACCCCAAAGGTTCCTTCTCCAGACTCCCCCTCCCGACAGCCCTCAGGGGTATCCAGGGTGATCGGTAGACAATGGCACTGAGGAAAAGCGCCAATCACCTTTGCCTCTGTATGGGCCGCACAGTGCACAACACTCCTGCACATCCACTCCCTCCTGGATGCTCCCCTTCCCTTGCCGGTCAGACATTAGGAATTCAGACTGTAGGATTAAAGCCTGGGATGATTAGTATGAAAATGCCCAGGTTCCCTTTGTTCGCATAGTTAGCCTTCACTAGTCTAGACACTAGAGTCTCCCCATTACTGTTCCTGTGCTTAAATGTGCTCATGGAATTCTCTTTAAGTTGCAAGAGGGAGGCATTTAAAAACCCCTCCCGTGAGACTCTCCAAGCAAAGGGTGTTATACGCCTAACAACCAATAGATGTCCCCTCACCCTCCGGAGATTCCTATAGTCTACAGGGCAAAAAGATAGGCAAACAGCACACTTTTTACTTTTGTCATCGTTTTTCATAATTAGGAGTTTATAGTGGCAGGAGGAAAGCAGTAATGCCCTTAAGTCTGAATCCTCCCAGGGTCTCTAGCACAGGGCAAACTAGGACCCTAGCACTTTGCCGAAGAAGGCCAGAAATAACTTTGGCAAAGCCAGGTAGTGAGAGACGGGTTTTTCTGGACCATAAGGAAGCTCAAAGTTAGGGAGACGTCCCTAATACTTCTAACTCAGAAGGGAGCTTCTCTCTCAACAGTATTGCCAGGTTCACCACTAGCCTGCCTACTGCTAAATTGCAACTGATCAAGAAAAGTGCCTTTCATATGTTACCATGCTTGACAGCAATAATCTCTACCATGAGAGGAGAAAGTCTTGAGGAATCGCCTACTAAGGGAGGAAAATCGAGGGGACCTTCTCAACTTAAGACAGACAAAAATAAATTTAAGGAGGCTTTTGGAGGATCCTAATAAATATTGAGATGTTTCCAAACTTATGCCAGGTATGACTTCACCTGGAAGATTATGCTATTAACCATCTAGAGAACAGGCAGTTCACAAAAACATCCTAACTGGGATTCAAATAATAAGTAGGATGCCTAAAAAAACTATTATGCAGCCTTCAGGAAAGTCCTTTTATTTTCATGGAGAGACTTAGGAAAGCAATAAGAAAACACACCACTCTGAATCCTGAATCCATAAAGGGCCACCTACTTTTAAAGTATAAATTTATCATTTAGTCAGCCCCAAATATTTAGAAGAAATTACAAAATTGGCATGTGGCCCTGATCAATCCTCAGATGAACTTCTCCAGCTTGCATCTTCCATTTTTTAATAGACATCAAAAGGAAAGAAAAGGGAACATATAGGCAAGAAAAAGGACTTATTAAAGATCATTCAAACTGATAGAAACTTTTAATACCTTGCAATAGTCCATGAAATTTGCCCATTTTAGGAGTTAAAAAGCAAACTGCCTAGTCCTAGACCTTAGAATAATGAAGTAGTAATTTCCCCCACACTGTAGTTCTTAATCCATATACTTTTATCTTGGATTCCAACTGCTGCTTGGTTTACTAAGTTAGATTTAAAAGATAACTTTTCCTGTCTATGCTAGACTCTGAATGGCAATTTCTGTTTGCCTTTGAGGAACCAGATACTGTACCTCAACTAACCTAGTCAGTGTTGCCTCAGGATTTAGATGGCCCTCACCTGTTCCAGACAAACCTTAGCTAAGGACTTAACAAAATTAAGAGATAAAACATCTGTGATTGTTCTCCAGTAAGTAAATGACATCCTTTATGTGCCTCCACCCAGGAGGAATATCAAAAGGCCATTGCAGAACTCCTAAACTTCTTAGCTAATAGGAATTAAAAGATCTCAAAAAATAAAGCTTAATTATGTCATCAACAGGTTCAATACTACAGAAAATAGCCACGATAGGACAAATATTCTGCCCCAGGAATATCAAGAAGGGGCCTTACTTCAAGCTCCTGTCCTCAGCTTACCTATGAAGCAAGATTTAACCTGTTTGTCACAAAGGGGAAAATAAATCCTGGATAAGTAGCCATAGGCAGCTCAATAACCAATGGCATATCTCAGTGAGGAACTTAGCAAAGTAGCTTCATTCTCAAAAGTAATGGAAAATAAGGTCTCATAATTTTCTTTGACATCCAACCTGTCCTGATGAGATGGCTAAAATGCCCTAGGCACAAGGTTTCTGTTAAAACCTGTTAGATCCTTCCAGATCTCAGTCAAGGCTTACATTGAAATGTAAATAAAGGAAGCCTAAAGGCTCAGTAGGAGACTGGTCTCAAGCCCAAGGAAAAAAAAGGTAAAAAAGAGCCTTACCTAAACTCCAACAAAAGTAAATTTTATGGTGCTTTACTGAAGTAATTAACAGCCCTATCATTTTTCCAGGACTCTTGTTTTTTTTAATTCTATATTTTTTTGAGCTCATGATTTTTTTGATCAGTTCTATTTTTTATTCAACTAGAGTTTTTGAACATCTGTTACATTGCAATGGAGATTCACCTATAAAGTTACAAGGTCTTTGATTTTGTGTTATTTGTATGTCGTGCTGTCTGATGTCATGTTTTGTCTGTATCAAAACTGAGTGCTCCTAAAATTAAAATTTAAAAATGGATCCAGATACTTTTAATTCACGTGATTTAAAGGTTCAATTCAAATTGGGTAAACTAATGAAAGTAAAATGTCTTTGAAAATAACTCACAAGTCTCTAGGTGGTCAAGCTAATAAAATATTTATGTTAATAAAATGTCTAATATCAATTGTTTCTAGGACTTTTCTTCAACAGGAAAGAAACAGCAAATACTGTTCAGGACACTTGTCTGATTTCTTGGTTTTTACAGAACAAGTGAATTAGAGTTAACATGTATGGGATTACTCAAATGTGTTTGTAGAGACATCTGATTAATTTACAAAGTTAAAATGCTAATTGTTAAATAACATCAAGTACTCTTAACTCCTTAAATTCCATGGGGTATCATACTTAAACATTATTGGTGTTTTCATAGGTTGGTAAATAAAAGGGTTTAAACTTGCTTTGTGTCATCACTAACCTAAAAACAAGGTTACTAAGAGTTATGTCCTAACAAGTGCAATTCTATATACAAAGGGTCCCAAAAGTTTCAACTGTGTTTCAATTAGAGTACTATAAACAACAAAATATTTCATCTTATTAAAATAGAGCAATTTATCTAAATTCAGAAATTTCATAAGAGTTGTTTCAGAATGTAAACAAAAAGGGGTCAACAAATAGGAAAGAGAAAATAAAAGGTTCTGGGTATGGAAATATATTTAGTAAAAGGGAAAAGGAAATGTTTCTGGGTAAGAAAGTGCTTGTGTGATGAAATACATGAGTGTCTAAGTAAGTGCGAAGAAAGTCTGTGTGTAAGTAAAGGGCAAGTTTCAACAAATTTGCGTGTAACTAAGTTGGTTGTATGTATGTGAGACAGTTAAAGCTATTAAAGGTTTTTCCTAAGGTGAAATACTAATGTGCTGATATAAACCAAAGTTTAATCTATATGGTAAAATGACAAGAATTTCTTAGAAACACTAATTTACTCTTAACTTTGTGTCTATTAAGTTTTATTCTTTAGAACAATTAGTCTTAAAAATTGGGGTTTATACAATTATGGTTAAACAACTGTTAGAGTATTGTACTATGTTACAGAGTCTACATTTTTCTTTAAAAACTAAATTTGGTAAGATAAAAGTGTCAAGGTAATTGTGAAATGGTCACCAGTTGTATATTGAATGTGTTCATATTTTCAAGGTATACAAGTTTTCGAAGCAGGGAATTTATCAAGCTCTGCTATTCTCCAGATTAAACTTGTCTGTAATGGTAAACTTATAAAAAGTAAATTTTATTGGGGATTTATTTCTATCATTTAATGTTCTATTATAGGACCTGCTATCAATAGGGTATATGTAAAATTTGTTACTTTATACACTGAGATAAAGAATTTCAAATATAAATGTATTTATAAAAGTTAGAGCCTGACTTGTTTAAAGGTTAATATTGTGAAACATGAAAACATTTTGCCACTTTGACATACAAAAGGAAAGTTAAAAGCTCTCTCAGCCTTTCTTTGATTCATGTTTTAGATACAATGTTAAATTGTGTTAATTATAAAGTTTATATAGGCTCAGGAAACAGTATATGTAAACTACTTAATGATATTTAAGGAAGAAGCAAAGATCAACATCAGAATTAGAACACTTAAGATCTGTAAAGAGCCACACCTTACCTGAGATAAGGCTCTGCCTCCCAGCTTACTGCATGTTAGAGTGACTCCAAAATAAGTCAGACTTCAGCTTATTTAAAGTTATAGTCAAAAGATTGGTTTTTGTTGTAAAATTACTATGATCTCAAATAGGGAATATAATGTGGTTCTCAGTCAAAATTCAAGATAGCTATTATACAAGCTGAACATATTTTTACTCTTGCTAATTTCATTTTGTAAAACTGTTAACCTGTTAATGTTTTGCAGAAGTAGCTGCTTCAAGAACACACAACCTAGGTAACTTGTGATAATAAGCCATCACCTATAGAACAGATAGTGGTAACTTCCAGTACTATTACAGACTCCGGTTAGATAAAAGGGTAAATAAGTATAAAATTATAGACATTGAAGTTAAAGCCCAGTACTCTTACTTTATGACTGGTGAGACTGGCTTGCTGGATGATTAAGATCAAACTTGGAAATTGGAATTAAATACAGAAGGCAAGATAGACCAGTATTTGGATTTTTGCCCTCAGTCAGCCTGAACCCAGGGAATAAGAGGACTTCTCTAAGGAGCGCTGCAACTCTGGGTCACACAACCTCCTGATCAAGGAGATTGTTGAGACTAGAGGATGAAAAATCACTCAGTGCATCTACTGCAAAGGAGGGTCATGGAAAAAGGGAGACATCCCTTGATGCTTCCAAAGGAAGTCACCTCATCAAGGAGACCCTGCCTAAGCCTAACCAATGGCACTGGTGGAGCTAAGAAGCTGCTCTTAAGTTCTCTACGAGTGGCCCCTGTGGGAAATCAGCTGACTCTTTAACAAGACAGGAACCAGGTCAATTTGACCAGCTTGATCTTAGACACTCAGCAAAACAGTTAAAACCAAAATATAGCCATTCTTGGGCATTTAAAAGAAATAATAGTTAAATGTAACCTAAGATGTACACTTGTATTAGCCCACTAGAATAAAGACTGGAAGCTACAAATGAAAGATTCTTCAGCAAATGTGCCTGATATCTATCAAGAGAAACTGCCAGAGTCAGAAGTTTTTAGTCAGTTTAAGGCCTGCAGACCTTCCTAAGCTACACAGGTAGAATTAATCTATGTTTGCTCATATGATTATCTATCCCCAAGTAACAGAAGCATAGAGATTTCTACTAAACACAGGTTACACCAATAAAGGGATATTTTACACAAATCAGATGACATTAAGTAGCTTAACTATATTTTCTGGGGACATCTATGACATTAAGAGCTAAATGTTGTGTTTACTTTCCTGATAACCTGGACAATGTTAAAGTCCCCAAATAAAGGCCTTGTCCTCTCCAGCCTTTGCTAAGCCTAGTTATGGGAACAATTTCTCAGTTCTTCCACCTCCTGGTGAGAGATTGACTTCTGTCATTTTCATGATACTCAGTGGCATGTTTCAGATGCTGCAACATTTACTTTATACTAATCTCATTTCAGTACTCATGTCTTTTTGTTCTTCTATCATAGAAGCACCCACCCCAGATGACTTTCCAACCTGCTCTTCCCCAACCAGACTTCTACCTTGGACCCCTCGATTGACCCGATTTTTAAAAAAGGAACTCCAAACTGCTTGCCCCTCGCTGCCCCCTTTCAGCTTCGAAGCAGCCAGAACAACTGACGCCCCCTTTCTTTTCCTTACAGAATTAGGAGTTCCTAAAGCTAAAGGGGGGAATGAAGCCAGAATTAAGGACAGGTAGTTAGTGTAGAAATAGGAAATAGGGTCAATTCGAGGAAACAAAGCCATGAAGCCATCTGCCTTTGGAAGTTGGAGACTGCCCCTGGAAGAATGGAATGTCAAGGATCTCCGGAGCCCATTGGTTACCAAATTTACCTGCCTTTATCAAGGACTGCAAGCAAGGAGTTGCTAATTAATGCCCCCTGGGCCCTTGCCTGCCTGAATCACCCTGGCCCTCCTCCTACCCATGGTTTCTCAGTTAATGCAAAACCAGGCCTAGTCACTAGGAAGGAAGGAGAGATAAGTGGGGAGAGAACTGGAGAACAAAAGAAAATTTAACCTATAAAAGATGTAGGGTGCACTCACTTCTGGGGGACTTTTAGAACATCAGCCATGGCCCCCTTCTTCCTGCCGGGAAAAGTCTGTATTTTTACCTTTAAATAAAACCTGCTTAATCTGCTTGCCTTGGCGTGCTTCTCTAGTGTTCAATCTTCAACATTAGAAGGAGCAGAACTCGTCACCGGTAAACGGCGGTATCAGTATGGGGGAGGGAAAATAATGGCGGCAGCAACATAGCAGATCTGATGCCAATACAGGGTATGGCTGAGCCCCAGAGAATGAGAAACAGAGCCTTCTGCACCGGGTCTGGGCACGTCCTGTGGGGCAACTCTGTTCTTTCAGAGTAGAGGACCTGGTTGTAGTTCCTAGTCAGTAGGAAGGGCTGAGACTCAGGTCAGCTCTCAGAGAGGCCGAGATGAGAGGGATGGGTGCTCCAAGTCCCGTCACACTGAATCCTCGTCCATGTTGCAGCTTTGAAGGGTGTTAATGTTGTTGTTTTGATTTTTGTTTTCTGTTTTTGAGTCCGGGTATTGCCTTTTTCCCCAGGTTGGTCTCCAATTCTTAGACTCAAGGGATCCTCTGGTCTCAGCTTCCTGAATAGCTAGGAATATAAGGTTATGAAGGGTTATGGAAAATAATATTCCTATAAGACAGCTCCCCAAGAAAAATGGAGGGATGGTGTGGCTCAGGAGGAGGGAGGGAAAATGGGCCAAACATTAAACCTCTCCCAGAGCATTCTTTCCTGATAACAATGGGCCCTAAAGGAAAGGGGCGGAGATGGAATGCTGGGCCCTAAACCTTGACCTTCCCCCATGGCAAATTAGTCCTAAATGACAATGGGCAAGATTTGAGTACTCATCCTTCAGGGTCTGGTTTTAACCTGTAAAACTAGCTCCTGATGGTCAAAACTGCACCTGCACAGTTTCCAATGATTACATCATCCTCTTTGTACCTTATAAAACCAAAATTCCCTCTGTAACTGATGCCCATTTTTTGCATCCAGAAAATGATCCCAACGGCACTGGAGTCCGCAAAGGAATAAAGCCTTCTTTGAATCCATTGAGGTCTGTTTCCCGTCCTTTTGCACTTACACATTACCTTGCCAACTCAGTAAAGTCCTTTTAAAGTTATTTCAGGTGATGGCACTTTAGAACATCTTAACTTGAAAACTGGTTTTCTGTTTAAATTTGATCACTTGGTGGCATCAGAATGGGTGGGAATTTACAAATATTCCTTACCTGTCAAGGGACTCTTGAAGTCCTCCTTTCCCCCAGGATCTATCTTGCAAGGGCAGTAAGGCAATTGGGAGGGAAGGCCTGAGATCCAATTTAAAAAGTTTCAAGGGAGGGGCTGGTAGAGGGGGAGGGGTGACCTTCTATGCTGGTTAGTGGATTAAGAAGGGAGTGAGCTGTAACCAGCAGAAAGCTGTTGAAGCACACTGAGGACCCTGCTTCAGCACTCAGAAATCTCACTGGGTTCAGTCTTCCAAGGGTAGACCATCCGGAGAATGTGAAAGTGAAACTTGCCTCCTGGTATTCCTTGGACAAGGACAGGTTGTAGATCTCAGCTGCTGGAGGGATTTGTGAGCACTCTCTGCCCCTGGGAGGACTTTGGTCTTTTTTAACCCTCTTACTTTGGCTTCAGCTCTGTTGGGACAGTTATGTGGACTACCCACCCCTGGGGACCCCTAATAGCTCAGGGCTTGGGTAAACTGGAGAGAAGGTGGTGGCTCTCCAAACAACAGAGGAGAAAAGGCTTCCCACTGGAGACAAACTGAGAGGGAGCCCTGGGGCTTGGCCCTGAAGCTCAGCCCTTGTTCTTACTTTTGAATAACAATCTAGAGGAAACACAGCTGAAAATCCAATCAGGATAAACCGGTTCAGTCATGTGACTGGAGCCTGGTTTAGCTGTTAGGATTGGATTATAAAGGACTTTAAAAAGGTGAAATCTTCCAGTCAGCCCTCAGAAAGGGCTTTGAAGAGCAAGCAGTGAGTTGCAGAAACACAGGGAGCTCTGGACAAAATTTTCCAGGAGGTGGAAACGTGGACACTTCAGTTTCAACATCCCTTGTGGCCCAGAGCAGGAAATATTGAGCAGCACTGAAAAATCTGGATATACTACTTTCAGAATAGGTAAGCTAAAAAAATTTGGTGTCCTCCATTTTGCTTCTCTAAAACTAAGGGTGGACTTAGGCATTGTAGGTTGCATGATTTCTGTTGTAACCAGTGGACTTGGGCAGGACAGCAAAAGCAATAGTAGAAGCACTCAACAAACAACCATGGCTGCGTTCAACAAAAATTTATTGTGGACACTGACATTTTCAATGTTAAATGATTTTCATGTGTCACAAAGTGTTCCTTTGGTTTTTTTTAATGCCCCCAAATTATAAAATATGAAAGTGAAAACATTTTTAAATTATTTTTTGAACATACGGACATAATACATTTATTTTATTTTATTCATTTTTATGAATCAAACCCAGTGCCTCACGCGTGCTGGGCAAGCGCTCTACCACTGAGCTACAACCCCAGACCCATCAACACAATTCTTGAGGCCAAGAATTTTTTGTGATTTTTTCATAGTGATTTATACTATAAATGACTTGTATAAATATGGGATTCCTGTCATTTGAATATCTGACTAATGCTTGTGGGAAGTTTCCATAGCCTTCTCTTAGTAGGAATTCCAGTTTTTCTGAATTCTTCCCTTTCCTTCAGATATTCCATTTTGCATTTTTCATAAAAGGCTGAATCATTATAATAAACAGATATTCTTTCAATGCAGAATTTTATTT
This sequence comes from Sciurus carolinensis, assembly GCF_902686445.1. Classification (NCBI taxonomy): domain Eukaryota; kingdom Metazoa; phylum Chordata; class Mammalia; order Rodentia; family Sciuridae; genus Sciurus; species Sciurus carolinensis. Next base: position 118,035,364 of record NC_062220.1, on the reverse strand, counting down.
CTGGCATTTTACTACCATAAAGATGCCAGGGTCCTTGGCAACATTTGGTAAAATCTTGAACTTGTTTAGAACACCTCTCTGACCTTTCCTTTCATTATTTCTGGGATCAAAACATCTTTTCCCACATGTTTGAGATGCTGTGCAGTCAAGCACCATCGAGCACCATCTTGGTGGATCAAGGAGGCATTTGCCAGAAAGTTAATTTAAAAAACAAAGAAAAGCCGGCATGGTGGCACACCTGTATTCCTAGCAGCTTGGGACCCAGTTGAGGCAGGAGGATCACAAGTTCAAAGCCAGCTCTAGCAATTTAGCAAAACCCTGTCTGAAAATAAAAAATTAAAAATGCTGGAGATGTGGCTGTGATTTAAGTGCCCCTGGGTTCAATCCCTAGTACCAAGGAAGAGAAAAAAACAAACAAACAAACAAAAAACAACAACAACAAAAAAGTCAACTTTTAGATTGCTGGCTATGTAAAAACAGGAAAACAGGGGGAGAGTCAATTTGTTAATCCTTACCTGAAAACACCGTCAAAATGAAGTTGGCATCCCATTGGTGAACTGTAAATTCAGTGAACTGCATTCCCTTTATAGAAAGATTTTTTCCATGACTTTTAAGAAGCTGCCAACTGTAAGATACATTATTTTTGATGCCATGAAAAAAGACATGTTGCAAAAAATCATGAATTTTTCATGTTGATACTAAGTATCATATTGTACTAAGATGCACTCTGAGTTTTAGAGATTTTAAAATGGAAATATAAGTGTGTGCCTTAGAATCAAGGAAATGAAATCAATCAAATGAAGTTTCAGAAACTATCCCTGGTAGTGAGGTGAGGTTATGATTTAACAAAACTTTTGTTTCTAATTAAATTTGATTTATTAGTTTCTTTGTTTTTATTTTTTATTCTTTCACTTGGGCAGATTTTATAATTATAATCATTGACTTTTTTGTTTGAGAGTTATATTTTCTTTTTCTTATTCTTCTTAGATATACATGATAGATTTTATTTTGACATTATATACAGACATGGAGTACAGCTTATTCTAATTAGGATCCCACTTTTTTTTTTTTGGTACTGGAGATTGAATCCAGGGGTGCTTAACCACTGAGCTACATACCCACCCCTTTTTACATTTTATTTAGAGACAGGGTCTCACTGAGTTGCTTAGGATCTCTTTAAATTGCTGAGGCTGGCTTTGAACTTGTGATCCTACTGTCTCATCCTCCTGAGTTACTGGGATTATAGACATGAGCTATTATGCCAGACAGTTAGGATCCCATCTTTGTAGTTATACATGATGTGGAGTTTCATTGTGGTGTATACATATATGAACATAGGAAAGTTATGTCAATTCATTCCACTGTCTTTCCTATTCCTATCCTCTCTGCCTTCCCTTCGTTCCCCTTTGTGTAGTCTATGGAACTTCTATTGTACACTCCACACACCACCCCCTTTATGTGTTATCTGCATATCAAAGAGAACATTAAACCTTTAGTTTTTGGGGATTGGCTTATTTCACTTAGCATTATAGTCTCTAGATACCTCCATTTACCAGCAAAAGTCACAAAATCATTCTTCTTTATGGCTGAGTAATATTCCATTGTGTATACATACCACATTTTCTTTATCTATTCATCTGTTGAAGGGCACCTAGTTAGTTCCATAGCTTAACTATTGTGATTTGAATTGATTTTGTTTCTTATATACATACACATACAGGATTTCTACCATTTGTGGAGGATAGTATTAAGTTATTTGGATGTGGGTTTGGAGAACCTGGAAGTAATGGATTAGAATCTCCTGTACACATAAGTTATCATACTATTAATAGCTATTATATATTTAATAAGAATTTAGCATCTATAGAATGATCAATATTGCTCTGGAAACTAGGAGGCAACAGTAAAGAAAACACAATCCTTGCCCCCATGTAGCATACAAAAGGTATATATATATATATATATATATGTTTTATATTTTGCAAGGTAGGCAGTAATAAATGCTAAGGTGAAAAAAAGCACTGGGGTGAGAACCGGGCATGTGAGTTTAGGGAGCTTGTGATTTTTGATAGTGTTGTCAGGGAATCCTTGCCGAGGAGCCTGGACCTGAGGCAGGTTAGAAACATGAATGGGGATAATCTGGGGTGAGAACATTCAAGGCAAGGGGTACAACAAAAATTCTGAGAAAGTAAAGGGCCTGGCATATTTCACGCTCATGTGGCTGCAGTGGAGTAAGTAAGGGATAGAAAAGAGTAGGCAAAGGTAGATGGTCCAGAATTCTACTGGATATTTTCAGATGATGGTTATTTTCTATGGGTGAGATGGAAAGTCTCTGGAGACTGATAAGGAAAAACATGAATTTCAACCCTCCTCTGTGTGTGTGTGGTTACATATGTATATAATATGTGTAATATATACATCCTTTTATCTACATATAACATACTTAGTATCTTTATTTTTAATTTAAGAAATTAAAAAAATTTTTTTGGAGTTGTAGATGGACAGAATGCCTTTGTTTATTTTTATGTGGTGCTAAGGAGGGAACCCAGTGCCTCACACATGCTGTGCAAGCACTCTACCACTGAGCCACAGCCACAGCCCAATTTAAGACGTTTTTAACTGACAAATAATGCAGATAGAAGATCTATTACAAAATGCTTGGGACCAGAAAAAAAAAAAAATAGATGCTTAGAACCAGAAGCACTTTGAATTTCAGATTTTTTTGGATTTTGGAATATTGCATATACATAATGAGATATCTTAGGGATGGGATGCAAGTATAAATACAAAAGTTGTTTGTTTCATTTATATCTTATAACATATAGCTAGAAGACAATTTTATACAATAATTTTTGGAACACCTACATGCTCAACTTGTCACGTGAGGTAAGGTGTGAGAATTTCCACTCGTGGCATCAGTTTGGTAAAGATTCTGATTTTGGAACATTCTGGGTTTTGGACTTTTGGATTAAGGATGTTCAATCTGTGATTTTAAATGTTTATGGGGTACAAAGTAATATTTCAATACATGGTCAGGCACATGCCTGTAATTCCAGCAACTCAAGTAGCCAAAGCAGGAGGGTTACAAGTTTGAGACCAGCCTCAGCAACTTAGTGAGACCCTGTCTCAAAATAAAAAGTAAAAAACCTGGTAATGTAGCTCAATGACATAGTACCCTTGAGTTTGATCACAATGCCACTTCAAAAAAAAAAAAAAAAAAAGAGCAAGAGAGAAGGAAAAGAGAAAAAAGTTTTGATACGTGTTCATATTGTAGAATAATCAAATCAAAGTAATTCCTAATTATGTCCATCATATCTCTCTGCCTCTTTCTCTCCTGTTTTGACTGTGGATTGAACCTAGGGACTATATCACCAACTCTTAATTTTTTATTTGTTCTTTTTAGTTACATATGGCAGTAGAATGTCATTTTTATTTTGAGACAGGGTCTTGCTAAGTTGCTGAGACTGTCCTCAAATTTGCCATCCTCCTGCTTCAGCCTCCCTAGGCACTGGGATTATAGGAGTGAGACACTGCACCTGGCTCATTTCCTATATTTTTAACAGGAGAACTGGGATGAACATGAGGAGTTATGATAAAGGTTTTGTTTGTTTGTGCTAGGGATTAAACCCAGGGCTTTGGACATGCTAGACGAGTGCTCTACCACTGAGCTATATCCTCAGCTTGACACAAGATAGATAGAAAATTCTGTAATGCTCAAGGGAGAGACCATGATGTTTTCTATAGGGAAGGTGGCAGTGGAGATGGAAGGGAATGGTCAGACTCTAGATATTTTTAGAAGACAGAGCAGAGTTTGCTAATTGATTGGCTGTTGGGTATGAGGAAAAGCCTGGCAAAGGATGACTCCAAAAGTTTGTAGACTGACAAACTGGTTTTACCTCAGATCTCTGTATCCATTGCATTTTTGGAGTCACCCAACCACCAAATGAAAGTATTTGAAAAGATTTCATATACACTGAACATGTACAGACTCTTTTCTTGATATTCTCTAATTAATGTAGTATAGCAACTATTTACAGAGCATTTACATTGTATTGGGTTTTATAAGTGATCTAGGGATGATTTAAAGTATACAGGAAAATGTGCATAGGTTATATAATAGGTTATATTATAATAATAGGTTATATAAAATGCTATGCTATTTTATGTAAGGAATTTGAGGATTTTGGTATAGTGGGTGGGGGTATGTGATGGTAGTCCTAGAACTAATCCCCTCAGGATTTCTAGGGATGACCACTGGGAGGAATGGAACATTATAGGCATAGCAGATGTTTGAGAGTTAAGTTTTGTTAAGTTCATTAGAAAGTTTAGATTTCACTGGGTGTGGTGATGCACTCTGTAATCCCAGTTACTAAGAAGTCTAATGCAAGAGGATAGAAAGTTTGAAGCCAGCTTGGGCAATTTAGTGAGGCTTTGTCTCGGAAAAGGTTGGGGATGAAGTTCAGTGGTAGAATGCTTGCCTAGTATGCAGGAGGCCGTGGGTTCAATCCCCAATTGTTAAAAAAACAAAACAAACAGAAATTTAGACCTTTTTAAGTGGGTACTTACTGCTGGGACTAGAAAGAGGCCAGTGAGGTAACTGGAGTGCAAATTTAAGGAGACAGGCAGTCTGAAATGTTTAACAGGGGCCTCCTTAAGTACTATGCTAATGCTTCATTGGCATCACAATTGCAGAAGACTTGGTACAAAGGAGAGTAAATTTTGGATTTATCATGTCCTGTTATTTAAACAGTTTGGTGTGGTTTGGGGGGTAGTATATAGCTCCATGGTAGAATGCTAGCCTAGCATTCCTGAGACCGTGGGTTTAACACCAGTTGCCTTCAACTTCCCAAATAGTTTAACCTTGTTTTATTATATGCAAAATAGTGATAGTGATATTAACAGTTATCTCATTGTTTTAAAGGAGAATTAAATAAGGTCATATAATGTCTTTCAAAATACTTAATGTTTTCCCATGATTGCACTTAGGTGGCAATTTATAAAAAGAGCTCTGGAAGCTGAATGATCCACTTGCTTCAATCAAAAAGCAATTATAAAATGGCAGATCACTTATGTGAGGTACAAGAACCAAAACCACTGAAGAAATATGAGAGAGAATTCAACCAGAGAGATAAGGATAAAGATGCTGAGTTGATATTTATTGGGATGGAACATGTAAGTGAAGATGCTGAAATTCTCTTTGTCAGAGTGGTTTCAAACTCAAAACCAGTTATTTCAAACATTTTGAACAGAGTCACCCCAGGCTCATATTCAAGAAGAAAAAAAAGCTACTTTAGTCAAGATCCTGCACATATGTCTCAATCTGCAATTCATGTGACCCCTATGGACACAGCAATGGCTGCCACACCAATTTCTCAGTCTGAACGGAGATCACTAGATAGTCCTATTACTGCTGAGTCTTCCTCTAAACCTGATTATAGAATGAGTTTACCACAAGTTGTTCCTCCCCATTCATCAGATTTGTTCCCTTCAAGGACTCAGTGTCTACAGGGAGTTGCACTTTCTGTAGGAGGCAAGGTTGAAAGTTCTTGTGATTCAAAGAGACCTTCAGATATAGACAGCAGAAATCCAAAAAGGTCTAAACTCGGGAATGAAATTCCAAGTGCACATTCTTCAACCACGACCTCTTCTGATCTCTCTCCTGTAATGCACACAAGTACACCTTCAGAAAGTACCCGCTTCTCATCAAGATATGCTCAGAATAGAACATCCTCTCCTCGGCCTCAGGCTAATGAAAAGGCACCTTTTGCTTTTAGAGATTCAGACCCAGGAAATAACTCTGAAGGACTGATAAAAACAGGCTTTTCCAGCCCTGCAAGTCAAAACAAGACCTTTGATACCAAGAAAGGGAATTTGATCATGTTACTTAGTGACTTTTACTATGGGCAACATAGAGGAGGAGAAGGGCAGCCAGAGCAGAAAACTCACACGACTTTTCAATGCTCCAGCTGCTTGAAAGTTCTAAAAAATGTTAAGTTTATGAATCACATGAAGCATCATTTGGAACTTGAGAAGCAGAGGGGTGACAGCTGGGAGACCCACACTACCTGCCAGTACTGCCACCGTCAGTTTCCCACTCCCTTCCAACTACAACGTCACATTGACAGTGTGCACACTTTCCAGGAGCCCTCTGCTGTCTGTAAAATCTGTGAGTTGTCGTTCGAAACAGATCAGATTCTCTTAGAACATATGAAGGACAATCATAAGCCTGGGGAAATGCCCTATGTGTGCCAGATTTGCAATTACAGATCATCAGCGTTTGCTGATGTGGAAACGCATTTTAGAACATACCATGAAAACACTAAGAATTTGCTTTGTCTGTCTTGTCTGAAAATCTTTAAAACTGCAAATGCATACATGAATCATTGTTGGAAGCACTGGAGCAAGAAGCAACTCTTTCCATGTTCCAAGTGCCGGCTACAGTTTTTGACTTTGAAGGAGGAAATAGAGCACAAAACCAAGAATCATCAAACATTTAAAAAGCCAGTGCCACTGGAAGGATTGCCTCCTGGAACAAAGGTTACTATTCAGGCTCCAATTCACCCATCAAGAAGTACAAACAGTCATTATTGAGAGCCTTACTGATCCTTGCCTGTCATCTGTGAAAGCTAAAAAGTGGAAGTTAGTGAACACTAGGTATTCTGAACTCCCTTGCAGCCAGGATTCTGGCTAAAAACATGTTCTAGCCACCTCCCAAAATTGTGAAAGGTAGAACAGAGGCAAGGCCATCTGTACATTGGGGCTGATGCTAACCAGTAATGTTACCAGCTGTCATGTTTTACAGTGACATCTTTGCTTTCTTACTGTCAAGAAGTAGCCCAGAAAGCTTCATGTCTTTTCCCACTCAAACCCATCCATGAAAATAGCCACTAGTCTGACCTCTACCTTCATAGTTTAATTCTATTTTTGAACTTTAAATAAATAGATTTATACAATAAATTCTTGTCTTTGACTTATTTTTAAAAAGCAAGATGTACTCTTGGTCTATGTAGCAGTGGCATGTTTTTCATTGCTGTGTAGAATTCCATTGAATAAATATCGACAGTTTTACATATCCACTTTATAGTCAATAGACTTTGATTCTTTAGCTATTTTGAATAAAGCTGCTATAAGCTTATGTATGTTTTCTGGAAGGCATGGGTGGTCATTTGATTTGGATATAGAATCATGAGAAGTGCTGGAATTGCACATATTCAGCTTTTTTAGTGTAGGTATGGCTAAATACTTAAAAAGTGAAACAATTTATATTACCATTATCAGTACTGAGAATTTCATTGTTACAGATCCAACACTTCATACTGTCAGTCTTTTTAACTAGTACCCATCTCTTGAAGTTGTGATATCACATGGCTTTAATTTGCATCTTGATGAGTAGTGATCTTGAAAATATATATTTTTCTCATGTGGTTATTTATAACTTATTGTTCTTTTCTGTGAAGTATCTAATTCAAGTCTTGTTCTCTTCCACCTTTAAAAAAACTGTTGTTTGTTAATTGGAAAGGTATTAGTAAATTGCTAGGGCACTGCATATGTTCCATGTCTTGATCTCTATGGTGGTTTCATAGATGTACATATGTGCATTATTTAATGAAATTACTATCTAGCAAGGACATAAAGATATTCCTCCTGTGCTTTCTTTAAGAGGTTTATCTCTTTAACCTTTCACGTGTAGTTATGAGTAATCTCAAATAGATTATTTGTTTATGTGATAAATCACAGTATCAAGGTTAATATTTTCAGAAACATACCTAAGCCAACAAAAGCATTTACTCAAGACCACTTCTTCCCCACTTTGTTGCAATGGAATCTTTGTGTAAATCAGGTGACTGTATGCATGTTTCTGGACTGTTCTATTCCATTTGTCCAGTTCTCTATCTTTATGCTGTTACCCTGTCTTAATTATTGTAACTTTGGGTAAGTCTGTGTATCTGACAGTTTACTATTTCAGCTTTAGAGTTCAAAATTGTCTTACTATTCCAGGGTCTTTGTGAATTGAAGTGGTTATCATGGACATCCTTGCCCTATTCTCAAATTCAGATACAATAGTTTCCCATTAATTGTGGTGTTAGTTGTGGGGCTTTTTCTAGCTACCCATGGACTGCAGAGAGAGTGAGCTAAAAATTAATGACAGAAAGATCATTATAAAACTCCTACAGTTTGAGAATTTGGCAATTCAGCTAAATTGAACTAGGACTAGAGTGCATCAAACAAGGAGCCTAAGGTATAAAAGTGCCATCCCTCAAGTTCTAGGAACCTGGGAGAGAGTGAGTGCCTCCTTAATGTTGTGCTCCGGGCTCCTTGCTTACTTTACTCTGGTTTTGGTCCTCAATATAAATAGTCCAGAGCTCCTCTGAGAAATCACAAATGGGAAAAGGAAAATGTTGAACTCACTGATACTGAATATAATCACAAAATTTATGAGATGGAGCTAAAGCAGTTCATAAGACACTTATCTCTAAATGCATATACAGTTGGCCTTGGGTATATGTGGATTCTGCACCCATGGATTCAACCAAGCATGGACAAAATACTGGAAAAAAACTGCATCTGTATTGAACAAATACAGACTTGCTTCTTTGTCACCATTCCCTAAACAATATAGTATTTACATTGTAATAGGTATTATAAGGAATTTAGAAATAATCTGAAGTAAGGAGGATGATATAGGTTATAAGCACATATCATTTTATACAAGGAATTTGAGCATCCACAGATTTTGGCATCTGCATGGGGTTCTGGAAACAATTCATGGACACTGAAGAATGGCTATATTTAAAAAGAAGAAAGATTGAGAAACGATCTAAGTCAGTGCCATCTATGGAACTTTCTGCGATGATGGAAATGTTGTGCATCTGTTCTTGCCAATATGCTACATGTGCTTACTGAGCTATAGAAATATGGCTACTATGACTGAGGCATTGAATTTAAAAACATTTATTTTGATTAAAAAACCATTTATTTTGATTGATTTAAAATTGAAGGGAGAAGCAATTTTACAATAGAATTTCAAGTAATTTTTGTACTCTTCCTTCAAGGAAACCACATGCCCTGCCCTGAGTGTAGGCAGGATTTAGTGCTTGTTTCCACAGAATAGAGTATGGAGTGGAAAGAAAGTTTACCAGGAAGAAACCAAGAAGTCTCATTGATGGCATGTATCCCAGAAAAGGGTTGATGAGAAGGGAACATCATGTCTGTCATATTCTTCTAAAAACCCAGTGTAACCACAAGAAAAGCATCAAACCCAAACTGAGATACAGTCTGCAAAGTACCCCACCCTTACTCCTTAAAGTTGTCAAGGTCGTCAAAAGTAAAGAAAGTTTCAGAAACTGTCTCAGGTCTGGGAAGGATAAGGCGACAGGATGACCAAGTGCAATTTAGTGTCCTGGATGGGAATCAGAAACAGAGAAAGGATATTAGTGGAAAAACTAGTGAAATTTGAAGCCCAGAGATTAGTTCCTAGTACATATTGATTAGTACTGGCATTATTGTGCAGTCAAAAGATAATTTGACATACCTTAGACATTGTAAATATCTCGTCTACATCTGTGATCTCTTCATTTTGTCTATGGTATACCCTACTTAACAGAAACTATTGAACTGATGAAGGAATAGTATTTTAAAATTCTGTAGATTTTTAAAATGATTAACAAATTACTATGTAACTCCAAAGTTAAAGTGAGAATCACTAAGGAAATTGGGACTTCTTTGGAATTGAAAGAAAATGAACATTATGAAGCCAAAGTTGCGGGACACAGTTAAATTAGTAAAAGTAAATTTACAGCATTAAATACAAGAAAAAGAAATTTTGCAAACAAGTGAGTTAGGTATTTACCTGAAAAATTTATAAAGAGGAGCAACAGAGCAAACCTGTAGAGGCAGGATGGAAGGAAATAATAAAAGAGTGGAAGAAATAAACGGAGAAGATAACAAGTTACTAAAACCAAAAGCTTTTAAAAAGATTACAGAGAGGCTAGCCTTAACGATTTAGACTCTGTCTTAAAAACTAAAAAGGGCTGGGGATGTCACTCAGTGGTAGAACATCTCTGGATTCAGTCTCCAGTAACACACAGCACAAACAAACAACAAAATTACTGAAATAGATAAACTTGTAGCAGAACTGATAAAAACCTGCAAATAGATCAAATGGGCAAACTATCTCACCCCGCCTCAGTACTGGGGATTGATCAGAGTATGCTTATCACTGCACTATGTCCCCAACCCTTTTAATTTTTTTGAATAGGGGAGGGAGGTGCCTAGGCTGGTCCCGAATTTGGGATCCTTCTTCTTCAGGCTCCTGGGTTGCTGGGATTACACGGAGTGTGCCATCCACCGTGCCCACCATGAAACTTGTTTTGGTAAATGACCAGATAGTAAATATTTGACATGGTCTCTGACAATTAATAAATTTTGCTGTGTTACTAGGAAAACAGACAATACCTAGAGATATGGGTATGTTGTTTTCCAAAAGAACTTGAAATTTTAATTTTGTATTACGTCACAAAATTATAAATATGTATCTATATCTGTGTGTACCTATATATATTTTCATTCAGTTAGTAAAATATAAGTAAAATCTCTTCTTAGTTCACTGTAAACTGTACCAACACAGGTGGCAGGTTCGACTCGATTGGCTCCGGATGCAACTTCAAGAGGATGAGGTTCAGGGTTTCTTATGCATGGGGACAGTTACCTAGTGCTTTTATAGAAAAGGGACCACACCTAAGAATGATGACAATTCAACTCCTCCAGGGCGAACTATCTCCTAGGGCACTGGGATCCTAACCCCAGCCGACAGCCTTGGCTGGCCTTGATGGTCCAAGATCATCCCACGGGTTCAGGGATATGGTTATAACCCTGGCCTGATACTCCTCAGCCTGACCTTACGTGCAGCATTAGCCACGAGGGGCACCAAAGCGCGCGCATGCGCCCAACCCTCACTTCGTGACCAATCAAATTGCAGCGCCTGGAGCCGAGCCGACCGGGCTCGCCGCACCTGGCAGCCAATCACAGGTCGCCCTGGGCGCGCGTGTGGAGACGTCGGTGGCGTTGGCGGCGGTGGCGGCCCCTGGGGCCTGAGGAGGTGGTGTGGTTGCGGGCTTTACCCCTGGAACTCCTTCGGGGCTGTTTCTTGACCGGCTGCTCGGGGACGCCACTGAGCAGCGACGGTAAGGATGGTGGAGTAACGCGGCTCGAGCGTTCCCTGAGGGGAGACGGGAGGGAGAACCCACTGCCCCAGCTCCCCAAGTTCGGACGCTGTGTCCGGTGGTCCCGCGCTGCCCAGGAGGCCTGTTCAGTGCAGAGGTCTTCCGGAAGGCGTGACGGGCCCGTGACCCCTGCGGGTCCTACGCCGCCTCACACATTCCATTCCCCGGCGCCCCTTTCAGTCGTCTCCCCTCCCCCCGCGGAACTCCCCCAGACTCTGGTGCTGGGCCCGGCGAGGCCTCCTGGGAAGGGGCCTGTGCCGGCTCCTCTTGCCTTGCTCTTCTTTTCCCCGCCCCCGCAGTGGTCTTTTGTAGCGCCTAATTTTGGCGTTTAAAAATCATAAACTAGTTTGTAATTCCAGTCCCACCCCCATTCTGTAGATCTGCAGGCCTTGAATGAACCCTTAGGGCGTCTAAAACATTTTAAAATTCCGTTTATTGGACTCCTTTCCGGATCGCATCACCATTTTATTTTTCTTGTTTCCTGCGGGCCTTCTGGACTCTAATGCAACCCACTGGACCCCAGTGAGACGGAATTAGTTTGGGCAGTTTGCAGGTGGGGTGTTCTCTTAACTGAGGTATGGCAGACAGGAGGAACAGATTTTGGGGAAAGTAATTGAATTCTCTTTTCTGATTAGATGTGAGATGGTTAATAAATGGCAATCTTAGGTAGGCAACAGGGTATTAAATATTCTTGAGACATGCAAGTAACCCTAATCCTTCTCTCTGGTTGCCTTTAAGAATGTGACCTTCTCCTTGGACAATTCAAGTTCTTAAAAGTTTCAGTGTACATCTGAGGTAAGAGCGAAGTCTGTATCATAAGGACCAACGTTGTATCTTTTCTCATTTAGATTTTCTTTTTCGGTCTCTCCTGTGCTAAAGCTTTGCTGTTTCCTGAGGGAGTCTGAATGTGTGTGATAAATTTAGGTGATTCTTGATTTAAATATTCTAAAGTCCTCTAAATTGTTCTCTTAAAGGAGAATGTGGTGGCAACAGCATTTTTTCACTTCATTTCTTGAAAAGAAAAAGTAAGCACCATAGATGTTATGGTTATGTAAGGCTGGCTTATGTTGTGAGGCTAAAATGGGTTGGTACACATACCCTAAGATTTCAACTAATGCATTAAAGTGAGTCATTTAGGGAAATAAATGGGTGTTTGTTAAAATGGAGTTAACTTGTTCATTTCTATACCTTTTTTTCTTTTTTTCTTTTTTTCTTTTAATGGTACTGGGGATCGAAATGGGGTGCTCTATTCCTGAACTGCATTGCTGGTCCTTTTTATTTTTATATTGAGATAGGATCTTACTAAGTTTGTAAGTCTCTCCTGGAATTTGTGATCCTCCTGCCTTAGATTCCCAAGTGGTGGGATTACAGGCATGTGCCACAAAACTCACCTATACCCTTTTTCTTAAAGACTGTATTTCACTGGTTAATTGCATATGACTTGACAGGGGAGGTCATCAGAATTCATTCCATGTCAGTAGGCAAGATTGTACCTAATTATTTGTGACTACAACTCAGAGCCATTGTATTAGCTAGTTATCTATTTTTAAAAAATCATCTCAGAACCTAGTTGCTTAAAATAACACATTTTTATTACTTCATAATTTCTGAATGTTTGGAATCCAGAAGTGGCTTAGCTGGCAGGTTCTGGCTCAGGCTCTCTCCTGAGGCTACAGTCAAGCTTTTAACTTTATTGGCAGTCTCCGACTAGGATTGGCTGAACTGCTTCTAATCTCTTACTTGGCAAGAGGCCTCAGTTACTCACTCTTTGGGCCTCTCCATGGGGCTACTCATGTCATAACAGCTTGCTTCTCTCAGAGTGAGTAAATCGGGAGAGCTTGTACCTAAGATGAAGCAGTGTCTTTTTTTATAACTTAATGTGAGAAGTGACACACCATTATTTCTTCTTTGTGTGTTTTCCCCCACAGGCCAATCTTGTTACATTGTGGGAAAGGGGCTGTATAACAGTGTGAATACCAGGAGGTGGGATTCATTTGGGCCATCTGGGAGGCTGACTCCTGCACCTATTTATCTACCATTCTGGTTATTCTCCATATGATTTCTGGCATCTTGTCACAACGGGTGAATTATTTGACTTCTTGATAGAACCAAGTCCTGTACTTGTGTACTTACTTATTCAGGATATTTTTCCAGCAAGTCTCCTCTTTATCTTGGGTTGTTTTCTGTTCCTTTGGATAATTTTAATAGCAGATAAATTGATTCTACCATCACCTCTCCTTCAAATTGGTTGTTTGATGCCACATTATTTTATATTTGCTTGTCCATAAGGAAAGCAAATTTTCCTTTATAGGAAAATTTCAGAGTTGTCTGTATTTTCTTCCATTCTCTCTTAAACCCACTCTTGTCACGGTCATCAGTGAATTCCACATTGCTTAATCCAGTTGTTAGTTTTAGTTGATTTATTTGATCTACCTGCACCATTTTGTATTATTTCAGTAGCTTCTTAACTTGGGTTCTGATTCTACTATTATTCTCTAAAGTCTTTTCTCCATACAGCAGCTGGAACAATCCTGTTGAAATGAAAGGCACACCATTCAAAAGCATTCAGCAGTCTCTAATCAAACTCATTAACAGCCAGAGAACTTAGAATGGCCCATATGATCTGAGTTCTCATAATTTTTGTAGACCAAATACACATTTAAAAAGTCTCATCTTTTAATTTCTCTCCCTTTTCATTGACTTACCTGTTATCTTCTTGACCAGTTCTTGCATGTGTTAAGCATGTTCCTTCTCAGCCTTCGTGTTTGTTGTTTCCATTGCTAAAGTACTTTTCCCCAAATACTCATAACCACATTCTATAAATATCAGCCTGCTTTGTTTCCCACTTTTCTTTGCTAGATCTTTCTTTTTAAATTATTGTTTACTGATTAATTCTAACAGGAAAATCAGCTCTCTGAAGAGAAAGGCTTCATTTGAATCACTGATGTATTTCTCTACGAGCACTTGACTGTTTCTTGGCTCACCAAATTGAATGAATGATCTTTGATTCCTCTCAAACACCACCTTGTTTCTTCCCTCAACCTTTTTTCTGTGGCTAAGAGACTGTCAAAATGTGCAAATGCTTTATACTATTCTTGTATTATTTTCTGTTTCTCAGTCTCATGGACAGAAATATGTTTTAATTCTACTGAGTCAATACATTTTATAGTGATGGTTCACCATAAAGTAGTGAACATCAAACATTACCAAACTTATGTCAATTTTTTTTTTTCCCCAGTACTAAAGATTGAACTTGGTTTCATACGTGGTGGGCAAGCCATCTACAACAGAGCTGCTCTCTAGTTCCTGAACTTGTATGTTTAACCACACACACCCGTTATGATACTCCTTCTATAGAGTGACAGTTTCTCCCTAATTTCTTTAAGAGAAAAATAAAACAAATTCCCATCCTTTCCTCCTTTCTGTTTTTTGATCTAGGAATTCTGAGGCAGTGGTATTGCCTTATGGTCAGTTCAGTATATCAAAAAATAATGACTTTCAACTTTTGACTTCCTAACAGTAATATGTAAATTTGAAAAAAAAAAATATGTGAATACTCCCAAGAAATCTTAACTAGGATTTTTCTCTTGGGGGCTTCCCAGTAGCAGAGAGCTACAAGATACATAGGGATTCATGACAAGGCCCATCTGGCATTTGTGGAATGTGCTTTCATGACTTTTACAACCTCCAAAATCCCTATAACTAAGTCAAATTTATTATCTAAGCTGGGGTACTTTTTAAGAATGAAAAGTGGTATTATTAAAGTATATACAAAGTAGTTTAAACTGGGACTCCTGGGATCAAACCAAGCTGTATGGTAATCCTACTTACAACTAATTTGGTCCTCCAAGTCCTTAGTATCAGATTGTTTACTCTGTAAGATATAACTTTCCATCCCTTGGAAGGTGGAATAGAAATTTATGAATTGACACTGTTTGGTACTAGCTTAGGTGTATTTGTTAGCTAGATTGGCTTGCATTGTTACCATAATCTTAACTTCCTAACCCTTATTATGAATGAAGTCTTCATAGGAACTTCTTAGTAGGAAGTCAGAAGTTGAAAATTTAGTATCAGTTGTTGGGTGGTGGGGTCACACTAGCTTATTGCTAGACATGTTTTCCTTTAATCAAGGTATAATGTTCTGTGTCACCGAATAGAGTGTCAGCCATTAACAGTATTTAATTCTGAAACATTTCATCAACTCTAAAAACCATTAGCAGTCACTTTTATTACTTTCTTTTCGATTTTATGACAAAATTACTACAGTCTTAATTGCTTAAAATAACAAAAATTTATTCTTCTTAGTTCTGGAGGCAAGATGTCCAAATTCAGTTTCACTGGACCTAAGTCAAGATGAATGTTGGGCCAAGTGTGGTGTCTTATGCCTATAATCCCAGCAGTTTGGGAGGCCGAAGCAGGATGAGTGTGAGCCTAGGCCAACCTCAATAACTTAGTGAGATCCTGTCTCAAAAAATAAAAAAGACTGGAGATAGAGTTCAGTGAAAACACCCCTGGTTTCAATCCCGATAATCCCCCTCCTCCAGCATCACCCACCCAAAGGTCTTCCTAGACACTCTGAAGGAGAAGCCATTCTTTGCCAGAAGTTGTTTGTGGACATGACATTCTTTTGCTTGAAACCATGTTGCTTCAATTTATGTCTCCATCCACATTACCTTCTCCTAGTATACCTATAATGTCTCCCTCTGCTTCTCTTATAAAGAAATGTGGTGGCATTTAGGGGCCACTTGTATAATCCCAGTGAATCCCCAAATCTCAAGATCATTAATCATATCTTGAGAGATCCTTTTCCAAATAATGTAATATAGTTTTCTTTGATTAGGACTTGATATTTTGGGCACCATTTTTCAACCTATTGTACTCCTTATTCTTTTTTTCTTTTTTGCTAAGTATAGGGTAAGCACTAGTTTATTTCTCTCTGTGGGTTTGCCTGCTATAGACATTTTATGGGAGCGTAATCATATAGTGAGTGTGTATGTGTGTGTTTTGTCATCTTTGGATATATTCACATAGCATATTTTTGAGTTACATCCATGTTGTACCTGTATCTCTTTCATTTGTTTTTATAGCTGAATAATATTCATTGTATGGATATAGCTCAGTTTGTTTGTATCCACTGATACGTGTACATTCGAATTATTTGCACTTTGTAGCTGTTATGAATAAGGCTGCCAAGAACATTCATGTACAAAGTTTTCATGTGACCTGAATGTTTTTAGTACTTTTAGTTATACCTAGGAGTAAAATTGGTAGCTCATAGGATTATATTTTTTGAATAACTGCTTAATTGTTTTGCAAAGTAGCTAACCATTTTATATTGCTGCCAACAATATATGATTGTTCCAATTTGATGTTCTTTGCAACACTTGATAGTTCCTCTTTTGATTATAGCCAACCTAGTGGTGTGAAGTAATACCTCATTGTGATTTTGATTTGTATTTTCATAATGATTATGTTCAGAAATAGTTCATGATGTTTTAATTGGCTGTTTGTGTATCTTTGTAAACGTATCTATTCACACCTTTGCCTGTTTTTTTTTAAACGTGGTAAAAAACATAATGAAATTTACCCTCCTATCCATTTTTAAGTGTACAGTTCAGTAGATTAATATTTACATTGTTCCCTTGTATGTGTATACCACATTTTGTAAATTCATCTGTTGATAGCCCTTCGGGTTGCTTTTACCTCTTGGCTATTGTGAATAATCCTCCAGTGTGTATGTATGTGTGAATATCTCTTTAAGACCCTTCTTTCAGTTCTTTTGGATATAGACCTAAAAGTTAGATTGCCAGATCATGTAGTAGTTCTATTTTTAATTTTTTCAGGAGGTTCTGTACTGTTTTTTCCATAAAGTTGCACCATTTTATCATCCAACAGTGGTGCCTAAGGAACCAGTTTCTCCACCTTCTTCTTATTTTCTGTTTTTAATTTTTTATTGTTAGTAGCCATCCTAATAGATGTGAGGTGATATCTTACAGTGGTTCTGCTTTGTTTTTCTCTGATGATTAGTGATTTTGACTATTTTTTCATATATCTTTGGGCATCTTTGGAGAAATATCTTTCAGTTTTTTTGTCCATATTTAAGTTGGGTTTTCTTTTTCTTTTTGGTACTGGGAATTGAACACAGGATGGTTTACCACTGAACTGCAGCTCCAGTCCTCTTTTTGTTTTTATTTTGAAATGGTCTTGCTAAGTTTCTGAGGCAGGCTTTGAACTTCTTGTCCTTGTGCTTCAGCATTCCCAATCTCTGGGATTATAGGTGTGTGCCTTTGTGCCCAAATGGTGTTTCTTTTTATTCTTCCATCATCAGAGGTCTTTATGTATGTAGATACAAGTCTCTCATCATATATATGATTCAAAAATGTTTTTTCTACAGATTTACTTTCATGATGTTATCTTTTGAAACATAGAAGTTTAAAGTTTCAAATTTGGCAGGGTCTGCCTTATGTCATTTGTATTTTCAATGTCATGTCTAAGAACCGGTTTGCTCTTATTTATTTATTTAAAAGATTTTGTAGTTATAGCTCTTCCATTTAGTCTGTGATTCTTTTTTTTTTTTTTTTAATAAATAGTGTGAGGCAGGGATCTGGCTTCATTCTTTTGCATGTGGCTCCTTCACCATTTGTTGAAAAAGCTATTGTGTCCCCCCATTGAATCGTTTTGGAAATCTGATTCAAAATCAGTGATTTTTTTTGTTGTTGTTTTGTTTTTTTGGTGGTACCAGGGATTGAATCCAGAGATCCTCCACCATTGAGCACCTCCCCAGCTCTTTTTATTTTATTTTATTTTATTATTATTATTATTTTTTTTTTTTTGAGAGAATCTTGCTAAGTTGCCAAGCCCAGTCTTGAACTTGTTATCCTCCTGCCTCATCTGCCTTCTGAGTACCTGGGATTAAGGTATGCACCACCACGCCTGTCTTCAGTGTCTCTATTTAGGTTTTATTCTGGACTCCCAATTCTATTACATTTATTTATGTTTCTGTCTTTAAGTCATTACCACACTGTTGATTAAAGAGCTTTGTTGTGTTTAAATTTATAAAGTGTGAGCCTTCTACCTTCATTGTTTTACAAGATTGTTTTGTATATTCTGGATCCCTTGCATTTCCAAATGATTTTTAGTTTCTGTGAAAGAGCTAGCTGGGATTTTTATCAATTTTGAAAGTATTGTCATCTTAATAACAAATCTTATTCATGAACACAGAATGTCTTTCCATTTATTTAGGTCTTTAATTTCTTCAACCATGTACTCAGAAGATTTCAGTGCTTTTCATATAAAAGTCTTGCATTTCTTTTGTTAAATTTATCCCTATTTTTTTTTTTTTTGGTTGCTAGTATAAATGGAATCAATTTCATTTTCAGTGTTGGTTACTAGAATCTAGAAATTTATTTTTATATTGATCTTGTGTTCTACAATCTTGATTAACCTCTATTAGTTTTAATACTTGTTTTGTGGATTTTTTCAGGATTTTTTATATAAAAAATTAT
Organism: Sciurus carolinensis; assembly: GCF_902686445.1. Lineage (NCBI taxonomy): Eukaryota > Metazoa > Chordata > Mammalia > Rodentia > Sciuridae > Sciurus > Sciurus carolinensis. The sequence continues at coordinate 118,016,637 of NC_062220.1, read as the reverse complement.
CTACAATATGGATTTATTTACTCCTGTTCCATCTTATTATTATATCATTTTTTTTTCCCCCCTGGTTGCCCTTGAATGTAGAACCTCCAATACAATGTTGAAGTTGTGGAAGTGAACACTCTTGTATTATTCCTGATCTTGGGGAAGGACTGGGATACATTCAGTCTTTTTGCCCTTAAATATGATGCTGCAACCTGTGGGATTTTTTTTTTTTTCCTCCAGATACCTTAGTCTGGTTGAGAAAGTTCCCTTCTGTCATAAGTAAACATTTTTGTTGTTTTAATCATGAAAATATGTTAGATTTTCTCAAAAGCTTTTTTTTCCCCTGTAGACAGGTGTTATTTTTGTTCTTTATTTGTGGTTTATTTTTATTTTATTGTTACTGGGGATTGAACTCCGGAGGGATCCCCAACTGAGCTACGTACCCAGACCTTTTTGTTTTTATTTTGAAACAGGGTCTTGCTAAGTTGTCCCAGCTGGCCTCAAACTTTTGATTGGGAGACCTCAGACTTCCAAGTTGTTGAGATTAATGCCACTGTGCTGGGCATTTTTATTCTTTTTTCTTTTTCTTCTTTTTTAATATTTTTGGTACTGGGAGTTGAACCCAGAATGACTTTACCACTGAACTAAATCTCCAGTCCTTTTATTTTTTATTTTCACTAAATTGCTGAGGGCCTTGTTAAATTGTTGAGGTTGTCTTTGAAGTTTTGAACCTCCTGCCTCAGGCTCCAGAATCACTGGGATTATACAAGCATGCGCCACTGTGCCTGACTTTTTTTTTTTTTCTTTTATATTAAAATGGTATTATGTTCTATTTTCATAATATGGACCAAACTTGCATTTTTTAAATCTTACTTGATCATGGTGTATAATGCTTCTTATATAGTGTTGGGCTTTTGATAGGATTTTGTTAAGTATTTTTGCTTCTGTATTTATAGAGGGGTATATAGTCTATAGAATTTTTTTGATATGATTTCTTTGTCTCTTTTTGGTATCCGTAGTACTGCTTCTTAGATTGAATTGGAAAGGTTTTCATTCTAGGAAAATTTATGGGTAATTGATGTTAATCTTTTCTAAACATTCGATAAAGAGAATGGGATTGTAGCTCAGAGGTAGAGTACTTGTCCAGCTGAGCTCAGTCCCCAGCATTGAAAACAAAACATTTGGTAGAATTCACCTCTGCTCTTTGTTCTTGGGCTTTTATTTGGGAAAGTTTTTTTTTTTTTTTTTTTTTAATTACTAACTTGATCTCTTGTTTTAGGTCTGTTTATATTTTCTCTTTTTTTTGAGTCAGTTATATAGGTTATATTATGTAGAATTTACCAATTATCTAATTTGTTGGCATAGAATTGTTCATGGTATTTCTTTATAATTATTTTATATGATTGGTAATAATATCCCCTCTGTAAAAAAATTTTTTTCATTGTAGATGAACCCAGTACCTTTATCTTATTCATTTAAAAAATTTTTTTGTTGTCGTATATGGACACAATACCTTTATCTTATTCATTTATTTTTATGTAGTGCTGAGGATTGAATCCAGTGCCCCACACATGCTAGGCAAGTGCTCTACTGCAAAGTCATAACCCTAGCCCTCCCTCTGTATTTTTAAAAATAATTTATTGAAGTGATAGTAACAGAATGATTTTCAAGTGAAAGTTTAGTGGTATTTAGAGTATTCACGATATTGTACATCTGCTATCTCTATGTAGTTCTAGCACAGTTCTTTCATTCCGAACTAAAATCCTTTACTTATTAAGCAGTTTTTCCTCATTTCTTCTCTATTCCCTGGCAGCCACCAATTTCTATTTAGTCTTCATGGATTTATCTAGTCTGGACATTTCCTGTAAATGAGATCAGATGTGACCTTGATGTCTGACTTTCTTTCACTTTGAATGTTTTCATAGTTTATTTGATTTATAGCATGTAGAGTACTTGCCTAGCTTGTTCCTTTTATGGCCAAATAATTTTCCATTGTGTGTATATATCATAATTAGTTAATGTATTCATCCATTAATGGACATTTGCATTGTTTTTACCTATTGATTCTTTTTTAAAATATTTTTTAGATGTTGATATACCTTTATTTTATTCATGTATTTATATGTGGTGCTGAGAATTGAACTCAGTGCTTCACACATGGTAGGCAAGTGCTTTCCCACTGGGTCACAACCCCAGTCCCTATTGATTCTTATGAGTAGCTGCTTTACATGTGTGTGTACATACACTTGTTGAATACATGTTTTCTGTTCTTTTGTATATATATCTTACTTACATGGTCATGTGATAATTCTGTGTGTAACTTTTGATTTTTTAATTTCTTCCTTTTCCCCTTCCTCCTCCTCTTTGTTCTTTCTCCCCTTTTCTTTATTCCTCAACTTTTTAAAGAAATGAACCACCAATTTTTTGAGGAAACATTTTCCATATTTCCACAGAGTCCTCTGATTTTTGCAAGCCTTTTCTTAGTTTCCAGGAACTGTCTAGGATCTCAAAAACTTGATTTTTGACAGTGTTGTCTTTGCTTTGATTAAGGAGCAGCTACTTGTAGAGCCTTATTTTACCATTTCCACTGACCTCACCCTGTTACTGTGCATTTAGCAAATAGACCTTGTCTTTTTTGTTTTTTTTTTTTTTCCAGGTAACTTTTTGTTTTGGTTCTCTTCATCAACCTCTATTTAAGTAATTCTCACCTGATAATTCTGACCCTTTCTAATCACTCAATTGAGTCAAAAAACTTGCCTTTGAGCTAACAGGTGACTTTTTAGGTTGAACTGCCAACCTGCTCGTTATCTTCTTTGTAGATTCCTCTGACCAGAATTCTGTTCTTGGAAGAAAGGGAAGGAAAAGAGAGAAAGTCTTATTCACCACACTGCTTCAGAGGAGATCCCATAAAGGACTCCTAAGCGTACTGTTCTGAGAGAAGACTTCCCCGAACTATTGGTTTCCTGATGGGATGTGACTGGAGGCATTCTTCTAGATTAGAGCTCTCATATTTCCTGTCACATTGCATGTCTGTGGTGCCCTGACTTGAAGAAAATTAGCTACCTTTCAGGTGTGAACATTTCTTATTCTTTCCCTCAGACCACCTTTCTTTGCTGAGTTTTTTTCTTACTTCTAGATAGTTTTTTCTTTAATGAGTGTTTGAATACTTATAACATGCCAGGTACTACTGTAGGTATTGAAGAGAGATTAGTGAACAAACAGGCAAAAATGAAAAAAAAAAAAAAAAAAAATTCCAAACCAGAAACCACTCTAAGAGAAAACTAGTAATTCAGTGGTGGATAAAAGATAGTAAAATAAAATGCATAAATTCTCTGGTGAGAAGGTTATATTATGAAATTAGGAGAAGAATAGTAGAGCAGCGTTTTAGGACTGGAATTGGAAGTTGCCAAGAGGGAATTAATTGTTTTGTAATTATAGATAGGGTGGTCAGGTAAGTCTCATAGAGAAGTTAAATTTGAACATGGACTTGAAAGAGATAGAATGTCTTACCCATTCTAGCCATGGGACTAGAGTGTCTGAAGGAGCAGTAAGGAAACCACTGTGACTAGATTGGAGTCAATTAAGGCTGAAAGAATAGGAAAAGAGGTAGCAAGAATGGAAATAGTGATGTGGATCTTTGAATTTTTGATTTTTCTCTGTAGTCCAGTACATAAAAATTGTCTTATCCTTTGACAAGGACCAACCTTGGTTTAATAGTTGCTCTCTTCATAGTTTCCCAGGCCTGTATTGACCCTGTTTTACATATCTTGAGCTTATTTATGTAAATTAATTATTACAAATATTTATAAAAAATTTTTATTATTTTTTTTGTGCTGCTGGGAATCACAACTAGGGCCTTGTTAGCTCTATCACTGGGCTACATCCTAAACTTGAAAAAATAATTTTTGTTTTACTTCATTCCCCTACAATGGAATATAAATATTTTTTGTGGTTTTAAGAATTTGATGAAGATCCCAATCCTCTAGGGTTCTGTGTTTGATTATTATATTCTAAGGCAGCAAGTATGTGAAGTTATTGGGTATTAGGGGCAAGAATGTTGTGGGTATATATATAGAGAGTTTGAGCAGGAGTTCGGAGGAGCAATAATGGTTGAAGAGAGTGAAAGGCAAGGGAAGATGGTAGGGGCAGGTGCTAGAGGAGTCCTGATGGCCTTAAGATCTAATCTCAGAAATTACTCAAGAAGGACTGATAGCCTGAAAAAAAGCTCGTGTATGGCTATAACAAAATCCCATTAGAAAAGACCATTGTTTGAATGCACAAAAATAACCCTGGAGATGGATCATTATCCACTGACCCTTAGCTATCTTTGGAATGAAACTCCCATTTATTCCTCTTTTGACCTTTAGTGACTTTGTTAGTGGAGATGAGTTGATTTTTGAGACAAACCTCTTAGGTCTAGTAGTTTTTGGCGTATCCAACCTCCTACCCTGTTACCTCAAGATTTTGGTCAATTTGAAAATAACAGTTTATACATTCATCCAGTTGGGGACATTTGTGGAGAAGGGGCTCATTTGTGGATAAGAGTTTTCTAAGAATAGCATGATCTAATGCTGTTTTTGTAGTGTGGTCAGTCATACATTTACTAGCTTTATTCCCGATTCTTGTTCCACTTTTCATTTTTCTTCTTTGGATTGATGATATGGACAACAGCCAAAAACCCAACTGGGATCAGCTGAGTGAAAGTCCAGCAGTATTATTGGAATCCAGTTTAATTTCTTTTTAAACAACAGGAATTTATTTTTCACAGTTTTAGAGGCTGAGGCATCTTAGATCAAGTGCTCTTTCTGGCTGGTAGATAACTGACTTCTTATCATATAGGTGGAGGTGGAGAATAGGGGAAAGAAAACTATGGTGTCACTTTTTATAAAGGCACTAATCCCATCATAGGGGGTCTCACCCTCATGACCTCATTTAAGTTTTATTACCTTCAAAAAGCAATAGCTCTAAGGAGCCATCACCTTGGAGGTTATGGCTTCAATCTAAAAATTTTGAGGGACACAATTCAGTCTATAGCATAGGCTAAAATATAGTCTCTAGAATTAAAAGAATCATTTAACAATCAGGAGTAGAGGAACAATATAATCATGTTGATGATTAAGATCCATCCAGTGTTGACATACTATATAATTTGAAGTACAAAGAAAGGAGATAGCAGTTTGTGAAGCCTAGTACTGGTGTACAAATATGAAGTAACCTGTGGATCCTAAATTTAGAAGTTGAGCCAGAGCAGGGGTTGGGGCCTTAAGAGCAATGGAAATGAAAGGTGATTAGAATTAGCAATGCTCTAATCACTTTTAAGATACTATGACTAATTTGATGGGAGGTGGGGGAGGTTTGAAAAGTTTTTTTTTTTAAAGTAAAAAAGTGAATCCAATGAAGTACTTTAATGAATTTTGAGGATATAAGTAATAGCACCATCAGAAATAGGCATGCTTTAAATCACAGTTCTTTTGGAAAGAACACAAAACTAGAATTCAGGAATCATGAATTTAGGGGTGTCTGCATATCCTCCATATAAACATAAGTTTTTTGGGCTTTAAAATCCATCTGATGGACATACTAGTTGTCAGATTATCTTCTGATTTTTATGATATCAGGGTGAAAAATAATTTCAATTTAAAGGTTTTTTTGGTTGTTGTTTTTGTGGATGGTAAGGCATACCATCTCATGGTAGAAGTCAATACTAGAAATGTAGAAGTGACACTGAGAAGTAGTCAGTAGGAGTTCTCCCACAGAACATTTGGTAATGTCTAGGACCACTTTTGGTTGCTGTAACTGGGGGATTAGTAATGATAACTAGTGAGTAGAGGCCAAAAATGCTGCTAAACATCCTTCTATGTACTCAGAATTCCCCTACATAAAGAGTTGTCTGGTCCAAAATCATAAGTGCATAGGTTGAAAAAAACTGGGCTAAGTGGCATCATCCTGGAGTTAGGCAATTCAAAGTAAGTATAGACAAACCTATTTAGCTGACTCCAAAAAGCAGTGTTTTCGAGTCTGCCCCATATGTGTGTGTGTGTGTGTGTGCGCGTGTATGTATGTATGTATGTATTGGCATTATGTGTAGATCAGTTATTCGATCTTAATTTTCAAGTTGTAAGTCATACTATTCATGACCAACCACACTAGACAGTAAGCTTCATGCATTCACCACTGTCTGCCACAGTATCTTACCAGTGTTGGGCAAATAAATTATAGTAAGTGGAATAAGTGAGGAAAAGAATGAATAATTTTTATTATGCTTAATAATTGTATTTTTTAATTGACTTCCAAAATAACATATATGTTTATAGGAATAAATAGTATCTATATGTTTCAAAGTTAGGTACTGATATTCTCATTAAAATTGATGTAGCATGTGTCTCATATTTTAGATGCCAGTTTAATTTTTATAGATTGGGTTATGCTGATTTGAAGAGTGCACATTAGGCTACAACGCATCTTGACATGTTTTCAGAATCAGTGAGCCATGGGGTAATAGATTACTTGCCTAGAATATGTGAGTCCTGGGTTCAATTCCAGTACTGCAAAAAAACAACAACACAGAGTCTTAAAGTGATTTAAAGTGCCCATGTTTTACTTGATTTAGAGACCAGTGTTTTTCATACCTCTTAGTTGTGACCCATTTGATGAGTGTTAATTGATTTTGTGAGTTATGTACTATATAAGAAATGAAATAGAAGATATTTAAGTGTATCTCATGCAATATAGAGACAATTATTATTTACATGTGTCATTGTTTGTGTAGTGGGACTCCATATAATTTTACTTTCCTTTTTCTGTTTTTTTTTTTTTTATTTGGTTTTGGTAAAAATAAAATTAAAAAAGCTAGCCACTTTCAATTGTTTATTACAGAATTTCTGACTTGAAGAAGTTTCCCAGTAAATTTATAGAAAATGTGGAATTCTACAAATAGAAGATCTTATTAATGAGAGTAACTATTTGTTGGTTTATTTAACCAACTCTATTTGCTGAGCATTTGTACTGGGTATAGTCAACAAAAGATCCAATCTCTTTCCTTTGTGGCTTTGCTACTGGGCAAAAAGAAGGAATCAAGATAAATAAGTAAAGTTTATATTATGTTAAGTGGAGGTAGGATTTGATAGCAAAAGGAAGTGAGCCAGGTACCGTGACTTATACCTGTAATCCCAGTGACTTGGGAGGCTGAAGCCAGCCTTAGTGATTTAGTGAGACCCTGTCTCAAAAGACAAATAAGAAAGGACTGGGAGTGTAGTTCAGTGGTAGAATGTCCTTGAGTTCAGTCTCTGGTTTGAAAAAAAAAAAAAAAAAAAAAGAGGGAGACAGGTGGAGAAGGGAAATAATTTTGGATATGAGTTAAGAGGTTGGTTGAAATATTTGAAATCTCTCTTGAGAATGTTTCTTGGAACAGAGCCTTGAAGGTGGTGAAGAGCCAGCCATGCAGGTATCTGAATGAAGAATAATCATATTAGAAATACAAAGGTTATGAGCAAGGGTTAGTGTGTTCACAAGGTAGTGAGGAGGTTAGTATGGCTAGAGTGAAGTAAGGGAAAATGAGAATGAAAATATATGTTGGAAGCATGATCTTCTAGACACTGTAAGTACTTGACCTTTAACTCTTTGTGGATCAGAAAGCCATTGGAAGGTTTTGAACTGAGCAGTGATGAAATCGCACTTGATTTCACAGAATCATTCTGCCTGCCATATGGAAAATAAACTAAGGTCGATTTGAAGGAGGAGCACTATTGTATTTAAGTTTGGTGGGGAAGTCAGGACTGGAGAGAGAAATTTAGGAGCCATCAGCGAATGGATTATAAATTAAGGCCAAGGACTTAGATGAGATTATCAAGAGAATTATTTCCTGATTTGTCTGCCTGACATGCTAAGCATTGACATTACATTATTTGCTGGCTATGTGTATATACTCTGACTCTCTAAATTCGATACCTCTTTTCTATATAAAGATTTAGGAATTAGTCTGGATGAATCAATTCAGATGTGTGCATTTAATATGTTTTTCCTCTAATTCTGCTGTGAAGCAAACTCTCATGGAATAGTTGGTGCTTTTTAAAAGATAGCTATTAAGTCTAAGAAATAAAAAATTTTGCTTTCAAGCTACTGAAAAACACTTGAAAGTAAAAGAGTTGCTTAAGAAGATATAGCTGGTCTGTGGCCGACTGAGAATTTCAGTTAATCTCCAACTCCCAAAATTTATGATTTTATACACTGCACAGTGGTGCCTTTGTAAAAATACTTGTTCTTTCTATGTGATTTTTGCCTAGTGATTAGTTGCTGGAGGATTTTTTATTATTTTATTATATTATTTTTAACTATTTTGACTGGAAGAGGTTACATTGTGGGGCAAAGCTGTGAAACTATGATAACTGTGATTCTGGAGACCTTATCTTATATTGTAAGTTTTAAGTTGCCATTTTTCTTCCTTGAGTGTCAATGTACTTGTCTATAAAATAAGAATGGTTAATAACTACCTCAGAATTTTAGAGAAGAATTAAATAAGATATGCATTTTTCTGTACTTACTGATGTATAGTGTGTTTGTACTTAGGTGGCAGTTTATATAAAGGAAGCACTGGGACTTGTGGCTACAACCTTGAAGAATAAAAAAATTAGAAAATGGAACAACCATGTGTATTATGTGATGAAGAACAAGATCCAGAACCACAGAAAAGCATAAAAGAAACCAAACAAATAGATGATGAAGATGCTGAGCTGATCTTTGTTGGGGTGGAACATGTAAATGAAGATGCTGAGCTGATCTTTGTTGGGGTGTCTTCAAATTCAAAACCGGTTGTTTCAAACATCTTGAACAGAGTTACCCCAGGTTCATGTTCACGGAGAAAAAAGTATGGTCGCCGAAGAAAAGATACTGCTCATAGATTGCAACCTACAAGTCATGTGACCCGTCCATCAGAAACAGTGACTATACTGCCAGTTTCTCAGTCTGAATCGAGATCAACAGATAGTCCTATTATTATTGAACCTTTGTCTAAGCCTGATGATAAAAGTAATTCACCTAAAGTTGTGCCTAGTAGCTCTTCAGAGTCATGTTCTCCTTTGGTTACGTTCACAAGTTCATTGCATCATCCAGTGAAAGCAGCACTTTCAGAAGGAGGCATGAATGAAAGTACTTGTGTATCAAAGCGATGTTCCACTACTGAAGTAACTAGTATAAATCCCAAAAGTCCTAAACTCAGTGATGGAATCACAGGAGAATGTTCTTTAACTTTGTCCCCTTCAGGTGTTTTTAATACAGTGAATTCTCAGCAAAGTACACCCAATGATGTCCATACCTCGGTAAGCCATGCTCAGAATGTAGTATCTCTTCCAACAGCTTTTCCAAAGGACAGTGTCCATTTCAAGCCTATAACTATAAGTCCTGATAGAGAAAATGGGTTGGCAAAGACAGACTTTTCAGATTTAGCAAGTCAGAACAAGACTTTTGATCCCAAGAAAGGGAATTTGATCCTGTTACTTAGTGACTTTTACTATGGACAACATAAAGGAGATGAGCAGCCAGAACAGAAAACTCACACAACCTTTAAATGCCCCAGTTGCTTGAAAGTTCTAAAAAATGTTAAGTTTATGAATCACATGAAGCATCATTTGGAACTGGAGAAGCAGAGGGGTGACAGCTGGGAGACCCACACTACCTGCCAGCACTGCCACCGGCAGTTTCCCACTCCCTTCCAACTACAACGTCACATTGAAAGTGTGCACACTATACAGGAGCCCTCTGCTGTCTGTAAAATCTGTGAGTTGTCGTTTGAAACAGATCAGATTCTCTTAGAACATATGAAGGACAATCATAAGCCTGGGGAAATGCCCTATGTGTGCCAGATTTGTAATTACAGATCATCAGCGTTTGCTGATGTGGAAACGCATTTTAGAACATACCATGAAAACACTAAGAATTTGCTTTGTCCATTTTGTCTCAAAATTTTCAAAACTGCAACACCGTATATGTGTCATTATAGGAGGCACTGGGAAAGGGGTGTTCACCAGTGTTCTAAATGTCGGCTACAGTTTTTAACTTTCAAGGAGAAAATGGAGCACAAGACCCAATGTCATCAAATGTTTAAGAAGCCTAAACAACTAGAAGGATTGCCTCCTGAAACAAAAATTGTTATTCAAGTGTCACCAGAACCTGGTCAACCAGAATCAGTGAATGTAGCATCCATTACTCTAAGTACAACTGATTCTGAACCATCTCCTCCCAGGTCTAAAAGTAGAATTTCCAAAAAACCTCATTAATTCTGTTTTGGGAAACCAAAATCAAACATTTCAGTTTGAGTGGCATAAAAAAAAACCATGAAAACAGAAAATATAAATCATACATTATTCAGTAGCACCAAAAATAGTGAAACTAATGAATTGAGATTTAAATTCATGATGATGTAGGTTTCTTTCTTTCTCTCTCTTTTTTTTTTTTTTCGTGGTGCTGGGGATGAACCCAAGACCTAGTGGGCATGCTCTACTACTGAGTCAAGCACCACACTCCCACCCCCTGAAGTTTGATCTGAATTTTAAGGTGTTATTTATAATATATTACTTGGTTTTTATGTTAACTATCTGACTCAACACATGAAAGGTGCTTGTATAAGTATGTTTGAATGGAAAAAAAAGTGAAAACCTATTTATTTTGTTTATATTTTACGTTACTCCTAAGCTGGAAAGATCTTTCTTCTATGTACAGAATTTGTAGAGGTTTTAAAGTATTTAATTTTGTTTTTAAACTTTTTCTGTGTATTATATATTTCACTGTTAACTCTAGTCAGACTGGAATGACTTTGTTATGGCCTGGCTCGCTTATTCATGAACTCTTAGAAGTGCCTCTGCCGTGTGAGTATAAAATAACCTGGTTCTGAAAGCCTGAGTGTGGAGTTGAAGGAGAAGCTGTGACATGAATGGAGGTGAAGACTTAGGTAAAGGTTAGGCAAAAGAGAGCAGTGTCCCCTTACCCAGATGAGGGATAGACGCATTCCAGTCTTGGAGCCAAGGCAGGAGGAATACTGTCTCAGAATGTTTTTGCCTAGTGGAAGAACAAAGAACCAAAATCATTCTTGCAAAATGCCTGCATTTGGTGAAGGACCTGCATTTATCAAATAGCTGCTCAGTATCTTTAGCTTCATATGAAGTAGCAGCAGTAATTAGAATGGGAACTGGTGCCAGTTAATTTCCTGTTGAGTGATCTGAAGGATAATTCTTCATTCTGGCTAGAGATTAGTGAAGAATGAATTGTCCTTGTCCTAAGAAGCCACAGCAATAAAGCATATTACAATTCCTGAGGGAAAGAAGCACTGGTATCCAAAGTTTGAACTGTACTGGACTCAGTTTCAGCTGAAAGGTGTGGTACAAATGGTGACTGTCCAGTTAATGGGCTGAGCTAAATTTAGTTCTCCCACTGTTAAGATGGAATGGGGGCTTGTCCAAGAACTTGAGGTACAGTGCACAAAAATAGCCCAGGGTGACTGATTAAAATTAAACCCAGTATCGGACATGTGTATCTTACCATAATTGAGTATGTGAAGCTTGAAATTTTGTGTCTTGCCTTGGAAGTGAGTGTATTACAGTTAATAGTTTTTCTTTTGTAGTGTTTATAATTTCCTGACTGATTATACTAATGCTGTTTGAGTCTTTCTTGAAGCAATACTGTTTGCAAGAAATGACTCAAACATATTGTCTGTCCTTATCTGATGGATCCTCCTAATATAATTTCTCACTGTACTAGGGAGGAACGTTTTCCTCTTGCCCTCCCCAAGGGCTCTTTCACAGAACTGTGGAGTACTCTCAGCATCAGTTCTTAAATGTCAGCAACATGAGCTGCTGTGAGTTCCCAGGGTTGTCCATCTACTTGGTCCTGTTCTAGTGTCATCTCTCTCTTATCCTCTGTCCCCAGTGCAGGTGCCTAGCAGCCTCTGTTTGCTAGTCAAGGAATCTAGCATCCTGAATGTACACATAGGTCTGGAAACATCTTTTTCATTCTTTTCTTCCCCTACTCCTTTCTTCCCTCCTCAACCTAATTAAATTTTTCAAAGTTTCACAAAAAGCTGGGAAGAGGTAATCATCAGGTCACAGTATTCTCCTTAGAATTGGGAAAAGAAGGACTAGAAATAATTAAAAAGGTGGTCAGTAGATTTTGTTGTTTGATTGCTCCATGCTTGCTTGTTTGATTAATTCATTTACACCTTGAACAATTTGCGAGGTCTTTTCAGGTAGATTGCTTGGGTCAAGGGACATTACAAAAATTTTTATCCTGAACCCTTTCTTTAGGTATAAGAAAATGTGTGTGTGTGTGTGTGTGTGTGTGTGTGTGTGTGTGTGTGTCTTTCTGTACGACCATCCCACTTGTTCTGGTGGAAATTCTTACGGTTTAAATCTGCAGACTTTTGTGTATTGTGTTTCTAGGGTAAAAGTAAGAAATGTTTTAGCTGTAAATTTTAGTGATTGCTTACTATTATCGGCACTGTGAACTGTTTGCTGTCTCACTAAAGCATGCTCCTAAGGAGTACAAATTGTCAGTTATTGCCAACTACAGGTTCTAGTGGTCTGGCCCCTGCCTACCTCCTCCCTCTTTTGTTCTGTGATACTTCTCTACCATTTCCCCAAGTGATATGCTATTTTGATATAATGGCCTTGTTATTCCTTAAGCAAATCACATTTTTTCCTGATTTACAGGCTGCACATGCTATTCTCTTAGAATGCTTTTGCCCTAGGCCTGCATGGCTTGCTACCTCACTGAGCTGTTCAACACTTTCTTTGGTTCTTAGAACAACTAGAAATCTCCCCCACTTTTTTTTTTTAAACCTAATTCCTTCTCCTTAAAGGCACTTTACCCCCCACCCCACTGCTTTCTTCCCTCTTTAATCTAGTTAAATTTCCTAGATTTTCACAAAAAAACTGAGAAGGAATCATTAAGGGCTTTGCTTCTCTTTTAGAATTGAGCTAGCTTGAATCAATTTCTGTGCCTGCAACCAAAAGAAAATAGAGTGAATTGAGTCGAAGGAAGCTTTCTCTGTTTTTCTATTGATAGCTTTATATTTTTTTAAGGCAATGTCACTTTGTTTTATTTACAAATATATTTAATATGTGTCCAGATTACTATTTTATTATTATCATTTTGTGAATTTCCTTGTCTATTTTGCTTGCTTGTTCTTTCAGATGGAATTTATTATTATATTAATGTTGCCAAAAATTGTAAGTAAAATAGCAATTATAATAATAAAATGTTTTGTGAAAGAATGTTTTTTGCTATATTGTCTTTCCACCAATATGCTTTTATTTTTATTTGGTTTTTATTTGGTACCTCCTGCCAATTGTGGTGTTATCATATTTCTTGGGTCAGCATTTCTAAACGATAATGTGTATGATGGAGTTAATGGGTTTCTTGTTCTTGGTTTTAATGAGAAATTATGTACTATTAAAAGTAATGAGTATATTTTAAATTTTTGTTTCCATTTTTAGAATCTTTAAAGAGACTTGTTTTATTGGGTAGTTTATAATATCTGTCGAGATAGTCACTTACTTTCTCAGCTTCCCTTTTAGAAACTTTTTTTTTTAAACAGAAGTAGCCCTCTTGGGGATACTTAGAGCCCTATTTCTGTTTTAATTTTTATTAAGTGTATTTCTTCTTTCAGATTTGTTACAGTATTTTTTCCCCCCTGGTACTAGGGATTGAACCCAGGGGTTCTTAGCTACTGAGCCACAATCCCAGCCCACTTTGTTTTTTATTTTGAGACAGGGTCTCAGTAAGTTGTTTGGAATCTTGCCACCAAGTTGCTGAGGCTGTCTTTGAAAATATGATCCTCCTTCCTCAGCTTCCTGAGATGTCGGAATTATAGGTATGCATCACCATGCCCAGCTAGTTTTTTTTTTTTTTTTTTTTTTTAATTTCCTACTTGTAGTTTTATCAGTATTTCTTATTTACTTTTTTCCAAGAAGCAACCTTCAATTTGCTTTACTATCCCAGTTAGTTTTATTTTTTTTTTGTTCTCTGTTTTTGCCTTTATTCTTTATATCCCTTCTGCTTAACTTAGGATTGTTCTTTTCTATGGTTTTATTTTAAAATTTATATTTTTTCTTTAATAAGGAAAGAATTTAAGACTTTGCCTTCCTCTGTAACTTTTCCTAAATCTCAAATATTTTGGTGCATATTTTAATTAAAAATTTTCATTTTTAATACACTTTTGTGATAATTTAATTAAAAGATTAAAAATTTTACAGGTTAAATTTTTATTTTTAATTTTTTGTGGTATGGACAACCACCTAGGACCTGTGCATACTGGGCAAGCACTCTGCCACTGAGCTCCATAAGTGGTTTAATTTTTAATTTTACCAAGAATTTAATTTTCCTTGGCATGTTGAGGGTGTGTATATGTGTGTGTTTATGTGTACACACTGGCATGTATATTTATATTACTATTGTTAATGGTAAATTACATGAATTATTAAATATTTTTATTTCCTGATAAAATTAGTTTTAATTATAGACACCTTTTCCCTAAGTGCTTGGGAGTGATATTGCTAAATTTGTTATGCTGTGCATGTGTACGGATATGTAATGCCAAATCCCATTAATATGTACAACTATAATGCACCAATTTAAAATGTGGAAAAAGAAAAAAGAAGTCTTTTCCCCAAAATGAATATAGTATAAGAGGTAAAAACGTGAAAATATTCATTTGAGACTAAATCCTACTTATAGAACTTAGAAACCAAAACAAACATCAAAGTAAGTTAAATATATACTCACCATAAACAATATTACTCAGTTATCAGAAGTAATGGCAAGTAGGAGCTGTGGCAACCCAAAATTTTGACTCTAATGCAGAATGAGAAAAATAGTGTTATAAAATTTATGTGCATACTTTACAGGTTAATACATATAGTAATATCAATGAAAAGGGATGATAAATACTAAATGCAGTTGAGTTTATTTAATCTGATAGTGATTATTTCTTCTGTCTTCCAAATGTTATATAATTGTTCTTTTGTCTTAAAAAAAATCATGTAAATAGAGTGGATTCTATTTCAGTGGGTAGCCCTGTTAGACTCCTTTCTGGTTATAGGATTGAAATGAACATTTGCCAGTGTTGGTAAGATTGCTACCAAGACACGAGTCTTTCTTAAGGTGGTAAGTATTAGTAAACTATGGGCTTTAGAATATAGATTTTTAAAGCATTGTTAGAGACAATGGGTGGAAAACGAGAGTGCCAGAGAGACCATATGCACCCTGCAAAGCCTAAAATAATTACCATTTGCTGTTCTACAAAGAGAAGTTCGTTGACCTGTGCTGCTCTGGATTATGAATTATAATTCACACTGATCTGTAACTTCCCCTTTATTCCTGCATGCAGACTAGTGAATTAGAAGAGCTTTTGATGTCAGTGTGATAGGTCTATAATTCTTTGATCATATCCAGTGATATGCAGTCCAAAGCAATGGAAAGAGACAAATGTCCAGAAAATGACAAAACAGGAAATGTCTTGGGGACATGTGCGAGAGAGCAAGGATGTGTGTGTGTGTGTGTATGTGTGTATACACGTTCACGTGCCTATGTGGGCACATAAGTCAAAACCTTAATACAATTTATTTCCTTTCTTCCTTTTTCTGAGACCAAGTCTTGCTATGTTGCCTACACTGGTCTTAAACTCCTGGGTTCCAGTAATCCTCTCGTCTCCCAAGTAGGTGGGATACAAGTGTGTGCTACCTCTTCCGGTTCTATTTTTCCATATATATATTTTTTTTGACAAGTAGTATTGTGTGCTTCTTGAAAACATCAGGAAAGGAAACATACTGTCTGTTCTGATATGCTTCCAAGGTGGGTATTGACAAATGACTCTAGTTCTTTCCTGGATGTTGGGAGAAGGCCTTAATTCCTCCATGAGGGTCTTTCTACCGGGTTTACCTGAGTCTTCTCAAAATATGGTTAGCTGGCTTCTACAGTAAGTGATTTAAGAGAGGGAGCAAAGAGGCTGCAAAACTTTGACTTTCAGAAACAACACTGTGACTTCTAGAGTATTCTGTTGATTAAAAGTAAAACAGTAAGTCAAGGGGAGGGTAATTAAGTTCCACCTTTGAAGGGAAAAGTATAATGAATTTGTACATAATTTAGAGCCATCAAGGGTATATCCTCTGGCCATAGATTACGTATCTCCTATGTGCAAAATATACTTACTTTCCCAGACCTCTAAAAGTTTTATCCAGTACAATATTAACTTGAAGTCCAGAATCTCATCATCAAAATCAGGTCTGGATGTGGATTTGACTTTCTGTGTAGTATTCCTTTTGTGCAGTATCTCAAGTATGATTTCAAGTTCTATGAACTGAAGAGACAAATTGTCTACCCACCTATACCTCCACCCAATATACGGTGGTTAGATAGTTATAAACTCTGCAGGCACTGCTAATCAAAAAAGAGAGTCACATAAGAGTTACCAATCTGTATCAATTCTGAAATCCCACCAGGCACATCTGAATAGGTCCTTAAAAAAGTCATGTCCAACTTATTAGAACAAATTAAAAAAAAAAAAAAGCATTCAGTGCCTAAAAATTCTCTTAGCTCTTGGCTTAGGCCTCTGGATTCTTAGTTGTGTCTACAAATGTTTACTTTTTTTTTTTGTGAAAGTTAGCACATGGTATAGCTGACAGTTTTCTCAGCCTTCTTCCTGCTTATAAAAGGAAGTTAAAGTTCAAAGACCTCTTTCATTTTGTATTGTCTGATTCTTTCAGTCTAAATTGGTGGCATTTCACCAAATATATTCTCTCAATACTCCCACCGTTTTTTAAAAGATGGTTGGATGAAAGTTTGAGCCCAAAATATGTAGTTTTCTTAAAAATGAAGATTTTACATTAGATTAAATGATTGTTAATATTTCTTGAATATTTTGTGGTAAAAACTCAAAGATGGGTACTCCGTGGATGATATGAGACAAAACTGGAAAACAACAATAACAACAAAGAACAAAAAGCAGAACATTTATGTAGTACTTGTTGGTTTTAAACATTCATTTCTTTCCTTTTAAAATTTTTTCATATTACTGCATAATAAACAATCACAAACATTAGTATTTATTATTTACATATGTATTTACCCCCTGGACAATGTTTTTCTTGGTAATGGGAGTAACAAAATAGGGCAAGCCAAAGGTGCAAGATGTTTCAAGCTTCAGCTTGCATAAGATCTTCTAATATCCCATTATTCAGACATAGTCAAGCACAAAGTAAAGTGAGATGAGGAACGTATTCCCATGAGGAACTGCAAAGTTTTTGGATATAGATAGTTATATTTGGAGCCAATAATTCAATCTAGAGAACCAGCCATTATGCTATACTCAGGACATATAATCATGTGTAAATGGGAAAACAGGTAATACACTGTGACAGGACTGGGGATGTAGATCAGTTGTAGAGCTTTTCTGTAGCACGTTTGAGGCTCTGTGTTCAAACCTCAGCACCAAAAACAAAACAAGAAAACCCACAACAACCCCACTATGATAGCTGCTAAGTTGGTTGAGTATAGAATGATATGTGCTTTTCTCTCTCTGAATCAGAGGTTGCTTAATGTTTTTGGTCTCAGGATATGGCAGTACCTAGGAAAAGTATGAGTCCACCAGATCAATAGCTATGTACCCTATAACTCTCCTGTGTTGGACTTCTCAGAAAACAGTGTCTGAATTGGAGATTTTCCCAAAGAGGTTTTATTGCAAATGCTCTATAAGGAAGGGAGGGAAGAATATTACAAAGAGGGAGAAACTGATTGACAATGGTGTCAGAGTAGCAATCTCAGCTGGCCCCAAGTGGAGCTGAGATGGGAGGGTTCTTCAGACTTATTGCAAGTTATGGTAAGGTGTGTGTTGTACTCCTGCAGCAAGGAAATCTTTCATGTAAAGGGGATACTTTGGAACAGTTCACTTCTTTTAGGGGAATTGCTGTAGAAAGAAGATAGTCAACTGTGAGCCACTAGCACTTAACACTCCTGGAAACTGGAAGGATGAGAGGCTTGGTCTTGAAGGAGAGAAGTAGATATCACACTAATATATCTGTATACCTGGAGGAAAGAATAGGGCAGGGATCTTCTTCTGTGTATGAGGAGAGTTTAGGATAGGCAGAGTACATCAAAGAAAGTTACCAGAAAATGTGGGGGCTCCTATTAAAGTCCTGTGTATGTAGATTAATGGACATTCCTCCAGGAAGAGAGTTTGTGCCATACTGGTAGATCATTTTGTTCCCATGGAATGGGAGGAACTGGCGTAGGAGGTGAAGCTGAACCCTTTATTCCATTGAAACTCTTTGAGCTTTTACATGTGCATCAGAGGAGTCCAGGGGCTTCTGCCTGGGCTCAGTAGGGCACCCAAGGCCTGCTAGCTCATTCATTGCTGATTCCCAAAGTCAGGACTCTTGAACCTCTTACCTTGCTCAAAATGATCACTCCTTGGAACCCCAAGTATGTAAATGAGTCATAAGTGGACAGAGAAGACAGCAACACATCTCAGGAGACCTTGAAGCTGGTATTGGAAGGAGCAATATAATATCTAGAAGACATAGGGCAGAGTGTCTGAATTGCCAGAGGAGACAGACTGTAATTAAAGTAGGGGAATATAGGAAATTTCTACTATGTGACATGAAAAGTCCTGTTATAATTAAGGAACATTATTGTTAGGAAAATATAAGGAGCATGTATTTGTTGAAACCTAGATAATAAAGGAAATATTTCAAAACACAAAATACAGATAGAGTTTTGATAAAAATGAAAAGAAATTTGGCAACTATATCCAGGTGTCCTTATAAGAGAATGAAAATTTCAGAACAGAAAAGTAACATGTATTTTAGGGAACGTTAGTTAAGAAACAATAAATGTTGAGTTGAAGTGAACTTGAATCTGTAGGTTGGAAAGGGCCTCTTACCCACCTGGGTCCATCCAAAGTCCTTGCTTGAATTAAGAGATCCTGGAGAGAGAGAAGTATTCTCCTTTAGGCCTATTGCTATAATTGTGTCAGTTTGGTGGTATAAGTAGCCATACATTTTAAAAATTAATTTTTAATTAATATGTAGTAATTGCATGTATTTATGAGATAAGTGTAAAATTTCAATATCTGTACACAGTGTGCAGTGTATACAGGTCAATGTGATTGGCACATCTATCACTGCAGACATTTATCACTTCTTTGTGTTGGGAACATTCAAAATCCTCTCTATTGGCCAGGCATGGTGATGTACGTCTATAATCCCAGTGGCTCAGGAAGCTGAGGCAGGGGATTGCAAATTCAAAGCCAGCCTCAACAATAGTGAGGCCCTGAACAACTTAGTGAGACCACGACTCAAAAATTATAAAGATATGGGGATGGGGCTCAGTGGTTAGAGGCTCCTGGGTTCAATTCCTGGTTCAAAAAAAAAAATCCTATATAGCTATTTTAAAATATTCAATTAATTATTGTCAACTGTAGCCATCCAGTTGTGGTATAAACGTTGGAAGTTATTCTTCCTATACAACTGCATTTTTGCACTAATTAACATCCTTTTCACATCCTCCTCTCTCCCTCTCTCTTCCCAGGTTCTGGTCACTTTTACCTTCCACATGTAAGTGAGAACATACTGTTTTACTTTCTGTGCCTGACTTATTTCACTTACTAACTTGATGTCCTCCAGTTCCATCTATGTTTCTGGGAATGACAGAAATTCTTTTTTGGCTGTATAATATTCCATTTGTATTTATACCACATTTTCTTTATCCATTCATCCATGGATGAATGGTTCTTTCCCTATCTTGACTATTGTGCATAGTGGTATAATAAACGTGAATACAGATAGTTTTTTGACCAATCTACTTTATTTCCACTGAATATATACTCAATCGAGGAATAACTGGGTCATAATAGGAGTTCTATGTCTAATTTTTTGAAGAATCTCTTATTTTTCAACATGACTCTATTAATTTATATGCCTATCAGCTCTCAGTGTATGAGAGTTCCTTTTTTTCACATTCTTTTCAACATTGAGTTAGTCTTACTCTGATCCTACTTCCCAATACATAGAGGAAGAGGATGACTGAAACAGCATCTCTGACCAGGATTCATTGCTGAGGCAATGACCCAGAGGTGGCCTGGGGAGAAGCTGTGTTGAGATGGGAACAGAAGGAGACCTGCCCAATGTGAGTGTGTGGCTAGAGGAGAGGTGCTTGTGCTTAGCCTCTGGATTTGGTTCTCTTCTGAGGAAGAGCAGGTAAGAAGGGGTATCCGGTGATGGTGAAAAGTTGTGCCATTGATTTCACTTTTTGAACCTTCTCTGGGTTATGGTACTCGCTCTGGGAAGAGAAGACTACCATGAGTTTTTTTTTTTTTTTTTTTTGTTGTTGTTGTTGTTGTTTTTTTCTTTCTCTACTTTCTACCTGTCCAGAGACAACTGAGTTTCAGATTAATCCCAGATGACCTTGGCCTAGGTTGACCAGTTTCGGGGACATTATAAATGTAATATTCTCAGAGTTGGAGCTTTGTAAGATGTGAACCACTTGACCTGTGTCCTCTTATCCAGCTCCTAACATCCATAGTACATGAACCAATATGAACTGAGGGTGAAGGGCAGAGGGATATACAGGATGGTACCACTTAGGCAAAACCTGTCCTTTTCCTTTCCTTTCTAGATACCTTACATATCTTATAGCCATGTGATTAGTCTGTGATTTACCCTTGCACTAACTTCAAGACACCCTGAATTGCATAAATGTATCAGATAGTCCCAATCTAGGTCACCATGATGGTGTCTAATGGGAGGGAGATGGTGTAGAGGAGAATCTAATATGAAGATGGGACAAGATGTAGCAGGGTTTAGCAAGTTTTGTTGGTGTTTGTTTCATTTTTCTTTTGTTTCTTAAAGTGGATCCTCTTCCATTATCTATTCCACTATCAGACTCAGCTGTCATCTCTTGACAGTGTCCCTGCATGGACTGGTAGATTCCTTACTTTAAAATCTTTAATTATGTATATGATTTCTTTTGGTTACTATCTACAAACAACTCTTCTCATATTTTACATTGTTCTGAGGAATTTAGTAATAATAAAACATATACATTGATTTTTTAATGGGAGGGCATCTTTTAGAAATGCAGAATTTCAGGTCCCACTCCAGACTGATACAGAATCCACATTTTACAGGATCCCCAGAGGATCCGTGTGCACATAAATTTCTGAGAAACACTCTTCTAACACAGACTTGATACACTGGTGTGGGTTTGGTTATGAATTATTCCTCATGCCTTAGCTTATTCTGCTCTCTACAAACAGGTCTCGCAAACTAACTTCTTGTTCTCCAAGAACAAAATAGTTCTGGTGAACTATCCACCAGGCCTAATGTTCTCATGGGTTTCCATTGAAAATGCCCCGTATCTCCCTCAAAACTGACAAAATCCACAAAAGTGTCCAGAAGTGTTTTATTAATAACAAGATGATCTTCATATGTTTACATCTTTATAGCTTGGTACCAGTGAACAATTGTAATTAGCTGAAAGCTAGAATTTTGTGTTACTACTTAAAATCTTAATAATTTTAACAGTATATACATATTTATATAGGATTTGAGTCAGGTATACCTTCTATTAATCTTAAATGCAGTAGCAGTTTATAAAAAGCTGAAATATGAACACAAATGTAATTGTAATTGTGGTGATTTGAGGGCCAAAATGAAAAAAATGCATGCAAATTCAGAAATATAGTTGTGTTGATTGCTTGTTGTATTAGTTTGCTAGGGCTTTGCTACATTTTTGATTTAGAATGTTCTCCAAAGGCTCATGAATTGAAGGCTTAGTCCCCAGCTGGTGGCATATTGAGAGGTAATGGAAACTTTAGGAGGTGGAACTTAGTTGGAAGAGGTGGGTCACTGGGGGCATGACTTTTAAGAATATATCTTGTCCTTGGACCTTTTTCTCTTTGTGCTTCTTGGTTGTCCTGAGATGTGCAGCTTTACCCCTCACCATGTGCTTTGCAAAATGATATTCCGCCACACCACAGGTTCTGAACCAGTGGAGCCAAGTGACCGTGGATTGAAATCTCTGAAACAGTGAACCAAAATAAAATTTTCCTCTCCTAAGTTGAATTTCCCAGGTACTTTGTCACAGTGATGAAAAGCTTTAGTATAGAAAATTAGTACCGAGAATGGGATTGTTACTGTGACTATTATCTTATGTTGTGATTCAGAAGCCTTTGGAATTAGTTTATTGGTATTTGGAAATGTTTAAAGTAGTAAGATAGAGAAAGCTTAGAATGTTGTTAACAGAGCTTAATGATCAATTCTTGTGGGAGCTCAGAATACCATAATTCTGTTAGGAATGCTAAGAGTAAAAGCTGTGCTCATGAAGTTTCAAATGGAAATGAGGACTCTTGGGAATTGGATGAGAAGCCATTCATGTTACATTCTTGTCTACATTTTATCTGTGCCATGAGACTTTGAGGATGAATTTAAAGGTGATGGACTAATAAATCTGGTAGAGGAAATATCAGGGCGGTTCAGCATTCAGGCAGTGGCATGGGTATTGCTGACTGCTTTTAACTAGATTTACAGTGAGAATTGTGGACAGAAAGCAGAGTGAAGAGATTGGAAAAACTTGCAGTTTGGCCAGAAAAAAAGAAGCCCATGTATGGGGAGATAGCTCAGCTGGTAGAGTGCTTGCCTTGCAAGCACAAGGCCCTGAGTTCGATCCCCAGTACCGCAAAAAAAAAAAAAAAAAAAAAAAAAAAGAGTGACAGAAAAAGAAAAGAAGCCCATGTAAAGTTGGGGCCCTGGGAGATGTGGTTACCAAAAAGATCAGCCTCATTAAAATGTCTTATATTTATCTTAAGTGATAACAGCAGTTTGTGAAAGGTAGAAATATGAACTCAAATATGATCATAATTGTGGAAAAAGAAGCCAAGGACTTTGTATCAGGGCAATAGGAAAGATGCTTTGAAGGTGCCTCAGGTATCAGTTAGACTCACCCATCACAGGCTCAAGGCTGTGAAAGTATAAATTCATTTGAAACACTTGTGGGAGAGAAGAGTGCTGGGTCACTCTGTTCACCCAGGGCAGCCTATGTAGTTGCTTCCCCAGGATTCATTTCACCATGTTCCACTATTCAAGCCCTTGGGAGACCAGTGCAGCTGTGTCCAAGTGGGCCTGGATATTGCTCTCTCTGGCAGCAGACCTTGGTGTCACATATGGTGCTGGTTTTGCAGGCAGGAAAAAGCAAGAGTTATAGTACCACTGAGGCTCCCACCTAGGTTTCAAAGGAAGGCCTGGGAGGCCAGGCAGTGTGTGACAGGGTCAAGATCCCGTCAGACCCTGAGAGGGAGGCACTTGAAGTAGTTAAAGTGAAGCTGAAACTGTGAAAGCAAAGCTGAAGCTGCAGTGGCGACCCCAGGAAGGTAGAGAAGCCAGGAAAGTGGAATATCTCATCTGCAGAGGAAAGCTACTGGCAGTGAGCAGAACCAGCTTAAAAGAGTGGCCATGTGGGCTGCAACAAACAAAGCTGTATGGTTGGGGCTATCTAAACCCTTTGAAGCTCACATAACACTGCTGTGTGTCATGGAACCCAGACGGGACCTACAGGATTTATGTTTACACTGCTGGGTTTTGGTCTTGATTTGGTCTGATATCTCCTTGTTATTTTTCCATTCTTCCTCTTTGGAATGGGAATATTTTCCTTGTGCCATTGTAGGTTGAAAGTATATACTTATTTTTCAATTTTTACAGGGGCTCACAGCTAAGAGTTTGCCTTGAGTCTCAGAGGAAATTTTGGAATTCAATTTTTGCACATTGCCAGAAGTGCTAAGCCTATGGGGACTGAATACAGTTTGGATTGTGAGATGGACATAAGCCTTTGAGGGCTAGGGGTGGAATGTTATCATGTGAATATGGGATGTCCCTCTAAGATTCATGTGTTTAACACTTGGTCACCAGCTAGTGGCACAATTGGGAGGTTATGGAAACTTTAGGAGATAAAGTGTAATTGGAAGAGGAGGGTCACTTGGGACATCACCAGTGCCAGCTTGCTTTCCCCTCCCTCCCTCTTTCCCACCTTTCCTCCCTCTCTCCCTCTTCCACTCTCCTCCCCCACCTGCCCCGACCTTGTTTTCTCTGAAACCTATCAGGAAATCCTTTCTTGCCTCTTCCTGACTTCTGGTTGTTTGTGGACAATCTTCTGTGCTACTTGACCTGCAACTGCCTAAGTCCAATCTCTGTCTTCATCTTCATGTGACTTTCCTTTTGTGTCTGTCTTCTCAAGGCTTTCATGTTAATTAGCTTCGTGTTGCTCTGTCCAAAATACCTGACAAGAACAACTTAGAGGAGGAAAAGATAATTTAGGGCTGTTTCAGAGGGACTCCATTGCTCTGGGCCTGAGATGAGGCAGAACATCATAGCAAAAGGGCGTGGTATTTGGTTCGCTCATGGCAGCTGGGAGTTGGGGTTGGGGAGAATATGTGTACCTGAGCAAGTAAGGAACCAAAGAAAAGCATGTCTCGGAGAGTACATCTCCAGCGACTTGCTTCCTCCCCCTGTGCTCTACCTGCCAACAGTTACCACTCAGTAGTCCATTCAAATTTTTTTTTTTTGTGGTGCTGGTATTAAGCATTCAAGTTATTAATCCAGCAAATTAATACACTGATGAGATTCCAGTTCCCGTGATCTTATTTCTTAAAAGCTCTACCTCTGAACTTGCTGCATTGGGTACCATGCTTTCAAAACATGAGCTTTGAGGGAGGGGAGGGCATTTCAGATTCAAACCATAGCATCTGTCTTCTTACAAGGACACAGGATATTGGGTCAGGAAGACCAGCCCAGTATGGCCTTACCTTAACTAATTACATTTGCAATGACACTGTTTTTAAGTAAGGTCACATTCTGAAGTGCTGAGGGCTAGGACTTCAATATGTCTTCTTTCAGGGACACTTTAAAACACAAGACATTAGAGAAGATTCCTTTCCAAATATTTCTATAATTTTTAATATTTTAAAAATGCTGTTATATATTTGCATTACATTAAAATAAGACCTATGAAAATAAACTCTAGTATTATAAAAAAGGAATGTTTCTTCCCTTTTGTGACAGTGATCATTGGAGGCGTTTTTTGTTTTTACTGAATGAAATATGTTTGACGTTGGTTCTTAAATCTGATCCAATGGTTACTACTCTTTTTGGAACATAAAATAACTGAATTCTGTTTTTTGTGTACCATTTGTTCCCAGGTCGTAGCACAGGTGACCTCTACTTTAGGATTCAATGAAGAGCCAATTCAGATCCTTCCCTTCACCTTTCTCTCTATGGATAGTCAACATGTGGCTGCCTGAGAACTCACTGTCTAGTCATGTGATCCCCATATCACTTGGTCATGTTTGTATCCAAGCTTAGTCAAATGCATGTTTATGCCATTGGTTCTTCATCTGTGTCTCTTACTGTGCTGGGCACCTCTGTGATATAGCATATAATAATATTCATTCTTGTTCTCAGACTGGGCCTTCAAGAGGGTCTTGACAGCTTTGCCTCCAAGGAGGGAGCCTGAGAACTGGGCAGGCATTCAGAAGTATTTGTTATTTGTATTGTCAACTAGTGTCCTGGTGGCTTGACCAAACTGTCATCGAATCATTGGTGACCATTTCAGTTCTGGAGTCACAGGTGAGAATGACTGCCTTTCCTGGAGACATTGACATTGAGGGAACCTGAGAACTGGACCCTACAACCAAACCTAACCACATGTTATGAATGAGATAGAAGGATTGCTACCAAGGCCGATAACTGAAATCTTCGTGAACCTGAGTAGAGAGTGAGGAGGGAGAGGATTAGTAGAGAAATCTAGGCCATGATATGGACTTTCCAAAGATTTCCAGGCACAGCTGCTAGACTTTGGGCTGGTCCTTTTATGTCTTCCTTACCTCTCTGGGTAAAGGGTGTGTGGTTATTTGGTTAATATGTGAATTAACACCACCTGCACCATCATATAACAGGTCCTCAATCCAAGGAACAGCTCCATCATCAGGGAGGCTGGGGCGTTAGGATCTTTTGAGTTTGCCCCATGGCGGGGAAGTACCTGCTATAATTTCTAACAGACCTGTGAGAATGGCATTAAACGTGAACTGTGGGAGTCTGTTTCAGGCCTTAAATATCTTTTCTTAATTCCTGGGTTTCAGTTTCAGTGTTACCTTTTCTTGAGTTCCTCTGGAGAGTTTTGTAAATTTATTTATTCTATTTTTCAATTATATAACTTCCATTTGGTTTGTTTTTACAATCTTCATTTCTTTTCCCAGATTTGCTTTTCCACTTGTTTCAAGAATGCCGTTAGTAGCTCATCAAAGGGATTTCATACTGTTTTTAAAGCCTCTGTCACTTAATTTCAGCACTGTAAGTCTTTTCATTGTTTGTGTCTATGAATTGTCTTTTCCCACTGAAGTTGGGAAGTTGATATGACAATTTTTCTTAATTATATCATCAATAATTTAGCTGTTATCAGAGTATGGCTCCTATTTACTCTTCTTTTTATCAAGGAGCCCTCCTATTAGGTGTATCAGAGGACTTGGGGGTTCAGCCTCCCAGTGGTTCCAGAAGAATGGTGTCCTGACTCACTGCTTTGGTGATGCTGACACCTGGGGGAAAGCTGTACAGTATTTCACACTGATTTGTTGGCTTCAAGTGGGGGTATAAGATAAGCTTTCTGCTGGATCCAACTGATAATAAGCAGGGGACATTTTATTTTATTTTCTAAAATTTTATTTATTGTTTGATTTATATACAGTGCTGAGAATTGAACCCAGTGCCTCACACATGCTAGGCAAGCACTCTGCTACTGAGCCCAACCCCAGCCCAAGGAGGGGGCATTTTAGAGCTAAATGGGACTACTTTGTTTCTGTAAGGTGGTAACTCAGCTCCTCCCTGAACTTAATTGGACCTCCCTGACATCAGGTTGAGGAGGGGTACAACTACCAACTATCTTGCCTCTCAGTCCCCTATCCAGTACTGTTAATACCAAGTGAACCAAGGCCCTACAATCACCAGTGAGTTTATTGGAGGGCATATTAACTCTGCCTGTACCATTCAAACACATTGCAAAGGGTGGCGATTGAAGTTCAACTCTCACTGGGTCCTTCTAAAATCATGGAAGGGAGGAATTGGAGTGCTGCTTACCCCTGTCTGGTACTACCTTGCTTAGTCTTGTTGATATTGAGTGGCAGTGGAGGCTCAGCTTGTCACTGAATCCAGGGTTACTATCCAGCTGGGCAATTCCAACTACACCTACTTGGGAAATGAACCCTACTGGAGGGTTCTCCCTCCCTCTCTCCCTTTCCTGGTCCCACTTTGGTTCCTTCTTCCTTCCCTTTCTTTTCTTCCTCCTCCTTCCTTCTTCATATTCCCTATCTGTATCCACCTGGACATCCAGCCTGGACATTGACTATATGAGGGTGGAAGATGAAATATGAAGCAAGAGTGTAGTTCAGAGCCCAGTGTTCACATAACTCCTGGGAACCCAAGTACAGAAAAGTCACACTTCAGAACCAATATTTTCCTTTGTGACCTGGCCCAAATCCTGCCCTTTCAGCTTCAGTCTAATGGTACTCCCTGCTGAACTTAGTCCACCTCCTCCAGACTCTCTGTCACTGCCTAGCACTCCTTGAAAGGAGGTCCTGACTTTTGCAGATGAATCTTTCTGATATCACTAGCCATGACAGTTGAGCAAATAGGTCATTTCTGTGGTGTTTTGGGAGTGAAACATTTTTCTAGGTTACCAGTGGCATTTTGACAACTAAGTGGAAAGTGTATTTCATAGTGTTTATATGATCAAATATTTCAGGATTACTAGGCATTTATGTTTGTTTCTGCCAGTGCTAAGGATCCTTACCAGAGTGTGACCATGTAGAATGAAGTTCAAGGCTTTAAGTTCTCAGGTGGTTGTCTTTTGGTAACAATTCTACTTGGGTGTCTTTTACAGGTTGAATTACATTGTGGCTGTGAGGGTATCCTGTTAGGTTTCCCCAGCTTCCGTTGTAAAGAACGTGGCTTTGTCTGTTTTTTTCCTAAGTAATACTGCCAGGGAAGATGGTCTTCTTGCTTCTTTGAATTCTCATTTGTCCTTGCATGATGGCCTATAAATTCCTTATTTTTTTTTTAATTCTTCCAAATCAATTTAATTTACAATAGAAATTTTCACAACATTTCACAGGATCTGAGCTGTAACTTTGCCCAGGTAACTGAGATTCTTGCACTAAAACCAGCAGCAACAACATTTTTAGATGGAGAAATGGCAAATAAATCATTATTTCAGTTATGAAAATTTTATTTAAAAATTAGGAAGAAAAAGTACTGGGGATATAGCTCAGTTGGTAGAGTGCTTGCCTTGCAAGCATAAAGCCCTCAGTTCAATCCCCAGCACCGCAAAAAAAAAAAAAAAAAAAAAAGAAGGAAGAAAGGAAAGATATTTTATGAAATGGGATCTTTGGTTAAGACATTTGACAATTGCCTATAGACTAGAACACCTTTCTAATAATATCAAGGATCAACTGATTCAATATTAGAAAAAATGCTAGTACTTTTCTTTAGCTTAAGTAAGTCATGTGATATAATACATACTACTTAATGAATATTTTGGTATGTTGTATCTCAAAGGAATTTCAAATTTATAAAAAATTGCCAGTTCGTTGTTCAGAAAATTGAACTGAACTTGTGACAAGAATATTTTGAATATTTTATGTCTGTCAAAAGTAATTTCAGGGGCTGGGGAGATAGCTCAGTCGGTAGAGTGCTTGCCTTGCAAGCACAAGGCCCTGGGTTCGATCCCCAGCACCCAAAAAAAAAAAAAAAAAAGTAATTTCAGCCAGCAGCAGTGGTGCATGCCTGTAATCCCAGTGGCTCAGGAGGCTGAGGCAGGAGAATCACAAGTTCAAAGACAGCCTTGCAACTTAGTGAGGCCTTAAGCAAATTAGTGGAACCCTCTTTCAAAATAAAATATAAAAAGGGCTGGGTTTGTGGCTCAGTGAATGGTTAAATGCTGAATCCTTATTATTTTGATTCTGATATTTTAAAAACATTTTCAATTTAACTTTGTAATTTTTAAAATATGAAGATTTATATAAAAATAACATTTCTACAAGTAGAACTCTTCTCCCTTTTTAGAAATTCTTCTCTTCTCTTATCTTACAAAATCTGTCAAGCCTCTTCTCTAACCTCCGTTGGGCCCCAAATGAGTTTATTTGTTAAGAGCTTAATGGGGGAAGAGTTTATGAAGCTTTGAACAACAAAGTTTTTATCTAGTTGTCAACCAAAGAAACAGGGATAAGCATTACAACTCATAGGCTTAACTTAGTGGAAATGATGTGTTTGAGAGCCATGTCCTTCATTGGGACAGTTCATCCTATGCCTGGGAATTCAGGAGTTCCTATGGAGTGCAATCTCATGAGAAAGAGAAATCCAGCTTTGCTAAAGGTCCAGAGTTTGAGGAATGACCAGCAAAGACTGGGACAAAAGCAGGGCCACATAGGTGGCCATAAAGGGGGCCACACATGTTGTAATTTTGCTCCTCCAGCAACCTGGAGAGCTATTTGTACTTCTGGGGACAAAAGATTTCATTTGTATTGGGAAACCATAAAAAGTAGAGATATTTTCATGGCTCCCAAAAGATAGACCAAGGCTTGGGTATGACAAGAGTCCAGGTCATCTTGAGTACAGGCCCTTGGTCCCCACAGTGGGTCTGGACTGCCCCAGGCTTGTTTTACCTTCTTTGCTACCACTGAGGAAAAGAAGGTACTGTTCATGCAAATTTACACCTCCCTTTCTGGCTCTCTTAGATAGACCACCACTTGATCACTGACTCAGAAACATGAAGGCACAGGAGACTGAGGGAGGAACTTGCTTTGAGTGTGGCCCCAGTGTAGTAGTGGAAGGGACAGATGTTGGAAACATGCACAGGACCCTGCTCAGGAACTTCTGCCAGGCCCCAAGAACACCAGGATACTTTGTCTTCTCAGTGAGCATAAGGGGCATCAGCCTCTTCCAGACCTGAGGCCAGTTAGGCTCAGCTGTGACAAACTCCATGCTGGATCAGGAACAGCTCCCCAGTGCACCATACCTGTCACAGGTCCATCTTCAGTGTTCTCAGGAATCCTGGGACTTAATGCCTGGAAACCTGGAACCTGTAGTTGGTGTCTGACATTGGGATAGAGTGGAGAGCTGTGACCTTATCTTGTGAAATTTAACTTCCAAGTAGAGACTGTCAAACATGCATGAAGATGATTTCTCAGTGCTTTCTTGCCTGCACATGAAAAAATTCACCCTCTGGAGAATTACACATATGGAAAAATACACATATGGGCCTCTTTCAAAGCCTTAGTAGAGTGAAACAGGCTAAGCACATACTCCTCTGCGTGAAAGTTCTTTTTCCCTCTCATTTTCTAATGCAGTGAAGCACGTATACCCTGAGAGTTCTGGGGCACATGGAAGTTATCAGAGGTGGAAACAAGTCATATGATCTTGTGGAGTCAAGATCGAGGTCTTGTGTTTTCAAGGAAATATTCAATGCCTGTCACTAAGAGGGTAGCTTGTTAGCTATAAAGTGAGAAACATCCTTTATGGCTTACCAGGGGTCCAACTAGAAAATTCCACAGTTAATTTGAAACTAAAGAAAAAAAAATCCTTAAATTAGAATTTGATTTTGGGAAGTTTGTCAAAAATATCAAATGTTTGAAATAGTCAAAATAGGATCATAGGTCACTGTGAAATAATAGCCATTCATTTAACGAAAGTGATAATTAAAATACTTTAAAAGATAAATGCAGAAAGTAACATAGTTATACATTGTTATAAATAAAAAATCTTAGCACTTTAATAGGGTTCAATTTTCTTAAGTAATCAAGACCTAATAAAGACAACATGAAGCACAGGGAATCATTGTGATAAAACATAGAATCTTCGTTTCCTAGGTTTAATTACCTCAAAAACTTGCATTATTTCATATTAAGAGCAGATTTAGAAAACCTTGTTGTTTTAACAGAGGTTGAAATTCTATTTTTGGATCAGTGTACTTTTTTTTTTTTTTTGCGGTGCTGCAGATTGAACCCAGGGCCTTGTGTTTGCGAGGCAGGCACTCTACCAACTGAGCCATATCCCCTGCCTGGATCAGTGTACTTTTGATATTTATACTCAGTTTTTTGGAAAACTTGTACCAACTTGATCACACATAAAATTCTTTACATAAATGGACGGAAGATGAAATGAAGTACAGAAAAAAAATAAGGTACAGAGATGGCCCAAGTGGTTATAGCTTAATATTTGCCTTATTTGAACAATTTAAACTTGTGCCGACCCCTAATTCAGTGAAGCTACTGAGATGGGCTGAGATTTAGCTTGCCTTTTTATTTTTTATTTATTTTTATTTTTATTTATTTTTTCTCCTTTTGGTGGTATTGCTGGGGATCATACCCAGGCCCTTGCTCGTGCTAAGCAAATGCTGTACCATTGAGCCAGTACCTGGTCTAAGACTTAGCTGTTTGTTATTACAGTATAGACAATCTCTGACTTATGATGGTTCAGCTTAAGTTTTACAATGGTGTGAAAGTATCCGTACTTTCCATGTTCACTTTCAGTATAGCAGTCAGTAAATTTCATGAAATATTCAGTGCTATTTATGTTAGGCTTTATGCTAGATGGTTTTGCTAACTGTAAACTAAAGTAAGAATTCTGAGCACATTTAACATTGGCTAAGCTAAATTAAACAGGCATATTAAATGCATTTTTGTTTTTATTTTTTTTGGTACTGGGGATTGAACCCATGGGCACTTAACCCCTGAGCCACATCCCCAGCCCTTTTTATATTATATTTAGAGACAGGGTCTTGCTGAGTTGTTCAGGGCCTTGCTAAGTTGCTGAGGCTGGCTTTGAACTCATGATCTTCCAGCCTCATCTTCTCAAGCCACTGGGATTATAGGTGTGCACCACTGCACCCAGCTATTAAATGCATTTTTTGACTCAACAGTATTTTTTGCTTATGATGGGTTTACTGGGACATAACCCCTTCATAAGATGAGGAGTATCTTTATACTTTGAAATTAAGCTTTTTGTCATATTTGCACTAAGTTGGGTTGTAGTTCATTACATAAGGGCTCGGTATTGATGCCTTATCAGGGTAAATTATTTTAATTTAACAGTATTTGAAATTTTATGAAACAGGAACTGTCTTGTTCACCCTGTACCCTGAGCCCCTGCACCTGGGCCTGACACCTAATATGTGCTTATTAAATGGTGTGGATGTACAAACCTCTGGGCAGTTGACTATTCTAAATCAGATAGTGGACCCTGTGTCCCTGGTTCTGTCCTGACTCTTTATGGATTCCATTTTCCTGGCTCCCTGATCCAGGATTGGGGGAATTTTTCTCAATATTAGACAAGATGACAATATGCTACTGTCAAGAATCAAATTTGGTTGCAGAATTTGAGAGGACAAGGAACCATGTACCTTGGAATGAGTCTGAAACCCTGATTTTTGGCTAGACAGAACTAATCATCTTACTTGGCCAAGGACTGAGTACTATATTAGGGAAGCTCTGTTGCTGGACAGACAGTAGGATTTGTCTCAATCCCCAGTGGCCTGGAGCACCTTGTGAACATTGATGCTTGTGCCTAAGTTATGCAGTGATAATCAGTCTCATTCTCAAGTTGGAGTCAGAGATGCTCTGGGAGGCTATGTTCTCTGACCTGGAGTTTTGTGGATCAGGTTGGAATCCCTGAGGGCCATTATTGCTACCATAGAGGAAGAGCATGGGAGTGCTTTCAGGGAACTGCTGGTACCAAAACACCTGCCCAAGTCCAGCATTGCTGCTGCTTCCACTTGCAGGAGGTTGTGACCATTTGTCCCCTTCTCCCTTCCCCCACATGGGAAACTGCAGATGACTGAGTCAGTTCAGACTTGGCTCAGGACCCAGAAGGTCAGGAAAGACACTGCATGAGAGAGATTGGTCAGTAATCAGGGCACACACAAAGTCCCTGTCTTTTTACCCGCTGCCCTGATGCCAGGTCTCCAGGTTCCTGTGCAGTGAGCAAGAAGGATGAGGAGAGGAGCCCAGGCCATAGCAGAGACTCCTGTATAGCTTTGTGTCTGGAGGACCCTTAATTGGGCTTGGGTCTCTATTATGCCCTCCAACAACCTAATGTGAGGAAGGGACCCTTTGTGCAAACCAACTTCCTCCTCTGGGTTCTTCAAGCCCCACCGTGGGCCCCTACCTATGACCCCTGTCTGGGAAAGCTTATCCTGGGTGAGAGTTGATAGATGTTCTGTGGTTTCCCAGACGGCCTGTGAGTATACAGTGCTGGTCCCTTTTAGCAGTAGACAGAAGGCACAAGCCAGGACCAAGTGGTGGCTACCTGCTAGAGTCCATAGCACAGAGCCCACAGGAGCAGACCACAATGCCCTCTTCTGACTGAGGCTGAAACACATTTATATATTGTGTTCACAGTCCACTTTATTCTCTTTACGGAGCTGGTAGTGTCCATAGGATACACCTTCGTCTCATATCTCCACATGGCCCTTCTCCACTTGAAGTCTCACTGTGCAGTTTAAAGGAGAATCCTTGAAACTCAGTCTTCTTGATGGAGACTCCATGGAAGGCAACAGAACAGGAAGCCCAATGGGTAGATAGGCTGCTGCCTCTCTCCAGGGGACCTCTTTTTTCTCCCCATGGAAAATCAGAGCACTTAGGATCTATCCTGCAGTCCCTGACCCTTCTCTCTAGGTGTCCCTCTTCCTCTCAGCCCTTTACTGACTTAGATTGCAGAAAGAGAAAAGAAGACTATAAATAAACATATTTTTCAATCTCAGGCATAAATTCTAGAGCATTGTAGACACGATGCAGTTTTGAGAGAGGAGAGGTGAGGCATGGGTGGGGCTCCTAATTCTTTTCTGCACTGTGGCACTTAGTAAAAATTAGCACTTTTTAAAGGATGGGGTCACTGCTTCTCAGTCATGCACATAAATTCTCCTACAATTTCAGACACCCTTTAATGAGTTTAGGGACAATGTTTGGGATTGGAGACCCTGGGCTTGGCAGAAACCTTTAAGCTGCTCTGAGTCCCTCCCTGACTTAAGCCATAGTAAGGAGAGAGATAAGGATGAAAGTAGTAGTTCAGGCTGTGAAGATGCCCCTCATCTCTGCTTCTTGAGGCACATAGGGGGCGTCAAACCTTATATCTCCCCATCACCCTCCACATCCTAGGCAGATGGGCCTTCTTACAAATGTGTTCTTTTCCACTGGACTGTGCAGGCTGTATGAGCAGAATGTTAATGTGGCCCTGGGAGCTGTGCTGGGAAAAGAGAACACAGAGAAGGGTGTGGCCTAGACGACCCCAAATGTTCAGGGGGAGAGATGCTGATACAGAGAGCTCTGCACAAAGGAACCTGACCACGACTGTCATGTGATTTTCTCCAGGACCCTCAGTCTCCCTCCTGCTCCAGAGTCCAGGTCCTGCCAGATCATTTTCTGGGCCTTGTGCATCCATCCCCGAATGTGAATTCTCCACATTATGTTGACCCTTTTACCACATTTGCCCTCACACTTGTCCTCTGATTCCCTGAAGATCATTGCTTGTCAACTTGACTTTCCTTTTCACTTAATACTGGGGATGTTTTTCTGGGAAACCCACATTGCAAAGAGCTGAGTCTCTTGTCAGGACAATTCTTCATGAACTGTCCAAGCTATGCTTATCTCTTACTTTTCTTCTACATCAGTTCTGAGCCAAGCCACAGCCCTACCTTTCAGAATGCTGAACCTGTTTTCTTTAATTGTCAGTTTTTTTTTTCTTTTTGTCATAACTCGTTCCCAAGGAGTAGATTTTGAGATGGAGACTTGTCCACAAAGATGATGATGAGTTCTTTTTTATACCACCCCCCAAAAAAAAAAAAATCCTGTTTAACCTATTAAACACTTATTGCTTAAGCCCCTCTCATAGCCCCTGGTAATCAGTGTAGAATGGAGGGATTAGTGAACTGTATATAGCAAAAGAACCCAGAGCTCAGGGAGCCCATTATCATTCAGGAAGCAGCAGAGTACATCTCCCTGGTGGCTTTTAGGAGATGATGACCAGGTGACAGCTGTCTTTAAACTACATTTTTTATTCCCCTAATCCCCAAAAGATTGGAATGCATTTTAACATCCCAACCAAATAAATGGAGGTGGGAAATAATTCTTGGGATTAAACTAGGGAAAGTGATCAGGTGGTGGATCTGAGAACCATTTTTCTTAATAAAGTTTCATTAAGCACCTTGGAATATAGGATCTACTTTGAGGTGGATTCTAAGAGGACTCGGCTTTCCTAAGGTTTAAGAACTCAAGGAATGATCCACAAAGCCTGGGCCAGGTGTAGGGACCATTGAGGCAGCTGGGCAGAGAGAACCTGAGTCTCCTGTGTCATACATGCTGAGCCTGTCATCTTATCCCAGTCTCTGGAGGTTGTTACATTTTCTGCAGACTAATGTTCTGTTTGCATTGAAATGGTTTTGTTTTCACCAACCCCATAAAGATTGATCCAGTTAAGAGAATCAGAACTTGTGGGAGCACAAAAGACAGTAGAAGTCAAAGCCTGAGCACATGTTGGTCATGGGTAAAAACAGGGAAGAGATGAGTCAGATGGGGAAGTGAAATGTGACCAAAAAGAAAAAAAAAGTTTTCCTGTTTTCCTTTTTCCAGAGAAACAATCAACTCTTTAGCCTTAGATTATAAAACCATCTCACTGCTGATATGGATCACCAGGCAGTTTCTTTGGCATGAGTGTTGTTTGCTTTTGGAAACCTTGAAGTAAATTGGAGTCATTGTTTTAGAATTGGGAGGGCATTCTTTGTGATCTCGAAACTTCTACCATATAGTTAATGTATATGAAAGTTAATTTAAAATTTGAAGAATCATATGGTAGGATCCTGAACACTCAGGCTAAGGGTTTTGTTCCACTTCCAATCTGTTACTATGAGGAGCACTATTGTACCAGATTACACAGTGATAATTAGCCTCTTCCCCATGTTGGAACCCAGAGATGAGCAAAGTTCCTGTACTGGCCAGTGCATCCTTCAATCCAGAGAAGCAGCTGGAGACCCTGGAACTCTGGTGCCTACTTGAATTTGGCAATTTGGGAGGTAATGAGGAGAACTCTTTTGCTTTGCTGGCATCAGCTTATCATGAAGTAGTCAATAATGAGTTAACTGCTCAGGGTGCAGGTGAAGCTGCCAGATGCTCTGGGAGATGGAGAGAGGAAGGGCAGCTGAGTCAGTCCAGGATTGAAGAAGGAACCTGCAGACAAAGACACACTAGAGGTAAGTGAGTATGGACCAAGGTGACATTTCTTATGTGTCTATACCAGAAAAGACAGAATCAGGCTACCCTATTTTCTGAGGCTTATCCCTACCTATAGTGAGAAAGGAGCAGGAAGAGAAGAGGCATCCAGGCCATGGTGGACAGCCTCCTGATCACCTCAGTGGAGCTGGGCTGCCCCAGGCCTCCCTTTTTCTTTCCCAACCTCTGTCAGAGGAGGGACTTTTCATGCAAATGACTACCCAGGCCCCACCTATGTCCTGGTATTGGAGCTCAGCTCACACTAGACTGAGGAAGATGAAGGTTTTCTTTATTCCTTGGATGAACCCTGAGAAAAAGCACCTGCTGAGACAAGACAATGATCCCACCTCAGGTGATTTTATCAGGCCAGAGGGAACAGTTACTTAGTTCTCATCAGTGAGCAAAGGGCCTAGCCCATAGGCCAGAACTTCTTTGAACTATCCTTACTGAGCATCTTGTGCAGGTGCTACCACATGGTCCCACAGGTCCCCATGGTCCAGAAACCTCAGAGCCCAGCTGTTTTCTTCCACTGACCAGGTCATTGTCTCTATTAGCACATGGATGATCTGATTCTCAGATTCTGGGATTCCATGATGTTGTGTATGTTAGTCATGTAGCTTCTTAGTGCCACAAAGAGTTCTGGTCTATGGGCAGTGCAAACATGTCGGAACTTTCAGAGTACATCCTAAAAAAAAAAATCTAGTGATGACTTGGGTTGTGACTCGCTGGTAGAATACTTGTCTGGCATGCATGAGGCCCTGGGTTTGATCCTCAGCACCACATATAAATAAATAAATAAATAAATAAATAAATAAATAAATAAATAAATAAATAAGATCTGTGACAACTAAGAAAAAAAAAAAACTAATGACCCACATATACCATTAGGTTCACAATCACAGACAAGGACACAGTTCAGTGGGTTCGATGGGTGTGAAGGAACTGTTTGCATGAGCAGTGTGGAACAGGAAATTTTAGGAATTTGCTTATTGTCTGTTCCAAAGATAGCAATTCAGCAAGTATTTAGAGGATTTTTTAAAAAAATAGTGGTATTGTAGTTATCTTTATTTTATGAAGTTTAAATTCCTAAGTTTGTAGTTTTCCGCATACTTGTATCATGTGTTTTTTGGTCAAGATTGTGTCTTCATTGACTTATAATCCGTTTACATTATATTATTTGCTACCTGTGAGCCTGAGCACCAGGCAGCACTAGGTGACTGATCCCAGGGCTGATAATCCCAAGGCTCCTCAGGTACATATGCAAACATCCTCTGGTGTCTATTCTTAGATATACTATCTTATAACATGGTAACCATTGAAGTTTAATATCCTTTTGGATGTAAAACATTTAACAACTAATGAATATAAATCAAATCCTATAGTTTAAAAACTTTTAATATTGTATAGATGAATTTCTAAATGATAATACCACTTAGCAGTTGAAATGGGGCAAAATTTGTACTTTTTAACTTAGTGCTTGACAAATTATCAAGGTAAATAAATCCCAAACACATAGAGTCCCAAGACTTAATCAGAACCCTGAGAACTGTCTTGGGATTCCTCTGGGTTTGGACCCTAGAGCCCCTCAGGGTCCACTAGGACTAAACTCCACCCTCTGCTCCAGAGAAGACACAAGTGGTGACACTGTCTAATCATTTAGTGTATTAAGGATGAGAAACCTGAGAGGAATCTGTTCACCCCTCAGTGCACACGACTGTCACCTACCCCAAGCATTCTCTGGCTTAGTGCCGCAATAGGGCTGAAGTGCCTACGACTCAGAGGCTGCTCTCAATGTCATTTCTGTAAGGACCTTCTCCTGCCTGGTTCCAGGGGACAAGGGTGAGGGACACAGGCATTTGCCAGCACAGCCTCCTACAGACCAGGTCCTCTGTCATGCTCAATGAGGGTCTCCAGGTGGACGATGGCCTCATCCACTTCCAGAAGACAAAGTCCTCTTCCTACCATGTGACCAGCTCTTCTTGTGTCCTCTCTACTTGCTCTGAGTAATGCAGGATGTCTGTGGAGGGAGTTGGTGTCTGTGATATTTGTTATGTTGGGCCTTTATTTATTGTTTCATTGATATGTCTATCCTTTTAACAGTACCACATGATTTTTGTATAGAAATATGACCTTTTAACATTATTGAGATATAATTGATATATAAAAATCTTTACCATTTCATGAATGCATTTTGATTAGTTTGGGCATATACATACATCACTGATAATAATTTTTAACAGCCAGGTTACTAAACATATCTTTTACTTCCAATACTGTTCTTGTGTTCCTGTGTGTGTGTGTGTGTGTTTTAAATTTACATCTTTAATTAGAATATCATGAGTTTTGAAAGAAAAATGAGACATATAAGAGAGATCCAGTTTGAGACTAAATACTAAGATACATGCTTAAAAATACAGTTTTTAAATATAATGTTCAGTGGGTTTTTTTGTCAAAGTGTGAAAACAACCGTGTCCTGTATGAAATAGCCTTGGAAGCTATTTTTTATAATGTTCAAACCCATCAAAAGATCCTTTCAAGAAATGGTATATCAAAAACCAGTACATGTATGGATCAGCCCTCTGCTTCGCTGTGTCCAAGTCCACGTGCTCCCTCTTCTGAGTTACACTGTGTTTAGTAATTGTTCAATGAACGCAAATTGAATAAATTCAGTCATTAGGGAAAGCAAGACTTTTCCCCTCACTGATGGCATTTCAAACATTCAGATCAAGCTAAGAAGGGGACTTTGTGATGATGTAGCTTTATTTTTCCCATTTTATTCATCTTATTCAAAATTGTTTTAGCTATGCATATTCCATTCTTTTTGTAACTTAGCATAATCTTTACAGGTACAAAAATATTTATGGGATGTTGATAGAAATTTTATTAAATGTGTACATCAACTTGAGAATTAATTTCTATGTTGAGTCTTGCAGTTCATGAACATAATACAGCTCTCCAGATATTTAGCTATTTTTCTTTAACTGCTTTTATCAGCATTGTGATGTTCTCAGGATGCACGATTTGTACAAGGTTTGCTTTTATTTTTGTTTTTTGTTTTGTTTTTAGATGCACCTCTATATTTTTCATTTTTGTGGAATTGTAACTGGTATTGTATGTTTTTATTTATTTACATGTTCACATTTTTATAGCTAGCATACTGAAATGCAAATCATAATTTGTATGCTTGTCTTGTATCCTGAAAATTTGCTGGACTCAATACCTATATGAATGTTCCTGCTGCTGTTTTGGATATACCCTTTTTGTGACAACCAGTTCAGCTGGTTGAATCAGCTTTCTACCCTTCAGGAACTTCTACCAGTTACTCTATGTAGGGCTTTTTCACCATGAATCTCTTCGCATTTCCCAGAAGAAAAAAGAGTGGGGAGAAAAGAAAAAGTGGGGGACGGGAGGCAGGGAGGGAGGGAGGGAGGGAGGGGGAGAGAGAGAGAGAGAGAGAGAGAGAGAGAGAGAGAGAGAGAGAGAGAGACAGAGAGACAGAGAGACAGAAGTACCAAGAATAAACTTGAGAATTGATTTTTTTTTTTCTATGGGAACAATTATATTCTCTGCAACAAGGCACAACTGCATTCATGATCATGGGGGTAAAGCATTCAGTTTTTCCTCAATATGTTAATGGTTGCTGTAGGTTTTATAGATAAGTTAAGGAAGTTTCTCTCTATTCCTAACTTGCTGAAAGGTTTTTATTTCTGTTTTGGTTGGTTTTCAAATCATGAATGATTATTGAATTTTG
Organism: Sciurus carolinensis; assembly: GCF_902686445.1. NCBI lineage: Eukaryota > Metazoa > Chordata > Mammalia > Rodentia > Sciuridae > Sciurus > Sciurus carolinensis. The sequence goes on along the minus strand of NC_062220.1, from coordinate 117,976,570 downwards.
TCAGTGATTTTAATTATGGATTCATAAGATCATGGAATTTTTATTAGCCTGTTATGATGACTATGATGATAGATAACATTGGTTGATTTTCAAATGTTGAACCAGACTTGCTTCCATCCAGTAAGACACAGTTGACCATGCTATGTGATTCTATTTATATATTGTTTAATATCATTTGATAAGAATTTAATGAATTTTATGTCTCTAATTCTAGGGATATTGGTCTGTATTTGTGTGTTTGTGTGTCTGCGTGTGTGTACTAGTTTTGTTTGCTTTGCATACAATGGTAATAGTAGCATCATAGAATGTGTGAGGGAGTGTTTCTTCCTCTTTGTTGTTCTACAAATGATTTTCTAGAATTATTAGTTCTTATTTAAACCATAATAGGATTCCCCAGGAAAAAAAAAGCTTGCACCTATAAATTTCTTTTATGTGAGGAGTTAATTTATAAATTCAATGATGTTTACACCTAGAAGACTGCTCAAATTCAGTGTACAGAATTTCAAATAGTGATTGTATTAGGTTTTGTTGTAAAGATTGGTCTATTTTGTCAAAGTATTTAAGTTGAAGGCAGTAGAGTTGTTCATAGGTTTTTTTTTTATTAGTTTATATGTTTGGAATATCTATAGTAATGTCACTTATTCCATTTCCAATATTGGTAATTTGTTTTTCTTCAATTTTGTTTTGGAGGTTCAGCACATTTACTGATCATTCTAAAGAAGCAAAATTTTTTTTCTGTTTTCAACTTCACTGATTTCTGGTATAATGTGTGATATGTCAATTCTTATGCTTACTTTTTCTCTATTTGCCCTTCATTTTCTAGATTCTTAAGATGATACCTTAGATTATTTATTTGAAATATTTTTTCCTTGGTTAATGTATACATTTAGGGCAATAAACTCCATTCTCAGTGCTGCTTTAGTCAGCACTGAGGCAAGTCAGGTGGTGGCAGAAAGAAAAGTTTTCTGCTTTATTCCCCAAATGGGAAGTTTGAGCTGCTCTTCATCATTAACTTTTAAGGGCTTCTCCTCTAATGAATGGATACATTTTTCTTAGTACATTTCTTAATCCTTATTTTATTTTCTCCTTCAATTTGGCATCTAGACATGTGAATCTCTTTTCATTTGTATTTTGAACTTACATGTTTAGATAAAATATGTATGTATATAAAACACTAAAGTTTGAAAATATGTATATTCATATGCATATATACATTTTTTCAAGTTGGAGGCACTTTATCTACAGTGACAGGGAATCACCTGTCTTTTCTGTACCTACCCAATTATTTCCTCAAGTGAGTAATCACTAGAGAAAAATCTAATACTATATTAGTACAATATTTATAGGTCATGAATAAACTATTTTATTTATGTGTTCTAGATGTTTTAAAAGGAATTAGCAATGATACAGTATTTTATAACACTGAGGGTACCTATTCAAGTTTGAACATGGCACATATCTCATTTTTACTCTAAAATTTTCACTTGTTCCATTTATTTTGAGGCAGGCCACTTTCCTTTTAAAAGTTTATTTTTCATGAGCAGATAACAAGCATAACATTTTTTTCTAGAAATATTCAGGAATGGTAGAAATGAATGAGGGTGATATTTCAAATCAAGAATGTGAACTCTATTTGTTCTTAATGTCAGATTTGTTTTTCAATTTGAAATTCTCACTCTTGACTATATTTGGGGTATATGGCTTTTCCTCTCATGTTTTTAAAAACAACAATAATGTGTGGGTTTGGATTTGAGTTTCTGAATAACACGTTCTTTTTTATTTATTCTTTTTAGTTATATATGGCAATAGGATTCATTTTGATATAATTATAAAAACATGGAATATAATTTATTCAAATTCAGTCTTCAGATCTTCTTGTACATGTATAAACACTATGGCAGCTATTGAATCCCATAGTTTAGATTGCACATTCATTCTGAAACTTCTATGACACTCTTATCACCTTGGTTTTGTGAGTACGTATATGTTTTTCTTGATTCTAAAAGCCATTAATCATGGTGAAAAGTTCTTGCTTTCATTCCTATAGAGTTTCACTATGGGGAACCCAAGTTGCTGTGTTAGAGGTATGTTAATATTAGCCTTTGAGTGTTGTCCTTCAAATTGACTAGTTAATATTTCTAAAAATTTTTTATTTAAAAAATTTCCCATGCTATGTCATATACAGCTATAATTTGTAGCTTTATTATTCAATTTATGCATATGGTTCTTCAACCAAGAATTTGCCTTTAAACTTCCCCTCATTTAAAAATATATATCACTTCCTATTATAGTCTTTACCCCTCAAGCTTCCCTTAAATAGGTATCCCCTGGAGGAAATGTGACAAGGTCTTTTGTAATTCAGATTTTGACATAGTTTAGGGCTTATGAATTAAATTTTTGGATTTCAGAAATTTGGAGTGAGTCAAGAATGATGGAGATGTTTTGAAGTATTTCATGCAAATAAAGTGTTCTTATATTTTTTTTTTGTACTTTTAAAGGGATAATTTTTTTTTATTGTAAACAAATGGGATACATGTTGTTTCTCTGTTTGTACATGGCGTAAAGGCATACCATTTGTGTAATCATAAATTTACATAGGGTAATGTTGTTTGATTCATTCTGTTATTTTTTTCCCTTCCCCCCTACCCCTCCCACCCCTCTTTTCCCTCTATACAGTCCTTCCTTCCTCCATTCTTGCCCCCCTCCCTAACCCTAACTCTAACCCTAACACTAATCCCTCCCACCCCCCATTATGTGTCATCATCCACTTATTAGCGATATTTGTCCTTTGGTTTTTTGAGATTGGCTTATCTCACTTAGCATGATATTCTCCAGTTTCATCCATTTGCCTGCAAATGCCATAATTTTATCATTCTTTATGGCTGAGTAATATTCCATTGTATATATACCACATTTTCTTTATCCATTCATCAATTGAAGGACATCTAGGTTGGTTCCACAATCTGGCTATTGTGAACTGAGCAGCTATGAACATTGATGTGGCTGTATCTCTGTAATATGCTGATTTTAAGTCCTTTGGGTATAGGCCAAGGAGTGGGATAGCTGGGTCAAATGGTGGTTCCATTCCAAGTTTTCTAAGGAGTCTCCACACTGCTTTCCAGAGTGGCTGCACTAATTTGCAGCCCCACCAGCAATGTATGAGTGTACCTTTCTCCCCACATCCTCGCCAACACCTGTTGTTGCTTGTATTCTTGATAATCACCATTCTAATTGGGGTGAGATGGAATCTTAGGGTGGTCTTGATTTGCATTTCTCTTATTACTAGTGATGTTGAACATTTTTCCATATGTTTGTTGATTGCTTGTAGATCTTCTTCTGTGAAGTGTCTATTCATTTCCTTAGCCCATTTGTTGATTGGATTATTTGTATTCTTGGTGTAGAGTTTTTTGAGTTCTTTATAGATTCTGGAGATTAGCGCTCTATCTGAAATATGATTGGCAAAGATTTTCTCCCACTCTGTAGGCTCTTTCTTCGCATTGCTGATAGTTTCCTTTGCTGAGAGAAAGCTTTTTAGTTTGAATCTATCCCAGTTATTAATTCTTGCTTTTATTTCTTGTGCTATGGGAGTCCTGTTGAGGAAGTCTGGTCCTAAGCCAACATGTTGAAGCTCTGGACCTATTTTTTCTTCTATAAGATGTAAGGTCTCTGGTCTGATTCCGAGATCCTTAATCCATTTTGAGTTTAGTTTCGTGCATGGTGAGAGATATGGGTTTAGTTTCATTCTGTTGCATATGGATTTCCAATTTTCCCAGCACCATTTGTTGAAGAGGCTATCTTTTCTCCATTGCATATTTTTGGCCCCTTTGTCTAGTATGAGAAAATTGTATTTATTTGGGTTTGTATCCGTGTCCTCTATTCTGTACCATTGATCCACCTTTCTATTTTGGTACCAATACCATGCCGTTTTTGTTACTATTGCTTTGTAGTAGAGTTGAAGTTCTGGTATTGCGATACCCCCTGCTTCACTCTTTCTGCCAAGGATTGCTTTAGCTATTCTGGGTTTTTAATTCTTCCAGATGAATTTCATAATTGCTTGCTCTATTTCTGTAAGGTACATCATTGGGATTTTAATTGGAATTGCATTGAATCTGTATAGAACTTTTGGTAGTATGGCCATTTTGACAATATTAATTCTTCCTATCCAAGAACATGGGAGATCTTTCCATCTTCTAAGGTTTTCTTTAATTTCTTTCTTTAGTGTTCTGTAGTTCTCATTGTAGAGATCTTTCACCTCTTTTGTGAGATTGATTCCCAAGTATTGCTTTAAAAAGATGTGTTAAGAGAGCTGGGCTGGGGATGTGGTTCAGTGGCAGACTGCTTGCCTAGCATGCACAAGGCCCTGTGTTGAATCCCCCGCACCACAAAAAGGGAGGAAAAAGATGTGTTAATGATGATACTTTTTCACAGGTTTTAGAACACTAGACTTTTTAATTGATAATGCTGCTTCATTTAGTATACTGGAATTCCTTGGGCCAAGGTATCTGTTTTGTTAGCTTTTTGTGTGCTGTGACCAAAAGACCCAACAAGAACAGTTTTAGAAGATGAAAAGTTTATTTGATGTTCATGGTTTCAGAGGTCTCAGTCCATAGATGACCATCTCCATTGCTCTGTGTCTAAGGTAAGGCAGAACATTATAGTGGAAGGGTGTGGAGGAGGAAAGCAGCTCAGGACATGACAATCAGGAAGCAGAGAGAGAACTCTTTCTCACCATGGACAAAAGATAAACCCTAAAGGTATTTCTCACTGACCCACCTTCTCCAGCCATACCCTACCTACTTAAAATTACCACCAAGTTAATCCCTATCAGGAGATTAATGATTAGGTTGACTCTCATAACCCAATCATTTCACCTCTAAACTTTCTTGCATTGTCTCACACATGAACTTTTGGGGGATACTTAATATCTAATTAGTATCTTAATAATAATCTTAATATCTAAATTATAATATCATCCTTGACTATATTCATGCAACTGCAACAGTCTGGAGAGAACAATGCTGCCTTTTTTGTGGAGTGCACACAGATTGTGTACTCAGGCGGACACAAGCAGCATCTTTTTAAAAATATATTTTTAGTTGTTGATGGACCTTTATTTTATTTATTTATGTGTGGTGCTGAGAATCAAACCTAATGCCTCACACATGCTAGGCAAGTGCTCTGGCTGAACCACAACCCTAGTCCACAGGCAGCATTTTTGAAACTTTTTTCTGATTCCTTCAAACCTGAGTTGGGGTGAAATTATAGTGCCTGCTTTTAAGCCATGCAGGCATATGTCATAGAGAAAGAAAAATGACCTGGAAATTTGGAATCCAGGGCTTTGGTGTCTGAGTCATGTTAAGCTGTGAGATCTAAGGCAGAACATTTCACCCATAAATAACCTTCCTGAGCATCTACACTGTCTACATTACATACATTAAATCATTTAACTCTCACTGCAGAAATATGTCCTGGTTTATTGACTATCCCCATTTTCTAGATGGAAAAAAAGATACAGATGAATGTACCAAGCTCATATGCTCCTGAGTAAAGGAACCAAGATGGGAACTCAGACATGTGGTCCCCAATGTCTTTAAACTACTGACCTGTGCTTCCCGTTTAACTGTGGGATCACTACACTATACAAGGGATGTACATCATCTGTGTAAGTGTCTAAAATTAGCCTAGTCTGTAGAAATCCTCTACATTACCCCACATTATAAGGCAGTGTCAGAGGTCACATACTCCAGGGCAAGTATTACCATACTAGTATCATAGACTTCATCATAGTCATTATGTGAAAAGCACATAGAAAGCCCTGGTGCTTTTAGTCATTTCATAGATTCTCAGAGTTAGGACACATTTTGGGGGGCAACCAGTCAAGTTCCATTAGTGCTGGGTCACTCCTCAGTACCAGTCCCAAAGCTGATAAGAAATGGTGAGATCCTTTGGGGATATTTGATGCCAATATAATAAGTGTTGAAATACTATGAGCTCCATAACCTGTGGACAGTGACAGGTTAGCCTGGAGTATAAATCTTTTTGCATCCATGGGGCTAGATTTCCATTATGCTTTATCCCCCTGTTGGTTGAAAATAGCCTCCTCACACAGTGCATACAAACACATGGAATAGACGAGACGAGAAGGCGAAATACATGATTTACAGTGGTTATTTTTAAAATGTAATAATGTCAGTTCTTTCTACTCTTCAGTAATTTATTATGTTTACAATAAGGGATCAGTGATGAAATATATTTTTATCTTGTGCCTGATATTAAATCCATTTTCCTAATAAAATGTGTACATCATCCAGCAGAAAATCCTATATAATGAATGAAAATGCAGAATCAGCATGTGGATCTGTGAAGATTGAAATAGGCTTGGTAGATGTCAAAAAAGTGGCAATTCTACTAGGCAAATAAATGGTCTGAAGAAGTGATGGGACTGTCATTTAATCATAAGATTTTAGTTTATATTCAGTTGGAGATAATTTCATGTTGCTTTAGGCAATTACCTGAAAAGCCAAAGACTCTATTTGTCATTTCCCTTTTGGGATTTTCTTTGCTTTCCTTTTTCCATCAAGGAGAATGGTCCAATAGGAGCTCAGTTCATGCTTGTTAATCACCTACATTATTCTAGTCCTTTGTCCATATCAAGCACAGTTCCTGGAGTAGTTAATGAGAAGGACCACAGATGAGCTTACAATTATTCTGTGTCCTTCTGATTTTCTCAGATGAGGAGGAACTTCTCAAGGAGGAGGCAAAACCTGGCCCAAGGTAAGATCACCTTTCTTTGTCTAAGATAGAAATGTTGCTTTTCTGGATCTTTTTTCCAGTTGATATCAAATATGAAAAATAAAATGGATCATGTATATTAAAGGTGTTACAATGTTTTTTTTAGGAGGAGAAGATAGAGTCTTACCAATTGAATCCCTGATTCAAAAAAGCATACAAAATTGGTAGTGTCAGGTTGTATGCTGTATGTTAGGTGGACTATTCTTCTGAAGTAAATCTTCCTCTTTAGATTAAGAGTTTTAAAATTTTTCACTCAAAAGTTAACTTGTCAAATATATCATCCATGAAGAGCTTGTATGTTTTCCATAAGTGCCTTTATGGTTTAGATCTGGAATATCCCCTGTAAACTCATTTGTTGAAATGTGATCCCCAGTGCATGAATGTCCAGGGGTGGGGCTTTGGGGAAGTGATTGGAACACAAGGAATATAACCTCACCAGTAGATAAATCCATTTGATAAAGTTTCTCTACCCTAAAAATTCTAGTTCTGCCTTATCACTGGGTATAACCAGTATATGATTCATCTGAAGATACTGTAGAAATTCAATAATTAGTTTGAATAAAGGAATAGTAGCTGTAGGTTATTATGTGTCCCAGAATAATTGTATATTATTCTATAAAAGAAAAATATGAAGAGGTTTAGCAGTATTTTTTTAATATGCGAGATTTTTAATTTACCTAGTCAATTGGTAGTGCTATAACCACAGAATTTTAGAAAGTGCATTAAAAGTCAAGTTTGGGTCTCATTTAATGGTAGATAGCATTTCCAGCTAGTGCCTAAAATTACCTGATTTCTGAACATTAGTGGTTTATATCTTCTCCCTGAAAATTTGATGCCAGATTATTACCATTAAATTAGTAAACTTTTTTAATCTAGAAGAGGTTTCAATTGATATAAAAATTGGATAAGTAATACAAGTTCCCATGCCTACTCCTTACACCATGGTCAGAGTCATCTCCATTATTAGCATCTTTGATTAATTAGGTACACGTGCTAATTTTTTTTTTCTGGTACTGGGAATTAAACTGAGGGCTTCACACATGCTAGATAAGAACTCTACCACTGAGCTGTATCTTCAGTCTTTTTATTTATTTATTTATTTTTGAGATAGCATCTTGCTAAGTTGCCTAGGCTGGCCTTGAACTTGGGCCTTTTTGCTAAAGCCTGCCGAGTCACTGGGTTTTTAGCCTTTCACCATCATTGCCTGGCCTTTTGCTATGATTAATGAACACAAATTGATACATTATTTTTATCTTTATGTTTCCCTCTTTGTGTGTGTATATTTCTGATTTTAATATATTCATATTGTCATTGTTCACCATTACAGTCTATAGAGAATAATTTCTCTACTCTAAATATCTCTTGTTCTTCACTAATCTCTTTCCCTTTACCTAAAGCCCCTGGAAACTCTTGATATTTTTACCATATCTACAGTTTTGTCTTTTCCAGAATGTCATCTAGTTGGAATCATAGATCATGTAGCTTTTTCACATTAACCTGCTTCACTAATCAGTATATATTTAAGGTTTCTTTGTGTCTTTGTCATCACATGAGAGCTCACTCCTTTAAACAGACACTACTGTACAAATGAACTAAAAGATGTCTGTCCATTCACCTTTTGATGGACATTATGTTTCCTTCCAGTTTGGGTGACTGTAGGTAAGGCTGCTGTGCAAAAATTTATATTCCTGCAAAAATTTTTTGCGTGGATATAACTTTTCATCTCAACTGGATAAATGCCTAGGAGCACAGATAATTGCATGATATAGTTAACAGATGTTTTTATTAATAAGAATTTAGAAGGGTTCATCAATTAAATTTTTGGGCCTTGGAATGTTATTAATATTGATTCAGTTTGTTTACTAAATATAGGCTCATTCAGATTATCTCCTCTGCTGTGAGCTTTGGAAGATTAAATCCTTTAAGGAATTATACATTTCATCTGGCTACCAAACTATGGCATAGACATAAACATAAAATGTTTTCTTAAACATTTGATAAACTTATTAAAGACTAGGTGACATATAACATAAGTATGGCCATGGATTGGCTATGTAAGAGCTGTAACAATAACTTCAAGGTCAGTAGCATCAAGGAAAAGGAATCATATACTTTTTTTATGCTTTCAGTATCCATGGGCTCAGTAATTCTGGCCTCTCATTCATTTAGTATGAGTAATTTGAGTGTCTTCTCTCTTTCTTAGGTTGGAAAACCTGGATAGAAGTTTATCAATTGTGTTGATCCTTTCAAAAAACCAGATATTAGTTTCATTACTTTTCTAATAATTTTTAAAAATTTCATAGACTTAAAAAAAGTTGTATTTCTTTTTTATTGATTTATTTTAATTGGTGCATTAAACTTATACATAGGATCATTGTGATGTATTCATACATGCACATGACATGGTTTGGTTAATTTTATTGCTGTTCTGCCCCTTTCCAATCCCCCTTGTTCCCTTTTCACTACTCCACTGTTCTCTCTTATTTTCATGAGACCTCAACTTGTTTAAATCCCTTATTTCTCTCTAGCTTCCACATATAAGAGAAAACATGCAACCCTTAACTTTTTGAGTATGACTTGTTTCACTCAGCATTATATTCTCCAGTTCTATGCATTTACCAGCAAGTGACATGATTTTATTTTTCCTTATGACCCAGTAAAACTCCATTGTGTTTATGTAACACATTTTCTTTATCCAGTTGTCTATTGAGGTCTACCTAGTATGATTCCATATTGTGGCTATTGTGAATTGTGCTTATATAAACATTGATATGCATGTATAACTATAGTATGCTGATTTTAGTACTTTTAGATAAATACCAAAGAGTTCGAGATAGCTGGATCATACTGGGGGTCCATTACTAGTCTTTTGAGGAATCTCCATACTCATTTCCAAAGTGGTTGTACTAACATGCAGCCCCACCAACATAGTATAAGTGTACTTTCTTCTTCACATCCTCATCAGCATTTATTATTACTTATATTTTTGAGGATTTCCATTCTGACTGGAGCGAGAGGAAATCTCAGTATAGTTTTTTTTTTATTAAAATTTTTTTTATTTTTATAGACACATTTTGATTCATTTTACACAAATGGGGTACAGCTTTTCATTTCTATTGTTGTACACACTGTATATTCACACCAGTCATGTAATCATACATATATATAGGGAAATACTGTCTGTTTCATTCTACTATTTTTCCATTCCCACCCCCTCCCACCCCTTCTTCCTCTGTACTATCCAAAGTTCTTCATTCTTCTCTTCCCCGTACCCCCCCATCATTATATATTGTCATGCACTTATCAGAGAAAACATTCAGCTTTGGTTTTTGGGGCTTGACCTATTTCACTTAGCATGATATTTTCCAACTTCATTCATTTACCAGAAAATGCCATAATTTTACTATTCTTTACGGCTGAGTAATATTCCATTGTGTATGTATACACCACAGTTTCTTTATCCATTCATCAATTGAAGGGCATCTAGGTTGGTTCCACAATCTAGCGATTGTGAATTGAGCTGCTATGAACATTGATGTGACTGCATCTCTATAGTATGCTGATTTTAAGTCCTTTGGGTATAAACTGGGAAGTGGGATAGCTGGGTCAAATGGTGTGTCCATTCCAAGTTTTCTAAGGAATCTCCATACTGCTTTCCAGAGTGACTGTACCAATTTGAAAGTCCACCAGCAATGTATGAATGTGCCTTTTCCCCCACATCCATGCCAACACTTATTTCTTGTGTTCTTGATATTAGTTATTCTAATTGAAGTTAGGTGAAATCTTAGGGTGGTTTTAATTTGCATTCCTCTAATTCCCAGGGATGATGAGCACTTTTTCATATATTTGTTGATCACCTGTGTATCTTCTTCTGTGAAGTGTCTGCCCAGTTCCTTAGCCCATTTATTGATTGGGTTCTTTGTATTTTGGGTGTAAAGTTTTTTAAGTTCTTTATAAACCTTGGAGATGAGTGCTCTGTCTGAAGTGTGTGTGGAAAAGATTTTCTCCCACTCCATAGGCTCTCTTTTTCACATTATTAATTTTTTCCTGTGCTAAGAAAAACTTTTAGTTTGAATCTATCCCATTTATTGATTCTTGCTTTTATTTCTTGCGCTTTGGGGGTCTTGTTAAGGAAGTCTAGTCCTAAGCCAACATGATAGAGATTCAGGCCTACTTTTTCTTCTATTTGGTGAAGGGTCTCAGGTCTAATTCCTAGATCCTTGATCCATTTTGAGTTTTGTACAGGGTGAGAGATAGGGGTTTGCTTTCATTTTACTGCATATGGATTTCCAGTTTTCCCACCACCATTTGTTGAAGAGGTTATCTTTTCTCCATTGTAAGTTTTTGGCACCCTTGTCTAATATGAGGTTACTGTACTTATGTGGGTATGTCTCCGTGTCTTCTATCCTGTACCATTGGTCTACCTGTCTATTTTGGTGCCAGTACTAACCTGTTTTTGTTACTATTGCCCAATAGTAGAGTTTAAGATCTGGTATAGTGATACCTCCTGTATCACTCTTCCTGCCCAGGATTGCTTCGGCTATTCTGGGTCTTTTGTTCTTCCAGATGAATTTCATAATTGCTTTTTCTGTTTCTATGAGAAATGTCATAGGAATTTTAATTGTGTTAAATCTGTACAGTGCCTTTGGAAGTATGGCCAGTTTGATAATATTAATTTTGTCTATCCAAGAACATGGGAGATCTTTCCATCTTCTAAGGTCTTCCTCAATTTCTTTCTTCAATGATTTGTAGTTTTCATTGTAGAGATATTTTACCTCTTTGGTTAGATTGATTCCCAAGTATTTTATTTTATTTTATTTTTGAGGCTATTGAGAATGGAGTTGCTTTCCTCATTTCCCTTTCAGATATTTCATCACTTATGTATAAAAATGCTTTAGGTTTATGCATGTTGATTTTATAACCTGCTATTTTGCCAAATTCAATGATGAGGTTTAGAAGTTTTTTGGAGGAGTTTTTTGGATCCTCTAAATATAGATTCATGTCATCAGCAAATAGTGACAGCTTAAGTTCCTCTTTTCCTGTTCATATTCCTTTAATTTCTTTAGTCTGTCTAATTGCTCTGGTTAGTATTTCCAGGATGATGTTGAATAGAAGTGGTGAAAGAGGGCGTCCCTGTCTTGTTTACATTTTTACAGGGAATGGTTTCAATTTTTCTCCATTAAGAATGATGTTGGCCGTGGGCTTAGCATAAATAGCCTTTACAATGTTGAGGTATGTTCCTACTATCCCTATTTTTTCTAGTATTTTGAGCATGAAGGGATATTGTATTTTGTCAAGCGCTTTTTCTGCATCAATAGAAATAACCATATGATTCTTATCCTTAAGTCTATTGACATGATAGAGTACGTTTATTGATTTACGGATGTTAAACCATCCTCGCATTCCAGGGATGAACTCCACTTGATTGTGGTGCACAATTTTCTTAATATGTTTTTGGATACAGTTTGCCAGTATTTTGCTAAGGATCTTTGCATCTATATTTATCAAGGACATTGGTCTAAAATTTTCTTTCCTTGATGTGTCTTTGCCTGGTTTGGTATGAAGGTGATATTAGCTTCATAGAATGAGTTTGGTAGGGTTCCCTCCTTTTCTATTTCCTGGAATACTTTGAGAAATATTGGAATGAGTTCTTCTTTGAAGGTCTTGTAGAAGTCAGCTGAGAATCCTTCTAGTCCTGGGCTTTTCTTGGATGATAGGCTTTTGATGGCTTCTTCTATTTCATTGCTTGATATTGATCTGTTTAAATTGTGTATGTCCTTCTGGTTCAGTTTGGGAGGAGCATGTCTCTAGAAATCTGTCAATGTCTTCGGTATTTTCTATTTTGTTGAAATATAGATTTTCAAAGTAGCTTCTCCTTGTGTTATGTATTTCAGTGGTGTCTGTTATAATATTTCCATTTTTATCACAAATTTTAGTAATTTGAGTTTTCTCTCTCTTTCTCTTTGTTAGTGTGGCTAAGAATTTGTCTATTTTGTTTACTTTTTCAAAGAACCAACTTTTTGTTTTGTCAATTTTTTGAATTGTTTCTTTTGTTTGAATTTCATTGATTTCAGCTCTGATTTTAATTATTTCCTGTCTTCTACTACTTTTGGTGTTGTTCTGTTCTTCTTTTTCTAGGACTTTGAATTTAATGTTAGGTCATTTAGTTGTTGACTTTTTGTTCTTTTCTTGAATGCGCTCTATGCAATGAATTTTCCTCTTAGTACTGTTTTCATAGTGTCCCAGAGATTTTGATATGTTGTATTGCCGTTCTCATTGACCTCTAAGAATTTTTTTATCTCCTCCCTAATGTTTTCTGTTGTCCATGCTTCATTCAATAGCATATTATTTAGTCTCCAGGCGTTGGAGTAATTTCTGTTTTTTATTTTGTCATTGATTTCTAATTTCATTGCATTATGATCTGATAGAACACAAGGCAATATCTCTGTTTTTTTGCATTTCCTAAGGGCTACTTTGTGGCATGACATATGGTCTATTTTAGAGAAGGTTCCATGTGCTGTTGAGAAGAAAGTGTATTCGCTTGTTGGTGGATGGAATATTCTATATATGTCTATTAAGTCTAGGTTATTGATTGTGTTATTGAGTTCTGTGTTTTGTTTGTTTGGTTTTTGTTTTGAAGATCTATCCAGTGGTGAGAGCGGTGTGTTAAAGTCACCCAGAATTATTGTGTTGTGGTCTACTTGAGTCCTGGAATTGAGAAGGATTTGTTTGATGTACATGGATGCACCATTGTTTGGGGCATAAATATTTATAATCGTTATGTCTTCCTGATTTATGGTTTCCATAAGCAGTATGAAATGTCCTTCTTTATCCCTTCTGAGTAACTTTGGCTTGATGTCCACATTATCTGATATAAGAATGGAAACCCCTGCTTTTTTACTGAGTCTGTGTGTGTGAGATAGGTTTTTTCCCATCCTTTCACCTTTAGTCTGTGGATGTCTTTTTCTATGAGATGAGTCTCTTGAAGGCAGTATATTGTCTGGTCTTTCTTTTTAATCCATTCTGCCAGTCTATGTCTTTTGATTGATGAATTTAGGCCATTAACGTTCAGGGTTATTATTGAGATGTGATTTGTATTCCCAGTCATTTGGGCTTATTTTTGGTTTTTAACTTGACTTGGTTTCTCCTTTGATTGGTTTTTCCTTTAAGGTAGTTCCTCCCTTTGCTGACCTACATTGTTGTTTATCATTTCCTCCTCATGGAATATTTTATTGAGAACATTCTGTAGCGCAGGCTTTCTATTCATAAATTCTTTTAATTTTTATTTTTCATGGAAGGATTTTATTTCATTTTCAAATCTGAAGGTTAGTTTTGCTGGGTATGATTCTTGGTTGGCAACCATGTTCTTTCAGATTGAAATATGTTGTTCCAGGTCCTTTTAGCTTTTAGGGTCTGGGCTGAGAAATCTGCTGAAATCCGTATTGTTTTCCCCCATATGTAATCTGATGCTTTTCTCTCACAGCCTTCAAAATCCTACCTTTATTTTGAATGTTAGGCATTTTCATTATAATGTGCCTTGTTGTGGATCTGTTGTGATTTTGTGCGTTTGGTGTTTTTGTATTTGATTTTCCATTTCATTCTTCAGGTTTGGGAAATTTTCTGATATTATTTCATTGAATAGGTTGTTCATTCCTTTGGCTTGTATCTCTGTGCCTTCTTCAATCCCGATAATTCTTAAATTTGGTCTTTTTATGATGTCCCATAGTTCTTGGATATTCTGTTCATGATTTCTTACCATCTTCTCTGTTTGGGCAACTTTCTTTTCTTTTCTTTTTTTTTTTGGTTGATCTTTTACTTTTAATAGTAAATGAACTTATGAACTTTGTCTTTGACCCAAGGATCCTAGATTACACACACACACAGACACACAACACACACAATAATTATACATAAATATAGATGCATACATATGAACATACATGAATAACTATGCATAAGAACAAATATTTATAACCTATACATTTATTCCCCAGGTGGCTTCTCCCTTTAGTCTGGTTCATACAAAAATGAGCCATACACCCAATTATTTGATGCTCAAGCACTTCAGTCAGCAGGTCTGAGAGCAGGAGAAGGTCAGTGGCATGGGCCAGAAACAGAGACTAAGATGACCAACTTAGTAGGGGTGTGGTTTGTATCTCATTTCAGAGATCACTTCTCGAGTTTGGAGGATCCTTTCCTCTGTTATATCTGTACTCAGTCTGGCTTCGGTTACTTTGTGTTTCTTTTATAAAAGGAATTTAAGTTATTCTTGAAAGAGTAAACTATGTCTTAAAGTTCGTGAAAATTGTATCTGTGCTAAAGTGGTCTTGCTTCCTAGAAATTTCCAGGCCCAGGTTGCATCTACTGTGAAATGACAGTATGGGGCTCCCAAGATGCTTTCAGTGGGTCTTGTGGCCTTTATTAATCTTATGGATGCAATATGTTTCTAATAGTGTATTATACATGTATTATACATCCTTGTTGGGCAACTTTATTTTCAATATTAAATATTTTGTCTTCATTGTCTGAGGTTCTGTCTTCCAAGTGGTCTAATCTGTTGGTGATGCTTTCCAGTGAGTTTTTCATTTGGTTTATTGTTTCATGCATTTCAAGCATTTTCATTTGTTTTTTGTTTTTGTTTTTGAGACTCTCTATCTTTGCTGAAATTATCTTTTGCTTCCTGCAAGTTGTTCTTTCAACTGCTTCTTGGTATGATCATTCATTGCCTGCATGTGCTCTCTTAACTCATCCTTTGCTTCAAATCATCTTAATCATGTGTAATCTAAAGTCCTTTTCTGAAATTTCTTCTACCATGCTGTCACTGGTTTCTATTAATATGTAATCTAGGTTTGTTTGGATCATTTTCTTCCCTTGTTTTTTCATGTTGTTCGTGTATCTTCCCCTCTAGCAGTACAGATCTGGGGTATTGCAGTCCCCCCCCCCATAGGCCTATAGTGACCTTATAGGTTTCCAAAACCTTTTCTTTAAGGGGGAGATCAATATTTTAGCAGTGCCCAGTTCAGACAGTATGCAACCCTAGACCAACTAGCCTCAATGAGGACATTAACAACATTGTCAAAATAAACAGAATGAGTTCAATTATTATCTTCAGTATAACAAATAGATTTGCAGTAAGGTCTGCAGTTTCTAATGGTGGACAAAGAGGATGTGGATGTGTATAGGATGTAGCTGTTATGGGATAAGAAAAGAATATATAGAAGTTCTAGATAACAGAAAGAGTGAGAGTGTAATCAAAAGAAGTTGGTTGTTAGCATGTGAAAAGTGAGAAAGAGACTCTGAGGGAAGAGGTAGACAAAAGGAAAAGAGAGCAAGAAAAGTAAAAAAAAAAACAAAAATTTTCAGTAAGGAGTAAAAAGAAAATCTACACTACAACAGTCATATAGTATTCAAACCTCCCAGTCTTCAGTAGCCTGATGTATGAGAAGTACCAGACAATGAGCTTCCAGTCTCCAGCAGGAGCCTCAGGATGGGATTTACCCCACCTAAAGATGGAAGATACAGCTTTCAGGTTTATCCAAGATGGCCCTTATGGCTTCCAAATGTGTTGGCAAATGGGGAGCTGCAGCTCGGGGTGTGGATGTGGTCTATTGGAGGTCCTGGAGGCGGGGTGCGGTTGGTCAGCCAGTGGTCCTGGAGGTGAGTGTGGATGGTCTGGTTGCGGGATTCTGGAGGCGGGTGCAGTCAGTTGGTCTGGGGATCCTGGTGGCGGGGAGCAGTCAGTCTATGTGAGGGCCCCTGAGGCAGGGAGTGATGGGTCAGGCTGAGGGATCCTGGTGACAGGGCTCAGTTATTCTGGCCAGGGGTCCTATGGGGCCTGGCTGTTGTCTCAAAATCGCAGCAGCCACGTGTAACCAAACCTGCAGGTACTGTGACAGTGAACTTCCAGGCCTCAGCAGGCAGTTTGTGCTCCACTGGGTGTCTGTTGTCAGTTAGGTGACTGCTGTCAGATGATTGGGAGGTGAACCTCCGGCGGTGGGTGATGGGTAGGTGAAAGGCAGGCGATGGACAGG
This sequence comes from Sciurus carolinensis, assembly GCF_902686445.1. Classification (NCBI taxonomy): domain Eukaryota; kingdom Metazoa; phylum Chordata; class Mammalia; order Rodentia; family Sciuridae; genus Sciurus; species Sciurus carolinensis. The sequence continues at coordinate 117,959,747 of NC_062220.1, read as the reverse complement.
CAAGAGGCAGGCAAATGGTGGATGATAGGCGCCTGACAGTGAGCAATCTGCACTCAAAAAGGTGTAGATATGCAGGGTATTGCAGTAGACAAATGGGAGGATCAATAAGTAGCAAAAACTGCCTCATCAAGAAACAGGTATATTCTGCTTGAAACCTGAGTTACAGAGTGACAAGGAACACAGCCTCCTTCTAGTCTGCCATCTTGGATCCTCCCTCAGTACAGTTTTGAGTTGCATTTCTCTGATTGTTAAAGATGTTGAACATTTTTTAATATATTTTTGTCCACTTGAATTTCTTCTTTTGAAAGTGTCTGTTTAGTTCTTTTTCCCATTTATTTCTTGGTGTGTGCATGTGTGTGAGTTCTTTATATATTCTGGTTATTAATCTATTGTTGGAAAAGTAGCTGGCAAGATTTATTCCCTTTCTGTAGGCTGTCTCTACATGCTCATGTTTCCTTTGCTGTGCAGAAGCATTTTAATTTGAAAGAATCTCATGTATTAATTTTTGGTTTTATTGATTGAACTTTAGGAGCCTTATTAAGGAAATTGGTGCCTGCTCCAGTATGTTGGAGGGTTGACCTTATGTTTTTTTCTGGCAGTTGAACTGTTTCTGGTCTAATTTCTAGGTTTTTGTTCCACTTAGAGTTGATTTTTGTTCAGAGTGAGAGATAGGGATTTAGTTTCATTTTTCTACATAAGAATATCCAGTTGACTGTTTCTGTAGGTTTATCTGTGTTTTCTATTCTGTTCCATTGGTCTTCACATGTCAATACCATGCTAGTTTTGTAACTGTAGCTCTGTAGAATAATTTGAGATCAGGTCTCTTGTGATGCCTCCTGCATCATTCTTTTTTGTGGGGGTTGGTACCAGGGTTTGAACTTAGGGGCACTCGACCACTGAGCCACATCCTCAGCCCTATTTTTTTTTTTTTTTTTTAGAGACAAGGTCTCACTGAGTTGCTTAGTACCTTGCTTTTGCTGAGACTAGATTTGAACTAACAATCCTCCTGCCTCAGCCTCCTGAGCCTCTAGGATTATAGGCATGCACCACTGAGCCCGGCTCCTGTCATTCTTTTTTATTTATTTATTTATTTATTTTTTAGTTGTAGATGGACACAAATATAAATTTTTTTACATGTTTTTATTTTATTTCTATATTTTTAGGTGGTGCTGAGGATTGAATCTAGAGCCTCACACATGCTAGGCAAATGCTCCACCACAGAGCCACAACCCCAGCCCTCCTGTATCATTCTTATTGCAATGATTTTTTGCTGTTCTGGGTCTTTTCTTCCATAGGAATTTTAGGGCTGTTTTTTCTAGTTCTATGAAGAATGTCAATGAAATTTTGATGGAGATTGCTTTAAATCTGTATATTGATTTTGGTAATATGGCCATTTTGACAATGTAATTCTAGGTGTTCAAGAACATAGGAAGTCTTTCCATCTTCTGAGGTCCTCATCAATTTATTTATTCAGTGTTCTATAATTTTCACTGTAGTGGTCTTTCACCTCAATTCCTTGGTTAGATTTATTCTCAAAGTTGTTTTTTTTTTTTGTTCTAATTAATTATACATGACAGCCGAATGCATTTTGATTCATTGTATACAAATGGAGCACAACTTTTCATTTCTCTGGTTGTACATGATATAAAGTCATATCATTTGTGCAGTCATACATGTCCATCTCATTTCACCATCTTTCCCACACTCGTGTCCCCTCCCCTCGCCTCCTTCCCCTCTGTCCAAATCAAAGTTCCTTGATTTTTCCCTTGCCTCCCTCCACCTTTTTGGATCAGTTATCCACATATCAGAGACAACATTTGCTTTGGTTTTTTGGGATTAACATATTTCACTTAGCATGATATTCTCCAATTCCATCCATTTACCTGCAAATGCCATAATTTTATTCTTCTTTAAGGCTGTATAATATTCCATTGTGTATATATACCACAGTTTCTTTATCCCTTCATCTATTGAAGGGCATCTAGGTTGGTTCCACAGTTTAGCTATTGTGAATTGAGTTGCTATAAACATTGATGTGGCTGCATTGCTGTAGTATGCTGATTTTAATTCCTTTGGATATAGATTGAGGAGTCGGATAGCTGGGTGGTTCCATTCCAAGTTTTCTAAGGAATCTCCATACTGCTTTCCCTAGTGGTTGCATCAATTTTCATTCCCACCAGCAATGTATGGGTATACCTTTTCCCCCATATCCTTGTCAACACTTATTCTTGCTTATATTCTTGATAATTGCCATTCTGACTAGAGATGAAATCTTAGTTTTGATTTGCATTTCTCTAATTATTAGAGACGTTGAACATTTCTTCATATATTTGTTGATTGATTATATATCCTCTTCTGTGAAGTGTCTGCTCAGTTCCTTAGCCCATTTATTGATTGGGTTATTTGTTTTTCTGGTGTTTTTTGAGTTCTTTATACATCCTGAAGATTAGTGCTGTATCTGATGTGCATGTGGTAGGATTTTCTCCTATTTTATAAGGCTTTCTCCTCATGTTACTGATTGTTTCCTTTGTTGAGAAGAAGCTTTTTAGTTTGAATCCATCTCATTTATTGATTCTTGATTTCATTTCTTACATTTTCGGAGTCTTGTTAAGGAAGTCTGGTTCTAAGCCCACATGGTGAAGATTTGGGCCTACTTTTTCTTCTATTAGGTGCAGCATCTCTAGTCTAATTCCGAAGTCCTTGTGTAGGGATTTCAGGTCAGTCAGTGTACAGAGGAGCAAATGTCCTTCAAGTCAGGCAAACTTCTCAGGACAAAAGCTGCTCTGTTCAAATGGCTTAGAAATGCTTTGCAACTCTTCTGTCCTTGAGACCTGGAGACATTATCTTGTTATAATAACCTTTGGTAGTAGTGAACTTTGAGAAGCAATCAAGTTATATGATTTGCACATGTGCAAAGCTACCTATGTAACCTAGTGTAACTTGATATGACCCTGGAATAGATAATAAAACTGAACTGGCTTTACCATGGAAGCCACTTCTTACTCTTTGCCATTCTGTGTGCCTGCTTCTTTATTAGCTGTCCCCTTAACCCTTATAGCTGGACCCCAACTAACCTTTACATCCTTGATCCACTTTGACTTGAGTTTTGTGCTGGGTGAGAGACAGGGGTTTAATTTCATTTTTCTGAATATGGATTTCCAGTTTTCCCAGCACCATTTGATAAAGAGCTATCTTTTCTCCAATGTATGTTTTGGCACCTTTGTCTAGTATGAGATACCTGTATTTATGTGGGTTCTTCTGTGTCTTCTATTCTGTATCATTGGCCCACATGTCTATTTTGGTGCCAATTCCATGCTGTTTTTGTTACTATAGCTCCGTAGTATAGTTTAAGTACTGGTATTGTGATGCCTCCTACCTCACTTTTCTTTCTAAGGATTGCTTTGACTATTCTAAGGATTTCTTTGTCCTGAGAAGTTTGCTTGACTTGAAGGACTTTTGCTCCTCTGTCTCTTATTTTTCCAAATGAATTTCATAATTGCTTTCTCTATTTCCATGAGGAAAGATGTTGGTATTTTAATTGGAATTGCATTGAATCTGTATAGCGCTTTTGGTAGTATGGCCATTTCGCCAATATTAATTCTGCCTATCAAAGAACATGGGGAGTCTTTCCATCTTCTAAGGTTTTCTTCAGTTTCTTTCTTCAGTGATTTATAATTTTCACTGTAGTGGTCTTTCACCTTAATTCCTTGGTTAGATTTATTCTCAAGGTTCTTGATTTTTTTTTTTTTGCTTGTTTTTTTGAAACTGTCCTTGATGGATATTTTCCTGATTTGTTTCTCAGCACACACATTATTGGAATATAGGAAAGGTTTTGATTTTCCTTTGTTGATCATATATCCTACTAGTTTGCCGAGTTTATCAGCTCGAGAAGATTTTGATGGAGAATTTTGGGTCTTCTTAGTATGGAATCATGTCAGCAAAAAGGGATTATTCAATTTATTCTTTTGCTATTTTTATTCCTTTAATTTTCTTCTTTTGCCTTATTTCTCTGGCTAAACTCTCAATAATTATATTGAATAGGAGTGGCGATGGTGGACATTCTTGTCTTAGTCCTAATTTTAGAGAAATTGCTTTTTCTTTTTTCTCCATTCAGTATGATACTGACTTTGGGTTTGTCATATATTACCTTTATGATTGGGTAAGTTCCTTCTATCCCTGTTTTTTTTTTCCCCCCTAGGGTTTTTAACACAAATGACTGCTAAATATTGTCAAAACTTTTTTTCTGCATCTATTAAGGTGATCATGTGATTTTTGTCATTGTCTATTTGTGTGATGAATTACATTTATTGATTTATGTATGTTGAACCAACCCTGATCCCTAGGATGAACCACTTGATCATATTATGTACAGTCTTCTTAATGGGCTTTTAAATGCATTTTGCTAATATTTCATCAAGGATTTTTGCATCAAGTTTCATCAGACAAATTGGTCTTTAGTTTTCTTTTCTTGATATGCCTTTTGCTTTAATACCAAGGTGATACTGGCTTCATATAATGAGTTTGGGATTCTTCCCTTCCTTTCTATTTCATTGAATAATTTCAGGAGGATTGGTACTAGTTCTTCATTTAGCTCTGGTATAACTTGGCTAAGAATCCATCTGTTCTTTGGCTTTTCTTTATTGAAAGACTATCACTTCTTCAGTCTCACTGCTTGATAGTGGTATTTTTAGGTTTTCTATATCTTCTTGGTTCAATTTGGGTAGTTTATATGTGTCTAGAAATTAGTCAGTGTGTTCTATATTTTCTGATTCATGGAAATGTCAGTTTCAAAATATTCCCTAATGATCATCTGAATTTCAGAAATGTCTGTGGTGACATATACTCTCTATACTCTCTCAGCTCTTAATTTTGTTGATTTTGGACTGGTGTTTTTTTTTTTTGTTTGTTTGTTTTTGTTCTTTGGTAATGGATACCTACCCAGGGGCACATTACCACTGAACCACATCCCCAACCCTTTTAAGTTTTTATATTAAAATTGGTCTCACAAAGTTGCTGAGGCCTTGAACTCATGATCCTTCTGTCTCAGCCTCCCGAGTCACTGGGATTACAGGCATGTATCACTGTGCCAGGCTCTCTCATATTTTGGGGTAGTTTGTATTGTCCCTTTTATTTATTTTTTCTCTATTTCATTAATTTCTGCTCTGCTCATAATTAAATTATTTCCCATCTTCTACTGGTTTTGGAATTAGTTTATTCTTGCTTTTCTAGGACATGAGATATAACTTCAAATGGTTTATTTGTGATATTTCTGTTTTACTTTTCTTAATGTGGACACTTAATGCTATATATAAACTTTCCTTTTAATACCACCTTCAGAATGTACCAGTGATTTTGGTATATAGTATTGTTCTTTTTTGGTTCTAGGAATTTTTTTTTCCCCTTTCATTTCTTCTGTGATCCAGTCATAAATTTAAAAGTGTATGTTTGCTTTCCATGTGTTTATGTGGTTTCTGAAGTATTCTTGCTGTTGCTTCTAATTTTAATCCACTACGACATGATAAAATGCATGGGGTAAGTTTTATTATATTTGCTAAGACTTGCTTTGTGTCCTAAAATATGATCTCTTTTTTGAAAAGTTTCCATGAATTGCTGAGAAGAAAGTGTGTACAGCTTGTTGTTGGATGAAATATTATACAGATGCCTGTTAAGTCCATTTGATTTATGGTATCATTTAGGTCAGAATTGCTTTTATTGATTTTATGTTTGGATGGTCTTTTATTGAAAGTGTATGTTGTATTAATATATTGATATATTGAGGCTGAAAGTCAAGAAGTGTTTTATGTAATAAGGTGTACTGACATTTTGGGCAAAAATACTGATAATTGTTAAATCTTCTTTGATTACTCCTTTTAATATTATCTAGTGGCCTTCCTTGTTTCTTCTGATAAATTTTTGCATATGTGAGAATCTCTGTCATATGAGAATAGCTACTCCTGATAGTTTTCAGACTCAGTTTGCATGGACTATCTCTTGGCATCCTTTTACTTTCAATCTATGGACATCTTTGCCTACAAGATGAGTCTCTTGCAAACGTCCTGTGATTGGGTCTACTTTTTTAGTCCATTCTGCCAGGCTATATTTTTTAAGTGGAGAGTTGAGACCCCTTACATTCAGAGTTATTAAGGATAGGTGTTTGTTATTTCCAGTCATTTTGATTTGTTTCATAGATTTGTTATTAATTCATTTACTTAATTGGGAGTTTCAAATTTTAATTTTACTTAATTCTAGACTATTAATCCTTTCTTATTAAAAATATTGTTTTAGGGGGCTGGGGAGATAGCTCAGTCGGTAGAGTGCTTGCTTTGTAAGCACAAGGCCCTGGGTTCAATCCCCAGCACCCAAAAAAAAAAAAAAAATACTGTTTTAGAGGCTGGGACTGGACTCAGTGGTAGAGCACCTCAGCACCACATAAAAATAAATAAGCCAAATAAAGGAATTAAAATATATATTTTTAGCATAAACAACTTACCCCTCCCCTCAGCCCAGGCTAAGCACTGAGTTCCACAAGGCTCCAGGTTGCCAAGTGACACAGTGACGCTCTTCTTAGATTAGTGTGCTCTACCTGTGCCACAAAGTATACAAAAACACCTCTGACTTTTTCCAATGAATTCCAATAATTTCTACTTCAGGTCTCCGTTACTAAAGAAAAATAATCCAAACCCGGGATTTCTTTGGCTTCTTAAGTATGAGAGTCACATCATGCAGTTTATCACCTTTCCCCCATTGCTTTCCTTCCTCATCTCTGGGGCTACCAAGGAAGTTCTTCAGCTGGACAGGGAAATCTGTGCTGCTGAATGGAGCCTGACCTGGAAGACCCCTTGTTCATGGGTTCATGCTGCCCTTGGAGGAAATACCCTGCCTTGATTTCCTCAGGTAAGACACGTTCTTTTTTTTTTTTTTTTTTTTAGTGGTGCTGGGGATTGAACCCAGGGCCTTGTGCTTGCAAGGCAGGCACTCTAGCAACTGAGCTATATCCCCAGTTCAAGACAGGTTCTAACAGTTCAGGGCCCGATAACTGGTAGAGTCAACCTGTGGCGTTATGTGGCATTATACATGAAACCCCTCTGCTGAGTGCACTTGCAGGTCTGCTCACTAGAGTTGTCAAGATATAAAGCTGGGAAATTGTGACCTCACTGCAGGACTGACTACATACTTTAAGTGACTGCTGTGGTGTGACTGTACCCTCCAAATTTCATGTGCTGGAATTGTTATCCTCACTGTAAGAGGGTTGGTAAATGGCATCCTTGAGAGGTAATTCAGTCATGAGGGCTCTCCCCTAATATCCTTTTTGTGGAAGTGAGTTTTTAATTTTGAGAATGGAGAATGGCTTTCTTATAAAGGCAAATGGAGCCCGTTGTTGGCCTCGCTTGCCCTCTCACTAACTGTCATGGAGTAATAGAGCAAGAAGGGTAATCAGTTGCCAGCACCCTCTTTTGAGACTCCCCAGCCTCTTGAAAAATGAAATGTCTTTTCTTTACAAGTTTTCCAGTTTCTGCTATTTTATTACATCAATACAAAACAGACTGAAACAGAGCCCTAAGACAAAAAGAAAATTCAGAAGCCCCTATGAAAAAAGCACCAGAAAAAGCAGTTACACATAATGAATCATGATTATTTATCTTTATTCTTTATACATCACAATGTAATTAATAAAGATGCATGAGGAACAACACAGATTACACCTTACAAATAATCTTTTTGGTGTCATCCATTTACAATATAACACTTCATCAGTAGCTTGATAAATCCTGTGATGTGTCTCACGAACTTTTACATGAATTTACTGATTATGTCATGACAGCATGTAGTTTTAGCAAATTGATATTCAACTGAGGTACTTGAAGGTAATTTCTGTCACTGTGGGCAAATTCATGATGTGACATAATCTTAATAATTTATGACTCTGAGGACAATGTTTTTGTGTTTGAAGCATAAGTGGAGCTATGTAGGGTATTTGCCTGAATGCAGATTCCATTCCCAGAACTTACTCATCTTGCATCACTGAAACTTTACACCCTTTTGCCAACAGCTGCCCATTTTTCCCAGAACCACACCCATGACAACCACCATCCTACTGTCTGCCTCTGGTTTAGATTTCAGATGTAAATGAGATCATGTAGCATTTCTTTCTGTGTCTGCTTATTTCCCTTTGTATACTGTCTTGTATGTTCATAAACATTGTTGCAAAGATAGCATTGTCTTCTTTTTTAAGGATGAAAGTTACTCTCAGCTTCATATGGCTGACATCTTTTTATATGTGGACTTACGATACACAAATCAGTAATGAAAACCGAACTATTTTTCAAAATTTATTTGTAAAATATGCAAAATATAACATGAGTAAGAATTTAAGGACAAGCTACAGGATCCTATTACATACACAGGGCATCATGCCTGAAAACAGCAAAACCCATTTGCCAACAGAGTTGTAGGCGTGGTTTCACATGATCATACTCACGCATGTTTGTGAATATAAAGGATTTAAAAGACATAAACACGAGCACTAATCAAATATTAGCTCTCACAGCTAAAAAAAATCACTTCAAAAGTAGCCCTAGAAATAAAGTGAAAACTAATAACTCAAAATCATGTAAGTCAAGATATGAAGATCAAAGGATGAAAATATTCTCTGAGAGAAAGGAGCCAGTAGCAAGTATGAGTCGGTTATTTTAGAATGAAACAGATCAATATACGGAAGTAAAATAAATAATTCAGGAAGGAAATAACATTGTACATAGTAGGATAGAAATCAAACAGGATTCTGAAAATGGAAGCCATTTGAAGAAAATGACTATGGATTTTGGGAACATGAAGCAGTTGTACCTTTCTAAGACAGACCTGACATGGAAGAGCAATAACCAGGTGTGGGATCACAATAGAGAAGGACAGCTACAAAGGAGGTGATGAGACAGAAGAGTCACTGAAGGATGAGGGAAGTACAGAGCCAGGAAATGGCAGGAAGCAAGATGTCTTTGTTTTGAGCGTTGCACAGACGTGACACAGAGAAGCTCTGTTAAAATGATAAGTTTTGCTGAATCTTGTTGCTCTTAAAAATTCATAAAAACAAATTTCATGTAAAGTTGGGTGAAAGGAAAATGTTGATGCCAATTCTGTGCACAGATATCGTAGGGGGACAGGAAAATAAGTACAGAGAAGGCCACTATGAATGTTCTGAATCTTGATGAGACTTACTTTGTAGGCAGAGTACTTGTTCAAACAGGAGGTAAATTTACTAAGAAAAATGACACAAAGCTTGAAAAGACTTCATTGATGAGAATGAATTCCATCAGAAAAGAATGGATAGAACTCCCGAGAGAATAAGCAGACACTGAAAGAATTACTTGAGCATGGAATAGTAAACCAGAAGAAATAAAGTGAAGAACTATGCCTTAAAAGAAAAAGGATGTGAAAGAAATGGGAATATTAAAAAAATGGAATAAAGAGTGGGAAAATTGAGAGAAGATTGAGAGAAATGCCAAGAGTTGCCAAATACCATAGCAGTTCTCATGTATAATTGATTGAGGTGCCTGATAGAAACCAAAGGAAAGATGAAAAGGAAATATTGCAATAATAGCTCAAGTTGTTTTCTGGCAATAAACAAAATGCTTTCAAATAGTTTCTTCCAGAGAATCTTGAGCATTGATTTGCAATGTCTAGTAGAAAGTGAGACTGCAATAAAATTTAGAATTTAAAAGAAAAGAGAAATCCTTTGGGCACCTAAGATCAAAGAGCAAATGACGGCCAAGAGAATGAGAAGTTGCCTTTTCTCTGCTATTTAGAGAGAAACCCTCTGTGCCTGAAGGAAATGGAGCAGTATACTGACTGAAACTCCTTGAGGGAACAATGGGAATCAAGGAATCAATACACAAGGCATAAAGGCCTCAATGTCCTAATAATCATGGAAGATCTTGGCTAAATTTGTTTTCAAGTTCCCCTCCACAGGAACAGACTTCAGTCAACAAAATCCCAAGAGAGAAGTTGAAATAAGGACATAAACCGAGGGCTGAAATGAAAGTTAACATGAAAATGTTGGTGCCAACATTTTCAATTAAGACCAACGGGGGATATAGGAGTGAAAGAGTGAAGGTGGTCGTAGTCATTAGGGTGACTTCTTTATAATACATCAAGTTTTACCTTTGTTTTACTACGACTTTTTTGACAGAGGAAAAGAATGGAAAAGCAATTGGCATCAAGTGACTATCATTTAATACAAAAACATCCACCATTGCAAACAGAACTTATTTACAAAACTGATCCATTATCCATACAACAACATGAACTATATCTAACTGAAATTATGGAGAGGAATAACAGGATGTGACTTTTGTCCTTGTGCCTCTTCTCTGATTGGAGCTTCTCATTCCTAGGAAAGCCCCAGCTCCTCTGATCCCCAAGACTGCAGGTCACTCTCCTCTAGTGAGTCAGAATAGAAATCTGCAAGACAAACACAGGTGAGACTGACTGGGGAGACAGAAGGGAGTAGGCACAGGTGGTGAGGGGTGTTCAGGAGCACAGGGTTCCTTAGGTCCTGAATGGTGACTTTGTACCCTGACCACCCAGACTCACATCTTGGGTACATTACCTGTCTTCTAGCCTCTGCTGTGGGTGTTATCTGCAGGTATATGGTATCGACGAATGTCCCCCAGGAGTTAATTTACCTGGACGTTCACTTGGGCAGCCTTCAGGAGCTGGTCATCTAAATAGCAAACCTGATGCAGAGTAAAGGAAAGGGGAGTTGGAGGACACTTGCTTGGTGAGATCCAGTCCCACACACTTGTGACCCCTGGTGACACAGAGAGGGGCTGGGAATGAAATGACCAAACTCCATACAATCTGTCATATACCCACTGCATTAAATATGGACAATTTGTGGTGCTCTTTCGCTTTTCCTAGTGTACATTCCCATCAAACTTGTCTGTGTTCATTTTAATTGAAATAGTCCATTGGTTGTGCATTCACATATTTCATCATTTTAGAATATTCCAGCATGAAAAGTTGCAGAAGACCATGATTTTTAAAGTTTCATGAAGTCAGGTATATCTATGTTATTGAATTCCAAAATGAGAAAATAAAAGTTACAATCTTGCAATCTAGCTCTTTTATTTCATCCATGTGAGCATTACACTGTATTCCCTACAAGTGTTTATTTTATTTGAAACAGGTGTTCAAGGACTGGGCTTGTGGCTCAGTGATAGATTGCTTGCCTAGCACTTGTGAGGCCCTGGGTTTGATCCTCAGCACCATATAAAAATAAATAAATCATGACAGTATTATGTGCATCTACAACTAAAAAACATTTATACAGAAATATGTATTCAAAAATCACAGAAAAAAATCATCCAATGACTCTCTATATAAAAAAGAAATATTGCCATGAGGTTACTCTAGGCTGCAACAGGGCTCTACACAGGCTGAGGGCCCCCAGAACTTAGCCAAATCCCAGCTGATCTTGGAGACTGTACTGTGCCTGCCTGGATGTGAACTCTTTCTAAGTGCCCGGGAATGCAATCTGGGGCCTGGTGGGGTCTTGTTCTTGCATGAGAGGTATCCTGGGCTGCCTCTCTTCACCTCACGTTCTTCTCAGGATGTCCAAAGTGGTGGAGGGTCAGGATCACCTTCCACTCTCTCCTCACAGCTACTGATTCACTGATACCTCTTGACTTGGACAGGAGTAGGTGTTTCCTGTAGTGTGAGGTTGAACAACACTTGAGGCACATCCACAAAGCACTAAAGTAGAAGCTTCTCTGAATTCAGGGACACGTTGTCCTACTAGCTGTTACAGCCTCTCCTAGTTGAAGCAGCAATGTGGCCTGGCAGGAATAGAAGGAGCTCACATACTGGTGTCCATTCCCTAGGAGCATATTCTGGTTCCTCCTTCACTTGCACACATGGATTTTTACAACCCTCTTATTTCCACTTGCATGCTCACACACAGCAGCTCCAAATGCAGGGTTCTCCTTGGTTTTCTTGATGTATTGGAAGGAAAAAGTAGGCAAGGAATAGAGATGTGTACTTATCTGACTCACCCTCCATATATTCCCTCCATATTCACATTATTCCTCTTCCTTTTTGAAACGATCGAATTCATGGCCAGTTTCATTTGACTCCAGATAAAGGGATGTTTGTGACCTTTGGAAGGAAAGCAAGAATGGTACATGGGTGTCTGGAGCTACCCAGAATAAGAACATGTCTGTGTTACACAGAGAAGTCGACTTTTCCCCAGCTCATTCCAGGAGTATGTGTTCCAGCTCTTCTATCCCCAGCCCAGCTGCTGGCTGGCCATGAAGGGTTGCTCAGTATAATCAGTAGTGCAGCCTGGGGGTGGGAAACTAGGACAATGCCAAGAAAGAAGAGGGCAAGTTGTGAAAATTTATAGACATTAAGTGGTTGACTATAGTCACGTGCCCCTAAATGAAGTGTGGGTGGGTGAAGCACTGCATAGGCAGTCATGGGCCCTAGAGATTGCTTCACTTTATGAGGTATTAGCCAACTTTATTTGCTTAGGTACACTGTATGATGTTCACACAATGACCAAACCACATGAGGACAGATTTCTCAGAACCTATCCCAATCACTCATAGGAAAGTCACTGTGAATGAACTGCCTAGGTGAAACCAGGTTGTTCCAGAAGAGAACTTCAAAAGTGGGAAAAAAGAAAAGAAGATCTAAAAACAGGGGCTCATGAACAAAATGGCAGAGGACAGTCAGAAGATGTGAGAGAAAATGAATTGTGTGGACTTTGTAGCTGTGTGTCTCCAAATCTTCACAGCAGGACAACTGAAGGGAATCTTCTGAGGGCACAGGAATGGTGGTAGTGATGGGGTGGCTGTGGGAAGGGAAAGGAGAGAGTTAAACCTGAGGTGAAGACTCAGATCCCTCTTGGCTTCTCATCAACATACCCTTCTCCTGGGCCTGGATTGTAACTGTGGAATGAGGAAGTGGGTCTCTGATCTTGTACTTCTTTTCCAAACCCTCAGATTCCCTAACTGCATGGAGATGCCTGTGTCATCCTCTTCGTCCTCGAGGTAGCCAGGATCTGCATGACTTTCTGAGCATGACAGTGACTTCTTTCTTTCCTCCCTCCCTTCATTGCCTGCTCTCATTCTCTTGTATCATGCTACTTTTGCTTTCTCAATCTCTATACCCATCCTAGTACTCTCCAGTGTAAAAACCTACGAGGAAATAGTGCAGATGGATTCCATCCACTGCCAAAACCAACAAATCCCTTCCTATGTTGAAAGTGATTTCCATGGGTTTGGGGCTTGTGTTGGATCCTGTTGTATGTAATGAGAACCAACTCCAGATATACAGTGAGTATTTTATGTCTGTGCTAACCTTAGGTACTTGGAAAATACTGTTTCCTTTCCCTAACCCCATATATTTCCTGTGACATTCGAGATGGCAAGCACAGATTTAGAAGTACCATGACTTGTCTAAATCCTTGGGTGTGCTCTATTCTACATGATGTAGTCAGTAGGCCCTAAAGGCCAGTTTTGGGTAAGCCCAGCAGCCCCTTCCCACACATCCTCCAGCATTCCTGCCTGGCCTTGGAGGGATTCATGGGGCAGGTGGACACAGCCTCACATAGCAGGAAATTAAAATCATCAGCTTTAGGTGAGGAATGGAGGTTGATGTAAGTTGAGGTTAATCTGCCTCCCTGCTCTAGGAGGTGCACACAGTAATCCCAGAGGCAATATTCTTGAACCCATCCTATCCCCCACTTCCAGTATGCTTTAATCCAAGGGTGCACAGTGAAGAGAGACAAGATGTCCTAAAAGAGCGAGGGCAGGAATGGAACTCATACTCTACATAGACAGAGACATTTCAGAGATAGGACGGTCCTCCCTATACTTTGATTTTGAACTTGGAGACTGTGGAACCATGACAATATAAATTTCTGTAATTCAAGTCAAACAATCTGGTACTTTGTCATGGCAGCCCAGAAAATCTGTTTAAAAAACTGCTATCATTCAACTAGACCGCTTTGGCACTTATGTAATGAATACTTTGCAGTGAGAAAATATAGTTTCTTCTCAATGTTATGTGAAACATGGTGGCAGTGCAGGCCAGAAAGCATATCTCAAAATTGGAAAAAATGAAAAAATACAAAATATGCTCCCAGACCACTGTGGTTTTAAAGTAGAATTCATAAACCAAAATAGAAATGGATAACTCATACATTTGAAGATTGAACAACATAGTGTGTAAAATAGATGAGTGAAAAATGAAACCTACATGGATATTTTAAAGTATTTTGACCAAAATTAAATGAAAATGTATCTTTTAAAAATTGTGGGTTAGAGTGGAAACAGTGCTCAGAGGAAAATCTCTATCACTGAATGAAATATAGAGATAACAAAAAGCCTAAAACCAATAACCAAACCTCACAGCTTTGGAAATCAGGGGTGAAAAGTCACTTTTATAGAGCAAACATAAAAAGAATTATGACAAAAATCAATGTAATGGAAAAAGGAGAGCAACACCAAGGATCAATATACCCAAAATGTAGTTATTTACAATGATCCACAGGGCTGATAAATCATTAGCCAGCTTAACAACAAGAAAAAAAAAAAAAAAAAGAGAAGAAACAATGAACCAGCACTACCAATGAAGAGCAGTATGGAATATGGCTAGAAGTGGTGGTATATTCCTGTTATTCCATTAGTTCAGGAGGCTGAGATAGGAGGATGGGAAGTTGAAGACCAACCTCAGCCAAAAACAAGCTCAAACCAACTTAGTGAGACCCAGTCTCAAAATTTAAAAAAAGGCTGGAGTTGTAGCCTTGAGGTAAAATGTCCCTAGATTAAATCTCCAGTATCAAAAAAAAAAAAAGAAAAAAAAGAAAAAGAAAAAACCGAAAAAACAAAAGAAAGAAAGAAAATTACAGAAATGAAGGAAAATTTTTAACCACTCTCTGACTTCATATTTTTTTGCTTGTCAAAAGTGGACCAATTCTTTAATGGCAGACATCACTAATAGATACACTTTGGGAAAGATAGTGTGAACAATTCTCTCTATATTAGAGAAACTGAAAAGTCACTTAATAGCATTTAAAAAGAGAAAGAACCAGTCTTAGATAGGTTCAACGGTGAAGCCTATTGTGTTAGCTATCATTTTGTCACTGTGATCAAAATACCTTACAAAAACAACTTAGAGGAGACAAAGTTTATTCTGGTCCATGTTTTCGAAGATTTGGTCCATGGTAGGCTGAGTGCATTGCTCTGGGCCCAAGGGTGAGGCAGAACATAGTGACAGACAAACATGGTAGAGGAGCACTGCTTCCTTCATGGTGGCCAGGAACCAGAGAGAGGAAAAGGAGCAGGGGCTGCAGGGAAGATAATCCTTGGGGCTTATGCCCCCAGTGAACCACCTCCACCCACAGCTCCACCTGCCCACAATTAACACCCAGCTAGTCCATTCAAACTAGGATGGACTAAGATGAAACTATCACAATCCAATCATTTCACCTCCCAACATTTCTGCATTCATGCAGGAGCTTTGGGTGAATACCTCATATCCAAACAATGTCACCATTAAAAATGATGTTGGCCATGGGCTTAGCATAAATAGTCTTTACAATGTTGAGGTATATACCCACTTTCCCTATTTTTTCTAGTGTTTTGAGCATGAAGGGGCGTTTTATTTTATTGAACACTTTTTCTGCATCTATTGAAATAATCATGATTCTTAACCTTAAGTCTATTGATGTGATGAATTATATTTATTGATTTCCAGATGTTGGACAAACCTTGCATCCCAGACATGAACCCCACTTGATCTTGATGCACTATCTTCTTAATATGTTTTTGTATGTGATTTGCTAAAATTTTGTGAAGAATTTTTGCATCTATGTTCATTAAGGATACTGGTCTGAAATTTTCTTTCCTCAATGTGTTTTTGTCTGGTTTTGGTATCAGGGTGATATTAGCTTTGTAGAATGAGTTTAGAAGGGTCCACTCATTTTCTATTTCATGGGATATTTTGAGGAGTATTGGAATGATCTCTTCTTTGAAGGTCCTGTAGAACTTGACTGAGAATCCACCTGGTCCTGGGCTTTTCTTGGTTGGTAGGCTTTTGATGGCTTCTTCTATTTCATTGCTTGAAATTGATATGTTCAAATTGTGTGTGCCCTCCTGGTTTAGTTTGGTAGGATCATATGTCTCTAGAAATTTGACAATATCTTCAATATTTTCCATTCTGTTTGAGTATAGATTTTCAAAGTAGCTTCTCTTAATGTATTTCAATGGTGTCTGTCATGCTACTTCCTTTTTTTTTTTTTTTTTTTTATTTTTTTTACGTTTACATAGGGTAATGATGTTTATTATATTTTTCCCCTCCCCCCCACCCCTCCCACCCCTCCCACCCCTCCCACCCCTCTTTTCCCTCTACACAGTCCTTCTTTCCTTCATTCTTACTGCTCTCCTTAGCCTAACTCTAAACCTAACCCTAAACCTAATGCTAGCCCCTCCCACCCCCCATTATATGTCCTCATCCGCTTATCAGCGAGATCATTTGTCCTTTAGTTTTTTGAGATTGGCTTATCTCACTTAGCATGATATTCTCCAATTTCGACCATTTGCCTACAAATGCCATAATTTTATCATTCTTCATTGCGGAGTAATATTCCATTGTATAAATATGCCACAGTTTCTTTATCCATTCATCAACTGAAGGGCATCTAGGTTGGTTCCACAATCTGGCTATGGTGAATTGAGCAGCAATGAACATTGATGTGGCTGTATCTCTGTAGTATGCTGATTTTAAGTCCTTTGGGTATAGGCCAAGGAGTGGGATAGCTGGGTCAAATGGTGTTTCCATTCCAAGCTTTCTGAGGAATCTCCACACTGCTTTCCAGAGTGGTTGCACTAATTTGCAACCCCACCAGCAATGTATGAGTGTTCCTTTTTCACCACATCCTCGCCAACACCTATTGTTGCTTGTATTCTTGATAATCGCCATTCTAATTGGGGTGAGATGAAATCTTAGGGTGGTTTTGATTTGCATTTCCCTTATTACTAGGGATGTTGAACATTTTTTCATATATCTGTTGATTACTTGTACATCTTCTTCTGTGAAGTGTCTGTTCATTTCCTTAGCCCATTTGTTGATTGGATTATTTGTATTCTTCGTGTAGAGTTTTTTGAGTTCTTTATAGATTCTGGAAATTAGCGCTCTATCTGAGGTATGGTTGGCAAAGATATTCTCCCACTCTGTAGGCTCTCTCTTCACATTTCTGATAGTTTCCTTT
This sequence comes from Sciurus carolinensis, assembly GCF_902686445.1. NCBI lineage: Eukaryota > Metazoa > Chordata > Mammalia > Rodentia > Sciuridae > Sciurus > Sciurus carolinensis. The sequence goes on along the minus strand of NC_062220.1, from coordinate 117,942,478 downwards.
GCTGAGAGAAAGCTTTTTAGTTTGAATCTATCCCAGTTGTTTATTCTTGCTTTTATTTCTTGTGCTATGGGAGTCCTGTTAAGGAAATCTGATCCTGAGCCAACAAGTTGAAGATTTGGACCTACTTTTTCTTCTATAAGATGCAGGGTCTCTGGTCTGATTCCGAGGTCCTTGATCCATTTTGAGTTGAGTTTTGTGTAGGGTGAGAGATAGGGGTTTAGTTTCATTCTATTGCATATAGTTTTCCAGTTTTCCCAGCACCATTTGTTGAAGAGGCTATCTTTTCTCCATTGCATATTGTTGGAACCTTTGTCTAGTATGAGAAAATTGTATTTATTTGGGTTTGTGTCCATGTCCTCTATTCTGTACCATTGATCTACCTGTCTATTTTGGTACCAATACCATGCCGTTTTTGTTACTATTGCTTTGTAGTAGAGTTGAAGATCTGGTATTGCAATACCCCCTGCTTCGTTCTTGCTACTGAGGATTGCTTTAGCTATTCTAGGTTTTTTATTCTTCCAGATGAATTTCATAATTGCTTGCTCTATTTCTGCGAGGTACATCATTGGGATTTTAATTGGAATTGCATTGAATCTGTATAGAACTTTAGGTAGTATAGCCATTTTGACGATATTAATTCTGCCTATCCAGGAACATGGGAGATCTTTCCATCTTCTAAGGTTTTCTTGAATTTCTTTCTTTAGTGTTCTGTAGTTCTCATTGTAGAGGTCTTTCACCTCTTTTGTGAGATTGATTCCCAAGTATTTTATTTTTTTCGATGCTATTGTGAATGGAGTAGTTTTCCTAATTTCTCTTTCTGAAGATTCATCACTTATGTATAAAAATGCATTGGATTTATGAGCATTGATCTTGTAACCTGCTACTTTACTGAATTCACTTATGAGTTCTAAAAGTTTTCTGGTGGAATTTCCAGGTTCCTCTAAATATATAATCATGTCATCAGCGAACAGGGATAGTTTGAGTTCTTCTTTTCCTATTCGTATCCCTTTAATTTCTTTGGTTTGTCTGATTGCTCTGGCTAGAGTCTCAAGGACGATGTTGAATAGAAGCGGTGAAAGAGGGCATCCCTGCCTTGTTCCAGTTTTTAGGGGGAACGCTTTCAGTTTTTCACCATTTAGAATGATATTAGCCATGGGCTTAGCGTAGATGGCCTTTATAATGTTTAGGAATGTTCCCATTACCCCAATTTTTTCTAGTGTTTTGAGCATGAAGGGATGCTGTATTTTATCAAATGCTTTTTCTGCATCTATTGAAATAATCATGTGATTCTTAACTTTAAGTCTGTTGATATGGTGAATGACATTTATTGATTTCCGAATGTTGAACCAACCTTGCATCCCTGGGATAAAACCCACTTGATCGTGGTGCACTATCTTTTTAATATATATTTGTATGCGATTTGCTAAAATTTTGTTGAGAATTTTTGCATCGATGTTCATTAAGGATATTGGTCTGAAATTTTCTTTCCTTGATGTGTCTCTGTCTGGTTTAGGTATCAGGGTGATATTGGCTTCATAGAACGAGTTTGGTAGGGTTCCCTCCTCTTCTATTTCATGGAATAGTTTGAGGAGTATTGGAATGAGCTCTTCTTTAAAGGTTTTATAGAACTCGGCTGAGAACCCATCTGGTTCTGGACTTTTCTTTGTTGGTAGGCTTTTGATGACCTCTTCTATTTCATTGCTTGAAATTGGTTTATTTAAGTTGTGTATGTCCTCCTCGTTCAGTTTAGGTAGTTCATATGTCTCTAGAAATTTGTTGATGTCTTCAAGGTTTTCTGTTTTGTTGGAGTATAGATTTTCGAAATAGCTTCTAATTATGTTTTGTATTTCACTCGTGTCTGTTGTGATGTTTCCTTGTTCATTCCGAATTTAGTAATTTGAGTTTTCTCCCTCTTTCTCTTTGTTAGTGTGGCTAAGGGTTTATCAATTTTATTTATTTTTTCAAAGAACCAACTATTTATTTTATTAATTTTTCCGATTGTTTCTTTTGTTTCGATTTCGTTGATTTCGGCTCTGATTTTAACTATTTCCTGTCTTCTACTACTTTTGGTATTGTTCTGCTCTTCTTTTTCTAGTGCTTTGAGCTGTAGTGTTAAGTCGTTTATTTGTTGATTTCTACTTCTTTTTTTGAATGCACCCCATGAAATAAATCTTCCTCTAAGTACTGCTTTCATAGTGTCCCAGAGATTTTGATATGATGTGTCTTTGTTCTCGTTTACTTCTAAGAATTTTTTTATTTCCCTCCTGATGTCTTCTGTTATCCATTCATCATATAATAGTGTATTATTTAGTCTCCAGGTATTGGAGAAGTTTCTGTTTTTTATTCTGTCATTTATTTCTAATTTCAATCCATTATGATCTGATAGAGTACAAGGTAGTATCTCTATCTTCTTGTATTTACTAACAGTAGCTTTGTGGCATAAAATATGGTCTATTTTAGAGAAGGATCCATGTGCTGCTGAGAAGAAAGTGTATTCATTCTTTGTTGGATGGTATATTCTATATATGTCCGTTAAGTCTAAATTGCTGATTGTGTTGTTGAGATCTATAGTTTCTTTATTCAATTTTTGTTTGGACGATCTATCCAGTGGTGAGAGAGGTGTGTTAAAATCGCCTAGTATTATTGTGTTGTGGTCTATTTGATTTCTGGAATTGAGAAGGATTTGTTTGACGTACGTGGATGAGCCAATGTTCGGGGCATAGATATTTATGATTGTTATGTCTTGCTGATTTATGCTTCCCTTAAGCAGCATGTAATGTCCTTCTTTATCCCTTCTGACTAGTTTTGGTTTGAAGTCCACATTATCTGAGATGAGGATGGATACTCCAGCTTTTTTGCTGTGTCCGTGTGCATGGTATGTTTTTCCCCATCCTTTCACCTTTAGTCTATGGGTGTCTCTTTCTATGAGATGTGTCTCTTGCAGGCAGCATATTGTTGGATTTTTCTTTTTAATCCAATCTGCCAGTCTGTGTCTTTTGATTGATGAATTCAGGCCATTAACATTCAGGGTTATTATTGTGATATGATTTGTATTCCCAGTCAATTGACTCATATTTGTTTTTGACATGATTTGGTTTCTCCTTTATTTGGCTATTCCTTTAGGCTAGCGCCTCCTGTTGCTGATTTGCATCGTTGTTTTTCATCTCTTCCTCATGGAATATTTTGCTGAGAATGTTCTGTAATGCTGGCTTTCTTTTTGTAAATTCCTTTAGCTTTTGTTTATCATGGAAGGATCTTATTTCATCGTCAAATTTGAAGGTAAGTTTTGCTGGGTATAAGATTCTTGGTTGGCATCCATTTTCTTTCAGGGCTTGGTATATGTTGTTCCAGGCCCTTCTAGCTTTTAGGGTCTGGATTGAAAAATCTGCTGATATTCTTATTGGTTTCCCTCTGAATGTAATTTGATTCTTTTCTCTCGCGGCCTTTAAAATTCTGTCTTTATTTTGTATGTTAGGTATTTTCATAATAATGTGCCTTGGTGTGGGTCTGTTGTAATTTTGTATGTTTGGAGTTCTATAAGCCTCTTGTACTTGGTTTTCCATTTCGTTCTTCAGATTTGGGAAATTTTCTGTTATTATTTCATTGAATAGATTGTTCATTCCTTTGGTTTGTCTCTCTAAGCCTTCCTCAATCCCAATAATTCTCAAATTTGGCCTTTTCATGATATCCCATAGTTCTTGGAGATTCTGTTCATGATTTCTTACCATCTTCTCTGTTTGTTCCACTTTGTTTTCAAGGTTAAATATTTTGTCTTCAATGTCTGAGGTTCTGTCTTCCAGGTGTTCTATCCTATTGGTTATGCTTTCTATGGAGTTTTTAACTTGGTTTATTGTTTCCTTCATTTCAAGGATTTCAGTTTGGTTTTTTTTTCAGTATCTCTAACTCTTTATTGAAATGATCTCTTGCTTCCCGTATTTGGTCTTTTAACTGTTGATTGGTGCGATCATTTAATGCCTGCATTTGCTCTTTCATCTCCTCCTTCAATGCCTGCATTTGCTCTTTCATCTCCTCATTAGCTTCCCTGATCGTTTTAATTATGTACATTCTGAACTCCCTTTCTGACATTTCTTCTGCTCTGCTGTCATTGGGTTTTATTGATGTAGTATCTAGGTTTGTTTGGGACATTTTCTTCCCTTGTTTTCTCATAATGGTCAGTTGTCAGTGGGACCCTGAGATATTGCAGTTTTCCGCTACTGGCTTATAGTGTTCCGGTAGATTTCCAGTGTATCACCTCCCAGCCTTCAGTAGCCTGATGTCTTGGAGGAATCTGATAAAGCAGCTCATTCGAAGAATACTGCCCCTAGCCCCCTACTGGTTCCACGTTTTGGAACTGGCTCTGTGCGGAAATGCTCTCACTGTGGGCCTGCACCGTGCAGCTGGCCGTGTGGGAAGAGCCCACTGCCGGAGTGTGGAAGACTACCTTGGGAAGACTCAAGCTGCCCTGCCCGGCTCTGCTAAGCCACCTCTATCTGGGCCTGCAACCCGGGCTGAGCTTTACCCAGTGGGCAGACTCACCCGTGGCTCCACTTCAGTCCGAGTCTCTCAATGCCTCCCCTTCTTAACTCCTGGGTTCTGGAGCGACCGGGGGTGCAGTCTCCCTCTAGGCCGCCATCTTGGATCGCCCCGTGAAGAGAGCCCGCAGCCGGAGTGGGCAGAGCCGCCTGAAGAGGTCTCCGGCTGCCCTGTCCTTATCCCTGAGGCTGATTGCAGATCGAGGCTCTCTGCTGGTTCTTTGCAGGAGTACACTGCACTGCAGCAGCTCCGGGACTCGGAGCGTGCTCTGTTCAGACAGGCTCTCACTAGCGGGCCAGTTCCGTTCCGAGAACCTGGAGAAGCTGGCTGTGTGGGTGGGGCCCACCGCCGGAGTGCGCAGGACTGCCTGTGGATGACTCTAGCTGCCCTGCCCGGCTCCGATAAGCCACCTCTATCTGGGCCTGCCACCCGGGCCGAGCTTTACCCAGTGGGCAGACTCACCCGTGGCTCCACTTCAGTCCGAGTCTCTCAATGCCTCCCCTTCTTAACTCCTGGGTTGTGGAGCGACCGGGGGTGCAGTCTCCCTCTAGGCCGCCATCTTGGATCGCCCCCGCTACTTCCTTTTTTATCATGAATTTTAGTAAGTTGAGTTTTCTCTCTCCTTCTCTTTGTTAGTGTGGCTAAGGGTTTGTTTACTTTTTCAAAAACCAACTTTTTGTTTTGTCAATTTTTGAATTGTTTCTTTTGTTTCAATTTCATTGCTTTGAGCTCTGATTTTAATTATTTCCTGTCTTCTATATTTTTGGTGTTATTCTGTTCTTTTTCTAGGACTTTGAGCTGTAATGTTAGGTCATTTAGTTGTTGACTTTTTATTCTTTTCTTGAATGTGCTCCATGCAATGAATTTTCCTCTTAGCACAACTTTCATAGTATCCCAGAGATTTTGATATGTTGTTTCATCGTTCTCATTTACATCTAAGAATTTTTTTAATCTCCTCCCTGACGTTTTCTTTTATTTATTTATTTATTTATTTTAATTTATTTTTATTGTAAACAAATAGGATACATGTTTCTGTTTGTACATGGATTAACAGTATACCATTTGCGTAATCATACATTTACATAGGAAAATGATGTTTGATTCATTCTGCTATTTTTTCCTTCCCCCCACCCCTCCCATTCCTCTTTTCCTTCTATACAGTCCCTCCTTCCTCTATTCTTGCCCCCCTCCCACCCCCCATTGTGTGTCATCATCCACTTATCAGCGAGATCATTCATCCTTTGGTATTTTGAGATTGGCTTATCTCACTTAGCATGATATTCTCCAATTTCATCCATTTGTCTGCAAATGCCATAATTTTATTATTCTTTATAGCTGAGTAATATTCCACGGTATGTGTGTGTGTGTGTGTGTGTGTGTGTGTGTATATATATATATATATACATATATATATATATATACATATATATATTTTACAGTTTCTTTATCCATTCATCAATTGAAGGATATCTAGGTTGGTTCCACAATCTGGCTATTGTGAATTGAGCAGCTATGAACATTGATGTGGCTGTATCTCTGTAGTATGCTGATTGTAAGTCCTTTGTGTATAGGCCAAGGAGTGGGATAGCTGGGTCAAATGGTGGGTCCATTCCAAGTTTTCTAAGGAATCTCCACACTGCTTTCCAGAGTGACTGCACTAATTTGCAGCCCCACCAGGAATGTATAAGTGTACCTTTTTCCCCACCTCCTCGCCAACACCTATTGTTGCTTGTATTCTTGATAATCGCCATTCTAATTGGGGTGAGATGGAATCTTAGGGTAGTTTTGATTTGCATATCTCTTATTACTAAATGTTGAATATTTTTTCATATGTTTGTTGATTGCTTGTAGATCTTCTGTGAAGTGTCTGTTCATATCCTTAGCCCATTTGTTGATTGGATTATTTGTATTCTTGGTGTAGAGTTTTTTGAGTTCTTTATATATTCTGGAAATTAGTGCTCTATCTGAAGTATGAGTGGCAAAGATATTCTCCCACTCCGTAGGCTCTCTCTTCCCATTGCTGATAGTTTCCTTAGCTGAGAGAAAGCTATTTAGTTTGAATCTATCCCAGTTGTTGATTCTTGCTTTTATTTCTTGTGCTATGGGAGTCCTGTTAAGGAAGTCTGATCCTAAGCCAACAAGGTGAAGATTTGGACCTACTTTTTCTTCTATAAGATTCAGGGTCTCTGCTCTGATTTCAAGGTCCTTGATCCATTGTGAGTTGATTTTTGTGCAGGATGAGAAATAGGGGTTTAGTTTCATTCTGTTGCATATGGATTTCCAGTTTTCCCAGAACCATTTGTTGAAGAGGCTGTCTTTTCTCCATTGCATATTTTTGACACCTTTGTCTAGTATGAGAAAATTGTATTTATTTGGGTTTGTGTCCATGTCCTCTATTCCATTGATCTCCCTGTCTATTTTGGTGCCAATACCATGCCTTTTTTTGTTACTATTGCTTTGTAGTATAGTTGAAGTTCTGGTATTGCGATACCCCCTGTTTCATTCTTCCTGCTAAGGATTCCTTTAGCTATTCTGGGTTTCTTATTCTTCCAGATGAATTTCATGATTGCTTGCTCCATTTCTGTAAGGCACATCATTGGGATTTTAATTGGAATTGCATTGAATCTGTATAGCACTTTAGGTAGTATGGCCATTTTGACAAAATTAATTCTTCCTATCCAAGAACATGGGAGATCCTTCCATCTTCTAAGGTCTTCCTCAATTTCTTTCTTCAATGTTTTGTAGTTTTCATTGTAGAGATCTTTTACCTCTTTGGTTAGATTGATTCCCCAATTTTTTTTTTTTTGAGGCTATTGCAAATGGAGTTGTTTTCCTCATTTCCCTTTCAGCTGTTTCATCGCTTGCGTATAAAAATGCTTTAGATTTATGCTGTTGATTTTATAGCCTGCTATTTTGCTGAATTGATTGATGAGGTCTAGAAGTTTTCTGGAGGAGTTTTTTTGGATCCTCTAAATATAAAATCATGTCATCAGCAATTAATGACAGCTTAAGTTCTTCTTTTCCTATTTGTATCCCTTTAATTTCTTTAGTCTCCCTAATTGCTCTGGCTAGAGTTTCAAGGACAATGTTGAATAGAAGTGGTGAAAGAGGACATCCCTGTCTTGTTCCCATTTTTAAAGGGAATGGTTTCAGTTTTTCTCCATTAAGAATGATGTTGGGGGTGGGAGGAGTGGGGGGGGGGAGGTAAAAAATAACAGAATGAATCAAACAACATTACCCTATGTAAATTTATGATTACACAAATCGTATGCCTTTACTCCATGTACAAACAGAGAAACAACATGTATCCCATTTGTTTACAATTAAAAAAAAAAAAAAAACCTCTAAAAAAAAAAAAAGAGTGATGTTGGTCATGGGCTTAGCATAAATAGCCTTTACAGTTTTCAGGTATGTTCCTACTATCTCTATTTTTTCTAGTGTTTTGAGCATGAAGTGGTGTTGTATTTTGTCGAACACTTTTTCTGCATTAATGGAAATAACCATATGATTCTTATCCTTAAGTCTATTGACATGATGGATTACATTTATTGATTTACAGATATTAAACCATCTATGCATTCCAGGGATGAACCCCACTTGATCGTGGTGCACGATTTTCTTAATATGTTTTTGGATGCAGTTTGCCAATATCTTGTTAAGGATCTTTGCATCTATATTCGTCAAGGATATTGGTCTAAAATTTTCTTTACTTGATGTGTCTTTTCCTGGTTTGGTATGAATGTGATATTAGCTTCATAGAATGAGTTTGGTAGGGTTCCCTCCTTTTCTATTTCCTGGAATACTTTGAGAAGTATTGGAATGAGTTCTTTTTTGAAGGTCTTGTAGAACTCTGCTGAGAATCCATCTTGTCCTGGGCTTTTCTTGGATGGTAGGTTTTTATGGCTTCTTCTATTTCATTGCTTGATATTGATCTGTTTAAATTGTGTATGTCCTTCTGGTTCAGTTTGGGAGGAGCATATGTCTCTAGAAATTTCTCAATGTCTTCGGTATTTTCTATTTCGTTGAAATACAGATTTTCAAAGTAGCTTCTCATTATGTTCTGTATCTCAGTGGTGTCTGTCATGATATTTCCTTTTTCATCACAAATTATAGTAATTTGAGTTTTCTCTCTCTTTCTCTTTGTTAGTGTGGCTAAGAGTTTGTCTATTTTGTTTACTTTTTCAAAGAACCAACTTTTTGTTTTGTCAATTTTTTGAATTGTTTCTTTTGTTTGAATTTCATTGATTTCAGCTCTGATTTTAATTATTTCCTGTCTTCTACTACTTTTGCTGTTATTTTGTTCTTCTTTTTCTAGGACTTTGAGCTGTAATGTTAGGTCATTTAGTTGTTGACTTTTCATTCTTTTCTGGAATGCGCTCCATGCAATGAATTTTCCTCTTAGTACTGCTTTCATAGTGTCCCAGAGATTTTGATATGTTGTATTGCCATTCTCATTGACCTCTAAGAATTTTTTTATCTCCTCCCTGATGTTTTTTGTTATCCATGTTTCATTCAATAACATATTATTTAGTCTCCAGGTGTTGGAGTAATTTCTGTTTTTTATTTTGTCATTGATTTCTAATTTCATTGCATTATGATCTGATAGAACACAAGGCAGTATCTCTATTTTTTTTGCATTTCCTAAGTGCTGCTTTGTGAAATAACATATGGTCTATTTTCGAGAAGGTTCCATGTACTGCTGAGAAGAAAGTGAATCCACTCGTTGATGGATGGAATATTCTATATATGTCTGTTAAGTCTAGGTTATTGATTGTGTTACTGAGTTCTATGGTTTCTTTGTTTGGTTTTTGTTTGGAAGATCTATCTAGTGGTGACAGCAGTGCATTAAAGTCACTCAGAATTATTGTGTGTGGTCTATGTGATTCCTGAAATTGAGAAGGATTTGTTTAATGTACATGGATGCACCATTGTTTGGGGCATAAATATTTACTATCGTTATGTCCTCCTGATTTATGGTTCCCTTAAGCAGTATGAAATGTCCTTCTCTATTCCTTCTAACTTTGACTTGAAGTCCACTTTATCTGATATAAGGATGGAAACCCCCACTTTTTTACTGAGCCCATGTGTGTGGTAGATTTTTTCCCATCCTTTCACCTTTAGTCTGTGGATGTCTTTTTCTATGAGATGAGTCTCTTGCAGGCAGCATATTGTTGGGTCTTTCTTTTTAATCCTTTCTGCCAGTCTATGTCTTTTGATTGATGAGTTTAGGCCATTAACGTTCAGGGTTATTATTGAGATATGATTTGTATTCCCAGTCATTTGGCTTATTTTTGGTTTTTAAGTTGGCTTGGTTTCTCCTTTGAGTGGTTTTTCTCTAAGGTAGTTCCTCCCTTTGCTGACCTACATTGTAGTTTTTCATTTCCTCCTCATGAAATATTTTGTTGAGAACATTCTGTAGTGTAGGCTTTCTATTTGTAAATTCTTTTAACTTTTGTTTATCATGGAAGGATTTTATTTCATCTTCAAATCTGAAGGTTAGTTTTGCTGGGTATATGATTCTTGGTTGGCAACCATGTTCTTTCAGAGCTTGAAATATGTTGTTCTAGGCCCTTCTAGCTTTTAGAGTCTGGGTTGAGAAGTTGGCTGCTATCCGTATTGGTCTCCACCCATATGTAATCTGATGCTTTTATCTTGTGGACTTCCAAATCCTATCTTTATTTTGAATGTTAGGCATTTTCATTATAATGTGCCTTGTTGTGGATCTGTTGTGATTTTTGTGCATTTGGTGTTCTGTAAGCCTCTTGTATATTTTCCATTTCATTCTTCAGGTTTGGGAAATTTTCTGATATTATTTCATTGAATAGGTTGTTCATTCCTTTGATTTGTATCTCTGTGCCTTCCTCAATCCTGATAATTCTTAAATTTGTTCTTTTCATGATGTCCCATAGTTCTTGGAGATTCTGTTCATGATTTCTTACCATCTTCTCTGTTTGGGAAGCTTTATTTTCAAGATTAAATATTTTGTCTTCATTGTCTGAGGTTCTGTCTTCCAAGTGGTCTAGTCTTTTGGTGATGCTTTCCATTGAGCTTTTTATTTGGTTTGTTGTTTCCTTCATTTCAAGGATTTACGTTTGTTTTTTGTTTTTTTAAATCTCTATCTCTTTGTTGAATGATCTTTTGCTTCCTGCAGTTGCTCTTTCAGCTTATTGGTATTATCATTCATTGCCTGCATTTGTTTTCTTATCTCATCCTTTGCTTCAGAAATCATCTTAATCATGTATAATCTGAAGTCCTTTTCTGATATTTCTTCTACCATACTGTCATTGGATTCTATTAATATAGAATCTAGATTTGTTTGGATCGTTTTCTTCCCTTGTTTTTTCTTGTTGTTCATGTATTTTCCCCTCTAGCAGTGCAGATCTGGGGTATTGCAGATTTCCCCCTGTAGGCTTATCGTGGCCCAATAGGTTTCCAAAACCCTTTCTTTAAGGGGAGATCAATATTAGCAGTGCCCAATTCAGACACTGTGCAATCCTAGACCAAATAGCCCCTATGAGGACAATAACAAAATTGTCATAATAAACAGAATGAGTTCAAATATTATCTTCAGTAAAACAAACAGATTTGCAATAAGGTCTGAAGTTTCAAGTGGAGGACAAAGAGGATGCAGAGGGATGTAGAATGTGGCTGTTAATGGGATAAGAAAAGAATATACAGAAGTTCTAGATAATAGAAAGGGTGAGAGTTTAATGAAAAGAAATTGGATTTTAGCATGCAAAAAAGGGAGAAAGAGACTCTGAGGGAACAGGTAAACAGAAGGAAAAGAGCAAGAAAAGTAAAGAAATAAAAACTTAAATTTTTCAATAAGGAGAGAAAAGAAAATCTACAGTTTAACAGTCATATAGTAATGAAACCTCCCAGTCTTCAGTAGCCTGATGCGTGAGAGGTACCTGACAATGAGCTTCAAGCCTCCAGCAGGTGTCTCAGGATGGGATTTGCCCCACCTAAAGATCAGAGCTATGGCTTCCAGGATTATCCAGGATGGTGCTTTGGTTTTGAAATGTGTTGGCAAATGGGGAGCTGCATCTCAGGGTGTGGCTGTGGTCAGTAGGAGGTCCTGGAGGTGGCATGTGGTTGGTCAGGCAGGGGTCCTGGAGGTCAGGTGTGTTTGGTGTGGTTGTGGGATCTTGGAGGCTGGGTGCAGTCAGTCTGGGGTCCCAGTGATAGGGCACAGTCAGTTGCTCTGGGGCTCCTGGCAGCAGGGAACAGTCAGTCAATGTGAAGGCCCCAGAGGCAGGGAGTGATTGGTCAGGCTGAGGGATCCTGGAGGCAGGGCTCAGTCAGTCTGGCCAGGGGTCCTACAGGTCCTGGATGTTGTCTCAAAATGGTGGCAGCCACGTGTAATCAAACCTGCAGGTATTGTAACAGTGAAGTTCCAGGCAACAGCAGACAGCTGGTGCTCCACTGGCAGTCGGCGATCAGTTTGCTGACTGTTGTCTGACAATTGGGAGGTGAACTTCGTGCGTTGGGTGATGGACAGGTGTAAGGCAGGTGATGGACAGGCAAGAGGCAGGCAAATGGCAGATGATAGACGCCTGACAGTGAGCAATCTGCACTCAAAAAAGGTGTCGATATGCTGGCAGACTGCAGGTGATCATAGCAGACAAATTGGGAAACTTTATTTTCAAGATTAAATATTTTGTCTATTGTTTCCCTCATTTCAAGGATTTTTGGTTTTTTTTTTGAGAATCTATCTCTGTTGAAATTATCTTTTGCTTTCTGCATTTACTCTTTCAACTGCTTATTAGAGTTATCATTCATTGCCTGCATTTGCTCTCTTATCTCATCCTTTGCTTCATGAATCATTTTAATTATGTCTATTCTGTTCTCCTTTTGTGACATTTCTTCCACCATGCCATCATTGGGTTCTATTAATATAGAATCTAGGTTTGTTTGGAACATTTTCTTCCCTTGTTTTTTCATGTTGTTCATGTATCTTCCCCTCTAGCAGTGCAGATCTGGGGTATTGCAGTTTCCCCCCATAGGCTTATAGTGACCCTATAGATTTCCAAAACCTTTTCTTTAAGGGGAAGATCAATAGTAACAGCACCCAGTACAGACAATATGCAGCCCTAAACCAAATAGCCCCTATGAAGACATTAAGAATATTGTCATAATAAAGAGAAAGAATGAGTTCAATTATTATCTACAGTATAACAAATAGATTTGCAATAAGTTCTGCAGTTTCCAATGGAGGACAAAGAGAATGGGGAGGAGTATAGAATGTAAGTGTTAGTGGGATAGGAAAAGAGTATATAGAAGTTCTTGATTATAGGAAGAGTGAAAGTTTAATCAAAAGAAGTTGGTTTTAGGCATGAGAAAAGTGAGAAAGAAACTCTGAAGAAATAGGTAAATGAAAGGAAAATAGAGCAAGAAAAGTAAAAAAATAAAAATTTAAAAATTCTCAAAAAAGAGAAAAAAGAAAAAATATCTACACTCTAATAGTCATATACTATTCAAACCTCCCAGTCTTCAATAACCTGATGTATGATAGTTACCTGACAATGAGCTTCCACTCTCCAGCAGGCATCTCAGGATGGGATTTGCTGCCCCTAAAGATGGAAGATACAACTTCCAGGATAATCCAAGATGGCCACTCTAGCTTCCAAATGTATTGGCAAATTAGGAGAGGCAACTCAGGCATCGGTGTGGTCGACCAGGAGTTCTGGAGGTGGGGTGTGGTCAGTCTGGTTGGGTGGTCTCAGAGGCAGGGTGCAGTTGGACAGGCTGAGGGATCCTGGAGATGGGGCTCAGTCAGTCTGACTGGGGGTCCTGCAGGTCCTGACTCTTGTCTCAAAATGGCATCAGCCACATGTAACCAAATCTGTGGGTACTGTGACAGTGGATTTCCAGGCAATAGCAGGCAGCTGGTGTTCCACTGGCGGTCTGTGGTCTGTCTGTAGGCTACTGGTGGATGATAAGTAGGTGGACCTTGGGTGGTGTGTGATGAGTAGGTGAAAGGCAGGCAATGGGCAGGAACGAGGCAGGAAATGGGCAAATGGAGAATGATAGGTGCCAGTCAGTGAGCAATCTGCACTCAAAAAGTAGCCTCTATGCAGGCAGACTGCAGGTGATTGCAGTCAACAAATGGGGTAAACAGCAGGCAATCGATAAGCAGCAAAGACTGCCTACAGAGAAACAGATATCCTCTGCTTGAAACCTGAGTTACCCAGAGACGGGAAACACAGCCTCCCTCTTGTATGCCCTCTTAGATCTCAGTTAGAATCTCTTATCCCAAGAAATCTTAAATGTATACTGCTGAATAAAATAAAGAAGGCTGAAAAAGTTGCATACACTGTAATTCTAACTATATGAAATAATGGGAAAGAAGGACAATGGAGAGCAGAAGTTCAATGGATGCTAGGATTTCTGGGAAAAGGGGAGGGAGATTCACATGCAAAACTGAAGGAACAGTTAGGGCAAGTTAACTATTTTGTAATGGCCATGAATGATGTTATATGTTTGTCAAAACCCCCAGAATGTGCGACACTGAGACAAACTTCATGCAAAATCTGAACAATAGTTGATAATAATGTATTAACATTTACTCATCTTCTAAGAAATATTCCATATTAATGTAAGATGTTCCTTAAATGAGCAATCTGGCCAGTGCAGTGGAGGATGTGAGAACTGTCTCTACTATCTGTACAATATGTTAATGGCATTCCAAATTAGTTCTCTTAAATCAGAGGACACTGTTTCAGGAAGAGATCTATTAAAGCTAATTTTCATTAACTGGTTTAATGTCTAAATATTATCTTGTGATTTTTACCATTGCAAGTGAACAAAACTTTTAAAACTTTTTTTTTGTAGTTGTAGATGGACAGAATGCCTTTATTTTATTTCTTTATATTTTTGAGGTACTAAGGATTGAACCCAGTGCTCTGCCACTGAGCTACAGATGCAGCCCTAAGTGAACAAATCTTTTTAAGTTGTAAATATGTTACTTCCAAATGTGTAGCGCTACTGATTGTCTTTAGAATTTTACAATTTCACATATGAAATACAGGAAAATGGCATAACACTTTTAAGGTCTTCTTTTAAATATGAGAGAGGAATCATCATTCTTGAATAAATTTAATGATGGAATTTCCATAGTACATTCATTTGATGCATGTGTAGATGCACTTTGTTTTCCTGACAAATGACAATTTTAGAGAATCACTGCCTGTGTTTGGCAGCGTTTCTTGATTCTTGAGGAACTACTCTTGAAGTGGAGAGGCCCAAACAGGGGAAATGTTATCGAGAAAGCTGTTGATGTCTTGCAGGCAGAAAAACCATAGGTTAATACTATCAATTTCTTCATCATCCACATTTTTTTGGATGCACACAGAAAATATGTGAATATTCTTGGATTCCGATATCATGTTTTAGAATATGAGTATAATTTGCAATGTAGCATATCCAGCACCTTAAACATTAGGTTTCTTTTTCTTGAGAACAATCCTGCCATTTGCAACAGTACAGATGGTCCAGGAGGACATTATATTAAGTGAAATAAGCAAGCATAGAAAGACAAATTCTGCTTGATCTTACTCATAGGTTGAATTTTTTAGAAAAAGATTATCTCATAGAAATTGAGAAGGGACAGAGTAGTTACCAGAGCCTGAGGGGAGTTTGGTCAGTGTGTGCCATGTTACAATTGGACATTAGGGGGTCACATCTAGTGTTATATTATACAGTAGCTATATTTAGCCACAATGCAATATATTTGTAAACATAAAAAAGCGGATTTTAAATGTTCTTCCAGTTACAGATTTTGGTATCCTTTCTCATGGATTGGTCAGCAAAGTCACCTGAGAGTTGGATTTTACAAGATCTCTCAGAGTTGCATATACTTAAAAGCCAACAGACTGGATGTGAGGGCAAATGCCTTCACTGAGATGAGATCACATAGAAAGACAGAGAACAGTGACTGAGAGCACAGGAGCTCTCATAATCTAGGATCAAATGCTACTTAGAAGTTGTTTGCACCAGTAAAAGCTGAAAAACCCCCTCTGTGCCTCAGGTCCTTATTTGTAGATGTGGAAGTGTCAACATGGCCTGTGGCATAGTGTTAACTGTTAAACATATGTAAGCTGTGAGCTCTTCTTCCTTTACATGAGCATGATGCTTTGCAGCTCACGGTGATGCTGTTATTTGACATATCCCCACATCAGGGATGCCTTCCAGGGGAAGGGCAGAGTAGGGGCCACAACCCACATCTTTTGGGTCAGGAATGGAGCCTTAGAGATTTTAAGAACCTTGCAGACAGTCACAATACCAATAAATGATGGGTCTCCGACAAGAATATATTTGGTTCCCTGGGGACAGAGATCCTTAATATATGAATCCCTTCAACAATGCCCTGGATCCCTTAATGAAGAGCTGTTGCTACTCTTTTCTCAAATCCTCTTGTGCCAAGATTTCTTTGAGAAATCTGATTCCCTTGAAGAGGCATCTGAGCCAAGAGAAGAGTCAACACCCAACCCAGTCTTATGCTCCTTACCTATAATGCCTGATATAAAGTGTGGCAGTTTTCTTCAGTTAAAGCCCCTCTGTAGAACAACAACAACAACAAAAAAAGCCCAACCTCTGGGCATCTTCCTTCAATGTCTTCTCACTGTCAACTCAGTTGATGAGCAACTGACCACTCCAAGTGACCAGTGGTCTCCAAGCTCTCGAACTGACTTGGAATGCAGAACATCCTAAATCAACTGCCCTTTGATGGCTGTGCCAAGAATTAATCTTTTTTTTTCCACTCCCCCACTGTGGGTGGGCAGTTAACGCTAATGACTGGGGCAGTGGTGCACCAGACTGGTGCTTTGGTGGTGTAGTGAGTCTCCACATCTGCTGGCTACTGATATGAGCAACTGACTGAATGTCTGGAACAAGGCCTCACCGAGAATAGGTAGTTGCTGCATCCACTCTGAACATGTGCTCATGATGTTCCTCAACCAAAACCCAGTCTCATACCCACTCAGTTCTCTGTAGATCCTGCAGAGGTGGGAGGCCAGCTCTTATCTTAGAGGGACCTGACATAGGTCACAGTTTGAGAAGTGCTCCCTGAGAGCAATTTGGGTCTTCATTCTCTCTGTCGTGAAATGAAATCTCCATGCCTTTGCCTGATGGTATTGTCCTTTGTCTCCACTCTCCCATAAGCACCGAAACAGAAGAGGTCCTGAACTTCTCAACCTTATGGACTTCTCATCGGGAAATTCCAAATTTCCTCATTTCTAAGCATGTCTGGGTTTGTACAGATCTAACACTGGGTTTTGTATTTTATGCTGCCATTCAGAATAGTGTGGCTTGTAGTTCCCATTTCATGAATTGCTATGTTTAGAGTCATGGTTCTCCTGATCTCATATCTTCTGCTCCATGTTATTCTTTCAGACTGTACAGAAAATTACCATAAAGAAATGAACATTTCCTAAATTTAAAAAAATATTTAAGGCAGCCATCTTTATAGAATGATAAAGTAGAACTGAGTAATAATCCCAACTACAAAACACATTTAAAAATTATGTGGGGAAATCGAAATGTGGAAAATGAAATAACAATGAAAATAGGTTGAGTTGAAGTTAACTGATTGGTTCGAGGAAATAACATTCAGAAATTCAGTCTGAACATACCTCCATAGCAGCAGTTCAGTTTTCCCATCTTAGAGGATTCCTAGTTATACCCTGAGAACCTCACCACTGCTCTCAAATTTGACCCTCTGAGTTGACAGAGTGACAGTTGCCATGGAGGGCAAGAAGTGCAATTGTCAAATCTCCATGGTGACAGGCCATCATAGAATTTTCAGAGTGAGCGCATGCCACACTACAGGGTGCTGATATTCTGCTCGCTAGACAATTGTGTTTCATGTGTCTGTGGTTGTCCTTTAAGAGTACATGTTTTGTTTCAGGAATTTGACCCACAACCTATATATTATTATTCTTTGTTGATAAAATATGTCAAATGAATAAACAAATGACTTTTCTTCAGTCCTAGTTGATTAACTTCACGGTAAAAAGGGAACAAAGCAAACGTTGAGAATAAAAAGTTTTTATTCTTGATTTGAAATAACATTTGAAATATCTATTTTCACTATTCCAGACTCACCAGATGTTTTTAGAGGAAATAATTTAAAAGTTGTTATATACTAAGTTAAAAAAATTCATTAGGAATAAGAATAAAATGAATTTTGCTGTTTTGGTGTGAAATATTCTGTAGATGACTGTTAGGTCCATTTAATTGATTACATAATTTGGGTCAGAAATATCTTTATTGATTTTATATTTGGATGAACTGTCTATTGGTAATAGGGTTTATTGAAATCATGCAGTATTGATGTATTGGGGTCTATCTGGATTTAATGTCAAGAAGTATTTTTTTTTAAGTAATTAGGTGCACTGAAATTGGGACATACATAATTATTCTTTTTATACCTTTTGTTTGATTGGTCCCTTTACCCATAGGTAGTGATCTTCTTTCTCTATTCTAATTGATTTTTGCTTGAAATCTGCTTTTGTCAGAACAGCCACTCCTGCTTTTAGACTCCATTTACATGGAATCTTTTCCATCCTTTAACTTTCAGCCTATGAATGTCTTTGCCTAGGAGATTAATCTCTTGCAAACATCATGTAGTTGAACCTTAATTTATAAGCTTATTCTGCCCATCTATTTTTTGGGAGATGAGATCATTAACATTCTGTGTTATTATGGAGAAATGATTAATATTACCTGTGACTTTTGTTAGTTTAATATATTTAATTTTGCTTTTTAAAAATAAGTTAATAGCACTTATTTTGATCCTCAACTCTTTGAGGTAGTTATTGGGGTCCTCTTTGTGAAAATACCTTTATGTATTTTTTGTAGTGCTGCTTTAGTGGTCTTGAATTATTTCAGTTCAAACTTACAATGGAAAGTTTCTGTTTCTCATTTATTCTGAAAGATAGCTTTTCTGGATATAGCAATCTTAGCAGGCAATTGTTTTCTTTTAGAGCCTGTAAGATCTTATTCCAGGCCCTGTATTATTTTAGGAATTGAGTTTAGAAGTCAGATGTGAGCCTTATTGGTTTACCTTTAAATGGGACCTGACATTTTTCTCTTGCATCTTTTAATACTCTTTATAAACTTTCCATTAGATGTGTTGATTCTAATGTGTCTTGGGATGTTTTTGCTGATCTTGTCTATTCAGGGTCCTACATGCATCCTGTATGTGGCTCACCTCATTTCTGAGGTGGGGAAATTTTTCTGCTATTATCTCACTACGGAGCTTTTTAATACCTTTAGCCTATATCTCCATGTTCTCTTCTATGCAAGCAACTGTTGGGTTTCATCTCTTGATGTTGTCCCAGAGTTCTTGTATATTCTGTTTTTTTTTTTTTTTTGTACTGGGAATTGAACCCTAGGTTTCTTAACCATTGAGCCACTTCCCCAGCCTCACTAAGTTGCTGAGGCAGGTTTTGAACTTACAATCCTTCTTCCTCAGCCTCTCAAACTGCTGGGATTACAGGGGTGTGCCACCACACCTGGCAGTTCTTGTATATTCTGATCATGGTCTCCCCCCGACCCCTTACTGCATAGTGAGTATTCAAGTTCACATCTTCTGGTCTGCATCTGTGCCACAGCTAAGTTGAACCAGTTGGAGAGCTGCAGTGTTCCTAGAGAAAACTGTGTCTCTTGTTTTTTAGCTCTAGATTTTCCATTCTTGTCATAGTAAAAAGTGTAAAAGAGTGCAAATTATTTTTGACATCCAGAGAATTATTTAACATGTAAATCCTGTTCCAGATTATCACTATAGGGTGGATTCTTGTGCTCTCCATCAGAAGAATCAAGAAAGGCACACCTGGAACAGGAACAAGAGTCTTGATTGCTATGCTGAAGCACAAGAAGACAACATGGGGGAGACAGAAATTCCAGGCTGACTCAAACAGAAGACAAAGGTGTACAACTTTCACACCATCTAGGTTTCCAGAGTCATGGGAGTCTTGCTGTTTTCACATGTAGGGTTTGTATTTTAGATGTGTCTGCACTCCTCTTTGTCATACTTCTTCGTGTAAGACTTGTCTCATTAGCATCTTAAGTCTTTGTTCAGGATGTGTGTTTTACTATGTTGATAAGGTAAAGGTAAGTGCAGTTTACTATCCTAACTATTCTACATATGCATCTACCTCTCTCCACCTGTAGCTGTTCCAGATCATCTGGTAAAGTCCCTGATATTATTTTCATAGCTTGGGAGACGATTGTCCTGTCTTAGCAGGTTTGATTTTAGTGACAGTGTTTTGTCTGGCGTTGACTTCTTGGCATTCCTGCTAAGCACATAGTCTCAGAAGCATGAGCTGACTTGTTGACCTTCCATCTCATGATTGTATAGCCTTGAAAACTGTTCTACTTTTGAATTCCTTACTTTATGGTGTGCGTGTTGTCTTCATAAGAGTGAGAATTAGTTTGCCTATCTCAAGGTTATTTATTAGGCATATTTTCTCAAAATGTCTTCAAATTCAGTGTATCTCTTACCCTCAAAATGCATCTCATTTCAGAGATGACTCACTGAAGGTAACAGAAGCCACATTTGCCCAGTGTCTCCTATACTGCACAACTCATTTCTGTTCCCTTTTATCATCTCAACTCTAAGTCAAATGATGAATTGCACATTTATTCCAAATTGCATTTCATATCAGAACATCAGGTCCAAAACTCTTTATACAGTTATCTTCCCTTCTACGTGGTGGAAATGTTCCAAGTTCCCCAGTGGATGCCTGAAACTGGACTGTAGCATGCACTACGTACACTATTTTTCCTATAGGAACATATCTATGATCCATTTTAATTCATAAATTATTCAAATATCTATGATAAATTTTAAATAATAAATTAGGCACAGCAAGAGTTTAAAATACCAATAACAAAATGGAATTATTACAGGGGTAGTCTGAATTACATTTGTGGGCATGATCTCTTTTCTCTCAAAAGACTCAAGACAAATATTAATATTTTTGGACCACTGTTGATCAGGGCTAACTGATCACAGGAAGCAAAACCATGGAAAGGGGAAGCTACTCTTTTCTCTATTTGTATCCTTCTTTCCTAGTACTGGCGATGGCACATAGTGGGTACATAATATTTCCTATGAAAGATGACATGCCAAGTTCCCTAATCTCAAGGATCCTCCAGTATTGTCTACACTGTTCTCTAGCAGATATGCATCTCATGGCAGTCTTGCTTGCAGTGGCCCCTGGCTCTAATCTTGAAATTCGAGTGTTTCTCGTTGGATAAGACTGAAGGGATGGGACTAAATGTAAAGGCAACAGTGGCTTCAAATCCACTGTTATTCTTAGTGCTGAGTCCAATGATCATCACATGGTGGCTCTGGTAGAAGGGCCCTGAGTGCTTAGGCCCAAGGTTACCCCCACAGTGGTGTGTTATGCTTAGGGTCACTCTCCCTTCTGCTGTGATGCTCAGTGACCTATGGTGGAGTCCTACTGAGGGGCACCTCAGTCTCCCCAAAGCCCATAAAGTGCCATGGACACCGACAACTTTGAGGGGGCTGGGCTTGAATTGCCATGTGTTAGGCAGAATATAGGTCACAGTTTAGGTAGCAGCTGCAAAATCAGAGGCAGTGTCCACTAGAGGAATATGCGTCTGGGTATTAGCAAAAGGAGGCAGGATGCTGCCATGGAACCCCAAGGTGGGTATTGGTGGTAATGAATTCCCAGGTGCTGAGTGTGTTATGCTGCCTAGGACTGGCTGACCTGGACTGAAGGTTGGGACTTGGGCAGGGCCTGCCATATTCACAAGTTGGAGAGAACTGTCAACTTCATCTGGATGTGCCTTCAAGTCCCCAACTATGGGTGACTTAGTGAATCCAGGGTTATTAGAAATTTCAAAGTTAAGCTGAGGCAGAAGGACATCCTGGCAGGAAGGGCAGAAGTGTTCATGGTGAGGCCATGATAACACTGGAGTGTGATGGGTTGTAGGAAGTTCTGGGAAGGGAGGAGAAGCTTCCCAAGAAAGCCAGAGGAAGCTCCAGAAGGAGATGTCCAGGAGGGTGGGCCCAAATCAGGCGTTGGCTGGGGAGCCAAACTTTCAGATGTGTTGACTGAGGGGCTGGGAAGATGTATTGCTGAGTGAAGAGGCAGTGATTGGCAGGAAACTGGAGCAGGAGGGCATTAGGATCTAAAATGGGGCTGTAGGGGTTCGGGGACAGGTTATCACTTTCTCTCCTTGATAATGGGAGAGAATTTGGGGTTGGCAAGGTGACTGAGTCTGAGGGCATAGAATGTGAAGAGGGTCCCGGAAATGGCTCTCAGGAGAAGAGAGGTGTGGTGAGTCCTGCTTCCTCCTAGTCATAGGATACATGGAGGTGGCTCCCCCAGCAGATCTCAGCAGGACCCTGGGCCAAGGGAGTCCTGCTTCCTCCTGCAGCTCCTCTGCTGTGCATTCCCTGGGTGCTGGAGGCAAAGCAGATGCAGGAGTAGTCCTTGCAGGAGACAACAGGAGATAGCACGAAGGTTGTATGTCATTGCAGTCCCAGGTGGATTCAAACTAACCTCTGAGTGCATTGTAGATGCACTGGACTACCAGTTGCCTCTCCAGGTCTGGATCATGAGTAATCACATGGAAACCCAGCTCTGGAGGCAGTGGCAGAATAAGACAGGAGGGAAGTCAGGCTTTGACCTCCATTCCTCAGGGCTCAAGGTGAGGCAGAACATCATGTCGGAGGGAAGTGCTCACGTCATACTCAGAAAACAGAAAGAGACTCCACTCTCCCGTTACAAAAATATACAACATGAACAATTAAGATGAAATAATATATTAACATGTTAATTTGAGCCACTGCATCAAATTAATGAAAGATGCTCATGTGTGCAACTATGTGGCAATGATATGAGAAGGGTTGGACTTGGGAACTTGGTGTGCTACATTGTCACTATTTTTATAAATTAAAACCTTCTATATTAAAAAGTCTACTAAATTGGAATTAATAATCTGGCAGCACATCTTCAGGGAGAAAATCTACATTGCTAATGTTAAACATTGGAGGTAATAACTTTACATTAGGTGAACCTGATATCTACCTTTCAATAAGAACAAAGCATGATTGTTTTAGCTACTATGCTTGAGACACCCATGGTTGACTGGGTAAATTAAAATTTTCACATATTGAGAAAATATTGCTTACCCTCTTTATGTATTCTCTTACATGTTGGACACTGAATAATCTACAATTTTTATTCCTGATTCACCCTAATTATTGAATTTCCATTGTACCTTCCACTGAATTATACAAGAGCTGCCTGCCTTGGAAAGGGAGGGCTGTACCTGACTGGGACCTGGTGCAATTCTTCCTGAAATGCCTCATCATAGAACATACTGAGAAATGCATTCATAATGGAGTTAAATAAGCTTAATGGCAGAAAACCAGAGAAAACAACAATTTATTCTTTTTTTTCTTTTTTTATTTTTCCAGACTGCATTTTGATTCATTGTACACAAATGGGGCACAACTTTTCATTTCTATGGTTGTACACAATGTAGATTCACATCATTCGTGTAATCATACATATTCGTAGGCTAATGATATCTATCTCATTTCACCATCTTTCCTACCCCATCCCTCCCCACTCTCATTTCCCTCTACACAATCTAAAGTTCCTCCATTCTTCTCTTACCCCCCCACCCCCCAACCCCCATTATGTATCATCATTCACTTATCTAGGAAAACTTTGGCCTTTGATTTGGGGGCTTGGCTTATTTCACTTAGCATGATATTCTCCAATTCCATCCATTTACCTGCAAATGCCATAATTTTATTCTTCTTTTTAGCTGAATAATATTCCAGTGTGTATATATACCACAGTTTCTTTATCTATTCATCTGTTGAAGGGCATCTAGTTTGGTTCCACAATCTAGCTATTGTGAACTGAGCTGCTATAAACAATGATGTGGTTGCATTGCTGTAGTATGCTGATTTTAAGTCCTTTGGGTATAAACTGAGGAATGGGATAACTGGGTCAAAAGGTGGATCCATTCCAAGTTTTCTGAGGAATAACAATTTATTCTTAGTTGAAAATTTTGATCCCGTTGTTTACTGGCTTCTAAGCAGAACCATCTAAGTCACAGCAGGGCTTCAAGATCATGGAGTTCAGTGTGCCCTTAACACACCTATCCTATGGATTTTGTGAGCCATGCCTTTACCTGCATGAGACAATGTAGATGCCCAGAGAAGCAGAGTGACTGAGCATGTGGGTGCTGGTGCCTGATTGCCTGTTTTCAGATCCCACTTAGAATCACATGAACATGGGGAAGGTTATGCAGTCCCTCTGTTCTCAGTTCTTTGCACTAAGGATTAAAATTTTCATATGTCCTACATATATGCATTAAGCTAGATCAAGATGGCAGTATGAGGAAAGAAGTATCTCAGAGCAGTCCCTCAGTTTCGGACCTGCAAAGTGTAAACTTCTCAGGAAGGTAGGTCACAAAAGGGCACAGAAACTTGCTACTGAATTGTTAAAAAATAAAATAAAATTGTTGAGAAGTACGAAGTCAGAAACTTGAATGTAAGAAATAACCAGAGAAGTGCCAGTGTGCGGGGCCAGCAAAGGGGAGGGAGAGGAGCAGTGTAGATGAGCAAAGGAAATGGTGCAGGTGAGAAAAAATAGGAATAGAATAGAATAGAATAGAATAGAACAGAACAGAACAGAACAAAGAAACAGTAGAAGACAAGATTAGATTTGCTTAGGGTTACCTGTGTGTTGGAGAGGAAGGCTGATTTTAATGGACAAGGAGTTGGTAGGGGAAGCGGCTTAGTGTAAGCAAATCCACAATTAGTTCCCGGGATAAGGAACCCGATCCATGCACAAAATTCGTTTCCGGGCAGGGAAAGAAGTTGCACTGTTTGGAGACTTGACCCGCGGAAAGGCCACGGTGTCTGTAGCAGGTTCTACCCACAAGCCCAGCGAGGAAAGCACTGGCGGTAGTAAGTGGCCTCCTTTTTGTTCATGCGAATGCCAAACAAGAAGTAAACAAAGTCGCGATCTTTGCAAGAACCCAACCCGAAAAGCCCCTGCCTATGCGCGCGCATGCGCCTGAGGGAAAAGCCGCCCTGCCTCCCCCACAGCTGTTACTTCTGCTGCCACAGCTGCTGCAGTCCCTGCAAGACCAGCTGGGGAAATCAGCCTTTTGCGTCTCTGAAGTCATGTCCTGTGGAGGGCTCCTGCGCTATGGCACAACTGCTAGCAGTGACACGGTGACGGGAAATAGGGAACATCTGCAGCCCACTTAAAAACAACAAAACGCCAACCACCACCAAAAACAAAAACAAACAAACAACAACAACAACAACAATAAAACGCCCAGAAGAATGGGTTGGGGATATAGATCAGTTGGTAGAATGTTTGCCTTGCAAGCACCAGGCCCTGGGTTCGATCCCCAGCACCGCAAAAAAAAAAAAAAAAAAAAGTCCTGAACTGGAGAGAAGGAAATAGGCACAGAGATAGCCATACCTGGGTCATACAGACCTGGTACTGTAGTGGATCCACAGGAACATCTGTACTCCAGGACACATAGCCGGTATTTCATATGTATAGCAGTTGGACACTATGTAACAAAAGTAGATTTTACCAGAGACCCTAGAAATTCAGACATCCTGCAGCGACTGGCGTCCCCCAGCAACAGGGAGTATGGATCACTTTCCAAACTGCCAGTCACAGAATCCCAAATTTCCCTTGAGACTAAACCCCAATTACCAGAATTTCCAATTTAGAATCCCTTACCACTCTTGTCATGGAAACACAGTTTGTCAACACCCAGTTGTGATACTCCACCATATATCAGGAGAATGGAAGCTGAGATCTGATACAACCAGTTGTGCCTCCTAACTGAAGGGTTATGGAAAATAATATTCCTACAAGACAGCTCCCCAAGAAAAATGGATGGACAGTGTGACTTGGGAGGAGGGAGGGGAAATTAGCCAAATATTAAACCCCTTCCAATACATCCTTTCCCAATAACAGTGGGCCCTGAGGGAAAAAAGCAAACTTTCATCCCTTGGCGGGGTACATTCCTAGCATTTCCACCAAAAGCAAACATTTACCCCTTCCCAACCCCAGTGGATCATGAAGGAAGGAGGCAAATACAGAAATGTCCTGCCCTGTACTTTTACCCTTTCCCAGTGCTGATGAATCCTGGAAAAAGAAAAGCAATTAGTGAAACTCTAGGTAACAATGGGTCCCAGAGGAAGGAAGAGAAGCAGAGAACACCCAGTTGTGAATGAGTGACAATGAGTTTCGGACTTTTTACTACTGCCTTCCTGAGTTAAAATTTTAACCTGCACAGCTAGGTCCCAGACTGTCTGAACAGCACTGTCTGTGGTCTCCAGTGAAACTAGAAAACCCAACCTCCTCCTGTACCCCAGGGGCCATCTCTATACCCAGAAAGTGAGCCCTCCTGCACCTGATCGATGGACCTTGCTGCAGAATAAAGGAAAGCTTGCTGATCCAAAGTTTGCTTTCTGCCTTTGTCGTTTATGGGCCATGAGGTTACACTAACCACTAAGGCAGGCAGCAACCCTGGACCCAAAAGCTACAAAACCAAAAATGACTATGAAGATTGAAATGCTGTAAACAGTTTTGTTTTGGTTTTTTTTTTTTGCAAATAGTTTTGACCATTCAGCAGAAACAACTTCCTTATATCTCACTGAGATATTTTTCTCTCTTTAAAAAAAAATTTTTGTCTTTTTTTAGTTCTTTTTTTAGTTTTAGTTTTTTAGTTTAGTTGTCTTTTTTAAGTTTTTTTAGGATTCTACATGATAGTAGAATCCATTTTTGACATAATTATATAGGCATAGAATATATCTTGTTCTAATTCATATTCCAATATCTCACCTTCACCTTCCCTCTCTCCACACCCTGTTCCCTTCCCTCTATTGATCTTTCTGCCATTTACTCAGTTATTTTTAAATTTTTTTCTCACTTCAATTTCTTCTTATATCTGTAATCCCATTTTATTCTACCTTTTATGTTCTTTTCAAAAATTTTAACTATTTAAAATTTTTCCAAACATCATTTCTTCATATTGTATTACTTTTTTCTTTTTTTCTACTATATATGATTTTTTGTATACATGTATATGAGTGTATGTGTGTGTGTGTGTGTAGACACTGCATGGATATGTTTTAAAAATATGTGTATATTCTTCCAATTTTACCTTCACATTAATTGCTTCCTTCTACACTTATTTATTTTTTAGCCTTGATTTGTCTTAGGTGGGTTTCAAGTACACTTGGGTTCGAGTGGATCAGATCTTGCTTATACCTAAGTTCTGGCCTCTCTTCTCGGCTCCCCAGCTTTGCTTTTCACTCTCTTCCCTACTAACAGTCAAATTTCCTGTTCCCACTTCCTCTCTTATTTTATCACTCTTGATCTTTTACCCCTTCTTCCTTACAGCCAATCTCTGCTACCTACCTCTTACCTCTTCTCTGATTGCTTTTTAAAAATATTTCAAACTTTATCCGGCCTTCCCACCCTATTTTCTCTTAAGAAACTGTAGTCCTGCTGAACAATACAATTACATAGTTTATGCAATTCATGCCTCATTCATGTTCAGGTGACTTATTGATACAGTGGATGACATAGTAGACACAAAGGCAGGATCTACTTCAGTTTCGTATTGCTGGTACTGATGTTAATCATTGCCCCCACTGTTCTTATATAGGTGGTAATTAATGTTACAGATGTCAAAGTAGGTTCTGGACATGTATCTTTATACCTCAGCTGTTGACATTAGGGCTACTCCTGGAACCGCCCTCCCTCTCAGAGGAACTGGAATGTGATTGGGGCACATCTAAACAGAGTAGAGTTCCTGCTGAGAAATTCTTACAGCCTAGTCAAAAAATAATGAATCTCACCCCTCACAAGATTGAACCAACCTGAGACTTAACACTCCTTGGAAATCTAAACATACATCAAAAAGAGAGAAATCCCAGAATTAAAAAACTCACACATGTAAGGACATGCATATAAAAGTGGATTAACTGATGTGCAAATCTAAGACCTCTGAAAACTTGAGGAAACAGGCAAACAAATCCTCCACACCACCAGAACCCTTCAACTTAGGTACAGAAACGAATGAGATTCCAAAGAAATATAAACAACTAATAATAAAAATATTCAGTGAACTAAAGAAGATCTAAGGAATGAAATAAGAGAATAAATGCAGGAGATGAAAGACCACTTCAGTAAAGAAATATTGAAAAGAAAACAATCAGAATTCCTGGAAATAAAGATCAAAACAAATCAAATTAAAAAGTTCCCTTGAAAGCATCATCAACAGATTATATTGTGTACAAAGAAGAACTCCAGCCCATGAAGACAGACATACAAGACCCCCAAATAGACCTGATCAAGAGAAGTTTTATAAGATGCATCATGATCAAAATGCCTAATGTAGAAAATAAAGAAAGAATATTAAAAGTTACAAGAGAGAAACACCAGGTCACATTTAGAGGCAAAACAATAAGACTCACTTTGGATTCTCAACTCAGACACTAAAATCAAGGAAGGCCTAGAGTGAGATATTAAAAGCTTTAAAAGAAAACAACTGTTAAAAAGATTGGTACACCCATTAAAACTCTTACAAAACTATTTTTTAATTTATTTTTTATTTTTTATTCTATTAGTTGTACATGACAGTAGAATGCTTTTAAACATTTTGATAGATCATACCTAAATGGATTGTAATCTTATTTTTCTGATTATACATATTGCAGGATCACATCGGTCATGCAGTCATATATGTACATGAGGTAATAATGTCTGTTTCACTCCACTATCATTCCTTCCCCATATCTCCTCCCCTCCCTTAACTCCCCTCTACCTTTTTTTTTTTTTTCTATGTAAAGTATGAATATTTATTTCAGGCTTTAGATCCCAATCAATTTCAAAAAACAAAATGATTTATCTCCTCAAGAATAGCTGAGGCCTCTGTGTTAGGATGATTTCATGAAGGCTTAAGGAGCACATTTCATCAGGCTTAGCATGAAGTAAGTCCCTGATGCCCACTGTATCCTGGTTAGGAAGGGAAAGAAAGAAAATTCACCACCATAGGGCTGAATGAATGTGCACACACTAATGTAAATAAGCAGCTAAACCTTGGCAAATTTGCTTTTTTTTTTTTTTTTTTTTTTTTTTAAAGTTTGTTTTGTGGGTTTTTTTTTCCTCCATTTTCTTTTGCTACCCAGTATATGCAGCACTTGTGAACTCCCAACGCAACGGTTTCCAGCTTTAAACACAATAATGTCTTGAAAAGACTAATTCTTCAGGAAGAGCAAACGTGTTTTGCTGTGAACATTCTGCAGAGACGAAGTGAGGCGGGAGTTTGGGTTGTTGTTGTTGTTGTTGTTTTTTTTTAAAGAATCAATACAGTGATGGTAAAGAATGCAAGAATTCAGACATTCTGTGGAGGGTTACTTTCTCTCCATGAAAGGTCCATAAAAAGGAGCAAACTGAGATCCATAAGGGGAGTCAGCAGAAGCTGTGTTTTTTCCCCACCCCCGGTGAATAGGTTTTTGTTGAGGGGCCACTGCTAGGTCCCCACTTGCTCCCCTCCCTTTGGCCTGAGACGGCAGGGCAGTTCAGGGGCATCAAAGGAGCACGTCACGACTCCTCGTTCCCAGAATCATCATCATCATAACAGTCGGCATCTTCCTCTTCCTCGTCTTCATCAATGTCATCATACAAGTCGTCATAAAGCAAATCTGAGCTGTTGTCATTGGAAGGCACTTTAGTTTTGATGCAGTATTCCGCCAGAGTTGTGGGGACCTTCACTCCATCCTTTTCAGCTTCGGCCTTAGTGGCTGAAACCTGTTTAATGATTTCAGCATATTCTTTGTCTTTTCCTTTACTGTCCCTCCATTTCCTGAACATAACCGAAGCATCCACATTGGCTGGGGAGAAGGTGTTGGGCTCATTAAGCAGTGAGATTACACTTAATAGAATAGTCCTCACATTCTGAGTAGGATTCTACCTTTTTGGTCAAGAATCTGAAGGTAGGTGGTGAATATGGGTGGTCAATAGGAAATTTAATATGTGCCTTGAAGTAGCCACCTTCGTAGAGGGTGTTGGGGGGTCCGAAGATGGCCACCTCCCAGTTGCAGAGGTCGGACTCATCCACCAGGGTGATCCGGAAGCCCTCCACCGGTTCCTCCTGTAGGGATTTCAGCTCGAGCATCAGGGCCTTCTGCGAGCTGGTCATCTGCTGCTGGGCCATCGCAGTGGTGGCGGCGGTGCCGGGCCGGGCCCCAGTCCTCGTGCACCGGCCGGGCCGGACCAGGCCCCTCCCCTCCGCTCGCCCTTGGGCCGGGCCGCACGGGGCCCCTGTCTTCACACAGCCGTCGGGCGGGACCAGGCCCCAGATGGCCCGTGGGCCGGCCCGGGGTCCTCCTCACACGCGACGCGGGCCAGGCCGGGCCCTTCTCCTCACACTCGGGCCAGATGGGGGGAGGGGTTGAAGGAGTTAGGGGAATCCGCTCCCGGTCCGGGGCCTCCCCCGCCCAGGGGGTCTCTACTTGGGGGGGTGGGGGAGAGGAGGTGGAAGCCGAGGAAGGCAGCGAAGGGCCGGCGATGGTGAGCGGAGGGGGCCGAGCCGGCCCGGGAGAGCCGCGCTCGCTCGCCCTCTCGTTCGCCTCGGTCCGGCGGGGCCCTCCCCTCTACCTTATATAAAGTAACTCTATTCTTCCCTATCCCTCCGCCCTTATTGTGAATTAGCATTCACATATCAGAGAAAACATTTGGTTTTTAATTTTTTGAGCTTGGCTTATTTCACTTAGCATGATATTCTCTAACTCCATCCATGAATGAGGAAATAAAAACTTTCCATGGAAAAGGTAATCTAAAAGAATATATGACAACCAAAACATTACTACAAAGAATTCACAAAGATAAATTGCATATGGAGGAACCCAAAAACAAAATCCAAAACTCTTAAATAAATGAAAATTAATAGATGACTGTAAGTTAAATGAGAATCAGGACAAAATTAAATATACAAAAACCCAAAATGTCAGCAAACACAAATACATATCCATAGTAACACTAAATATAAATGGTCTCAATAAACCAATTAAAAGATACAGACTAGCAAAATGGCTAAGAAAATAAGATTCAATTATATGCTTTTGGCAAGAGACTCATCTCATAGGCAAAGATAAAGCCAGAATTAAAGACAGGCAGTTAGTGCAGAATAGGTAATCCAGTTGAATTGAGAAAATGGAGGCTGATTTGAGTCTGGGAAGTTGGAAACTGTCTCTGGGAGACTGGAAATTTCATGTCTCCGGGAGACTGGAAATTTCATGTCTCCACAGTCCTTTGATGCCACCCTCCTAAAAAGTTGTTAATGAAACAACTCCTGAGCAAAGAGCTACTAATCAATGCCCCCTGAGCTGCTGCTCCCTTCCTGCCTAACACTCCACCTTGGCCTTTCTGGCCCACCTGCTCACCCTTTGGTCTTTCCACCCACATCTCCCAGTCACTATGCAGGATGGGGGGAAATGAACAAGATAAGAGAGAATGCAGGAGAACAACAGAAACTTTAGATGCATAAAAGGGACAGGACTTCCTCATCCCACAGATTCTGCCTTTGGGTTCCCTTCTTCCACCTGGGAGAAGTCTATTTTATTAATCTTTAATAAAGTTTCTTACTCTCTACTCTATGCTTGCCTTGGCATGCTTCTCATATGTTATACTTCAATATTTGAGGAAGCAGGACTCATCAAGGTAACTGATAACAGGTGATATCAAAGATACTCACAGGCTGAAGTTAAAAGGATAAAATAAAGAGTATTCCATGCAAATATAATTTGAAAACAAGACAAAATAGATATCCTCATATTGCACAGGGCTTATTTCAAGCAAATTTAATCAGAAGAGACAAGGCCATTACATTCTGGTAAATGGAGCAGTCCCACAAGAAGATAACATGATAGTAAATATATATGCCCCAAATGTCAATGCACTGTTACATTAAGAAGATACTCCAAAAAAAAAAAAAAGAAAAAGAAAAAGAAAATACTCCTTGACAATAAATTCAAGATAGATCCCAATACAACAATACCTGGTGATTTCAACATTCTTAGGCAGGCCTGACTCTCCAAGCAACCCCACTTCCATGCTAAGGATTCAAGGTGCTGGCAAACTTGTTGAGAACCAGCTGCAGGAAAGTTAGGAGATGGGTGAGTTTGCCTCAGGTTGCACCAGAGGAGATGTTCCTCTGAATAAAGGAAGGGGCTGAAGGGCCATCCTAGCTGCTGCAGAAGTTCCTTTTAATAGATAAAGAAAAAAAAAATCCCCAAGATAATGTGGCCTGGGGAAAGGGAGTAAAAAAGAAGACCATGCACTGACTGAAAGGAAAATGTGATGCGAATGAGCAATGCAGAAACCAAGAGAGGAGATACACATGTAGAAAGTTTTATTTGCCAGTCAGGGTCTGACAAAGGCCATCCCTCCAGAAAAATGAGAGACACAGGAAAAACTTAGCTCTGGGGTATTTTATGGGGCGGTTTGCATGGCTTGCGTAAGGTTGCATGAGCCCGTATGAACTGCTTGGGTAAGAACTTATGATGGAGAGATCCAAAATGGTGGATTAGAGGGAGGCTGCATTCCTTGTTGCTCCATAACTCTGGTTTCAAGCAGAGGAAAATCTGTCTCTCTGTGAGGCAGTCTTTTCTACTCATGGATCCCCTGCTCTTTACCCCATTTGTATACTTCAATCACCATCTGCCAGCATATCGCCTACTTTTTGAGTGCAGATATATAATTTGCATATATTTCTCCCATTTTTATATTGAATTTTTATTTTCTTGACCATGTCTGTTGAAGTGAGCATATTTTTTGTTGTTTTAATTCTAATCAGGTCATATTTAAATTTTTTCCTTTGATAAGCTTTTTTTGTCACATTCATTTACTTAACATGTTTATTAAAATTTGTCCCTATAATTTTATTCTAAGGGTTTGTTTGTAGTTTTCATTGTTGTATTTAGGTCTTTAATCATTTTGAGTTAATTTTTCAATATGGTGTGAGGAAGGGGTCTAAATTTATTCTTTTCTGTGTGAATATACAATTGTTTCAGCAATATTTCCTGAAGATCAATAAACTTATTTTCTATTTATCATATATAATTGGCAACATTATTAAAAATCAATTGACTATAGATGTGCAGACTTAATGACATGTCTATCCTTATGCTTGTATCACACTCTTGATTAGTGTACTTTTGTAGTGTAATTTCGAATTGTAAAATACATTGTCAAACTTTTCTTCTTTTGTAAATGATTTTGACTATTGTTTTTGTTGTTTACATTTTGTTTTGTTTTTTCAATCTGATACCATTCTTATGGTCAATTTTTAAATTGAAGGAAAATGGAAGGATTAGAAGAACAACAAAACATAGAGTTTGATGGAGATTATATTAAATCTCTTTACTGCTTTTAGAGTATTGGCATATTTAACAACATTAAGCTAATAAAGGCTACCTTTCCAGTTATTTAGGACATGTTTAATTTCATTCACAAACACTTTGCAGTTTTTAAAATACATGGGTTGCTAATTTCTTACTAAATCTGGGGTTTTTGGAGAAGCCAGAAAAAAGACCTCACAGATTAGCTTCTTACCCTACAAAGGTCCTTTTAAGAGTAAAGGGAGAAAGGGAGGATTTTAGTTAAGGAGTAGAAGTACTATTCATGACTTCTTTGGGAGGGAGGTAGGTCTGGCCTGGAGCTGAGTGTCCACTTTCTTTTGATCCTTAATGGGTTCTTAAGATTAATGTTCTCTTTTTTTGTCAAAGATAAACCTGTAGTCTGAGTTTCCTAATATGTTACAAAACTGTGTTTGCTGTAATCTGAACCATGTGGTTGAAATGTAGCTATTTTGAGCCTCCCCCATCTCTCCATTTGTTCTGTCTTCCAATCATAATGCCTACAGTGTAGTAGGTGATCCAATTAAAGCTATACCCCTTCCTTATCCCCTTCCCAATTTTAAATTAGTCAATCACATAAATTGTAACCCAAAACTTCTCCTATCAGAGCAAGGGCAGTGCTATGTTAGGGAGAAAATGTGTAGACTTCCTGCCCAGTGTGCTTGCTTGCCAGATTTTTTTTGGTAGCAAACCCTTCTGAGAAGTTTGCCTTGCTAAGTGATTTTTGAGTGCTATCCGGATTCCTGTGGCACCCTAATAGTTCTAACAGGTTGGTTTCAATCAGGGTCAGAAGCAGACTAGACCAAGATAGGGCTGGTGTGTGGAAATTTTGATAGGGCCATATATTACAATGAGATGATAGTGAGTCTGGGGTAAATAACAGATCCACAAAATGTCCTTTGTGGCTGAACATAGTGATGCCTGATTCCAGCAGCTGCCCTGGACCCAGGTATTTGCATAACTGGCTAGGTGATTGCTCTGGAACAAAATGCTGGTTAGCAAAGTGGATTGTTTTCTCAGAGTTTGAGAGGGTGTTGACTGATGACACATATCTATCACTTCTTTGGTTAAGTTTATTTCTTAGAATTGTGGATGCTATTTTATAATAAAATTGTGGTGAAGATATGAGACAGTATTACAAAATAAATTTATAAGAACATTATGGTAAAGAATCAATGCCTGGAGAAAGGGTTAATATCTCCCCCTGTCCTCTGACCACCTCTCTTCAGGGAACCTAATTAACCTGGGTCCCTATCTATTGGGTTGTAAATACCTATCTCTAGGAAGCCTGAGGATTTTCTCTTATTATGTAAACATCTCTGTGATGGCCAGTGATGAAACTGATGCCTGTGAAGTTTATTCTTACTTTGTAAACCTTCTAGGAATGTAGCTACATCATTTAATTGCTTGTATACATTTTAGATCATTATGCCAATTAACTGCTGTATTTCTTAGAAATATAGCTCTTAGGGAGTCATCTTGAGTTACTGCTGCCTATGGGAAAGGACATCTCATGATAAGCCTCTCCAGTGTTTTACTCTCTTTGTTCTGCACCTGTGAACTATGTATTGTTAGGTCCTTAGACCAAAGTAACTCCATTTTGAAAATCAGAACCTGCCCAGCCAGGCATGACCTTCCCAGTAGACCCACCCCCAAAGAGTCCCTAACTACAGAAATCAGAGCAAAGATGCCAAATAACAATCACAGGGCCAGATGGGTTATTTTTTAACTACTTGATTGTATGGGACTACATAGTTAAGAAGTTTTTTCCAGCAGTCTGCTGCACCTTGCAGAAGGGCAGCCTGGCAAACTCTGTCAGTAAGCTTTTATTTGATCTCAGAGATGTGTCTCTCATGGATATTTGTGCCAGCTACCCTAACACATCGTAAAATTTCTGTACATGGTCCTTGGTCTTGAAGGTCAAGAATTCTAGCCCACTAATGATACATATAACATATATTATATATATATATATATATATATATATATATATATATATATGTAATTGTATCATTTGTAGATAGAAATTGTTTTATTTCTTCTTTTACAACATAGTGACTTTATTTTATTTTGTTGGTATAGTTTTCTTCTGTCCTTACTTTTAAAAATGTGCTTATCAACATGTTGTGGAAACAAGATGACACTTGGACAGTAGGAGAAACCAAACTCTACTTTATGCCAGTGGGACCAGAGGAGATTAGCACTCTAAAATTCTGAGCCCTGATCCACAATTTCTTACAATGTATATAGGTTATTTGACGCCATCTTAGACTCATCCTATTTTTGAACTTTTTCCCCTTTTTTAAAAAAATTCCTAATCTATGCAGCTGAGGGCCTCATGCAGGGTCTCTAACATAAAGCATGCTCACAGAACAGATAAGAAGAAACAGCTCTTTTCACAGACATCTGCTACTTTTCAGGAAGGAGTAGACAGACTCTGAATGCAATTATTGATAATGCAAAATTTAGGGACCCTCCTGGGGAAAGCCTAAGGGAGGAGAGGGGAACTGACTCCTTCCCCAGGCATTGAACTCTTACCATAATGTTTTTGTAATTTCATTTCACAACCAGGTCTTGTTTTGCCATCAAATTCCCCCCCTTTGATGCCCTTTTAAACATTCTTAAGGGCATAGCCTTTGTCCATGTCCTCCAAGTTAATTCACTGGTGACTCCAGAGGACCATTTGGAATTTCATGGCCTCTAAGTAGGAGATAAATCAGGTCAGTATGTTAAGGATGCAGATACCAAACAGGAGTGCCAGGAGGATCCCAATAGCAAAATAGACCAATTCAGAAAATAAGAGTAGTCCACTTATCCCAGGTAGCAGTCAGTTCCTCAAGCTGCTGCCATGTGTAGATTAGTCAGCTTCCAGAGTGACTAAAGCAGGGCTGTTGTCCTGGGGGGCTCTCAGGGTGTGATTTATTTTGGATGGCCAACTTGCCAGGTGCAGTTGTATTAGGAGTGCACTCCCAATCATCAGGGGCTGGTTTTATCCTGCTGTGATGAATCCAAGTGGTCACCTTGTCTATCTTTACTGTATTAGGGCTGCAAAAAAAGACAGTGAAAGGACCCCTTCAAAGAAGTTTTAGGGATTGGATTTGACCTTGTTATTATATATTAAAAAACCAATTAGCATCTCCTGTTTTAAAGGGGTGGGCATGATGCTTTTTAATTTTAGATCTTTTTGTATACCTCTTATAATGAAAGAAGGGTGCCCACAGAGAATCTTACAAGGGGAGAATTCTGCCTGCCTAATAGGGCTCAACCTAATTATTATTATTATTATTAATATTATTATTATTTTGTGGTGCATGGGGATTTGAACCCAGGGCCTTGTGCTTATGAGGCAAGCACTCTACAAACTGAGCTATATCCCCAACCCCTCAACCTAATTATTGACAGAGAAACAGGCAACACCTGATCCAGTGTAGACAGGTTTTCTGATACAGTAGTTGTAACTTCCTGGTGATCTCTAACCCTTTTGCTATCAATTGTGTTACTTTAGCTATGAATGTTGACCCTCGAGTGGCTGTGCTTTATAACTCTCCTGCCAGGTGTTTAAGACCAACTTGGTCAAAATTGACCTTGTCCTTATTCAATGTTAAAAATCAGCTGAAATTCCTCAGGGGATCACTCTTGGGAACTTGTGAGAAGCCTCAGCTTCTCTAGTGCTATCTGCTAGGATAGGTTAAGTTCTTGCTAATCACATATGGCCTCTCTTGGAAGCTTTAGGGAATTAGTTCCCTTTCCAGTGACCCTCCTCTTTGCAGAAAGTGCACTGATTGACTTTATATCTAAGGTCCCATTGATCTCTCTGATCAGGAGGTCATGTGACCCAGAGTTGTAAATCCTTAGAGAAGTTCCTGTTGTTCCCTGAGTTCAAGCTGACTTCAGAGGGCAAGCTGACTTCAGAGGGCTATTTTCTTTGACCCTTTTTATCTTTGGTCTCTAAGTTTTGGTTTTAATCATCCAGCAGGTCAGTTTTACCGGTCTTAATGTAGGAGTACTGGCTTTTAACTTTAATGTCTGTAATTTTATAGTTATTTACCCCTTCCATTTAATTGAGGTCAGTATTATACTGGAAGTCAGTCTTATATTTTGTCTAGCCTATAGCTAATGACTCATTGTCTCAAATTAACTCTGGTTATTATATTAGCAGACAACAGTTACAAAGTTTAAAAGGAAATGTAAAATGAAATTAACAAAAGTAAAAACATATTTAGTTTATATCTATAAATATAAAGACCTCTACAATGAGAACTACAGAACACTAAAGAAAGAAATTAAAGAAAACCTTAGAAGATGGAAAGATCTCCCATGTTCTTGGATAGGCAGAATTAATATTGTCAAAATGGCCATACTACCAAAAGTGCTATACAGATTCAATGCAATTCCAATTAAAATCCCAATGACGTACCTTACAGAAATAGAGCAAGCAATCATGAAATTCATCTGGAAGAATAAGAATAGCTAAAGCAATTCTTAGCAGGAAGCTAAGCAAGATAGCTAAAGCAATCCTTAGCAGGAAGAGTGAAGCATGGGTTATCACAATACCAGAATTTCAACTGTATTACAAAGCAATAGTAACAAAAATGGCATGGTATTGGCACCAAAATAGACAGGTAGATCAGTGGTACAGAATAGAGGACATGGACACAAACCCAAATAAATACAATCTTCTCATACTAGACAAAGGTGCCAAAAATATGCAATGGAGAAAAGATAGCCTCTTCAACAAATGGTGCTGGGAAAACTGGAAATCCATATGCAGCAGAATGAAACTAAACCCCTGTCTCTCACCCTGCACAAACTCAACTCCAAATGGATCAAGGACCTTGGAATCAGACCAGAGACCCTGCATCTTATAGAAGAAAAAGTAGGTTCAAATCTTCAACATGTCGCGTAGGATCAGACTTCCTTAACAGGACTCCCAAAGCACAAGAAATAAAAGCAAGAATCAATAACTGGGATAGATTCAAACTAAAAAGCTTTCTCTCAGCAAAGGAAACTATCAGCAATGTGAAGAGAGAGCCTACAGAGTGGGAGAAAATCTTTGCCACTCATACTTCAGATAGAGCACTAATTTCCAGAATAAATAAAGAACTCAAAAAACTGTACACCAAGAATACAAATAACCCAATCAACAAATGGGCTAAGGAAATGAACAGACACTTCACAGAAGAAGATCTACAAGCAATCAACAGATATGTGAAAAAATGCTCAACATCTCTAGTAATAAGAGAAATGCAAATCAAAACTACCCTAAGATTCCATCTCACCCCAATTAGAATGGTGATTATCAAGAATACAAGCAACAATAGGTGTTGGCGAGGAGGTGGGGATAAAGGTACACTCATACATTGCTGGTGGGGCTGCAAATTAGTGCAGCCACTCTGGAAAGCAGTGTGGAGATTCCTCAGAAAACTTGAAATGGAACCACCATTTGACCCAGCTATCCCACTCCTTGGCCTATACACAAAGGACTTAAAATCAGCATACTACAGAGTTGCAGCCACCTCAGTGTTCATAGCTGCTTAATTCACAATAGCCAGATTATGGAACCAACCTAGATGTCCTTCAATTGATGAATGGATAAAGAAACTGTGGTATATATATACAATGGAATATTACTCAGCCATAAAGAATAATAAAATTATGGCATCTGTAGGCAAATGGATGGAATTGGAGAATATCATGCTAAGTGAGATAAGCCAATCTCAAAAAACCAAAGGATGAGTGATCTTGCTGATAATCGGTTGATGACACACAATGGGGCAAGAATGGAGGAAGGAGGGACTGTATAGAGGGAAAAGAGGGTGGGAAGAATGGGGGGGAGGGAAAATAACAGAATGAATCAAACAACATTGCCCTATGTAAATGTATGACTACACAAATGGTATGCCTTTACTTCATGTACAAACAGAGAAACAACAGGTATCCCATTTGTTTACAATAAAAATAAATTTTAAAAAAACATAATTTTGTAATCCTAAACCTTTTTTAGCTATATATTTGTTTTCATTATTTTGAAACCAAAGTAGTCCCTATAAAAAGAAAACCTATCTTTTGAACCTAACTTTAAATGAACTTTAGTGGTTATCCTAACATGGAATAAGGTGAGAGGCAGAGTTTTAACTCAGGTGTGATGGCCTCTTGACAAAACTTAGGTAAGGTGTTTTATTTCTGAAATGGATCTTTACTTCTTTTTAAAACATTTTATAGAGTTGTTATCACGTTTAAACAGGCTAGGCGCTCCTTAATATCTTTTAAAAATACATTTCAATTTCAATTTCAGTGTGAAGAGTAACACAAAATTGTATATATAACTTATTGACTACAGGTTACTTTATCCAGCTATAAAACATCAAATGACTTGAATAAATATCAACCAAATTTGTTATTTTTATACAAATCTGAGACTTGCTACAGATAATTTTAGTTTAAAGAACATCAACTTGTCAAAATGTTCTCCTAAGTTTTACGTTTAGCTAAGTTTAACTTTAAAAATACAATTTAGAATCCAGAGTGTATGGTTAACAATAATCTTAGGTCTGCATATGTTAACAAAAATTCAAAGGATAGCCTTAAATCTCTTATACACTTAGGAAACTGTTAATGATCAGAGATTGACTTATTTAAACAAAGTAAATGAATGTAAGACAGATCTTCAAATGACCGTGTGGCCCTTCTATGACTGTACACAAAAGAGAGCACTTATTGGTTATCTTGCCAGTAAACTTACATAAACTTGTATTTTATAAACATTTTAGATGTTGATGGACCTTTATTTTATTTATTTATTTATATGTGGTTTTGAGAATTGAACCCAGTGCCTCACACATGCTAAGTAACCACTGAGCCACCACCTCAGTCCCTCATTTGATAAACATTCACATAACACTTAAACAAGACCAAGAGTGATACTGTTATCAGATATTTTGGGTGTCAACTATATTGTTATAACCTAAATACCTCTGTTTGTTTAGCCAGATACAAAGGAATTATTTAAGACTTTAAAACAGGTACAAACCCTAATTTCTTTAAGACTTAGTTTCCCTAAGTAATAAAACCTAACAAATACAAATACAAGAAAATTATCTTGATAGATAAAAGCAAACTAATGTTTTAGACTCTGCTTCATTTCAGCATATTAAAGTTCAAATAACTGATTGTGCTAATTAAAGCCAATTTAATCACAAACACAAACTTTTGAGATTTACGTTCTGCACACCTTCTGCGACTTACTTAGACATTTGCAACTTGCTTACATCCTTAGTTCTCTCCTCTCATCTTGAACTTTTAGCACAAGAATATTACTTTACCAGACAAAATACTTTCTCATTCAATAACATTTCTTTTACCTTCTAATATGTTTTATACATATAACTTTCTTTTATCTTTTTTTTAAGTTTCAGACCCATTTTAAAATTTATATTTTGAAACAATCCTTATGAATGTTATCTATGTATTTAATTTACAAACAAATTTTGTCCCAGGAGAGGGATCAGACAATCTGGTGCATACAAAAACTTTAAATCTTTTTCTCTCAGGTTGCAGTCAAAAGTTGGAGCACAGGATATTTTTGAGCCTGATTTGTCTCCCTTATCTTCATCATAATGTCATCAACTTTAAGTGAGTTCTCCACTGTCAATTGTACCCAGAGGCTCCTTTTGGGACTTCTTCTTATCCTAGGCATATTAATATGCAATGAAAGAGGCCCTTTCCATTATTTTCTAAGGCTTCCTTGAAGATCCCTTTGCAGAAGCTGCCTACAAAACACTCATTTGCCCTTTGTTCCTGCCTTTTTCTTTTCTGGGTACAGTTACTTACTTATTCTGCCAGTCTCCCCAGGCATTTAATTTGATGGGATACTATTATAGCAAGAACCGCTTTGCCATAGTGATAGATATCCCCTGGTCAAGTGGGGTGTCCTGTGAGTCTTAAAAGGGAAAATTATTCCTGTCCCCAGGTCATAAACTAACAGTGCTGAAACCTATTGCCATATCCTTTGTGGTCAGCAGCTTCCATCTCCCAGGGGAAAAGGGACTGGAAGGCAGAGGAGAGGCCATGTTCTCTGGTCATTTTTTTCTCTAGACCAGGCAACTTTTCTGGCATTTTTTTTCCCCAGTGGGCTGGTGTCCTTGACTGCAGTGAGATGATGTGTGGCTACATGGGTCAGGCTGAGAAATGATACTGGGGGTGCCAGCACTGGGTTGAAAAGACTTAAATCTTTTTTTTTTTTTTTTAACTCCTTCTTTTGATGTCCTGTTATCCTTGCACACCAGAGGCAGTGCCTTTTGGTACCTTTAACTTAGTGCCTGACTGTTCAGACTCTTTATTATGCAACTGAATAACTAAACATACAGAATTTCTTTCATATAATTTACTCCTGACAGACCAACTTTAACTGTAAGATTGTATAATTATCCAGAAAACCATTTAAAGGCCAGATAATGACAGTGATACCTGTTTTTCTTAAATAGGCGCATACATATAGGTCACCCATTCAGCAAAGAATTTTTTAAGAGACTACTGGTCAGATCCATATAATATGGCCCATATCCTAAAGGTCCAGTAACAGATATGAAAAACCGATAAACAAGAACAAATTACCAAAACCAGGACTGATAAGCTCTTAAGAACCTTTGAAACAGAAAAACTAACATAAATTTTTCCTTAGCTCGGACAGTGTTTTTTTTTTTTTTTTTGGGGGGGGGGTGCTGGGGATCGAACCCAGGGCCTTGTGCTTACTAGCTCGGACAGTGAAGGACATGGGGCAGGTGGAGGAGTGGGAACCTCTGCAGCTGGCTCAGATTCTGTTTTTTTTTTCCCCTCCTTACTGTTGGCATCATTCCCAGAGTCAGAAGTTTGGGAGTGTTGGCCTTGAGGGGGTCAAAAGTTTGAGTCAGAATACTGAAGGATTGTTGGGACCAAACAAAACAACAGTATTTTATCATCCTTTGAAATTTTTTTTTTAATCTCCCCCGCTCCTTTTTTTAATCCTTGTATGTAGAACATACATAAAGGTAGGATTTTAACCCTTAATCATCTTGCTTTTAGTGGAGACTAGAAACAAAACAATCTTAACACTTTCCATTGACCAGCACTTTAAAAAAAACAACATATTTATGATATTTATCCCATTTATGTTTAATTTGATTTACCCATTTTTTTTTAACTTAGGTTACCCATGAAAACCAAGTTTAGTTAACATCTTAAGTTATCCTTTTTGAGAAAAATCCTAGAATCAATGGATATTAATTATACTTTAATAA
Organism: Sciurus carolinensis; assembly: GCF_902686445.1. Classification (NCBI taxonomy): domain Eukaryota; kingdom Metazoa; phylum Chordata; class Mammalia; order Rodentia; family Sciuridae; genus Sciurus; species Sciurus carolinensis. Next base: position 117,900,214 of record NC_062220.1, on the reverse strand, counting down.
TTTATACAAAGAACACCCTTTATCATCTCTGGTAACCTGGGGTTAGTGATTTTAGAGACATCTTTATTTTTATCTCTAATCATTTTAAGTCACATGAACTTAATTTTTTTAGTGTATTTTGAGAGTTAACCTTTGAAAAATTGGCCTCTGAATAAAGAGAGCAGAAAGAAAAGCAGAGGGCAATAAATCTTAGTTAGACAAAACAAGACTAATTAGTTCAGGAGAAAAGATGAATTTATCATAAAAACACAACATTTGAGCTCAGAAAAAGACAAAGACTAAGAAATGACGTGGCCATAATTACATATGAAATAACTTTCACAAGTATTTTTATACTCACACATACACTCAGGAATTTACGGAAAACTTTCACAAGTATTTTATACTCACACACACACTCAGGAATTTATGGAACAACTTTCACAAGTATCTTCACACTCACATACACATTCAGGTATTTTGAAACACTGTCTCCCCACTTCCGGAGTTTCCCATACTGACGACTCCCCTGCTGGAGTCCCTGTGCTGTAGATGCCCTCATAGGTAGCCACAGGAGGTGACCAGGCTCCCCTTCTGCCCTTACAGGCAGGCCTGTCTACAGCCCTGTGTCCTGGGACCTTACCTTTTCCAGTAGACTACACAGGGATTTTGTCCTACTCTCCAGTGAGTCTGGGGTGCCAGAAACCACTCTGGAGGTGCAGGCCCAGCAGACAAAGGAGATTCTAGAGTTTCCAGGTGGTGCCATCTCATTCGGTCTGAGGGGCACCACAGACTCTGGTGTGGACACCAGCTACACTGGTGGCTCAAATCCAGCACGGTTGTTGCTTCCCGGCCAATGCACCAAAATGTGGAAATGACAAGATGGCACTTGGAAAGTAGGAAAAACAAAGCCTTATTTTATGCCAGTGGGCCCAGAGGAGATTAGCACTCCAAAATTCTGAGCCCTGATCCACAATTTCTTACAGTATATCTAGGTTATTTGACATCATCTTAGACTCATCCTATCATTGGGCTTTTTCCTCTTTTTAGAAAAATTCCTAATCTATGCACCTGAAGGCCTTGTGCAGGGATTCTAACATAAAGCATAATTGCAGAACAGATAAGAAGAAACAGCTGTTTTCACACATATCTGTTACATTTCAGGAGGAAGTAGTCAGACTCTGAATGCAGTTTTTGATAATGCAAAAGGTAGGGAACCCTCCTGGGGAAAGCCTAAGGGAGGAGAGGGGAACTGACTCCTTCCCCAGGAATTGAACTCTTTACCATAATGTTTTTGTAATTTCATTTCACAACCAGGTCTGATTTTGCCACTATGAACAAACATGTTGACTTTTTTCAGTTAGCTTAAAATCCTCCAGATCCATCCATGTTGTTTCAAGTTAACCTCATAGAAGTAGAGAATAGAATAGTGATTACCAGAGACTAGGGAGGCACTGGGTAAAGGAAGGATGAGTAGGTCAATAGTACAAAGTTTCAAATAGGAGAGATGTATTCTGGTGCTCTCTTGTGCCTTATTGTTAACCATAGTTAACAATAATGTATCAAACATTTCAAAATAAATAACAGAAAATATTTGAATAACTTGCCACAAAAATTCATGAGGTGATGCATATGCTAATTATCCTGATATTGAATAATGATAAAATAGAACAGATAATAAAATGGGCCCCCTTCAACCACAACTGGCGGCTAACATATACATATTAATGAACTCCATCAAGGCCTATTTCAGTTGTAAAACATCTTGAGGCTCACCTGTGGGAACACTTTCAACCAACTTCTTTGTCTCAGAGGTGGAAAACCTAAGGTGGGGGTGAACCCAGATGGAAGTTACAGGAAGAAGGAAGGAAGTGAACCCAGATGGTAGGCAGGTTGCCTTTTTCAACATCTATTTTACATAGATTTTGCTCCATGCTCTGCCCCCAATCATATATAAACTCCTAAGCTGACACACCAAAATGGGTTTTTCTGCTATCAGACCCCCTTCCACATGCCTGTAGTTCTATCTCGATTCGGTAAATCCTGCTCTGTTTACTCTTTGCTTCTGTAATTGTCCATGGATTTTATTCTTCAAAGTTTGTGAGACAAGAACCCAGAGGAAATTGGCAAAGTGGGGAATATAATCTCATCTCAAAACTCCAGGTTCAATATGATTATTATGAAATACATCAAAATATCACATGGTATCCCATACATATGTACAATTACTATATGCAAATAAGAATTCTCAAACTAATAAAAAAAGATTTAACTATGCTCAATTTTTTTCAACATGAATTGATATGATCTTATGCCCCCATCATCTGTCATTCTATTAATGCTCTGTATTAAAATGTTTGCTGTTCTTCTATTGAACCACCTTTACACTCTTGGTTATATCCCAGTTGTGTATTAGTTCACAGTCTTTTTAATATACTTCTGAATTTATTTTGCTAGATTTTGCATCAATATTAAGATATAATGATTTTTAGTTTTATTTATTTATATATTTTTGTAAGATGGAAAATGACAAACCCCTAAATAACGTGGCCTGGGAGGAGGGAGTGAGGAAAAAGACCAAACATTGATAACATTGATCCTTCCTCAATTGATCTCTTCCCAGCGACAAACCCTGTGAGGGAGATATCCATCAAGCCTAGAATGGTAGTCTCAGGGAGGAAGTCAAAGCATTGATCCTTCCACAAATAAATCCTTTCCCAGTGACAGTACAATGGGACCCAGAGGGAAAGAGATAAGCACTGAACACTGACCCCCAGACCCTCCATTCTTCCTCAAGTTAAAACATTGCCCAGTAAAAACAAATTTGAAAGTCTCACAACCTGTTTTTTGAGTGCCCAAACTAACATGCTCTGTCAATAAGTCACCTCTCAGTGTAGCATATGTATGCACAGATTCCTCCTTTGGCCAGTGGCTCATTTTCCATCAGGAGAGTGTGTCCACCAGATGCATGACTCTACTGATGGATAAAGGCCGTGCTGATCCATGAAGTTCATATCCAGTTCAGTCATTTTGTGATAACAATTTTTGTAATGTCTTTGCCTGGATTTGATATCAGGGAAATGCTCTCTTAATAGAATCCATAAGATGTATTCTCCACGTGGCCACTTTTCAGAAGTTTGAAAAGGGCTAGATATTATTTCTCTTTAATTATCTGATAAAATTCACAACGGAAGCCATGTAGTCCTCGTGAGACAGAGATGATGGTGGTGTTCCTAGTCTCGTTCCCCAGGTGTTGAAGATTATACACATGAGAATCACTGAGGCAAGAACAAATGTTTTATTTGAAGGATAGAACAGAGATAGAGAGAGAGAGGGAGAGAGAGAGAAAGAGAGAGAGAGAGACTCCTCCAGAGGAAAGGGTCCAAGTTGATGCTTAAGGGAGTGAGGTGGGTCTTGCCTCTTTTCTAGATTTCAGATTTCCTTTGTTCTTATGCCCCTTCCTCCCATCCTATGTGACCCAAAAGGTCGAGTGATCCAAGGGCTGGAATGAAGCTGCCCAGGGGTACAGGCAGGAAGGGAGCCACCAGGGGCTACTCATTAACAACTCCTTGCACAGGTAACCTTGGCAAAAGGTTGGAGGAGGGGGAAGTGCTTTGGAGGTACTAGCATTTTATTTCCTTTGAATCAGCCCCCATCTTCCTGACCCAATCATTCATTACTTACACTGTATTTTTGCACTAGCCTCACTAGGTTTTTCTTAGTTGAGATATGTAAAGGTGGATCACTGACTTATGCCCTTCACTTACAGGACTGTTAAGTTTTTTTTTTTTTTTTAATGTTATTGAGTCAGTTTTGGTAATTTGAGTGTATCTAGATTTTTCCATTTTTATCTATTCTATCTACTTTGTTGACATATAATTCATACAGTGTTTTCTTATGATTTGAAAAATTCTTGATAGGAGAATTTATTCTATAGAGAAAATTTACAAATGTGCAGTAGAACATTTATTTCTGAATTAGCATTTTTCTTTTTTTCTTGTTCATTCTCATTAAAGATTTGTTAATTTGATGATATTTTCAAATAACAAACTAGGTTTTAAAATTATCCATATTACTTTTCTATTTTCTTTGATTTTTATTATCCCCTGCCTTATGCTAGTTAATATTTAATTTGCTCTTCGTTTCTATTTCCTGAAGGTGTGAAGTTAGATACTGAGGACAGTTGAAGCCAGAATTGGGGACAGGCAGTTAGTGTAGAAATAGGGGATCTGGTCAAATCGAGGAAATGGAGGCCATGAAAGCCATCTGCCTCGGGAAGTTGGAGACTTCCCCTGGGAGAATGGAATGTCAAGGATCTTGGAACCCACTGATTACCAAATTTACTTGTCCTTGTCAGGGACTACAGGCATGGAGCTCTAATTAATGCCTCCTGGACCCTTAACTGCCTGAATCACTTTGGCCCTCCCCCTGCCCATCTGCTTCTCACTTTTTATATCTCACCTGCAAAACCAGGCCTAGTCACGGAGGCAGGAGGGAGAGATAAGGCAGGAAGGGAGAGAACAGGAGAACAAAAGAGACCTTAACCTATAAAAGATGTAGGGTGCGCTCACGTCTTAGGACTCTAGAACATCAGCCATGGCCCCCTTCTCCCTTCTGGGAAAAGTCCGTATTATTACCTTTAAATAAAACCTGCTTATTAATAACAGAATGAATCAAACATTACCCTATGTAAATGTATGATTACACAAATATTATGCCTCTACTTCATGTACAAACAGAAAAACAAGTTGTACCTCATTTGTTTACAATAAAAAAATAAATAAATTATAAAAAAATAAAACCTGCTTAATATGCGTGCTACTCTGATGTTATACTTCAACACCTGAGGAAGCAGAACTCGTCACTGGTAAGTGGTGGTATCACAGTGAGGAGGGTGAAGAGCAGCCAGGCTGTTGTAGAGTTACCCTGAGCTCTCTCTTTCATATTCCTATGAAGAGTTTGGACTCCTGATGCTCTTGCACCCTCTGAACAGGGAGGGAGGAACATCTCATGCTGTTGAGCTCCTCAGGTAGGGCTTTGAACCAGGTAATGGGAAGTTCAATTCCAATGTTAGGTCCTACTTTTTCTAAGTGTTTTCTCCCCTTGTGCTGGTCCACTAGTGATGACTCAGGATTTAGTCAAAGACTCAAAGAATGTTACATTTTATATTAATTTCTATGCCAATGTATTTTCACCACACTACCTCAGGTAGATTTTTGAAGATGGCTGCCAATTCCAGGAGCCTCCTAGGCCTTTGTCTTTGAACCACCTTCTGGATCAACAATTGCCCCCAGGAAATAATTTTTGTCCACTGTTGAACTTAGTTATGTGTGTGTGTGTGTGTTGTGTACACACATAAGAATACACATATGTGTGCACACATTTATGTGTGTAAATATTCTCATGTCTTTGAATGTGTTTATTCATACATTTGTTTGTGTGTATGTGTGAATGCGTATATGTGCAGATTTATATATTTGCTTCTTTGTATGTGACTGTTTTCTTTGGGGCTTTTTTTTTGGCCAATGTTAAAGATCCAGAAATAGTCATTGCATGCATTTGGTGCTGTCTCACAGTTGTGCATGGTGGAAAGTCTGGAACTTGTGAATCGTGGCACCCATCTGTAGAGATTGAAATTGACATGTTCTCGATATAATTCTCTTTACCTATCTGGCTTCTCAGGATTAAGTTTTATTACTCTATGGTGCTTTCCATAACTATATAGATATGAGCTCTGATTAATACTTTTAATGTTCAGTTTGGTTGATGTATAGATTTTATTTTTTATTTGAAAATAATTTGGCCATCATTTTTCAAACAATTATTTTGTCCTTTTGCCCACTTGTATCCTTCTGGAACTTCATAATGTATATGTTGGTTAACTTAATGATATCACATGGGCGACTCAGGTTTGGCATGTATTTTTTTTTTTTTATTGACAACTTTTTGTTTCTTGGACAAAATAAAAATAATTTGATCTGCCCATCAGTTCTGAAATTCTTCCTTCTTTACCTATTTATTTTCTATTTGATGAAGCATTCTTCTGATAATTTCTTTTAAAATTATTGACATTGTTTTCCTTATTTTTATTAGCATGTTTATAAAAATTGAAAATGAAATATTTGCCTCATAATTTCAATGTCTGTGCTTCCTCAGTGTTAACTTTTGTTAACTGTTGAGTGTATGTGTATATGTATGTGTGTGTGTGTGTGTTTGTTTTCTTTCTGTTTTGCTGGTTTCTCTATGTAGGTGCTATACTTACCTGTTTGTTTACTGCCTCATAATTTTATTTTTAAAATGGAGAGTTTAAGTATTATAAAGTAATGACTCTGTAAATGAGATGCCTTCCTTGAGAGATTTCTGTTGTTGTTACTGATATTTCTATTGTAGTTGTTATTGATGATGACGTATTATTTTGTGATTTTTCTGGGCTACTTCTTCAACACTAATTTTTTTTTGCAAGTGTGGTAGCTAACATCTGTGCTTACATTAGTGGTTAGCTTATTATTATGTTGAGTTTTCCCTAAATGCATGTAAGCAGTACATCTCTCATCCTTTGCCGAAGGCTCTGTGTGGATGTTGGGTTGCAGTTTAAATATTCCACTAGTTTACATCTCCACCTTGCTTTCACTTCATCCTCAAAAAGTTACACACTTTTAGTCAGAAGAGAGAGCTTAGGGCCTTCTCCCTTCAAACCTGGGCATGCACATAACTCTGAGTATGAGAGCAGTTTTTCAGGCATTAAGGAATTTGTCTAAGGTCTTCAACATGACCTATGTGTAAGCTGGGGGGCATGGTTAGCGGCTGGATAAAATTGGACAGAAAGCGGCCAAAGCAAGCTTTATTGGAATTTGGCTCTCTGGCAAAATTCCCAGGCACCGCCCCACCCTCCCCCCACAGGAGCCAGAGAAAATCCCGCGTGGCCCAGTTGCCCAGGGTCTTTATAGGCCGGAATGGGAGGGTGTCCTGCTGAGTGACAGGTGGATGTTAAGGGTCAGTGGAATTTTCCAGCTCACTTGATCCGTTACCATTTGGTGCACTGGCTTTTGTCTCAGTTGCTCTGCTCTGCCCCCTACAGTCACCCAAATTCTGACCTAACACTATGGACTCCCTATATCTCATTTTTACCCCCTTTGTTGTTTGGTGAGTCTCTTATTTCTTCTTTCATGGGTTGGCTCACTTATTTGTGTTGTTAATGGATATCTTTTGATGGCTTTGACAAACACATTGAAGATGAAGTTATTTAAATAAAAGAAACTGAGTAAATTAAGACAAGTGATAGAAATGAGGATTTTCCAAGAGCGGTCAACCTTGTTTAAAGAGTAGTCACATTTCCTATATTATTTTTGTTTATAGTTTATTTTTTCTCAAGGTTTGTTAATATGTTTTTCATACATAAGCCTACCCAATAATCTATTACCATTCCTTTCCTAATTCACAAAATTATACCTACTATACAATTCCATGTATGATGCATTTCCTTCAACCATAAGTTTAGAAATTTTTGTGTTCTTTCCAAACCATTTTATTTTTAAAGATGCATAAAATTCACTTAATTAGATGAACTGTCCTCACTTGAAGAACACTTATCTCTAAGGTTAGTAATATGTGGCACTACTTCTGAACTCATTTTTCCCCCAAGATTTCAAAAATAAAAGACATCAATATTCATTCTGAAATTTAAAATATATTTCTTCTTCTCTATCTAATTTGGAGACAGGGTCTTACTGAACTGCTTAGGGTCTTGTTGAGTTACTTAGGGTCTTGCTAAGTTTCTGAGGCTAGCTTTGAACTCATGGTGCTCCTGCCTCAGGATCCTGTGCTGCTGGGATTACAGGCATGTGTCACTGCACCCAGCTCCCACAAGAATTATTATACTGCAATCTAGGTCTTGCTTTTTATATGTTAATATTTGTTTTATATATTTTGGTAATCCAATGTTGGGTACATACATTTACAGTTGTTATTTTGCTGAATTGACACCTTTCTCATAATACAGTGGTCATTTTTGTCTCCTTTTACAGTGTCATAATAAGAATTGGAGCCACCACCTTTAAAGAGAAGACCTGAGCAATAAAGAAACAAAATGAGCATGGAATATCTGTACTTGTATCAGATAAAACATATTTAAGTAAAATACACTGCAAAACAACCCTTACCTAAGTACACACTAAAGAATGATTACTAACATCCACACAATCATTGTTGACTTCACCATTCACATGGTGCATTGTTTAGGAGAAATAGGAATCAAAAGAGAACATTTTTTTTTAATCACATAAGAATTATCATTTTGTATTGCTAAACAAGTCATGCTAAGTAACTGATGATGGGTACAGAGGTGGGTGTTCCCATGGGAGAAGCATTTTCTACATAACATGGAGTGTGAGAACAAAATGGAATCTGTTTTGTCATTGCCCATATAACCTGGCCTGTAACATTTCCATGGAGTCATATCTGTCAGCCCACCACAAGGAGAAAAATTTGTCCTCATTGTCACCACTTGCTTATTTAAAGATCACAAGGTGTGGAGGTATTGGCAGCAAACAAGTCTTATTGGTGATATTTATAAGAATAGATTCAGCAAGGTTCATAGCTCTTCTACCTATTTATGAACCCAGTGAAAAGGTGGTATGTGTGGAGGTTTTAGTCTGGAAGAAATACCCTCAAGATTCTCTATCTTATAAAGAATAAGTGGGTGAGAGGCCATGCGAAGAGGAGTTATGTGGAGGAAAATTCTCAAGCTACTCAGGGTAGATGTATGGTCAAGTCTGGATTCATTGCTCATGGCACTTGAAGCACTTGGGGAAAATGGAGATTCCTGGGAAAGGCATAGACAATGGACCAGGTTATATCAGGTCAGCTAACTGAGTAAGACATAGAAGTCACTCACGGACTCTCTTGCTTCTATTATTTAAAACAGTACAAAGCCCTGCATTGTACTATGGGATGAAAAGAGGAATAGGGAAGGTGCCCTTAATGAGCCATTTCCCTTAAACCCCATTCAGCCAGTTACTTGTGTAGAAAGAAGAGTGAGGGAGGGAGGCCAAGCCAGTGCAGGGTGTCCCTATTGTTGACTTCCTAAGCCCCAAAGTGGGGACAGAGCTCTCTCTATTCCTCTGATCCTCTTACAACACACTTGCGGGGGGGTGGAGGCTCCCTATTTAATTATGTACCTATCACTGAGTATCCCCAGACTCACTGATGTCCTGGAATGAGCAGCAGATCCCATTGGTGTGCCGAAGAGAGATGATTATTGCTGAGCCTAACTCAGGAGGGGATGGATCCTGACGCTGGGGTTTGCAGTGCTTAGTGGAGTCACAGACACAGTCTCATGTCACAGTAGAGACTCTGTCTGCTCAATATCCCTGGAACCACAGAGACCTACTTCTTCAGCCTCAGGGTGGAAGGACAATTCCCAGTGACAGGTTGGAACTAGAAGATCAGGCCTAGAACCTGGGCTGGGCATGAAGGGATGGTCAACCTCCTCACCCATCATCTCCCTGGAGGGAACCTTAACCCTGAGAACTGATTTGTGCCATGGTGGATAGGATCTGAGTGAGAAAATATTAGCAAGGGATCAAATTAACATTTTTAATGGAGAAAAGTAGCGATACATTTTCATATCTACAAGTCCTGTACAACAGGTGCCAACTGAATGACTGACAACAGAAGTCATGCCCTGAGCTAGATGTGAGCACAGCCACCAGCAGTAATAACCACATCAGACCATGAGCCCATAGGGGATATTTTAGTTTCACTTCCCTGTGAATCTGGAGCACTCTGTGAGTTTTAGAGCTACTATGCCATATGTTGCAGTAATAGTCAGCCTTGTCCTCAGGCTGTAGCCCAGAGATGTGCAGAACACCTGCATTGGATGAAGTATCTTTGGATCCAGAAAAGCGGTTGGGGACCCCAGAGGCATGATGCTGTTTTTGATTCTGAGTAGTAGTACAGGAGATAATCTGGGAGGGCTCCCTGGCTTCTGCTGGTACCAGTAAATGTAGAAATCACTAACACTAAAGCCGCTGCTCATGGTGCAGGTGACTCTGACTGATGCTCCAGAGGATGCAGAAAGCAAGGGTGGCTGAGTCAGCACAGGCTGGGAGAGTGAACCTGAAAACACAGAGACACATGGGTGAAGGGGCAGGGACCAAGGTTAAACTGGTTGGTTATCTTAGCCACAGTGACCGATACAGGTTTGGGGTTTGTCCCATTTCTCTGACAACTGTTCCTACTTCCATAGAGAGAGAGAGAAACACAAAGAAGAGGAGAGTCCAGGCCATGGTAGAGACAGCTCACTAAAGCCCCAGAGCAGGGTTGGGTGACCCAGGTCACTTTTATTTTCTTCACTGTCCTGAAATAGGAGGGGCTGGCCATGCAAATTTTATCCCCTACTGGTGATCTCTACTCCACTCTGAGCACCAGCTGAAATCTGAGCGTGGCTCTTTAGTGGTGGCAGAGTGTGAGACTCAGATTTTGATGCAGGAGAAAGACTAGGAAGGAAGAAGCTGCTGGGATCTTTCATAGACCTGGGAGCAGGAGATTGGCTCAGAGAGACACAACTGTTTTATCCCCATCAGCAAACACAGGCCAGTGCCCCATCCCTGGGGAGTTTGAGGGATGACTCAGTAGTGGGTACCCACTGTGTAGAACTTGGGAAGACCCACAGCATCCCCTGCTGTTCACTGTTCAGACATCACCCTCAGTGGAAACCACATTGGCTGGATAAACTGCTCACTGTCGGTTTGTAGATTTCCATGGGCAACACCCTCTGATGGATCAAGAAATAACTGATGTTAGGAAATGGCTTTGGCCACAGAGGAATTCCTAGATTCCTGGAGGTTCAGGCGTATAGAACAAGATCCTTGTACCATGTGAGGAGGCTACAGGGAGGTGAGAATGTCGAGGACTCAGGAACCCCAGACCCGAGTAGCTCCTTTCACAGGGACCAAGAAGTAGGCAAGTGTGATCTGGGTCTGCATGAAGAGTGAGCTCCTGAGTCAGGACAAGGAGAGGATGCGGCATTCTTCGTGAAGGTGCAATGTTCTCAGATGTATCAGTAAGTAAAATTATTCAGAGACATCAAACAGTTAAGGGTTGCTGGGCAACGGCAGAATGCTTCAGTTCTGATGTCACAGTTCTTGAATGATTACATTGCCAGTCTACAGTGTTCCTGTCCATATTGCTGCTTTCCTGACACAGAGGACCATGGATGGACAAGTGGGCATAGCTCAAGCATGGGATCCTGGAAGATAAATATAATATCTCCTCTCACAGCACTTCCCAAAATACCAAAGGGTCATTTCAGGGAGCAGTAAGTGACAGTCTCACTGACAGTGGCTGTGCCATTTCAACATTACTGAGTAGAGACAGGATCCTTTCAAAAAGACTCTGTTTGCTAATGCATAAGAGCTATGTGATTTTTTAAAAAATTCTCATTTCATCTATGTTTGAGATTGCAATCATAGCACAAAGACTGGAAACTCTTCTATCATTTAAACCACGAATCAAGCAAGCAAAGTAAAAATTCTGCCATGTTAGAATCATAGTTTAAGGGCAGATATACCTTCATCTCTTTTTATATATTCCAATCCGAAGAGAGGATTTAATTCAAATTGATCAAGGTATTGCTGATATGAGAAGATCCTCATTTTATTCAGCCAAAGTTCAGCACTGTGGTAATTGTATTGCCAAAATTTTCTCACCAATTGTCTCTTCTGTACAACTGTTCGCACTTCAAAAGTAATCTGCACTTCTTTCTTCTGCATTGCATGTTTACATCTTAAATTTGAGTAGTATACTTCAAGTTTTGGGAACAGCTGGGAAGTTATAATGAAAGATTTATAAATGTTTAAACATTAGTCTTTACTTGATGTGTAAATCTTCCATCCAGAGTGGGTATTAGAAGAGAGGAAAGACAACATTTTCCTTCTCAATTCTATTTCACTCTGTGAACTGATGGATGAAGTTTGTTGTTTCAGCTCCCACATAAAGTCAGTTGCTTATTACTTTTACTTCCATGAACATCTTCAAAATGACATTTTTAATTATTAGGGTTCCATTTCCCAGAATTCCATGGGCAAGGCCAGATCTGATCCTGATCTGTAAGTTATTTAGGGCCTCCCTAAGTTGCTGAGGCTGGCTTTGAACTCATGATCCTCATGCCTCAGCCTCCTGAGCCTCTGGGATTACAGGTGTGTGCCACCACACCTGGCTAAGTGTATACATTTTTTTGGTGAAAAAGTTGAGGAGAATTTCTAAGTGAATATTATAGTTTTCACTTTATTATGTTAGTGTAGTAGTATTACAACATCAACAAAAGGGGAATCAGAGGACATCCATTGTGTGGGGGGGGTTGCCTTACTTCCTCATCTGTGTCATTGTAAGAAGCACTGTTATACCAGATTGCATAGTAATAGTAAGTCTCTTCCTCTGTTTGCAGTTCAGAGATGAGCAGAACACCTGCATTGACTGAGAATCTTTGGATCCAGGGACCCCAGGGTCCTACTCCTTATTTGACTCTGAGTAGTAGCACAGGAGCAACTGGAGAGGGCTCCCTGGCTTCTGCTGGAACCAGCATATTTTGTAGCTATCAACACCAATGCTACTTCTCAGGGTGCAGTTATGATTGACTGATGACCCAAGACAGGCTGAAGTGGAGGGTAGCTGTGTCAGCACAGCCTGGGCAAGGGCACTTGCAAACAGATTTCTGTCATGGCATGTGAACCAGGGTAAAGTTTCCCATAAATTAGAGCCAGAAGAGAGAAAAAACAAGTTTTGAAGCTGCCCCACATCACCGAGGCCTGATCATACATGTGTAGTGAGAGAGGAGCATCAGGAGGAGAGGTCATTGGTGGAAAGAGAACCTCGAACCCCACCATGGGGCTGGGCCATCTTTTGCCTCCTTTTCTTTCCCACCCTCTGCCAGAAGAGGGGTTGTTCTTGCAAATGTTTCCTTCATGTTTTCTCCAACCCTTTCCTGGGCCCTGGTGCTGGAACTCAATTCATACTGCAGACCAAGAAGATGAGGGCCTGTTTTATCTCTTTATGGATTCCTGGGATGAAATGTCTTCTGAGATGAGACAAAAGTCCTTGCTTGGGGACTCAGGTCAGAAATGATGCAGTTGCTGAGTCCCTAATGAGCACAGGATCCCACCCAGAGGCTAGGGCTCCTTTGAGTAGTGGTTCCAACTCAGCAGCTTTGTGGGGACCACAGGACTCTTCCCCATTGCTCCTCGCTGGTCAGAGGGCACAGAGACAAAACAGCCCAGCTTGTCTCTGTGGCTCAAAAAAGTCTCTACATTTTCACATGAATAGTCTGATTTCAAGTCACTGAGATTCTGATGCAGTGTATGATTGCTGCAGTGTATCATTGCTAGAAGGAGTAACTGTCTATGGGCAGTGCAGACAGATATATAAATGACAACCTAGCTGAACTTGTGGTGCCAAACTGTGATCCTAGTGTCTCAGGAGGTTAAGGCAAGAAGCAAGAAAGTTTGAGGCCAGCTGTAGCAACTTAGTGAGAAACAGTAATCAAAATAAAACAGCAAGCAAAAGGTCTGGGGATGTAGCTCAGTGGTAGAGAGACCCTGGTTTCATTCAATCTCCTATATCATTAAATAAATAAATACTTAACCTAAAAATTTAGCACACCTGAAGACATTGCTGTAGAAGTCATTCCCTTCTTTAATGTGTGATTTAGAACATGCCTGTATTGCTAGTTTCCATCTGTTTTGAATTAACCTGTGTATTCTAATTCTCTTATATTGATTTGTGTTTGGTCTTCCATACTTAAGATAATTAGTTGTTTTAATATTTGTTATATTTCCTTTATAGGAAACATGATTGGATCAAATGTTTGCAGTTACTGGGATCCTTGTGCAAAATGAGGTCCATACTGGTATATAAGTGCTTTCACAATAATTTACTGCCTCTGTCAATCACTTCATCTAGTGCAGAAGTATCTTTCCTGTGGATCCCACTTTTACAAACTCCTCCTTATTTTTAAACATTTTTTTCCCCACTAAAGATGTGGGATTATGAATTGAAAGATTGAAATTTAGAATTGTTCTGATGAGGTGATAGATTTTGAGCTCTTGATTTAACATTCTGTCAATGAATAAGTAACTGGCACTTAATTAAAATGTTACCAGATGTTCATTCAACTCACCCTGCTCTGCAGTGGATTTGCTCATGGAAGCTGACCTCTGTGCTCAGAGTTTGCTATACCATGCACCTGATGTTGTGGCTTCTTTTCTCAGTAGACGGAAGCCCTTCATATCTACTGTCTCTGTATGAATCCACGGGATCCCATCCATCCTACTTGTCCCCTTCCCCAAGTTTAAAGTTCATGGTCTTCTGTTCTCTATATCCAGAGTTCAAGTTTATAATTTAATATTACCTCTTTTTTTTTTTTTTTTTTTTTTCAGTGCTGGGGATCGAACCCAGGGCCTTGTGCTTGCAAGGCAAGCACTCTACCGACGGAGGTATCTCCCCAGTCCTAATATTACCTCTTGAATCAACTCAGAATGTCAAATTCAAAATGTCCTAACTGAAACAATTACAATCTTTGCCTCAGATCTACTTTTCATTATGGGATTCCTGTGTAAGTGAATATTCATTATACAGACAGGTTGAACATGTTCTTTGATCCAGGTTGCATTTTGGGCCCTGTATTGCAGTAACAATGCAGGGGGAAAACCCCTGTCTTCAAGGAGCTCAGTTCCCTATGGAAAAATTCTTAGTGAACAGAGAAAGAAATGTCCTCACATGGCTGATACCATCCTGACAGTACTCACCCTGGACATCTGAATCTCAATCCTGACTGCTGAGAGCCCCTCCCTTTCTTGCTCCCTATGCCTGAGCTTGGTGCCTGCCATTACCTGCACAGCCAAACCCAAGAAACTGGTGGTTGGGGGATTAAAGAAACCACACACAGAGATATTGAGAGAAAGCTGGGATGCATTCTGATGGAGAAACAGTGACACAGAACTGATTAGCAAGTTCATTACATAGGGTCTCATAATCAGGAAGTTAAAAGACTATAGATGCATTGTTCTTTGTGCATTAGAAAGTTATAAGGCTAGAAACACTCCTGTAGTTATTTCACTGTTGCAATGCTCCATTGTTCAAATTTTCTACTAAGCACAGGCAGGCTTGAAAGTTACAACACTGGTAAAACATTGGAGTTACATTGCTGTGTTCAGAATCCTCTGCCCACTGGGAGCTGGCATCTGAGATCTAAGCCAAGACTGACTCAGGCTCTGCACTTTTCATAACCTGACACAGATTCCATGCTTTGCATAGAGCCTTTTATGGTCAGGGCATCACCACAGTAAACTGGACTATCTTGACCCATACTTTTTGTACAGGAAGTTTCTAGCATTTGCAGGTGTACCACAACTGTGAAACAATCAAGGGCTCTGATCCAGATCACCACACTCCACAGATGCCCATCAGAATTTACCTGGGCCATGTAGAACCCTTTGGTGAATCTTAAAAAAAAAAAAAAAAAAAAAAAAAAAAAAAAAAAAAAAAAACATTAAAAAGTTTTTGTTTTAGTTGCACATGGACACAACACTTTTATTTTATTAATTATTTTTATGTGGTGCTGAAGATTGAACACAGTGCCTCACATGTTAGGCAAGTGCTCTACCACTGAGCCGCAAATCCAGCCTCCTCTTGTGACCATTTTTAACTCACTTACTTCATTTGTGTCACAGTGTGATATTTCAATTTCTTGTATCTGTGAACAGCATTGGATTCCTTCACAAGGCCTCAGGAGCAGGGTGAGTCCAGCCACCTCTACTACCTGTGTGAAACTATTATTTGTTCTCTGAGTTCCCTGTGCATGTGGAGGTGATGGGAGGTGGGTGAGTCTAGATGGATCATTAGTGCACGTATGTCTCTGTGCATTTGTGTTAATAAGTTGGGTCTCCAGGGGAATATTCAGTCATGTTTTGCGTGAACAGCTCATGGATGTTGAATTTGGATGAAGGTAACAGAAGAACACAACATAGAGTTTGTAGCACCATTGTCACTCCAACATGGATATTAAAACCCTATCACAACAGTGGGGACAAAGACATAGGTTCATGTGCAAACTACTATTTCAAAAAGTGCCAAAGGAAATAAGCTGCTACTTGGGGATCCTTGGCTGTGGGCCAAGACCAGGACAGTTAGGAAAAGACAGATGATTCTGTTACACAGGTGGTGGATTAACAGACTATCTGGGAAGATGGAAAATTTCAAGGTCAGGCTTCTCTGAACTGTGAGTCAGGAGGATGGTGAGTGAAGTGGCACAGGGCAGATCAGCTGGGAGGTTTTGTCTCATTCTCTTCTGCCTGTGTCACTATGAGTTACATCAAGCAGCTCCACTTTCATGGTCTACCCCACGTTGATAGTCCATTTCATCATCCTCCAGGATTATGACCCAGGATGGACCTTGGGCCTGAGAAACAAATGGGAATCATATCACCCTTGGACCCCAGAACACCACTTCTGCCTCTTGTGTCAGGAAACCAGGAACCTTCCCTGGGCTCTCCCTGTGTCAGTCCACACTGTATCTACTGTAGATACTACTCAGGGTGCATGTGGATTTGACTGTTTCACGAAGACAGATGCATAGGGAAGCTGAGTCACCACAGGTTGGGAGAGGGACCCTGGAAACAGATTCCTTTTAGGGCTCCAGTTGGGTGGCAAGTGAAGATTTGTTGAAGGAGAAAGGTTGTTTAATGGTCTCTGGGCAGCTGTTCCCTAAGGAGGCCCTGGCACTGCCCATGCCTATCCTATGAGGACAGTGAGGAGGGTGAGGAGAAACCAGGCTGTGGTACAGCCAACCAGAACGCTGTCCTTCAGATCTGTGTGCAAAGACTGGACTCTCAATGTTCTCAGAACCTTTGCCTAGGGCAGCATGTGACTTCCCATGATATTGCAAGACCTAGGTAAGATCCTGGGCCAGGTGGATGGAAAGTTCAGTTTCAATACTAAAAGTCTCACATTATCTCTAGGAGTTTTCTTCCCTTGCTGGCTGCCTTAGTGCCCAGGAAGACCCAGGATTCAGACAGTCTTTAAGATGCTACATCCTGTAGTCATATCTATCTCAGTGTTTCTTTCTTACTCTACTTCAGGTGAGCTAGAGTTCTTTGATGACTGCTGCCAACTCTAAGGGACACTTGTGC
The DNA here is from genome assembly GCF_902686445.1 of Sciurus carolinensis. Classification (NCBI taxonomy): domain Eukaryota; kingdom Metazoa; phylum Chordata; class Mammalia; order Rodentia; family Sciuridae; genus Sciurus; species Sciurus carolinensis. The sequence continues at coordinate 117,883,052 of NC_062220.1, read as the reverse complement.
CTTTTCCTCTCCATTTCCCTCTGGACCAACAATTGTATCAAGAAATTAAACTAATCACTGTGGGGATCGTTTGTGCGAGCATGCGTGTGTGTGTCTGTATTTTGAGCATTTAAGTGTATATTATGATTTGAATGTGTGGTTTCCCAGAAAAATCTCATATCTTATGTGTGTGACAGTGCAAGAATGTTGAGAGCTGAAATGATTGGATTCTGGCGCATGTAAACTAAGCAATGGAAAAACCCACACAAATAGATTAACTATGTGGTAACCATTTAGGCCGTGGTCAAAGGATGTTGGTCACTGGGGAAATGCTTTGGGGTTTTGATTTCGTTCTGGTACCTGGTCCTTTCTCTGTTTCCTGGCTGTCATGAACTGAGCAGCTGTCCTCTGCCATACCTTTCTGCCATGATGTTCTGTCTCACCTCAAGCCCAGAGAAATACAGTCAGTCAACCACAGACTGGCTGAACCTCTGAATCTATAGTCTAAAAAAAATCTTTGCCTGTAAGCTGATTAAAACTGTGTGTATGTATGTGTGTACCTTTTTTTTTTTTACATTTAAGTATGTATTTGTGTGCATGCATATGTGTAAATGTGTACTTGAATGTGTTTATTCATACATGTATATCTTATGTGTGTGTACATGTATATGTGTATACATTTGTATATCTGTGTGTGTGCACACATGTGCTTTCCTTCTCTAAGGACATATAATCTCAATCTGCTTGTTGGCCAATATTCAATGTCTGAAAAGAGTCATTGCTTGTATTTGGTCCTGTCTTCAGTTTCTCACATTTGAGGGCTGGACCCTGTTGCCAATCATTGTATCATAATTGGAGCTATAACTTGATAAGTTCTTAGTATAACTAATGTAAATTGACATGCTCTATATTGACTTAAATTTTTAGAATTTGGTAAGTTTTATCTATAATGCATTTCATGAACTATATAAATATAAACGCTAAATATTCTTTAGCATTTGTTGTTTTGTAGATGTATAGATTTTCTCATCATCACATTTGAAAAGGTTTTGGTCATGATTTTCTGTATACATGTTTATGTCCCTTCCCCATAAAGCTATCCTTCTGTAACTTTCATAATGTGTGTGTTGGTTCCTTTGATTGTGTCACACAGGTCTCTCAGGAGTGGCATCTTTGTTCATGTCTATTTATGTTCTTGGACAAGATAACATAATGTGGCCTATCTTTAGTTTACGGATTCTTTTTCCTCTTTTTTTCTCTTTGATGAGAAATTTTTCCCCATAATTTCCATTAAAATAATTTTAAAAGTTTTCTTTATTTCTTTTATAATATTTGAGACAACTGGTAATGAAAGTATTTTTGTAGTAATCCCAATGTCTATGCTTCTTTAGGGATGGTTTCTATGGGTCATATTTGCATTGTGAGGAGAATCCTGGGGTGTATCAGGCATAGATCCAAGGTATGGACTGGGCTTGAGCACAGAACGCTGGGCTCTCTTCATATTACATGAGAACACTCTGTGATGACCCAATGCCTCTTGAGCCTTCCTGGTCCCCAGTAGAAGTCTGCTCTTCCCTGTAGTACAGTATTATAAACATGAAACCTGAGCAGTGGCCTGGCTATCTCATTAAGATGATTGGTTTTCACTCCATATATAAACTATTGCACTTCCTGAATAAATCGAGTCTGCATCACAGAACCTGGCTCCCAGTGTCTGAATTAAGGGGCACCATCGCACTCACTCCCTTCCAGAGAGGCCAACCCACTTTTGACAACATTTTGGTGCCCAATATGGGGCCTCATAGGAAGAGGAAGCCCACAGAGCTGCTGGGTGAGTGACCTCCTTATGGGGAATCTACCGCCTTCGGTTAGAGTTACCCAGGCACGAACTTAACAAGGTCTGTTAAGGAGAAGGGGAGTAAAAGCCTCGGAAAAGGAGGCTATAAATATAAGGGACAATGTTATAGATTGTGCCCAATGGGTGGCATTAGATAGGATATGGGATCCTGAGTCATGGGAGAGATTTATACATTTGGCCCATAGAAAGGAGATACAGGAGGGTAAAAGCTACCCTCTCACTTTTTATCCAATTGTTACTGCTCTTTTAGCATGTCTTTGGGGGATTCCTGAGGAAAAGCACTTAGACTTACAAGATATTCTGGCTGCTCAAGTAGAGCGTGGGAACGGTGAAAAGGAAGACGAAACTATAAATGCAGATCAACAGGCAACAGTACAAAACAGGGAAAAACAAGAGCTAGAAAAACCACAGGAATTTAGAGATAAGGAGGATGACGATCACCCACAGCTAAGGCCTAGTCAACTTTATCCTGTATTTCCATCTTGTGGCCAGAGTGCTACATTACCATCAAATGAAGGTAGGAAACCACCATGGGTAGTTGAAGAATCTGTGTCTGCTCCTCCAGCATATTCAAATAGTAATCCTTGGGGGCCACATTTTAATGAGTTATGTCAAACTAGGGATCGTAATTGGGGAACTTCCTTACAAACTTTTCCAGTAAATGTCAATAGAACAGCACAGTGACCTTTGCAATGGTATCCTCATGAACAAAAGACAGTTACTACTGTTAGGGAGGTAGTTCAAGAAGATGGTCTTCATTTCCTTTATGCTACTCAGTTAATAGAGAATTTTAGTCTAGATCTTAACACTCCCAAGGACGGGAAAGATTTGTGTCATATGATATTGGGCTCTGGTGAGTACCTCCTATAAAGAGTAGGGTTCTATGACCAATGTGAACAACAAACTGAAAGGAATAACAGAGCAGGAGTACAGTTAAATGCTGAATGTTTACAGGGAGAAGGAATCTATGCTTCACCAGACTCAGGCACAGGGCCCACATCAGTATTTCAATCAAGTGCGCTTATGTGCCCTGTGAGCTTTAAAACAAATCCCTAGTAAAGGAGGAACTAAATCACTTTCTCTCTCCCACCCCTTCCTCTCACCCCTTCTCTCTGCCTTCCTCTTCCTCAGTCTTTTATGCTATAATTAATGGTTATTATCATTTTTCTTTTAGGATTCTTGTTTTGTTTTGTTTTTCTTAAATGCAATATTTTTTGAACTCATGATTTTGATCCTACATACTTAGGTTAATGATTTTCTGATCAGTTCTATTTTTATTCAGCTTGAGTTATTTTTGAACACCTGTTACGTTGCAATGGAGATAAATGTTACAAGGCCTTTACTTTTGTGTTATGTGTATGTCATGTGTCTGCTAAAAATCATGTACATGATTTGAAAATTAAGCGTGCATAAAATTAAAATTTAAAAAATGGATCCACATATTTTTAATTCACGTGATTTAAAAAGGTTCAATTTAAAATGGGTAAACTAATAAGAGCAAAATGTCTTTGAAATTAACTCACAAGTCTCTAGGTGGTTAAACTAGTAAACTGTTAATGTTTATAAATGTCTAATATCAATTGATTCTAGGACTTTCTTCAACAGGAAAGAACTGGCAAATACTGTTCAATACTCTTGTCTGATATCTTGGTTTTACAGTAAAATAAGTAAATTAGACAACATATATAAGATTACTCAAATGTTTTGTTAGAGACATCTGACTAGTTTGCAAAGTTAAAATGCTAATTATTTAATAACATCGAGTACTCTTAACTCCTTAAATTCCAGGGGGTAACACACTTAAACGTTATTGGTGTTTTCATAGATTGGTGAATAAAAAGGGTTTAAAAATTGCTTTGTGTTATCACTAAACACAATGTAACTAAGAGTTAAGTCCTAATAAGTACAATTCTATATACAAAGGGCTCCAAAAGTTTCAACTGTTTCCATTAGAGTACTATAAACAACAAAGTGTTTCTGGGTAAGAAAATGCTTATATGGTAAACATGAGGGTCTAAGTAAGTGCTAAGACAGCCTATGTGCAAGTAAAGGGCAAATTTCAACAAGTTTGTGGATAACTAAGTTGGCTATATGTATGTGAGACAATCAGTTAAAGCTACTTAAGATTTTTCCTAAGGTCAAATACTAATGTACTGATATAAACCAATGTTCAATCTATATGTTAAAATGACAAGGATTTCTTAGAAACACTAATTTACTCTTAACATCATGTCTGTTAAGTTTTCTTCTTTAGAATTACTCTTGAAAATTAGGGTTTATACAATTATGGTTAAACAACAACTGTTAGAGTATTATACTACGTTACAGAGTCTAAAAGAAGCAATAGTTAAATGCAACTTAAATAATACACTTGTGTTAGCATACTAGAATAAAGACTGGAAGCTACAAAAGAGAGATTCTTAGACAAAGGTGCCTAATAATTATCAAGTGAAACTGCCAGAGTCAGAAATTTTTAGTCAGTTTAAGGCCTACAGACCTTCCTAAGCTACACAGGTAGGTTTAATCTGTTTGCTAGTATAATTATCTAGCCCTAAATAATAGAAATATAGAGATCTGTACTAAACACAGGTTATACCAATAAAAGAATACTTAACAAAAATCAGATGACATCAAGTAGCTTAGCTATATTTTCTGGGGACATCAATGACATTAAAGGTTAAATGTTGTGTTTACATTCCTGATAACTTGGACAGTGTTAAGGTTCCCACACAAAGGCCTTGTTCTTTCCAGCCTTTGTTAGGCCTTATTATGGGAATAATTTCTCAGTTCTTCTACCTCCTGGTGGGGATTATTGACTTCTGTCATCTTCATGATATTCACTGACATGTTCCAGATTCTGCAACATTTATTTTGTATTAATCTCATTTCAGTACTCATGTCTTTTTGTTCTTCTCTCATAGAAGCACCTACCCCAGATGTCTTTACAACCTGCTCTTCCCCAACCAAACTTCTACCTGGGACCCCTTGATTGACCCAATTTTTAAAGGGGAACTCCAAACTGCTTGCCCCACGCTGCCCCCTCCCAGCTCAAAGCTGCCAGAGCGATCATCGCCCCCTGTCCTTACAGCAGTAAGGAGTTCCTAAAGCAAAAGAGAAAGCCAGAATTGGGGACAGGCAGTTACTGTAGAAATAGGGGGTCAGTCAAATTGAGGAAATGGAGGCTATGAAAGCCATCAGCCTCTGGTAGTTGGAGGCCCTGCTGGCCTCCACAAGACTGGAGAACAAAAGAGACCTTAACCTATAAAAGATATAAGATGCGCTTGCTTCTTGGGACTTTAGAACATCAGCTGTGGTCCCCTTCTCCCTCCCAGGAGAGGTCTGTGTTATCAACTTTAAATAGAACCTGCTTAATATGCTGAATCCTACTACAATGTTAGGATTAGCCTGTATCCTCTTCTTTATAATACTTGCAGTCCTTAAATGTTTGTGGTCCATTTTCAACAAGAGACTCACGAGGGTTCAGGTCAATCGGGTCCTCCTGAAGGAATCCCTTGTCCTAGTTCTTGGCTCGCAGCAGTTATGTAAACTTGCAGAGGGGAGCATTCTGCTCTGACCACCTAGGAATATAAACAACTGCCCCCAAATTGGGTCATCAAAACAGACAATGGACCTGCATACACTTCAAACAAATTCAAAAGTTGGGCATCTACTTGGAATATCAAAGTAATTACAGGAATCCCATATAATCCACAAGGGCAAGGAATTATAGAAAGAACACACCATACTATAAAAACTCAGTTACAAAAAGAAAAAGGGGGAGAAGGAGGAACACATATGCCCCTGTCATACACACTCAATCACATTCTGTTCACTAAGGAAAGCATTGGGGTTCCTTTTCCGGTAATACTTCTCTGCCATTGGGGTACTGGAAAGATGCCCTATCAAGTCACCTTCGTGGACCACACCCTTTACTAACTCAGGGGTGAGGTTTTGCTTGTGTTTTCCCAGAAAGTTAATCTACGCCAATTTGGATACCAGCCAGATTGATCAAACCTGCCACATCATATGGAGGGCAAAAAGACGTTCGCAAACCCCAATGGAGGAACTGAAGAGACTCCACCTTGAGAACACAGAGGGTTTCTCAACCAGACAAGGACAATCATCAAAAACACAACAAGAGGGGCTGGGGAGATAGCTCAGTCGGTAGAGTGCTTGCCTTGCAAACACAAGGCCCTGGGTTCAATCCCCAGCACCGCAAAAAAGAAAAAAGAAAAGAAAAACAAAGAAAGAAAAGAGGTCAACATGCACCTCCAGTAACTTGGGGGAGATTAAAAAGGGTAACTCAGGAGGCTCAACAAATGGCTCCTGATGGTGATCCTTCCCCATCCATCCACTTTGTTTTTACTAATGCGTGCTATTATCACTGCCAATTCACAGTGCACTGGTGCAACGATAATTGGGGCCCCCTGGTCCATCCATGGTGCGGCCATTAGGTTTAGATGCAGAAGTCCTGCCTTCTATCTTAACTTTTAATACTTCCATAGGCATTCCTGCCACTTCAGCACCTCCTCATCAAGCTCAATTTAATACTACTGTTAATACTACTGGCAGTTGGCTATTCGTGAAGTTGTCCAATTGTTCCTCCAATTCTGAACTCTCATTGTGTGATCATGTGATCTGCTTATGCCCTGATACTCTCCTAGATTGTGCTATTGAAAACATCGCAGGTCTTAGATTGGTTAAATTAACTTCTGTATCTAAGAATAGTTCTACAAATGCCTTCCCTGGTTTGCCTGTCTGCCCATGGATTTCTGCCAATGCCACTAAAAATATAAACAGAATTAGACCATTGGCAGACATCCATCCCTGCCAATGTGTGCAAAGTCTCACTCCTTTTAGAGTTACCCAGCAGATTTCATCCTTTGCCAGACCTTTAGTAATAAATGTCTCAGAATCCACCCCAAGCTCACAGAAAATGTATTATAATTCTTCTGGAAGTGCCTCACTGTTAGGTACTCAATTGTTATGCAATCAGCAGAGATGTTTAGATATAGGAACTATGCCTTTCCTCAATGGGACTCATTTTAATGGAACATCTTCCCAAATGTTTAATGCACCTCTCTGTGTTCATCATCCTTTTTATTTCATTGTCTCTAATCAAACCACCAATATGTCTATATATTGTGATGATTCTACACAGTGCTTCTTGACCAATTGTTGGTCTCCTGAGTTTTCAACTGCATTGTTAGCTAGAATACCTCCTTACATTTGGGCTATATCAAATGATACTCATACTATTCAACCAATAGTTCTTACTAAAGATGTACAATTAATACATGCTAAAAGAGATTTTGGACTTATTGTGTTGCTTGCAGGTATTATTTTTGCTGCCCTAGCTGCTTCAACTGCTGCCACAATAGCCTTGGTACAAACTGGTGCTAATGCCGCAGTGCTAAATGCACAGGCTACTAGAGTCAGTGAAGTTTTTGCTCTTCAACACCAAACTAATACATTGATACAAGGGGGTATCCTAAATTTGCAGCAACAAATAGATCTCACAAATGAAAGATTGGATATCATGCAAATGACAATGTGTTTACAATGTAATCCCACATTACCCTATGTTTGTGAAACTATGGCAACACTTGACAATGTGACTAAGTGGAGGCAAGAATTAAGCACATATTTAAGGGGTCCTTGGAACGCCCGATTTCAGAACTTAACACTCAAACTAGGTCATGTGATCATGTCAATGAAACCCGAGCCCAACTTGTACTAAATACTTCTTTCTTCACACGATTATGGAACAAAATCACCTCCATATTTGGTCCTGTAAATATTGCGCTATTTGGCCTCTCCCTTGCTGGCATTGTAATATCATTTCTATGTATTTGCTGCCTTTGTAACAGAGCCTCGAAAATTGAAACCAGACAGATGATGTTAACTCAGGTTATGATGGCAAAAAAGAAAAAGGGGGAAAATGAGGAGAATCCTGGGGTGTACCAGGCATGGATCCAAGGTATGGGCTGGTCTTGAGCACAGAACACTGGGCTCTCTTCATGTCACATGAGAACACTCTGTGATGACCCAATGACTCTTGAGCCTTCCCAGTCCCCAGTGGAAGTCTGCTCTTCCCCATAGTATGGTATTGTAAACATGAAACCTGAGCAGTGGCCTGGCTATCTCATTCAGATGATTGGTTTTCACTCCATATATAAACTATTGCACTTCCTGAATAAATCGAGTCTGCGTCACAGAACCTGACTCCTGGTGTCTGAATTAAGGGACACCGTCGCACTCACTCCCTTCCCAAGAGGCCAACCCACATTTGACAACAGCATTGTTTTGTTTTCCTTTGCATTTCTCCCTGTGTATGGACAGTATTTTTCTGTTTCTTTACTGATTAGTTATTTCCTTTTGAAAACTGAAAGTTTTAAGTAATATAATGTGATAACTCTTGAAAGTAGATTCTTCTCATTAATGTTTGTTGTTTTTGTTTTTGTCAGTGTTGCTTTTGTTGTAGTTTTAATGTTGATGATTTATTGTTTTGTGGTTTTCTAGACTATTTATTCACCTTTGAATTTTCTGCATTTTTAGTGGCTGACGTGTGCTCAATTATACTAGTGGCTAGCAAAATATTAGATGGGCATTTCCTTAAAAGCCTGGAAGCAATAAATCACTCAGCCTTTATCAAAGGCTCTGTGTGTTGGGGCACAACTTCAACATTATCAGTTTGCAGCTCTGCCTTGACCTTTACTTCATCCTTGCACAGACATTCAATTTCAGCCAGATAAGAGACTTAAAGGCCTTCTTGCTTCCTACCAGGGCACACACAAGGCCTGAGCATGCAAGTGGTCTTCTAGATGTGCAAGAATATGTCAGAGGTCATTAACAGCACCTATGGACTTCCAAACTCTAATTTTTCTTTTCATATATTTGGAAAGACTCTTATTTACTTCATTTTTGTGCTGGCTCTTTCACTTACAATGGATCTCTGTGGTGTTTTGACCAATGGAGTGAGGACAGAGTTGTTGAAATCAAACAAGCTCTGAGCCAACTAAATCAGACCAATGCTAATAATGAATATTTTCCAAGAACTGCCAGTCTTGTTTAAGGAGTAGCCATACATTCTCCATTGTTGTTTTTGTTATTTTCAGTTTATTCCATCTCCAGGTTATTTTTTTCATGTATAAGCCAATGCAATAAAGTTATTTCTGTTCCTTTCCTAATTCACAAAATTATTCCTACCACACAATTTCCAGCATGGCACATTTCCCCTCAAGCATATATTTATAGACCTTTCCCGCATTTCCTACAATTTTATTATTTTTAAAAAAACACACAACTCCATTAATTATATGAAGCATCCCCAGTTGAAGACAACTTAACCCTAAGACTGAAGCTGACAGGTACTATATCATAAGTCAGTTTTCATCAGGACTTCAAAATGAAATGATTTTAGTACTCATTCTGAGATTTATAAAAGTCTTTCTTAATATCTGTCCAAAGTGATGCCCCAACTTTAATTTAAAGAAATATGTGACCTAAGTACTTTCAGGTATAAACTGTAAAGCAATGAAAACACAGTGAGTATTCTCTCACATACAACAGCTGAATAAAAAGCATGTGAAAATATCACATTTTGTAGTCAACAAGTGAATGATAATTCTAATAATGCTGGATATTGGATTTTAAACCACAAATTAGGTTTCAAATGCTTGTAACAATGCCTTGAACATAGCATTTCTGTACATGTGTTGAGATTTTAAACTGGAATGAAGAACATGAAATATGTTGAACTATGGTAGGGTTGACGATTTGCCCCTTTTTACATGGGGATTTCCTGGTTTCAGCTCAGAAAAATCACATTTTGTAAGAAACCGTTTAGTCATGAGCTATCCAGAGTGTGTGGTCACATAAAATAGGGATCTTAAGAGTTAAATTTGTAATCCTGGAACTTAATTCAGGTCAATTATATTTTTAAATTTTATGTCAATAAGATAAAATTATTTTTATTAATACAAATTGTAATTAATTAATGATATGAAATTGTATTAAGACTTACAGTCAAAGGAATATTATGGGGTGATTCCAATACCTGTAGATACACATGTTCTCCAGGGTCCTGTGGCCAAGGCACACTAAACCTGACCCCCAGCAGTGGTCACTGGAGTAAGTTAGGAAAAAAAGAGAGACCTCTGGGGGGAAGGGAGTGTCAATAATCCATCTCATGGGTACCACTGGGGGTCTCTATTTTGGTCCTAGTAGCTGTAACCACTGCCATGTCATTGCCACACAATTTCTTCTTACCACCTTGGTCCCAAACTGAGCAGAGTCCTTGGAAAACAGGGGAAAGGGATCAGAATTAGAAGCAGTGAGGTGAGATGACCAGACCCTGGCTCTTGGGTAATGTGGGTAACAATTACAGGAGAGTCTCACAGCAGTGAGGGCACAGCCCACATTCTAGAGAATGAGCCATTTCTCAACTTTCTGACTTTTATTTGTACTTTGCAGCATCAATCCTAAGAGAGAGTAGTTGCTAGAAGCCCTGGTGGCAGTGGTGAGTGGTTGCAGTCCGGCCATCTGTGGGAAACTAAGGGGCCCTGAGGTGACTGCCCCAGGAGAGGTCAGGAGCTGTAAGTCGCCAACACGGGTTCGCTGATTGGTTGTCAGAAAGGCACGACAGCGCCTTTGTTGTCCTGGCGCGGTGCTTCTCCCCGCACATGGAGGTCTTCCAGGAGCACACAAAGTTGCTGCCTATGCCAGGAAGTAAATGCTGCAACTGAGCCGGGGCACCCTGGCATCATCCTGTAATTGTTCTTAAAGGGCCCGCTGTGGAGTTATTAAAGCTGCCTAGGTCGCTCTGGAGGAGGGTGACAAGAAGACCGTGAGAATGGGCTGCAGAGCCTGAGCGCAGGGTGCAGGCTTTGGAAGAAAGAAAATTCTAATCTAGGCATGGAAAAAGATCAGTCCTGATGCTGTTTTAGAAGACATGCAGTGCATATGAAATTTGTGATAGAGGAAAATTTGGAATTTAGGTAATGGATTAGGTAATGAATTTAGGTAATATAAAGATAAAGAAGCAACAAAACTGATGGAGGAGAATGATGCAGACCGAACCAGAACTCGGAGTATGACTATAGCACAGACTGCACTCCTAAGCACTAGCTCAGCTTTAGCCTGACCTCCATCTCAAACTACAACAATTTCCATGCAGCTTGGGACCAAGGACTCACCATCTTTGGGATTGTGCACTCTGCCTCATGCTGGGCATCTTGCCTACCAGAGGAGGAACAGGAGTGACACTACTTGTAACTCTTTATGACTATGAAGCATGGACAGAAGGTGATCTGAGCTTTCAAAAAGGAGAAAAAATTCAAATATTGAAGTGCTTGGAAGGAGATTGGTGGGAAGCCTGATCCTTGACAACTGGAGAGATGGATTACATTTCCAGGAATTATGTGTCCCCAGTTGACTATTCAGGCTGAAGAGTGGTATCTTGGAAACTTGGCCAAAAAGGTGCTGAGAAATAACTTTTTTCCTTTGGAGGTACCTTTTTTTTTTTTTTTTTTTTTTTTTTTTTTGGTGGTGCTAGAGATTGAACCCAGGACCCTGTGCATGCAAGGTAAGTACTCTACCAACTGAGCTATATCCCTATCCCCCTATGTACTTTTTATTGATGTTTGGGATGATATGAAAGGAGACCATGTCAAACATTATAAAATTCACAAACTTGAAGAGGCAGATACTCTATCACCACTCCCAGCCAAATTTGAAATATTTCAGTAGCTTGTACAGTGTTACTGGGAGATATTGGCGAGGGGAAGGTCTCTGCTGCAGCCTAGTAGTTCCCAGTCCAGTCACAAAGGGATGTCAAAGTTTACCCATGTGTCTGTCAAAACCAAAGATATCTAGGAAATTCCTATAGTTGATCGAGACTGGGAAATGGTAAGTTTGGGGAAATATGGGTGGGTATCTGGAATAGAAACACCAAAGTACCAGGTACAATGTCTCCCGAATCATTCCTTCAGAAAAAGCACAGATCATGAAGAAGTTGAAGCGTGACAAGTTAGTCTTCATGGTGGTATCTGAGGAACCAATCTACATGATCACTGAGTGTATAAATAAAGGATATTACTTGATTTGTTAAGTAATATTTGTGAAGGAAGAGCTCTGAAATCTTGTGGACAGGGCAGCACAAGTTACTACAGAAGTGGCTTACATTGACCACATTAATTATGTCCATAAGGATCTGCAATAAGCAAACATTCTAGTGAGGAATGGACTAATTTGCAAGGCTGCTGACTTCGAATTGGTCTGGTTGATTGAGAGCACAGCAAGACAAAGCATAAAGTTCCCCATTAAACTAACAGCACCTGAAGCAGCCCTGTAAGGGAGATTCATAATCAAGTTTGATGTGGTTTTTTGGAATCTTATAGGAATGGTCATGAAAGAAAGAATTCCCAATCTAGGCATACACAACTGGGAGGTGTTGGAGCAGGTGGAGTGCAGTCACAGGATGCCCTGTCCAAAGGACTGCCCCTCTCACTGCATGAGCTCATGATCTGCTGCTGGACAAAGGACCCCAAAGATTCTCCCACTTTTCAGTGCCTACAGGGTTTCCTAAAAGATTACATTACTCCAAATGATCTCAATTATAGACCTTGTGAAAACCTGTGAGAGCTGACTCTGCAGAGAGCAGCCTTTTCCTAAGGGTTTCTCCAACACTCCCAATTACAGTTCCATAGCCAGCTGTTGGGAGGAGCAAGAACCGTCCAGAATCAAAGCACATGTGACTCTGAAACTGCTAAACTTCCATGACCTTTATTAATGACATTTGTACCCCAATATAAACCTCTGTGAAGCATATGAGACAGAATCTTGTTATTGTTCAGATTTTGGAAAATGCATTGTATCAATATTATGTAAAAATCCAAAAACCTTTGTTCAGTGTAGTTACTCAGTCCAGTGTCAGCAATCCTAGTGCTTTTTTTTATTTAAATATAAATCCTATGTGATTTTAACTCTAGTTTCATATGATTCAGCTATAAAAGGTATTATTTTCCAAAAGAGACCTTTTTGTCTAAAATAAATTTTTTTTTTTTTTTTTTTTTTTTTTTTTTTGGGTACTGGGGATCGAACCCAGGGCCTTGTGCTTGCAAGGCAAGCATAAAATAAAATTTTCGAATGTTTTAACATTAACTGTAAAAAAAGCATCAATTCTGCTGAACCACCTGCTATGGAGCTAGTTGGGAACTTTTAAAACTATATTGTCTATGCACTTGAGACACATTTTGGCATTATCTTGTAGGGCCGATGATACATGATACATAGCCTTAGCAGTTCTACTCTGCATCAGACCGAATAATCTAAGAGGTGCTGAGTGACAGCCCTAATTCAGTCACTACAAACCATATAGGTTAAATTCTTGCTCACCTGCTTTATCCATTGCATATGATGGGGGTTGCTCTCTATATGCTTATTTTCATTCTTTTCTAAGGTAAATGAATGATCTGTCTTTGGGAGAGTTCTGGTTGATGTGGCAGAAAGAAAGTGAAGGGGTCCAGGTGAGTGTTGTCTCTTAACCCTATTCTCTGAAAGTAGCCTATGTATTCTCTGATTCTTTTATTGACAAAACAAAGACATCTGGTCAATTATCTGCATATCAGAGAAAATAATTGACCCTTAACTTCCTTTTTTTAATTTGTTCGATTTAGTTATACATGACAGCAGAATGTATTTCAATTCATTGTATACAAATGGATACTCATTTTCATTTCTCTAGTTGTACACGATGTAGAGTCCCACCATTCGTGCAATCATACAAGTACATAGGGTAATGACATCTGTCTCATTTCACCATCTTTCCACCCCTGCCTGCTCCCCTCTCCTCATTCCCCTCTGTCCAATTCAAAATTCCTTCATTCTTCCCTTGCCCCCCGCCCCCCCACCATTATGTATCAACATCCACTTATCAGAGAAAACATTTGGACTTTAGTTTTTTGGGATTAGCTTATCTTGCTTAGCATGATAGTCTCCAACTTCATTCATTTACCTGCAAATACCATAATTTTATTCTTCTTTAAGGCTGAGTGATAGTCTGTTGTGTATATATACCACAGTTTCTTTTTCCATTCATCTATTGAAGGGTATCTAGTTTGGTTCCACAATTTAGCTATTGTGAATTGAGGTGCTATAAACATTGATGTAGCTGCATCACACGTATCCTACTATGTTGATTTTAAGTTCTTTGGGTATAGGCCAAGGACTGGGATAGCTGCGTCAAATGGTGGTTCCATTCCAAGTTTTCTAAGGAATCTCCACACTGCTTTCCAGAGTGACTGCACTAATTTGCAACCCCACCAGCAATATATGAGTGTACTTTTCCCCCCACATCCTCGCCAATACCTGTTGTTGCTTGTATTCTTGATGATTGACATTCTAATTGGAGTAAGATGAAATCTTAGTTTTGATTTGCATTTCTCTAATTATTAGAGATGTTGAACATTTTTTCATATATTTGTTGATTGATTATATATCCTCTTCTACTCAGTTCCCTAGCCCATTTATTGATGGGGTTATTTGTATTTTTGGTGTTAAGTTTTTTGAGTTCTTTATAAATTCTGGAGATTAGTGCTCTATCTGAAGTGTGTGTGGTAAAGATTTTTTTCCCCACTCTGTAAGTTCTCTCTTCACATTATTGTTTCCTTTGCTAAGAAAAAGCTTTTAAGTTGGAATCCATCCCATTTATTGATTCTTGATTTTATTTCTTGTGCTTTGGGAATCTTTTTAAGGAAGTCTGGTTCTAAGTTGACATGATGAAGATTTGGGCCTACTTTTTCTTCTATTTGGTGCCGTGACTCTTAACTTACTTAATCTGACTTATTTTACACAGCGTGATATTCTCCAGTTTCATTCATTTACCAGAAAATGCCATAATTTCATTTTTCTTTATGGCTGGACAAAACTCCTTTGTTATATATGCCACATTTTCTTTATCTGTTCATCTATTGACTGGCACCTGGGCTGGTTCTGTAACTTTACTATTTGGAATTGTGCTGCTATAAATATTGGTGTATCTGTATCACAATAGTATGCTGATTTCAGTTCTTTTGAAAAAATACTGTGGTTGATGAGGAAGAAGGAAGGATGGGAAAGGAGAGAAACAGTGGAATGAAATTGACCAAACTACATTATGTATGTATATGAATATGTCACAGAGAATTTCACCTTTGTGTTTATCTATAAAATACTAATAAAAAATTATAAACAAATAAAAGGAAGACTAGTAGAGTAGAGGAAGGAGAATGGGAAAGGGAAGTGGAGAGGAAAAGGGGAAGTACTGTAGTGGAGCAAGTTATGTTCTATGACTGATTATGTCAGAATGAACTCAAAATTATGTAAAACTAATATAATGCGCTAATAAAAACACAAAAAGGAAAGCTGACCAATGCACACCTCAAGAAGGCAGAGAATTATTTCCCTCTGAAAAGGACCTGGATATTAGAGAGCAGAGACATAATCTGCACATGAGCCGGGTGAAGAGGCCCTTGTCCACATATTCACATCCATCTGGGACACCTTCACAGTTTTCTCCACATTAATGTTTATAACTACTAATAATTGGAAACTTCAATTCCCAGAGACAAACTTATGAAGAAATATTTTATTGTTTATTCATGTAAATGAACCTTTCTGTGGAAGTCTCATACTGACCTTAGGGTGGTTCTCCTGGGCAGGATTTAAAACTTTTCCAGGTTTCTTCCCTAATAGTCCACATTAGGCGCAGGGGGAAAAAAACTGCTGTAACCTTGTCCTTTAGCTGGTGGCCATGCAGAACAAACTCTCAATGTGCCAGTTCCTTCCTCACTTTGGTCACTTCTTGCTGAGAGGCATCTCTTCTTTTACCTTGTTCAGGCATCTCTCCATTGTGCCTCTCAATCTTCAGGGGATCAGCCTGACTTCTATGACTCCCCCTTGAATTCCTTTGAGTAAGTTTTAAAGTGAAGGGAAGCACCGGTCTTAAGGGTTGGATAGGGTGGCACTCAAAGCACCAATCATTGCTCTCCCAAAATGTATTTTGTGTCTTAATTGATTCATTCTTTTTATGTTCCTGGGTTAATACAAGGGGAAGGGTTTCAATTCCACATCTTGACATCTTTGCATTCCTGCTTCGGTAAGCTATCGGGCCTCTTATAAGCTGGAATGTTTACCACATATTGAGTCAAAACCTCTGGAAACCTCAGCTGAGATGAGATGAAGCAGATGCTTTAATGGAATTTACTCATCTAATTTAATTAACTTATTGAGCTTTAGGAAACTGACTTGGAGACTCCACAAAATATGTCCCAAAAGGCTCCTTAGATGTATTTCTATGGGAATAAGATGGTCAACGTTGGACACAGAGCTGTAACTCCATGTCTCTACCTCCCAGCACTGAGACCCTCTGCTGTGTCAGTTGCACTTGTTAGTACATGGGGCTGTTACCTTTCTCTCTAGGATGTTTCTTGTTATCAGGTGGACTCTGGGAAAGCTGTTGAAGTTGGAGGGGTCTTGGCCAAGGAAGAGAAACCCACAGGACTCTGTGACCTGAGCACCCACAGAAGGTATCTTGCTCTCTCAAGTCCCTTTTGTCATCTCTATAATTCCCTGTTGGGGAATTTCCCATCATGCATATCACCCCTTTCCCCTGTCTCCAAGGTCTGCTATAGCTCCTGAGTCTGCATAATCACTGGAACACATTTCCCAGGTGGGGATGGGTATGTCCTGGCTGGAGGTGCCTGGGTGCCCTGTGAGGATGCAACTGCTCATCCCAGTGAGTAGTGGGTGGATGCACTGAATCAGGGACAGTAACTTTTTTATTTTTAATCCCAGCTTCCATCATTCCACAAACAGAGATGGGCCCATATGTTGTGGGGTGCAACTTAAGAACAGACGGATCCACCACTGAGAAGTCCAAATTTTAGAGTCTTTATTAGCTGGCTGGCTGACTGTCTCACACAATGCCCAAAATGACTATTGGGAGAACAGCCCTGATCATAGGGTTGCAGGGCTTTTTATACCATAAGTCAGTATATTGATCATAAGTGTCTGTTGTGATGATTTAAAACTATAAACTAAATCATGAGATCTAAAATCAGAAGCAGAAGAAGTAGGTCAAAATGACCTTAGTTGTGTACAAGTTAAAGAATGGTTATTAACATCTAAACAATCACTGTTGACGTGGTATGTTGTTTAAGAAAAATAGAAATCAAAAAGAACAATTTTACATTATATAAGAATTGCTACTTTGTGTTGCCAAACATGCTATGCTAAGCAACTGTTGATGGGTACAGAGGCAGGGTGTTCCCATGGGAGAAGCATTTCCTACATAACATGGAGTCTCAGGGTAAAATGGAGTCTGTTTAGTCATTGCCCATATAGCCTGGCCTATAAGATTTCCGTGCAGTTAAATATGTCAACTTGTCACACATAGAACCCAGTGCTACCCTATAAGTGAGTTCTTTAGTTTCTAACTAGTTTCTATAAGTGAGTTCTTTAGTTTCTACTAGTTTCCTCTTCCTCAAGGGACAAGTAAACAGGTTCCTTCTTAAGATACATCTGCCCATATTTCTGTGCATGGAACTCCTTATCATGCCTCACTCACCCGCTATTTTTAGAAGCACCCTGGTAAATTCCTGCAACTGAAGGAGACTCCCTGATAAACATCAGAGCAAAAGCTCAGCATAATGACAGGGAGGCCACCAGCACTTTAAGACTGTACTCAGAGCAACTTCATTCTTCCATCCCCACTCAGACCATAGCCCCTCTTTTTAGGTCATCCAGCCCTGTTCTAGGAGTCCTGAGCTCTCAGACTCTGTCCACTTCCTGTTCTCACCAAATGAATTCTGGATTTGGTCATTCACTGAAGAGAGAGAAACAGGTACTTCTTTCTCTCTTAATTTATTTTAATATGCCTATGACCGAAGCCTCTGTGAAGGGACTTAGGAGCTCCCCTGAATTTTTCAGAGTTGAAACTAATCCTAATGGGGCAAGTGTTCCAGGCTCAAGATGTAGGAAATGCTAGTGAGGCCCTGAGTCTGGAGTTACTAAGATAATGGAACAGTTTATTTTGGGGGAAATAAACAGACATCACTGTTTAACAATAATGTCATGTGCACTTAGTGTTCACTGTCATAATTTTGAGGGAGTATCTGTGTTAGAAAAAGTGTTTTAGAAAGTAGAGCAAAGGCCCAGGCTTCAGAAGAGAGAACTCAGCTGTAGCTCTTCTTACAGTCTTTAGCCTCTGTGTTGACATAAAATACAGGACATTTTGTAAACTCAGAATGTTAACAATACTGCACAGGATGTATTTTAATTTAAATAAATAAAAATGAGAGGTAAATAAGTAGGCTTTTTGTGATTTTTAAACTTAGTTAAGCTCCATTGTTTGTAGCTGCTTAATGGGGGAACACTACCCCCAACCCAGAGTAACTCCTCTCACTCAGGGTCCACTGACAAAGTAATAATAGAGATGATGTTAGAATTAAAGTCATTTACAAAAGGACAACAGAATACCATTTAATGATACAATTAGTTCTTGTAATAAAAAAAAAATACATGGTGAATACTTTTATTTTGAAAAGTGCTAATGAATGGAACTTCAGGGATCTGAGCAAAAGGGGGCTGTGGCTGAGATACTGTGCTGGAAGTTCTTAGGAAACAGAGATTCTGGGAATGAAGGTAAAGAGTAGCCCAAGTGAGAGGTGCTGCCCAACTTCATTTGTTAAGCTCAACAGGTCCTTATGGATTTGGGGTTTTTAAGGGTTTGGGATCCTTTGTTCTTGTTCCATTCTTTCATACTCCCTTAAGTAGTTTGTTATCCCTTCATATAGCCCTCAGAAAATATTCTCTGTGGGGATCCTAATGACTCAGTCAGAAGGGGTGGTTGTGACATGGCCTTGAGGCAATTGGTCCCTTAAGAGGTTATAATTATCAATGACTGGGGATATTGGTCATCACAGTTCCCATTTTACAGATGCTTACCTGCTTTGGTAGGGTTCCCCATGTTTCCAGTAAGAACTGTCTTAAGGAGTTATACTCTTCTATGGCTTGGGTTGCTGGCCTGCTTCAGTAAGTTTCCCCATGAATTTAAGTAATAGTTCCCTTAGGGGATTACAATTATAATCATTTGTGGCTTGGGTAAGTTTGGACATTCTGATTTCCATCCTCCAGGTGCTGGCCTGCTCTGATAAGGTTCTTTGTGATTCCATTCCTGTGATTCACGGATTTTTCTTAATGTCTTCCCTGTGAGTTACTACCCTTCATTGTCTTTCTACCCACCTGTTCGTGGCTAACATACCTAACAATGAAAATACTGTTTATCTGTTCAATTGCTTAAATGATTTGATAGAATTATCAAAATCATTCTCCTTTCCAATATCTGGTCTTTTATAAGTTGAAATATCCCTTTGAGAATTTCAGTCAGTATTTTGGAAAGAATAAAGGTGAATCACGTATGAAATAGGCTTTTCTTACAGAGGAATGAGGCTTGTCCCCATGTCCCTCCCCTGCAGACACCTGCCCTGTTTCATCTAGGCCACTCCCAAAACTCATTTCCAGTTCAGAGCCCTCAGGACACACAGCAGCCTCCTGCAGTCTCTGAATGGGACATGCAGTATATGCAGAGGGACCAGGGATTTCCTGGTCCTGTGACTTAGGGTTTCCTCTGTCACACAGAAAGGATCCCTTCTGGAAAACTAAATTAAGATGCAAGGAAAGAAGCTACATTGTGTGAGGTATATGTAGTGGTATACTTACATATAAATTTACATTTAGTATTAGGTTTTAGAAATTAAATCTGTTCTTTTGGGATGTTTTTAATCATTTCAGATTATTTTGGATTTTTCTAAAAATTTAGTGAAAAGGATATGTGATTTTTCCCTGTTTCAATTATGCTTGTTGAGGATTTTACATTAGATAATCCTTTGCTATTCATCATTACACATAGAAACACACCTCTACATTGTATCACTACAATACCACACTTTTCCCTTGGTAGTTATTCCCTTGGTTCATATCACTCGGGGTGTGTGTGTGTGTGTGTGTGTGTGTGTGTGTGTGTGTGTTTACCACTTTATCAATAATATTGAAACTGATCATAGATTGCTATAATAGCTTTTAAGAACACATTGTTACCATAAAACAGTGTATTTAAAATTAATTACTTTGGAGTTTGAAGAATAGAATTGGCAAGTCTTCTCTGGGAGCATGGAGAACAGGTATCCTGTGCCCATACTGGCTCCATGTAGCCTCATTTTAAGAAGATAGCAGATATTAGCAACAAACAGTGGGAATGAGAAAGGTTTTTTGATCTTATTTTGCTATCTGCATGTGCTACTGTGGAGATGGTTGCTGAACCACAGGGCACAGTAATAGGCAGCCTCATCCTTGGGCTGGACCCCTGTGATGATGAGGGCAACCTTACCTTCAATCAGGGAGCCTGAGGATCATCCACGGACTCCTGAGATCAGATTGCTTGCGTGATATATTAGACCTTGAGGTGCCTGGTAGGGCTTCCATTGAACCCAACAAGCATAGTTACTGGGATTGACAGTCCAGCACTGGAGCCACAGGTGAGTGTCACTGTCCCTCTTGGGTTCATGGTCAGTGAAGTTTCCTGAGTCACCACAGCCTGGGAAGTGGCTTCTCAACACAAGTAGGAGAGCTAATGGTCAGGAGATAAGAGGGGCATGAAGGTTGTGTTGCCTTTCCCACCCCCATCCCAGAAAGTTCCCCCTGACCTGTGCATAAGCCAAAAGTAGGAGTAGAAGAGGAGCCCAGGCCATGATATAGACAGTCAAGAGGCAAGCTTTTCAAGATTGCTCACTACACAGGCAGCCCCATAACTCATTATAACTCCTATCGTCCTGGGGGAGTGAAGTTTTCTTGCAAATGAGCTCCTTTCCCAGGGGAACTTAACTGGCTAGCTCACAGCTATTGGATTTTTACACCTCAGTGATCAATTGGTAAAGGGACCAGGACCTGGAAGACCACTCCTCAACTGTACTTTTCTTTCGCAGAGTTTAACCCAAAGTATTCTCTTGTGTCCCAGAGGCACATTTTCCAGCAGGTCTTTCCTAATTAACAATGAGGTATATGTACTACACCAAGGTCCATGTAAAGAATTTAGTAAGAAGGGAAGCCATGCAATTATACTAGCATAGAGGTACTAAATTAAAAATGGGAAAGTGAATTATATTTCATCTGAATCTTCAGCAAGTTTGTCACTGCACCAAATAAAATGTAAAAGGCCAAAAAGCACATGAATATATTTAATATGATATTGAAAAATGCAATATTAAATCATCATGGTATCCATTACACAAACAAAAGGATGAATCAGAATGAGAAGAAAGGACAAGATCACCTATTGATGAGGATATAAAGCAACTGGGCTTCTGATACTTTTCTGATAGGAAACAACAACCCTTTGAAAAACACACTTTGGTGATTTAGATTTAGAATAAACTGCTCCTTGTAGTGTATCATTCTACTCTTAATGACTTATTCAAAATAATTGAAAACATTATGTCTACACAATGATTTATGGATGGAAGTGCATAGCAGGGTCATTCATAATAAAAACAATGCAAATTCTCATCCACAAGTGAATAAAGAAAATAGTATGTCTATACGACGGGGTCCTGCAAAACAATAGACTAGAATAGAGTTCATAGTCCCAACAAAATAAATGATTTTCAAAATTACTTTGCTCAGCAGTAAAAGGATATTATGGTAGGGTGTGTAAGTTCTTCTATGAAATTGAAATTCTGGAGAGTAAAAGCAGGGTTCATGGGGCCAGGTTTGGTGGGATATTGACAAAAAGTGGACAAAAGAGAAGTCTATGTGTGATGGAAATATTCTAAATCTTTGTTGTGTGATTGCTAAAAGAGAGAGTGTGTACATGTCTATGAAAATGTATACATGCATATATCCATTAAATAGTTAATAAATTAAATGTATACGTGTGTCTGTTGTTCATCACTTACCAAATGAATTGAAATGGATATATACTATTTAATATGAATTCCACTTCATGAAATTAAAGTCCTATACTTTAAAAAAATAGGATTCTTTTTTTTTCTGATAGCATTTCTGAAGGCTTTATTTACAAACGCTTTTAAAAAAATAATAGCCTGTTTTTCAAACATTCTTTTGTTTAAAAGGGACTCCCAGTTATAATATTGTAATAGTATCACTAAAGTATGTCCAAGAGAAACAAACTAATGTTTCTAACATTTGCAGATTTGCTAATATTATTGATTGAACTGTACTTAATTCATTATAACTCATAGTAAATCATTACAGGATAGAGGTAATGATTCCCCAAAAGTCTTTGTATGCGTGCTGTGGTCTGGTCACATGTTCTGCATGGCTAATTACTTCACTCTCTTTTCTCAATATATAAAAAAAATACTGCAAAGATATACTGAAAAATAAATAAACTTTACCCTTCCCAGGTAATTTTATTAGCTGTAAATGAATATGTGTGTATATGTATTTTTTGTGTTTTGTTGTTTTGCACCAAACTCTTCAGTATTCTTTTGTAGGAACTATGAAAGCACAATTTTTGTCTTTTAATTTGATGAAAAATGTACTGAAAGACTTGGCTATATTTAGATTTTAATGAAATTGATTCATATTTTGTATAAATCAAGAGCATTCTTAAGTATGGATATAAAAATATGGTAAACTATGATGGAATAGAAAGGAGATCAAGGGAAGTGTGCTATCATAAAACAACTCTAGCTGCAATATCTTGAATGCCACTTTCCTGGGAGATACTAAATATCCATTCACAAGAACTTTTTTCTGAAAGGTGAAAGGCAGGTTTGAAAATTTTTCAGTCACAGAGCAGCCTATACCTGCCAATTAGAAACCAAAAGGCACTATATGTGCTTGAGAGATTAAACAATACATACAGAAATAGTAGTTATTAAACTCCTCAGTAATTTCTTGTGTGTGTGTGTGTGTATGTGTGTGTGTGTGTGTGTGTGTGTGTGTATGTGTTAGTTTTGCTGAATCAACAGTTTACACAATGCATGTGCTATCTTCTGTAAGTCAAGACAAAACACAAAATGTATAAATTTGGCAGGTCATTTTTCTAGCTAAGAGCAACAGAAAGCACAATTTCTGATAAAACGGAGGATTGGGATCACTCTAAAGTGCAAAATTGATAGTCCATGATGACACATAGCCCAAACTCCTGTAGAATGGAAGGGAGAAACAAGAAACAGGGAAATAAATACATTCAGTGCTAGTTAATTTAGGAAAATGGAAAAAAAAAACAACTTAAGTTGGTACAAATTGTCCAATTATTATTTTCAAAGTATTCAATATGATGTAGCTTTCCCCATTCTGTCACACACCCTTGCTAGAAAGTATATTAGATTAAGGTCAAATTTAACCTGGATATACTTTTGTTATTAAAGTCTGAGATAGAAATGATCATACTTAGTACTGAAAGGCAAAGAACAGATGGACCACAATGAGGGGTGATGTGTCGATTGTTCAAAGGATTCAACCAGAGACAAAACCTATATACAAGTACGTGTGTAGCTCAAATAAAAGGACTATTTCATGTCATGACTGCTTGTTGTGTTCCTCTCCATATACATTCCCCGTGCTATTCTGTACATAGGATGAACTAGAACCAAGGCCATACAAATGACCATAATATTTGGCATCATTAATATGATATTCAAAGAACATCACTATCATTTTGAAAAAGACCATTGCTGTAAGCAGCAAATTAGATCCTGCCTGATGTTATGTCCTCTCTGTTCCAGCTCTAACTGTTCAGCAACTTCCTGTTACCCACCTTTAAGATTTTTTCAGCTCTTTATGAGGAAGTCACATCACAAATAACAGAAAACAAAAACCAGTTGAAGAATCTCAAAGAAGTCAAGTTCTCCTTTGGGCAAATTAGAGTTGGTCAGGGTTTTGATTAAAGAGCCAAAATCCTAACCACTGTGAAAAGATTGTCATTGTACCCCTTCATAGAGGACCACTCTCAAAGTCATAAGAAGTCCTGCAAAGTACTGGGTCTGAATTCCTTCCTCCTCATGTTTTTTAAACTGGATCCCAGATGACACTAGGGGCTCTACAGATTTTTGGGCCTACATGTCCTGCACGGAATTAAACGTAAAGTTCAACTGTCAGAGTGAAGTTCTGGAGGGCATTCTCCTTGTTCATTCATGAATGCCAGTCCTAGCTCAATTACTGTAATGAGTATACATTTCACTGCAATAGTTGGCAATGGTAGTCAGCCTTACTCCTGGAGGCTTCAATGGGTCTTGCAATTACACCTGGAAACTCAGTGTCCTTGGCAACGTTAAATATATTTTAAAATAATTTTCTCATCTCTTCATCAAGTCCAAACTTCACAAATTCTTTGGCTGTGATCTTCTGTTGCTGCTGGCACAGGGAGGGCACCAGGGAATCTCCATACCAAGCATTAAAATGTTATAGTTCATTGAATATTTGTTTTGGAAAAGATCTTACCCTTTAGTTGTGTAACTTTTTCTGTGGACTGGTGCTCCTCCTCCTCCTCCTTGCCATAGAGGCAGCAACCAGTGGCAGCCCCAGAGACACCCTGCAACAAGCACCTGGGAGAGGGGAGCCAGAGCTGTGCTTCACCATGCTGCGCTGCAATTCTCCATCATGATTATGCTTCTTGATAAGAGAATATGGGTGGAGAGTAGCAAGATGGAAAATTAATGGAAAACTCTTGCCTTCTGCTATGAGTTCCATACAATTATCGTCTTCTAAAATACCTTCAAGTTTAAGAGTCAGGTATAATGGATCTAGACCCATATGCAGGAAAGCAGTGATGGTTGCCCAGGAAACCCAGGAAGGGCTTCTTTCTATGAACTTCAGAGGCATCTTCCCAATGGAATTCAGAATCCAGATGTTAGAGGTCATTACAGAGTAGATGAAAACAATCTGAAACCAGCTGACTGGAAATTTGAGCAGAAAGGTAATGGACATGGACTGATCAGCCTGGGAAGAGAGACAGGACTTCCAGGAATGAGCCATTGGGGGTTCAAACTGATCTCTGGGATCAGCACAGATGCAGTCTGTTAGGTCGGAATTTAGGCGACTATAGGGGGCAGAGCAGAGCAGCTGAGACAAAGGCCAGCCCGCCAAACGGTGACCGATCAAGTGGACTAGAAAATTCCACTGAGCTTTAACATCCACCTGTCACTCAGCAGGACCCCCTCCCATTCCGGCCTATAAAAATCCTGGGCAGCCAAGGCCATGTGTGATTTTCTCCAGGTCCCTACTTTATCTGTACCCCTGGGGTCTGGGAATTTCACCCAAGAGCCAAATTCCAATAAAGCTTGCTTTGGCCGCTTTCTACCGTGCCCATGAGCTGACATTTGGTGCCAAAACCTGGGAGGATTTTGGGCTTCCCCCATTGGGGTTGAGGCCCACGCCCTCCTCAGAAGAACCAGAAGATTCTATTTCGTTCTGCTCAGCTCTGCTCCATTCTGCTCCATCCCATTTCTCTTTATCTGGCATCAGAAAGCGGTAAGTTCCCTAGGTTTTTCCCCATTTGCCGTTCCAATTTATACCCTCCGTTCCGCAAGACGTTCCGGCCTCCAGTTAGCCCTCGTTTATTCCATTGCATACACCAAAAGTTGAAAGACGTTTCATCCGCTGTTTTTCCAATGTGCAGGAGCTGAAATTGGGATGCCTTTTTCCAACTTCCGCATACCTATCTGGGTAAAGTTGGATGCCTAATGGGAAATACCATGGGCTCACTGGACTCCCAAACTCCTTTGGGCTGTCGCCACCATAATTTTACTAAACTGGGACTTCCCCAAGACTTAAACTGTAAGCGGCTAGTTTTTTATTCGACCGCAGTCTGGCCTCAGTATATTCTAGATAATGGCTCAAAATGGCCACCAGAGAGCACTCTTGACTTTCAAATTCTCACTGACTTGAGCGACTATTGTCGTAAGGCAGAAAAATGGCAAGATTTTGTTTATTTGCAAGCTTTTTGGACCTTGCGCACTCGCACTCGCCCCAATTTTCTTTCCTCCTCTTCTACCACCCAAGTCCTTCTCGCCAGGGAGGGTCCTAAGTCTCCCCCTCATGAGTACACATTTTGGATCCGCCTGAAATGCTTTCAGCTCCACCCACTCGCCCTCCTATTCCATACTCTGGCCAAACTCTTTCCTTCCCCTCCTCTCCTCCTCCTCCTGCTGAAAGTCCACCCCTTCCTCTCCTGGGCACACCTCCTCCTACTCCTCAGATCCCTCCCATTTCCCCTCCTCCTCCTCCTCCAGAATGATCCTCCACCCACTCCATTCCTTCCTCCTCTGTTAGTGCACACACCCGATCTCATCAGAACATTGCCCCATCTGACCCAAAGCTTCTTTGCCCTCTCCAGGAGGTGGCTGGTACAGAAGGCATTGTGGGAGTCCACATTCCATTCTTGCTCCAGGACCTTTCCCAAATCGAGAAACGTTTAGGGTCTTTCTTTGCTGATTCCTCTACTTATATTAAGAAATTTAAATATCTTTCCCAAACTTATAGTCTCACCTGGTATGATATTCATGTTATTCTTTCTTCCACTCTCAAGCCAGATGAGCGAGCCCGTATCCAACAGGCAGCACAGGACCATGCTGACCAAGCCCATTTAATGGACATAACTTTACCCACAGGGGCAGCAGCTGTTCCAATGACTGAACCAAACTGGAACTATCAGGAAGGCCAGCAAGGCCACCAATTTGTGCTCACATGGTCCAATATCTCATAGCAGGCATGCAAGCAGTCTCCAATAAGGTGGTAAGCGTTGATAAACTGAGGGAAATTACCCAGAATCCAGATGAGAATCCAGCTCTGTTTCTTAACTGCCTTACAGAGGCCCTTACTAGATATACTAAACTGGACCCTGAATTTCCCTCTGGGGCTATAGTGCTAGCAACCCACTTTATTTCTCAACTAGCCCCTGATATAAGAAAAAAGCTCAAACGAGCTGAGGAGGGCCCTCAAATCCCTATCCAAGATCTGGTGAAAATGGCCTTTAAAGTCTATAATACCCAAGAGGAATCAACTGAATTGTCCAGGCAAGTTTGTTTGCAGAAAAAGGTGACACTCCAATCCTAAGCCTTGGTAGCTGCCCTGCGGCCTGCGGTTCTAGTGAGAGCTTCAAAGCGGGGCCAGCAATCCTCTCCGCCAGGGGCCTGCTTCAAGTGTGGACATGAAGGTCACTGGGCTCGTCAATGTCCAAACCCACGGCCCCCCACCGGGCCGTGTCCCACCTGTAAACAAGCAGGACACTGGAAGAGTGACTGCCCTATGGCCAGTCCCTCCCCAGCATACCTACGCAGAGGTGTGGCCAGCCAGGAAATCCCTTCCCATAAGCTTTTGGGATTTGCAGAAGACTGAAGGAGCCCGGACTCAAGGACCCCTATAACCCTAGCCAAGCCCAGGGTAAAACTCCTGCCCACTCTGGGCCTTTATTTCCTTCCCAGGTTTCGGTTATGGGAATTGACGGAAAACCTTCCTTTCCAAGCAGACCAGCTAGATTAGTCTGTGCCCTGGAGGGACATCCCTTTACACACTCATTCCTAGTTATTCCCTCCTGTCCAGTCCCCTCCTAGGAAGAGATATTCTCCAACTCTTAGGATCCACCCTACAGCTTCTTCCCAGGCACACTGCTAGTGCTCACCTTCTTCTACCTCTGTTTTGTACATTCTCTAGCACCCCCACACCTACCCTACCATTGCCCCCAGACCGGGTTGACCCCCAAGTCTGGAACACTTCCAAGCCAGTCATAGCCTCCCATCACAAGCCGGTCCTTATCCAACTGAAACCTCAAGTTAAGTTTCCCTCACATCCCCAGTTTCCAATTTCCCGTACTCACCGGGAAGGACTTAGACCCATTATAGACCGATTGCTTACTCAGGAACTCCTTATCCCTACTGATTCCCCTTATAACACCCCCATACTGCCAGTATGTAAACCCTCAGGAACCTATCGCTTGGTCCAGGATCTCCGTCTAATTAATGAGGCAGTTATTCCCATCCACCCTGTGGTTCCTAACCCTTACACCCTTCTTTCCCACATCCCCCCTTCTACCACCCACTTCACAGTCCTGGATCTCAAAGACGCGTTCTTTACACTTCCCCTTCACCCTGACTCCTATTACCTCTTTGCCTTCACATGGGAGGATCCTGCATCCTTTAGGTCTCAACAGCTGACCTTGACAGTTTTACCCCAAGGCTTCTGGGACAGTCCTCACCTTTTTGGGCAAGATCTAGCTCAGGATTTGGCTACTTGTGACTTGGGAGATAGCACACTCCTACAATATGTGGATGACCTCCTCCTATGTAGCCCATCCCTCAAGGCCTCCCAGACACACACTGCTCAGCTCCTTAACTTCCTGGGGTCTCAAGGCTATCGAGTCTCTCCAGCCGAAGCCCAGCTCACCACCCCTTCAGTCACATATGTGGGCATACTCCTCACTCCTACCTCTAAGAGTCTCACAACAGACAGAATCCAAGCCCTGCCAGAAATGGCAGATTACATTCTCTCCTTCCTGGGTTTGGCTGTTTTTTTTTTCAGACACTGGGTCCCTAATTTTG
The DNA here is from genome assembly GCF_902686445.1 of Sciurus carolinensis. Classification (NCBI taxonomy): domain Eukaryota; kingdom Metazoa; phylum Chordata; class Mammalia; order Rodentia; family Sciuridae; genus Sciurus; species Sciurus carolinensis. Next base: position 117,854,615 of record NC_062220.1, on the reverse strand, counting down.
CACTCCTTGCCAAATCCCTATATCAGGCAACAAAGGAGACTCCACATGGGCCCCTTACCTCCCCCAAGATGATAGTTAACTCTTTTTACAAGCTCAGGGATGCTCTTATATCCTCCCCTGCTCTCTTTCTCTCCCCAACCCTAACGGTCCTTTCCACCTCTTCACGGATGAAAAACAGGGTGTTACCACTGGCTTCCTTGTGCAACCAATTGGACCTTACAGACTGGTGGCATATCTCTCCAAGTAGCTTGATTCCACAGTTTGTGGGTGGCTACTATGTCTCCGAGCACTGGTGGCAGCAGCTGAATTAACTAAGGAAGCACTAAAACTCACTTTACTCCAACCAATAACTGTGTTTTCAACTCATTGATGGCAGGACCTCTTAAGCCATAAATCCCTTCCACTCCTGAGCCCATCACAGATTCAAGAATTTCATGTCCTTTTTATAGAAAACACCACCATTACTCTCTGTTCTTCTCTCAACCCTGCTACACTTCTCCCACTATCCCCTCCTCCCTCAACTTTCAGTCATTCTTGCCCACAGGTGCTGGAAGCCCTACGTTCATCTCATGAAGACCTCTTTGATTACCCACTCCCCTCACCTAACCTAACCATTTTTGTAGATGGCAGTTCTGTGCTGGGTACAGATGGACGCCGTAAAGCCGCTTACGCAGTTGTCACCTCCGCCTCAGTTCTGGAAGCCAATTGCCTTCCAGATGGGACCATTTTCCAAAAAGCAGAACTCTTTTCTCTGATTAGAGCTCTAGTTTTATCCAAAGGTAAACAGGTCAACATCTACGCAGACTCCAAATATGCCTTCTTGATTGCTCACTCACATTCGGCTATTTAGAAGGAGCGCGGATTTCTCACCACGAAGGGGTCACCAGTGGTCAACGCCATCCTAATTTCTAAACTCCTGGAGGCACTTCAGCTGCCCCGACAAGTTGCCATCATACATTGCAGAGGGCACCAAAGATCTTCAGACCCTATAACCATGGGTAATAACAAGGCGAACTCTAGCACGGGAGCTAGCAACAAAATCCTCAATAGACCTCATTTTATTCCTATCCACTACAATTAAACCTAAATATTCTCCACAGGAACAGGAGGACCTAATAACCTGGGGCAGCCATCTCGGGGATGATGGCTGGATTTTCCTGGGGGACCAGATTGTCCTTCCCAAGCAGCAAGCTTACAGCTTATTGGTGGACATTCATAACTCTCTTCATATTGGCCCCAAGCCTCTCCTGCGGTGTCTCCAACCCCTCTTTTACCTTCCAGGAATGAAAGCCATTCTGGAGTAGATCTACTCCACTTGCCCAGTCTGCTCCACAGTATCCTCACAAGGGGGCATCAAACCCAAACTTCCAACACATCAGTTGAGAGGTCATCAGCCAGGCGAAGACTGGCAAATCGACTTCACCCACATGCCCAGACACAAAAAGCTCTGTTATTTACTTACCCTGGTTGATACTTTTTCAGGCTGGATAGAAGCCTTCCCCATCCCCAAGGAAACTGCAGACATCATTGCCTCCATCCTCATTAAGCAGATTATTCCCAGATTCAGATTTCCTGCATCCATCCAGTCAGACAATGGTCCAGCCTTCACCTCTCAGGTTGTTCAACTAGTCTCCGAAAGTGTCAACATCACCTGGAGACTCCACATTCCCTACCGACCCCAATCCTCGGGTAAGGTGGAAGGGGCTAACGGCATTCTCAAGGACCATCTCACTAAGCTTGCTGTTGAACTTAGACTTTCTTGGCCCAATCTCCTTCCATTGGCCCTTACCCGAATCCAGGCAGCCCCTAGAGCCCCCTCAGGCCTCAGCCCCTTTGAGCTACTCTATGGGCACCCTTTCCTAATTAATCAGAAATTCCCAATCACCCCTCCTCCTTTAGCATCTTATCTACCCTACCTCACACTCTTGCACAAGCTCCTAAGGGAACACGCAGACTGCTACCTTCCAGTGCCTTCCACAGTCTCATCTCCAGCTGGACTACAAACGGAATCAGCCATCGTTCCTCTCCGACCAGGTCACACAGTTTTGCTTGGAGAATTACATCCTCGATAGCTACTGTCTCGCTGGACTGGACCTCACACAGTTACACTTACCACCCCAACAGCTGCCAAATTTCTGGGCCACTCCCCTTGGTACCATGTCTCCTGCCTTAAAAGAGCACCTTTCAGGGATACCCAGTCCTGGACATCCACTGCGCTGGACCCACCAAACTTAAAATCACTTGCCAGCCCCCTATTACTGTTACTTCTCATTAATTTCTCTCAAACCTCTGTCCCAGCCTACAGGTGGTGTTTCTATGCCCAGGAAATGTGGCAGAGGGGTGGGGCCTCCTTCTCCATGATCGTGGCAGAAAAGGACTGTTCTCCCACAGGATGTGACCAGGAAATCACCCTTGACCTCAAGGATTTTAAAACTATATCTGGTAATTCACCATAGCAATAGACTTAAAGTCAAGAATCACATGATTATTTCAATAGATGCAGAAAAAGTATTTGATAAAATACAGCACCCCTTCATGCTCAAAACACTAGAAAAAAATAGGGATAGTGGGAACATTCCTTAACATTGTAAAGGCCATCTATGCTAAGTCCATGGCTAATATCATTCTAAATGGTGAAAAACTGAAAGCGTTCCCCCTAAAAACTGGAACAAGGCAGGGATGCCCTCTTTCACCACTCCTATTCAATATTGTCCTTGAAACTCTAGCCAGAGCAATTAGACAGACCAAAAAAATTAAAGGCATACGAATAGGAAAAGAAGAACTCAAACTATCCCTATTTGCTGATGATATGATTATATACTTAGAGGAACCAGGAAATTCCACCAGAAAACTTTTAGAACTCATAAGTGGATTCAGTAAAGTAGCAGGATATAAGATCAATGCTCATAAATCTAATGCATTTTTATACATAAGTGATGAATCTTCAGAAAGAGAAGTTAGGAAAACTACCCCATTCACAATAGCTTCGAAAAAAATTAAATACTTGGGAATCAATCTCACAAAAGAGGTGAAAGACCTCTATAATGAGAACTACAGAACACTAAAGAAAGAAATTCAAGAACACCTAAGAAGATGGAAAGATCTCCCATGTTCTTGGGTAGTCAGAATTAATATTGTCAAAATGGCTATACTACCTAAAATGCTATACAGATTCAATGCAATTCCAATTAAAATCCCAACGTACCTTACAGAAATAGAACAAGCAATCATGAAATTCATCTGGAAGAATAAGAAACCCAGAATAGCTAAAGCAATCCTTCGCAGGAAAAATGAAGCTGGGTATATCGCAATACCAGAACTTCAACTCTACTACAAAGCAATAGTAACAAAAACGGCATGGTATTGGCACCAAAATAGGTAGATCAATGGTACAGAATAGAGGACATGGACACAAACCCAAATAAATACAATTTTCTCATACTAGACAAAGGGGCCAAAAATATGCAATGGAGAAAAGATAGCCTCTTCAACAAATGGTGCTGGGAAAATTGGAAATACATATGCAACAGAATGAAACTAAACCCATATCTCTCACGGTGCATGAAACTAAACTCAAAATGGATTAAGGACCTTGGAATCAGACCAGAGACCCTGCATCTTATAGAAGAAAAAGTAGGTCCAGATCTTCAACATGTCGGCTTAGGACCAGACTTCCTCAACAGGACTCCCATAGCACAAGAAATAAAAGCAAGAATCAATAACTGGGATAGATTCAAACTAGAAAGCTTTCTCTCAGCAAAGGAAACTATCAGCAATGCGAAGAAAGAGCCTACAGAGTGGGAGAAAATCTTTGCCAATCATACTTCAGATAGAGCACTAATCTCCAGAATCCATAAAGAACTCAAAAAACTCAACACCAAGAATACAAATAACCCAATCAACAAATGGGCTAAGGAAATGAACAGACAATTCACAGAAGAAGATCTAAAAGCAATCAACAAATGGGCTAAGGAATGAACAGACAATTCACAGAAGAAGATCTACAAGCAATCAACAAATGTATGGAAAAATGTTCAACATCTCTAGTAATAAGAGAAATGCAAATCAAAACCACCCTAAGATTCCATCTCACCCCAATTAGAATGGCAATTATCAAGAATACAAGCAACAACAGGTGTTGGCGAGGATGTGGAGAAAAGGTACACTCATACATTGCTGGTGGGGCTGCAAATTAGTGCAGCCACTCTGGAAAGCAGTGTGGAGATTCCTTAGAAAACTTGGAATGGAACCACCATTTGACCCAGCTATCCCCCTCCTTGGCCTATACCCAAAGGACTTAAAGTCAGCATATTACAGAGATACAGCCACATCAATGTTCATAGCTGCTCAATTCACAATAGCCAGAGTGTGGAACCAACCTAGATGCCCTTCAATTGATGAATGGATAAAGAAACTGTGGTCTATATATATACAATGGAATATTACTCAGCCATAAAGAATGATAAAATTATGGCATTTGCAGGCAAATGGATGAAATCAGAGAATATCATGCTAAGTGAAATAAGCCAATCTCAAAAAAACCAAAGGAAGAATGATCTCGCTGATAAATGGATGATGACACATAAAGGGGGGTGGGAGGGGTTAGTGTTAGGGTTAGAGTCAGGGTTAGGGAGGGGGGCAAGAATGGAGGAAGGACTGTATAGAGGGAAAAGAGGAGTGGGAGGAGTGGGGTGGAAGGGAAAAATAACAGAATGAATCAACCAACATTACCCTATGTAAATGTATGATTACACAAATGGTATGCCTTTATGCCATGTACAAACAGAGAAACAACATGTATCCCATTTGTTTACAAAAAAAAAAAAAAACTATATCTGTCTCTTGTTATGCCTGTATGGTTTGCTTCCTATTTGACCAATACCAGCCATACTGCAAGATGGAGCCCGCCATATATGGAGGGTGCCCCTACAATGACTGTAAAAGGCATTTCCCAGAGCCCCACTGGGGGAATGCAATAAGAATCAACATCAAAGACCCCTGGACCCGAAGACCTCAGGGGTAGATGGTAAAGTTTACCCAGGGCCAACAGTCAGCCGTCATGTGGCTTCACTTAGAATCTGGAGAGTTTATACTCAGGTAATTCCTCAGGTTCACCTAACCATTCAGGAACAGGAAAAGGAAATCCAATGCCAGCTCAATGCAGCTACACAGCCACATGTTAACCCTTTCTCATGGCTTACTCTGATACATCAAGGCCTCCAACTTCTCAATCTCTCCAGAGTCAATAACGTTTCAGATTGCTTTCTCTGTGCAGGTTTGGACTGGATCTCCCTAACAGCCTTTCCTATAAGTACCCTCCTTAATACTGCTTCCAAACCTCAAGGAACTCCCTCTTCGCCTTTGGAGGGAGTTCCCCTTTATCACAATTCCTCAGAAAACTTTGCATATTGTTATGCTTCCTCTAATTCAACACCTTGTAACAGAACCATACAAGTCTCTTCTCCAATATTTGCTCCTCCAGGATTCTTTTTCTGGTGTAATGACACTCTGACAAAAGAATTAGGTGCCAATATGCCCTTTGCTTTCTGTGTGCCCTCTATTTTAGTTCCTCAACTGACACTTTATAGTGAAGCTGAATTAATCTGGCTTTCTCAAAATACCATCCCCAAGGTAAAACAAGCCATTTTTCTACCGGTGGTGGTTGGACTCTCCCTAGCCTCCTCACTTGTGGCCTCTGGGTTGGGAGCAGGAGGACTCGGTTATGCAGTCAGCACCACCCATAAGCTAGAACAGCAACTCCAAGAAGCAGTAGAGGCATCTGAAACAATTTCAATCAAATGAGCCCTGACCAGGATGGTTGAAATCCCCTTTTGTCACCTGGCTGACCCCTCTTTCTTACTCCCTATTTGTGATAGAATTTCCACTAATGATTGCTCCCTGTCTTCTCAGGTTTGCCCGGAACAGCATGAGTGAAGTTGCCAGGGTGACCTACAACCAGAAGCTCCTACACTCTTACAGCGTCTCCCCTCCGACATAGAACCCGAACCTTTTTCTCCACACGATGGCCCTTAAGTAGCCAGATGGACTCTGGTGCCCTATATCACCAAAAAGGTCAGGATGTTAGGTAGGAATTTAGGTGACTGTAGGGGGCAGAGCAGAGCAGCTGAGACAAAGGCCAGCCCGCCAAATGGTGACCGATCCAGTGGGCTAGAAATTTCCACTGACCCTTAACACCCACCTGTCACTCAGCAGGATCCCCTCTCATTCTGGCCTATAAAAACCCTGGGCAGGCAGGGCCACATGTGATTTTCTCCGGGTCCCTACTTGATCTATATCCTGGGGGGCTGGGAATTTTGCCCAAGAGCCAAATTCCAATAAAGCTTGCTTCTACTGCTTTCTTTCCAATTTTATTTGGCCGCTAACCATGCCCCCGAACTCACACAGTCCCTTTTCCCTTTTGCCACTGCAGGATGGAGAAGTTGTTTTTTGTGCCACCCATGGGGAGAGGTATGATGTATCACACTAAGACCAAGTGGATCCTGACATTTTTGTCAAAGGAGCCACATCTGAGTCATGAATAGGTGATGAGAAAAAGAGCTGCATCCTGGTGCCATCCAGACTGTGGCCCTGGATGGAGCAGAGGAAAACAGAAACTGAAGTGTCCAGGACAGTCTAAATGGAGAAGGAAGGAAGTGTGTGTGTGTGTGTGTGTGTGTGTGTGTGTGTGTGACTGATAGAGACAGAGAATGAATGAAAATGGCTATGTTCCCTCAATAAGTCCTTCCCATGAAACTGCACACTCTGAGAACTGACTCTCTTGCAAATCATTCCCAGTGATGAACCTTTGTAACAACCTCCAGGGTTCTGGAGACTGGAGCTAAAGAAAACACAATGTTTTGAAGCCTGCTTCCATTGGAGCAGGGTTATTGTAAGAAGAGATGAGAGTTTTGGACCCTGATAGCCATAGGCTATAAAATCCACTTAAAGACACACCCTGTGGAGTGAGGGATGCCTGCCCTCATCCTAAGTGCAGGTGTAGGATACAGGCACAAGATACAGGGTCCTCAAGGCTTAGAACCTTAGGGCAGGGGTTCAACACACATCCCTTAAATTGAAATGGAAAAGAACCAAAGTAATGCCATTTTCTCCAACGTGGATGCCATTGTATGCATTGTATAGATACCGCTTCCTGACAGCGTATCTATATTGACAGTACAGTAGGACCTTCCTGCATCCCTGACTATGGCCCTGATGTATAAACAAATGTCTCCGAAATGTGAATCAAAATAATTCTCTCATGTAAGCAAAATATCTGTCTCAACAGGGTCTTTCTGACCTACATGTGCCTCAATGTTCTTTTGTGATTTTTGCCTTTATAAACTCTATACTTCTAAAATTCAAATGCTGGGAGTTCTTTGAGGCATTAGTCTGCTCCCACTGCTTGCCTGGCATGCTCATTAAAAGAATCCCTTTTTCCTCCTTTCAATTTGGTTCAATATGCATGGCAGCTTGTAATTCTGCACACTTCCTAACAATAGTCCCACCCCACAATTCTACAACCATGACCTACTGTGGCCCGAGAGTACCCAGAATTCTCTTGGAGATTAGGAGAGATCCTTTACTTTTATTTTGCAAGATCACTAAAGAATGGACCTCAGAGACCACAGAAAAATGACTGTGGTAGTGGGTGTTTTGTCTTAGGAGTCTTAATTCTGGAACTGAAGGGAAATAAAGGCCTAATGAGAGATGCTTCCCACCTTCCTGTTGATTAGTGCAAGACTTACCTTATGTAGGGCCTTAGTGTACATAGAGAAAGAAAAAAACAAGAAAAGTAAGAAAAAGAGGTTAAAAAGAAAAGAAAAAAAGTCAACAGCCTCCACATGTAGGTAATAGCAAATGGAAATATCACTTATAGAAAATAATTTAATTATATTGTCAAATTAAAGAGATTGAGGAGGGTTGAGGGAACAGAAATTCAAAGATGTGACAAGCATAGGAATAAGATTGTGAAGGTTTCCGTGGGTGGTCTGAGTTCTGGTGACCCTTCTCCCTAGAGATGGACCTTGGAGAGTGAAACTGCACCAGAAACATTTTATGTGTCTCCAAACTAATGGGGAGATTGGTGAAGACCTGACGCTGCCAGAAAGAGGTCTGATAGAGGAAAGAGCAGAAGGGAGCCAGAGGGGAGGGCGCGAGGGAGGGCATCAGAGTCCATGCGGCGTGTCCAGTGGACATGTGAAACTGGTGCAGTGGAGAATGTATGACCAGGGTCAGGGTCACTGCATTAGGCTGGGATACGACACCAGTAAGACAAGGTCTTACTTCATGGAGTGTGATGGTGAAACCTGCTTTGTGGATGACATGTCTGTACCCAACTGCATTTCCAGTTGCTGACTGTGGTACCTATTTTTGTTTCTTCACTACAAGGACTAAGGGGATATGCCTTTAGGCTCTATTTCTCATTCATTTGGGCCTTCCTGAAACATCCTGTTGTGTGTCAGTTTACAGGTATAACCTATGTGTTTCTGTCTCCATGACAGAAACACAGTGGAGCTGGGAGCCCCAGGTCTCCATTTCTTTCCCATCCTGGGAGGAATTAACTGCGAGACGATGCTGAGGCCTTTACTCGGGGTCTCTTTTAGAATTTCCTGGACATATCCTGCTGCAGAGGCGTCTACACTACAGGCACCTCACAGAAGCTTCTCACTGAAGAGGGATGGCCAAAGATCTGGGGACCCATGGGTGTTTGTATCATTTCCTCACTATCTGAAACACTGTGGGAAACAATAGGTGCTTCCACTGCCATGAGCTGTAGCACAGTAATAATCACCCTCTGACTGCAGTCCGGACATGAGCAAAATCCCTGCAGTGGCTGAGGCATCTTTGGATCCAGAGAGGTGGGTAGGGACCCCAGATCTCTCATTCTTAACTGCATCGAGTAGTAGGTGAAAAGATACTGGGGAGGGTCTCAGGTTTCTGCTGGTACAGTTTATCCAAAGTCATCAGCACTGAAACAACTGCTGAAGGTGCAGGTGAGTCTGGCCGATGCTCCAGGAGTTGCAGAGAGAGGGAGAGCAGCTGAGTCAGCACAGGCTGGAAAAGAGAACCTGCAGCAAAGATAAACATTGGTTCAGGAAGCACAGGAATAAGACTGTGGGGCGCAGAGACCACATCTGAGCTGTTGGGAGTCTGAACCAGAGAAATGAAACTCTAACAGAGAAACTGACTGAACACAATGAGGCATGTCTGTACCTGAGCAGCGAAATAGGAGGAAGCAGGAGCTAGAGGAGACCAGGTCATGGTGGACAGAGCCCCCAGAACCTCACAGTGGAGCTGGGGAGCCCCGGGTCTCCTTTTCTTTCCCATCCTCTTGAGAGGAGGGCCTGTTCATGCAAATGTGTTTCTATCATGATGGCTCCAGCCCCTCCCTGAACCATGGTGCTGGAGCTCAGCTCACACTGCAGATTCAGGAGGATGTCCCTTGGGGTTACCTGGGAGGAATTACCTGTGAGATGATGCCGAGGCCTTTACTCGGGGTCTCTTCTAGAATTTCCATCTGTGTGCTCAGTGCCCAGCACTCAGACCAGGGCTCCTTTGAGTGAAGCGTCCTTTCTGAGCAGCTGTGCAGGGACAACCCGGCAGTTCCACAAAAGGTCAAAGTGAAGGGTTATGGAAAGTAATATTCCTACAAGACAGCTCTCCAAGATAAATGGAGGGACAGTGTGACTTGGGAGGAGGGAGAGGAAATTAGCCAAACATTAAACCTCTTCCAGTACATCCTTTCCCAATAATGACAGACCCTAAGAGAAAGAAGCAAATACTGAATGCTAGGCCCTAAACTTTGACCTTCCCCTTTCACAAATTAGTCCTAAATGGAGGCACAGCAAATATTGAAACTCCGGGAAACAATGGATCCCAGAGAAACAAAAGCAATGGGCAGTATTTGAGTCCTCATCCTTCAGGATCTGGACTCCTCTCTGTCCACATAATGAGTTTTAACCTTTTTACTACTAAAAAGTTTTAACCTTTTTACAACTACCTTCCTAAGTTAGAGTTCTAACCTGTACAACTAGTCCCTGACCGTCCAAACTGCATGTCTGCAGTCTCCAATGAGACTATAAACCCAGACCCCTTCAGTAACTTGGGGGTCAGCTCCATAAAAGAAAATGGGTGCTCCCATCCTGATAGATGGGCTTCACTGCAGAATAAAGGAAAACTTGTTGATCCAAGGTTTGCTTCCCATCTCCTGCATCCCTCATTTGTGGGACAAGAGTTTACACAAAGGGTACACAGATTCCCTTGACCCAGAAACTTGAGAGCCCAGATGGTTTCTGCAATTCACCAGGTAACTGCCCCTGTACACACAAGTATAGTTTGAGTTCTAGATAATTTGCTACCAATTCGTTAAGTGTAAATACTGTATTTTGCCACTTCAAGAAGTGTCTGTCTTTAGGAGGACAATACAAAATGGTAGCAACTCATTGAAGATACTGTCAAAATGATATCCTTTTGTTGAGAAATAATTAGAATAAGCACACATACATGGTGTTTCACCTACTCTGAATCAATAGTTGGATTCCAATTAGTATAATATAAACTGATGTATTCTTTGATCTATATTTTTGCAAATATAATAGTTTCAGTATTTAATAAACTGAAAGAAGCACAAGGGAATGGAAGGGTTATAGTTGCTGGGTCTTCCCAGGCCACATTGTACAGAATGAATTCCAGTTCAGCACATACATTTTCTGCTAATCAATTATTTCCTTCCTTTATGCACTTCATTCAGTGCAAAAGTACTTATTCTGTTGACAACCAGCTCAAAATCCCTTCATTCTACATGCACGAGTTCTCCCACCAGAGTCATCTGTGGGATTGTGGATTGAGGTCTTGACTGTTGCACTTCTGGGGAGTCACATGATGAATTTTGACATCTGGATTTGACATTTTGTTAATGAATACTTCACTGGTTCATAGTTAATATAAATGTTGCTAGATATTCATAAACTCACCCTGCTCAACAGTGCATTATTCACTCATGGACTTTATCTTCTGTGCTCAGCATTTTTACCACCATCCACCCCCTCCTGTGGTTTCTTTACTCAGAACATGGAGCTCCATCATGTGCTTTTGCACTGTCCTCATGTAAACCCATGGAATCCAGTTCATCCTACTGGTCACCTTCCCCACACTCAAGGCCATGTTCCTCACTTCTTCCCTAGACCTAAGGTCAAATTTCTCATTTGACACTACCTCTTGAAAAGTTTAGAACCTCAACTTTAAATGTCTAGAAATCAGCATCAGTCATGATCTTTGCTTGAGTTCTATGTTTCTCTCTGGGTTTCCTTTTCTGATGAATTCACAGGGTCAATCTGGATACACACACAGTTTTTAATTTTTTTGTCAGGCTGTGTCTGGGCTCTGTATATACAGAATGGCAAAATAAAACAAAATTTCTTTTTTGAACAAACTTAGTTCCATAGGAGAAACACATAGTGAGCAGAGGTCACGTTGAATTGTGTCCTCATGTGGCTGACATCTTCCTGAACATGCTCACCCAGAGCATCTGGAGTCCACTTCTGACTGGTGAGGGCACTTTCCCTGCCACAGGACACCAGCTCTGAACATGTCCACACACTCTCCATAACCGCCCATCACTGTGTAATTCCCTGTTCTGCTCCAGGTGCATGGCTCACCTGAGTCAAGCAGAGTCCCTGGGTAGCTTTTCTCTACCTCCTTTCTTCTTTATCTTTTCTTTATATTACATACATGGTATTCAGTGGGCTAATTCACATAAATGTTATGGTAACAGCATTTTTCTACCTAAATAAACTCCTGTAGATACTTTTCTACATCAAGATAAAATAAACATTTCCCATTCAAAACCTCTTTGAGCTTCTTCCCAGCCATCCTGTCTCAACTCCTACTCCTATATCCTTTACAAAGCCACAGGTAGATTAGATTCGATTTTCCCAAACAGGATTCCTTTTCCTGGACCACAGGGTCACTTTGTCTGAGTCCTTCTGGTCCTTCTGACCCTACCTCATTATCTTCACTTATGACCAGGTTCCAAATCACCTACTAGAAAATCCTTAGCACCATGAGTTGGGTGGGCATTTCCTTTCACAGTAATACTGTATGAGGAAAATTCTAAACCTAAAATTTTAACCAATTTTGCCAATATTTCCATAATTAAAATTTAAACATAGAAATTCACAGCAAATAATAAGAATACAATTCTACCTACATTTTCATTTGATGTAAAAATTTACACTTGATGTGACTCTTGCATATTTTACCATCATTTTCTTTAACTATTTAATATTCTAACATTGAAAGAGATGAATATCACTTTGATTGTAATCATTTATCCAGAATCAAAAATTAACATGCATTCAAATGCACATGAAATTTGAATAGAACATTGACTTTAATCATGAACAACTTCAAAAAGTGTCTCACCTGACATCCTGAAGAACTACTTGTTAAGATAATCTAACTTGAAAATTTTGTTAAGGAGAATTTAGTTCTTCCTCAGGTAAGTGGTTTAAACATCACACTCAATCTCATCACACTCAATATCATGATCTGATATTGACTTTCCAACTCAAAACTCTATATTTCTGTCATATCCAAATCAAGTGTTATTGTCTTATGGATTTATATAAGGCCTGAATTCTTTGTGTAGGAATAAGAGATAATGAGGAAATGAAATTGAACATGACTCTATGTCTGAGCACATATTAACACATGCATATTTGCTCAACTCCTGGCCTTCTCTGAACAGTGATAGAGGAGGCCAGGTGTTAGAGAATTCCACCCTAAAACCAACTCTGTGGGGCCACTCCTAGTCATCCTTCCCATCTTCATTCCGGCCTGGTGGAACTTCCCAGACCTGGGACCTTGATAGCCATTCACAGCAAGACTCATGTCCTGTCATAAGGAGTCAAATGTACTTTAATCAGAATTATTGTGTGTGCATATAAAGTTAACATTATGGAATGAGAAGTCTGGACTTTGTCCTGGCTCCTGTTGGGTAAACTCTTTGTCCCAGGAATTTCCAAAGGGCCCACATCTGAGTCTATGCTCAGGAGTTGATTCATGGTCTGTCTGCAGAGAGTGTAATAAAGGAGAATGAGCATATGAGAGAGACCCAGTGGATGCCTAGAAATGTGGAGCTTTGTGAACATTCTATTAGAATAATCTCCTTATCTTAATGGACTTGAGGGGCTGGAGATTGAGTTGAATTAATTGAATTATGTTGATTAAGGGAAAAAGATTCAATAACTACTCTGGATTCTCATTTCTTGAGTGAACTTCTATGCTGGGTAATCCTATGTAAAACTAGCAGCAGAGTGATTCATTCTGAGTATAAGGATACTTCAAGTCTGTGAACTCTTTGAAGTAGCCTGTCTCTTAACTGACTTGATATTTGTAGGCTTTAGAATAAGGCGGTAATCTTCGACAGAACAGAGCTTTCATTTTGTTCTGTGACTAATTTTTATCAGTTAGCACACCTGAGATGTTCATTGGACTCTTTAAGTTGTGGTGAAACGACACTCAGTGTATTTTATCTGGAAATTCTGAACATGATTGGTGATTCAAGCAAAGTCAGTACTAACCTGCGAGATCTGTCTGACCTTGATCCAGGGAACTAGAAGTATAACAAGTTGTAGAGTGATTTTATCTGCTCATGAATAAAGTCACTGTATGAACAACAAAGGGGCAACTGCCAAAGCTGCCTCAGTTACAGAGTGGGCTCAGAATCCCCATGCTGGGTGTTGCATTAGTTCTCTCTCTTTATGGTACTGTCTCTCTCTAACAGTTAGCAACAAACACCTGAGAGCCCTGTGTACATGTAAGTGGAGGAAGGTGGCAAGGTGGGTAAAGCCCAGGTGGACAATGTGTGCACACGTTACCCGGTGAGTTGGGGTCAAGGTCTGAAATTTCAAGGGAATATTCAGTTCCCGTCACTGTGGAGAATACTCATAATTGTTTAATATGGACAAAAGAAACAGAAGATGGTGACAAAAAAAACTGTATGTTGAACACATCTGTAAACAGCTTTACAATCTCTAAAATTCCACCAGGAGACTCATGAATGGAAACAACCACACATGTCCAAATACAGACTCTGTATTTCAAACACTGCTAAGAACATCTTTGTATGTGGGGGATATTCAATATGAATTAAATTTGCAAAATACCTGGAAGGAATTATTAATGAGGGTCAGGAGGCTCCTTCTGACCTGTGAGTCAGGACACTGGGAAGTGAAAGGGTACCAGGGCAGATCAGCCTGCTGGTTTTTGTCTTACTTCCCTTCTGCCTGTGTTACTGTGGGTTACTCACTGCCATGGCCTGCCCCACAGTAGTAGACACTCTCATCCTGTTCCTGGATGTTCTGGATGGTCAGGTACCGATCCAGGCCAGAGCGTGAGCCTGAGAAGCGATCAGGAATCCCTTCCCCCTTGGAACCCACCATGCCACTACTGCCCACTAGCATCACAAACCGGGGACTCTTCCCTGGGCTTTGCTGGTACCATCCCACTACATAATTACTGTAGCCACTGCTGAGGGTGCAGGTGAGTTTGACTGTTCGTCCCAGGGAGGCAGATGCAGAGGGTGTCTGAGTCAGCACAGGTTGGGAGAGGGAACCTGTAAACACAGACACATCACAGTGGAAGGCAGAGACAGGGTGCAGGTATTTGGGGATCTGAGACAGTGAGGACAGACTCAGGATAGGGTTCCGCCTTGGGGCACAGAGGTCAGATCCTACCTGGGCAGTAAGCGAGCATGAAAAGGAAGAAAAGAGTCCCGACCATGTTGGACAAGTTTCCTGAGCTCCAGAGCTGGTGTGGGCTGCCCCCAGCCTTTCTTATCCCTTCCCACTGGCCTCAGGGAGGAGCAGCTCATGCAAATGTGCCTCCACCCACTGCCTCTCACTGTCTGCCCTTCTTCTGGGCCTGGAAGGATGAACATAAAGCCTGGAGTGTGGTGATGCTTTCATTTGCCTGATGGGCAGAACTGGGAGGAAGCAGGTCCTAGTAAAGCAAGAATTAAAGAGAGGTAATCAGTGTACTAGGGAATCTGGTTGGGTCAAGAACATGGAAGTTGAAGACCTCCCCTGGGAGATTGGAATGTTAATGTCTCTAGGGCCCTTTAATTACAAAAATTACTGATTTTACTACCCCTCCCAAAATATTGCAAACATACAGTTGTTAATTAATGCCTCCTGGTCTGCTTCCTGCCTACATCAATCCATTTAACACTTCCCCCTTGCCTTATGCTTCTCACCCATTGTGTATTCCACTGGAATCTCCTGGGTATCTCCTGGACCCAGTCAGGAAAGCAAAAAGGAGAGATAAGGGGGAAGAGACCAGGAGAACAAAGAAAATCTAAAATATATAAAAGATGCAAGACACTCTCACTTCTTAGGATACCAGAACACCTTCTGTGGGCCCCTTCTCCCTCCCTGGAGAAGACTGTATTACTATTTTTAAATAAACCCTTTCTTCTACACTTGTCTGTGTGCTTCTCTAATGTTCAAACTTCAACATTTTTCCAGAGTGGAAGTTGATTGAACTGGGTAAGAAGTTTGCTCAAATTCCAGAGTTTAGGCGACTGATCAAATGAATGATATTTACCAGAAACACTGGGCTATTGGATTAAGGAAAATTGTGACACATATCTATATTTATAAATGACTATAAATTAGGAGGCAGGAACCAACACAAATTACTTAGCTTACATTTGCAGATGTCAGAAGAGTGACATGGATTTCACTGGGTTAACCTCTGGGTGTTGACAGGGTTGTGCTCCGTTCTGGAGGTTCCAGGGGAGAAACCATCTTTTTGCTTTGTCCATATTCTAGGGATCACCCTCATTCCTTGGCTGGTGGTTACTAATTCCATCCTCAAAGTCAGAAATGCTGAATGGAGACCTTCTCACATCACACCACTCTGGTCACTTCTTCTCACTTTCTCATCCACTTTTAAGAATCCTCATGATCCCACTGTCTCCAGGTAAATTCCAGGATTATGTCCTGAGCTTAATGCGAGCTGACAAGTAACATTAATTTCACATGAAATTTATTATCACTTCATCATACAACCTAACAGGGATCGAGGCGTGCATGTCTCTGGGGTCCATTGTTCTGCTAACCATACTGCTCCTCCCAGGGGAACTTTTAAACATTTTTGCATACTCATTAAAAATGTATTAAGACATCACCCCAAAGTCACCAGCATATGAAGTTGGGGTTTGTTGTGCCTTTACATTACACATATATGGTTCTTCATAGCACATTTGGGTAATTTATAATCATACATGATTTATACTATGATTTCATTATTATGTATATCAGAAAGCCACTAGGAATGTCCTGTGAACGTATGTCATGAATTCGATATTCTGGTTTGTGACTTTTTAGCACCATGTATAACACAGAGGTGGGTTAGCTCTCCTTTCCATGTGGATTAATAGCACTGAGTAAATCTTAGAACTGTCATTCCATGTGCTATGTAATTACCAGCTTATCCTCAGGCTGCAGCTCAGAAATGGGCAGAACACCTGTATTTCTGAAGGCATCTTTAGTCCAGGTAAGTGCTTGAGGACCCCAGAACTCTGATACTTACCTTAAGTCTGAGTAGCATAGAAGACAGCAGGCAAGTTTCCCTGTAATCTACTGGTACCACTGTATGTGGGACCTGCTGAAATTAAAGTCACTGTTCGGGAGTAGGTGAGTCTGGCAGGTAAACCAGGAAATGCAGAGACAGGGCAATTGACTCAGTACAACCTGGGAGAGGGAACCTGCAAGCACAGATAGGAGTAGGAGTGAGGTAGGGGCAAGAGAAAAAATGTCTCATGGTTTCTGAGACTGAGTGATTCCTGTGAACTAAGAATTGAGACCCGCTGAAGACTGTTCTTAGCCTTAGCAGTAAAACAGAAGCAGCAGGAAGAGTCCAACTCATAGTGAACAAGACCCTGATTCTCACATTGAGGCGGGCTGCTCTAGACCTCCTTTAATTTTTAACCCTCTGCTAGAAGACTGCCCTTCACGCAACTGTGTTTCCATCATGGCTGTCCAGCCCCTCACGGAGCCCTGGTGCTAGAGATCAGCACACTCTGCAGCGTGAGGGCGAATGAAGTTGTTTTCCTCCTTGGGGATCCCTGGCAGGAAGCACCTGATGAGATGAGACAATGGTCGCTGCTCCAGGGACTCAGTCAAGCCAGACAGAACACAGCTGCTGAGTCCCATCAGTGAACAGAGGGTCCGCTGGCAAGGTGAGGGCTCCTTTGAGTAGCTGTCCTAACTGGACCGCTGTGGGGACCACAAGGTAGTCCTACAGCGCCCTCTGGCTGTCAAAGAACACACACCTCCTTTTAGTCCGGGGATCCCACAGTCCAGCCTGATTCTGCAGCTCTGCGGGTCACTGAGTCTATTCACACACGGATGTACTGGGCTGTAGACTGTAATATTCTATCTACAGTTACATGATTTCTTACGTACATAGTGCCCAATGTGGCCCTATGTAAGCGACACATATACATACATATATTTCAATTAAAAACATTAGTGCTCTTCAGGTGGATGCTACAAAACTTGTATAACTTCATCACGATTTAGAATATACATACCTTCTGAATTTTCATCTATTGTGAATTAATAGAATTCAACTATTCTTATATAAATATTTTTGTGTTTGGATCTTTGGTATTTTAACCAATTTAACTGCTTCCATATTTGATAAAGTGAAGAAAATAGTATGTATAAAGTGAATGAAATGTATTGTTTGCAGTTACCATGGCATATTGTATATGAATCCAGTTCAGAATGGAATATATCTTCTCTAAAAATCACTTATTTCCTCCTTTAATTTGAGCAGGGATGTAGGGAGTATTCCCAAGGGCAGGAAGAGGCTTGTGGGTTGGTGGATGGGTTCACTGATCTGATTGTAGTGATGCTGTCATAGCTTATAAATATCTTGAACTTTAAATGGGAAGTGGGACACTTCAGATACAGGTGGCTTATTGTATTTATTATTGTTATTCATTAAGATGAGTTATGTGAGAAATAGACTGCAAGGAAATGAACAAGGATTCACAGTGAGGGCCATAGAAAGGATGACATAGCTCTGAAACTCTGGAAAAATAGGAAAACAATGAATGATGGAGACCCAGAAATTCTGTCAGAGTTCATGTCTGAGATGAACACAGTTGCATCAACAGAACTTCAGGAAACAGAGATAGCAGGATCCTCTTAATCTCCTCAAGTTGAGAAAGAGAAGGAATTTCCATTTGCTTGGGACACTTTTTCCTAGGAACCAGCTGCTATGAGTGACTTTGAGGAAAAAGGACAGGAGTATCTTCCCTCCCAGGTAGTGCCTATGGTTGCTGCTGGTCCATCATGGTAGCAGCCTCAGACGCTGCAGGTCAGGGATGAAGAGGAGCTACTGCTGGACATTCCGCTCTCCTGGAAGATAGGGAAGGGGCTCTTTTCTCACTTCCCCGTGGGCCTGGGGCACTGTGCAAGCACTGAAGCTGCTGTCCTAGGCCTGCCAGAGATAATCTGATAGAGATAGGAGTCTGAATGTCAGACCAGGAGGCAGAGAAGCAATCAGGGACCCCTAGTGGGCAGGAGTCTGTGGGCTGTTCCTGGGAGCTGTTGGTGCCAGTTCACATCAGAGACACCAAGGTTCATGCTGCTCCAGTGCAGGAGATAGTGGCTCTTTGTCTCTTGGTTCCAGACACTGAAGGTGGCTAAGTCAGCACAGATTGGGCCCAGGATTCTGGAAGTGGAAGAGACACCAAGATGATAGCTCTGGGTCTATAGGTAGGAGGAAAAAGCAGGGACCCATGTTCTTCCAGGCCCTTTCATTATCCCTTATCTAGATATCTGTGCAATAAATGGGGAAGGCAAAGAGTGGAGGGGGCAAAGCCATGGTACCTGTCATCCCTGAGTTCAGTTTTCTGTGCCCCAAAGCTGAGCAGAGCTTCCCTGAAGTCTGTCCCTTGCCTTATTCATACTTTGGGAGAGGATGGGCCTATCTATGCAAATGAGCTTCCTTCTACTTTCTGATGCTACCCGGGGCCCTTGATTGTCCCCTGTGACTGAGGATACCAGGGGTGTGTCCAGGATACGGCTGAGTGGACTCAGGAGCTGGTTAGGTCACAGCTGTGAACCCTGCCATAGCCACCAGACAGGGCCAGTGATTCATCTCGGCCATAATCACCCCAAGACCCTCATGGATAGATCTTAACCATGCCCTGGTGTATAGGAGCAGAAACACCATCATGTGACATGGAGACCAGTGTCTCTCACACACAGCACTGTGTACCTCTGCATGGTTTCCTTGACTGTTCATTGGCTAGGACTGATGTGGTTTCTCTTATATAAATTTTCATACATTCAGACCAAGGGGTTGAAAATGAAAATAAGGTTTGTGGTTTTAATAAGATGAGGGATATAATCCTGTTCATTACCAGCACAGAAATCTGTTTCAAATCTGTTTTCCACTTGGACGGTATGTATTATATTTTAAAATGAGTACTTGACCAAGATTTACCATCTTACTCTTTTGTCACAATATATCAATTGAATAATATATTTGATACTTGTTACTTGTATATTTAATAGAAACCATGTGCTTATCTGTGTTTCACAACAGATGCTACATATTTACATTTGTTGTCCCCAAGATTTTCTGAAGAGCTTTGCCTAGTATAAGATGATGAGATACAGATGAATATTGGGTTCTTTAGTGTACAGGAGCCGGGAAAGTGGATGAGAAACTAATGGAGATAGGTAATTTGAACAGTGAAGTCTCTAGGACTGAGTATATTACACCTTACTGGGTAAGGACAGAGCAACTCAGGTAGGAACTGGGAAGGGCAGTGCTAGGTAGGGGAGGCAGGAGAGTTTATTCAGGACTCTCAGTAGCTGGTCTGTGTCCTGGTGATGCCAAATCACAAAAGACTCAGAGTCAGGCTCACTGTATCCCAGCTCCTAGCACACCAGAGGAGGTGACTGAGACAGCATGTCTGAGACAGCCCTTGAGGTGGAGAATCTAAGCAGTGCCCTGGAATTTCTGGGAGCAGTTGTGGGGGGATGGGAGAAGAAGGAGGTGTCACACAGAAGGTGTGGTCAGAGGAGAGACACTTGTGCTGAGCCCTGGGTTTGGTCTTCCCTTGAGGGAAGTGGAGAAGTGGCACCAGGATGTGGTGGGCAGCTGAAGCAATGTTAGGTTTCTTGAACCTCCTCTGCCCTTCTTAGTTCTGGAAAGTGGTGGGGCCTTCGGCAGTGTTCATTTCCATTTTTGCTGTTTTACCTCTACTGAGTCTACCAAATTTAGATTAATGTGCCTGGGTGATTGCAAGTGTGGCTTGTTATGGGGGAATGCAGGGAACAGTTATGGAGAAAGCACATCTCAAATGGAGCTTAGAATAGGATTCCTCACATCTGATGAGGTTTGTCCTGTCACTGAGCAAGCCTGGAGGCTGCTGACAACATTTGCAGCATGGTGAGGAGCTTCCGTGGGGACTCAACCCAACACCACTGTCCTGGAACCTTTCCCACACCAGTGCAGCTCACTTCTATCCTGTATCACTTAAGGCCAGATGTGAACCATATTTCTTAAAATGGTAAATATATCATAATGCATCAGTCCCACCTTCCAACAAAAACATTTACGCAATCAGATCTCTTCCAATAACCCAGCTGGTCCCACTGACTTTGCTCTTAACCTTTACCATGGTGAACTCTCTATAGCATCTGGACTTCCCTTCAGAAATTAAAATCATAGTCTCTGTCTTCCTTTATAATCTTGGTTCACTTTCTACTTCCTGTGTGTCCTTCTCCTGATTGTCACAATAAGCAGTCTTCACATTATGTCAAGACTTTGCCACCTTTGGCCCCATCTGTGTCCTCTGACCTAAACAGACCATCAAGTCTGTAGTTCAGTTTGTTTCTGCATAATCAGGAAGCCCAGCTTGCCTAAAATGTTTTCAGGAATCCCACATTGCAGAGACTGAGCCCCTACATGCCGTAACTCCTCCCAGGCCACACAGAGCTGAATTTCTCTCTTTCCTCTTTTCTATACCAGTCCTGGACGTAACCAGAGAATTCTCTTCATATTGCTGAGTCTAAATTTCCATGAGCATCAGAATTTTGTTGTCACAATCATATCCCGAGGGGTAGATGCTGAGAGAGAATCTACAAAGTTTATCATGAGTGCTTTCCATATAAGCTCCCAAGTAATCTTTAAACCTATTAACCAATTATCTCTATCTCCCCTCTTCCCATTCACTTGTAACCTGTAGACGATGAACTTATAAACTGAATATGGCAGAACACAAGGTTTCAGGAGCCTATTACCATGGGGAAGAAGCAGAGAGGTAGCTTGGGAGATGCTGCTTGACCAGGTGAGATCTTCCTTTGGGGTATGATTTTTATTCATCTAGTCCCAAAAGAACTGTGACTCATTTCAACATCATCTCAGCCAACAAGTAAAGCAGGGTTCATGAGATTAAGCTGATAAAATTAGCAGGTTGAGAGAACGTGAGTTATATTATAATCAGGAGGTGGGTTTGTGCAGTACCTAGGAGATGCTCTGGGGTATATAATTCTGAAAAAGATGACCCAACTTCTGCTGTAAGGGAGGACTGGAGCATAAGGGATGGCATATTCTTTGAAAGACATGAATGTTGTGGGATTTCTACCCACTATGTTTATAAGAAATAAGGGTAATCTTTATATATTCAAATATTTTAAATGGTGTGGCAGAATATATCACTATTATTTTCTTCTATAATATATTTAACATGGTCTTTTGTAATTTCAAACATATATTTAAAATTTTCCACCTCCCTTTTTTCTGTGGTGCTGGGAATTGAACCCAGGGCCACGTGCATGCAAGGCAAGCACTCTACCAACTGGGCTATATCCCCAGCCCCTCCCATATTTTTATTTGTGCATTATAGTCGTACATAATATAGGGATTTGTTGTTACATATTCATACCTGCACACAGCATAATAGTCTAATGTGACCAATATCCTTCCCTTTCCCCTTTACCTTCCTCCTCCCTCTCACTGGTCCCATCCTTCTACTGTACTGATCTCCCTTTGATTCTCATGAGATCCTACCTTTGAATTTCTCTTAATGGAATCTTTGGAGAGAGTGAAGATAATCCACATGTGAAGTGGGCTTGACGTGGAGAGGAATGAGCCTGTTCCCCTATCATCCCTGCCCTGCAGACCCCTGCCTTGTGTCACGCAGTCAACCTGCCATTCCCAGCCTGTTCTTCAAAGCCCTCAGCACATGCTGAAGGATCCTATGGAGTCTCCATGGGGAATATTCATCACAGGCGGAGGGAACAGGGCATCAGCTCATCGAATCAGGTTTTTCTCTTTCAAGCAGGGAGGATGAGTTTTGGTAAATTAGCTTAAGATTGAGGAAAGAAGCTGCATTGGCTGAAGTAGACATACAGGTACACTTACCTAGAAATTTATATTTAGTATTAAATTTTTGAAGTTACCTCTGTTCCTTTGGATCATTTCTGTGCTTTTTAGATCACTTTCCTTTAGATCCTTTTCTGTCCATTTGGGAACATTTTATACTTTTCTAAAAATTTGGTGAGGAGAACATATAATGTTTCCTTGTTTCAATGATGTTTATTCTATATTTTACTTTACATAATACTCTTCTATCTTTATACGCATAACCATAACTGTGTATTGTATTACTAAAATACCAAACTGTTCTCTTGGTAACAAAATGCTGCTTAGCTCACATCAGTGTGTGAGAGTATGTGTGTGTGTGTGTGTGTGTGTGCTTTGCCACTCTTATTCATAATTGTGCAATAGATGATAGATTTATACACTTTTAAGAATACATCTTTATGATAAAATATGTATTAAAATAAAATATTATGGAACCCTGAAAAATAAATTTGATGGCCTTTTCTGGAACATTGTAGAAGAGGTGTACTGAGCCCACATTATCTCAATGCAGATTCATTGTAAGAAGATGGGAGATATTAGGGGCAAAGAGTGAGGCTGAGCCCGGGTGTTTTTGTCTCACTTCTCCATCTGCATATGCCACTGTGGACATGGTTGCTGAACCACAGAATACAGTAATACGTGGCCTCATCCTCAGCCTGGGCCCCTGTGATGGTGAGGGCAGCCTTGTCTCCGAGCAGGGAGCCTGTGAATCGGGCAGGGACTCCTGGGAGCCGAGTACCAGTGCTACCTATTATACCCTGAGGTACCTGGGAGGACTTCTGTTGGATCCAGCCAGCATAGTTACTGGTGGTAACGGCCCCAGTACTGGAGCCACAGGTGAGTGTGACTGTCCCTCCTGGAGTTGTGGTCAGTGAAGTTTCCTGAGTCACCACAGCCTGGGAAGTGGAGCCTGAATACAGAGAGAGCCAGTGATCAGGAGAGGATTCGTGGCATGAAGGTTTAGTGTTGCCTTCCCCACCTCCAACTCCAGCCCAGAATGTTTCCGCTGACCTGTGCAGTGAGCCAGAAGAGTGAGCAGGAGAGGAGCCCAGGTCATGGTGCAGACAGCCCGAGGCTGAGCTTTTCAAGTCTGTTCACCACACAGACAGCTCCATGGCCTTTAGTATAAGTCTTAACACCCTGTGTGTTATTCAAATGAGCTTCATTCAAATGAGCTCCTCTCCAAGGGAAACTCAGCCAGATCGCAGCCACTGAATTTTCATACATCAGTCACCATGTGTTATTGGGTCCAGGGCCTGGAGGCCAATTCCCCAGCTGCCCATTTTGTTTTTTCTAGAACTTGACCAAGAGTGCCCTGTTGTTTCCTAGGGGGGCTTCCACAATGGACCGTGTATTTCAGCAGGTCTTTCTCTATTTGTAATGAGAAGCATGGTCTATGTGTACATCAGTGTAAAGTGGCAATGGATTATTAAACTAAACTTGGGGAAGTGATTCGTACTTCCTTTTTGTCTTCACCCAACTTGTTACTTCACCAAAGAAGATATGCCAGTGGTCATTGGAGGGTGTGTTGGGAGGAAACATCTTCAGCTTCAAGACCAAGGTCCTTGCTCAGGGTACTTTGCCAGCCCAGAGAAGACACAGCTGCTGAGTTCCAGTAGGTGAGCAAAGGGCTCAGCCTGCAGGCCAAGGATCACTTTACTGAGCTTCTGGCAGTGTAGGGAACTCAGAGTAGTCCCACATCTTCCCTTGCTGGTCACAATGCACACACTCACCCTGGCCCAGAGATGGGAGAGCCTAGCTAGCTGGTTTCTGCTGCATATCAGGTCACTGTTTCCATACATGTATTCCTAGTCTGATTCCTAAATACAGTGATTCTGATATTTTTTACGTGACTACTGTAGTTTCTCACTAGGAGAAAGAGTCTTCTTGTTTGTGTGGTGCATTATGCCAATTTGAATCCTTGACATACACCCTTTCCGTGGGTACTTGGTCCTAATAGGAGTTACACTGTCAGATGTGGATAAGGGGAGGCTGTGTTCTGTTGATTTGCCCCATGAATAAAGTGACTGCTGTAATATCATTCATGGACTAGTAAGCAACTAAACATGGTTCAATAAGTTGAATACTTGGTATCTCTTAAGTCCTCTGAGGATATTCATGGCTCTCCCTGATATTTTCATTGTCTGAAGGAGTATGATCTCGATCATTTAACAAATAACTGTTCATTTATTTTTATGACATTGCCAGTATATTATCCAATTTGACTGACATTCATTGCCTGTCTCACCTTTGCTTATTCCCATTCATATATATTTTTCAGCATTAGTTGAAATTCTTCCCTAAGTGTAATTCAGTTTCATGTGGTAAGGTCCTAGCCTTACCAGAGTGTCTTGAGTGAATAAAAGCAATTGTTTCCATGACAAAATGACTGATGAAGTTATATATTTTGAGCCTCATGTTGTGTGTACATCTGGTTTAAGTGAGAATTATTTTAGAACTTTAGAGAATTGTATGGTTTGGATGTAGGGTGTCCCCCAAAAGCTCATGTGTGAGACAGTACCAGAAGGTTCAGAGGAGAAATGATTGGGTCATAAGAGTCTTAACCTAATCAGACATTTAATCTCCTGATAGGGACTTACTGAGTGGTAGGGTGTGGCTGGAGTGGGTGGGAATTGAGGCGCAGCTTTGGGTCTATATTTGTATCTGACAAACGGAATTCTCTCTCTCCTTCCTGATCAACATGTGAGATGATTCCCTCTGCCACACTCTTCTGCCATGATGTTCTGCCTAACCTTGAGCCCTGAGGAATGAAGTCAGCATTCTATGGACTAAGGCCTCTGAAAACTTGAGCCCTCAAATAACCTTTTCCTCCTTTAAAATTGTTCTGGTCAGATCTTTTAGTCATAGCGGGAAAAAGCTGACTTAAAGAAAAATTAAAAAAGAAAATGTTCAAAGATGCAGGGCTAAAATTTTTATTGCCACTTTATTGGAACTTAAAGTCAGTCTTATAGATGGTTAACAAAGTCTATGTGAGGAAAGCCCCTCAAAACATTCTGAGTTCCAATGTGGGGTGAGCGTCCCTGGTTAAAAACATTGCATTATGAAATCCTATATTATTGCAGGATGTGATAGCATCCTCTATCATTGTCCATCACTCTACTGGGAGAGGACAACTGGCTTCAGATTAGGAGTTAGGAAGCATTTCCTCTTGTTAAGCTTGATAGGACTTTGGCCTTTGTAGGATTCGTGACCTACTATATGATCTATTCTGGGAAATAATCAATGTTCACCTGAGAACAATGTGCCTAGTTTCATGTGGGTTAAGTGGGTGACAGTGTGAGAAAACTCTCACATCAAGGGGGACACTGCCCATACTCTAGAGCAGGATCAGAAGTTCCAGCTGTCTGACTTGTGTCCTGTGTACACGTCTGAATCAATCCGGCAGACCCACCCACTGAATAACAAGTGGAATCTTACACTGAATTGTCCACTTGCTGGCAAACATATTTTGGCAATATCTACTGGGGTTGAAGTTGCATAATTTTAGAAAATTCACATTGTAGCAGGTTGGATGATCCATGTGATATTGGGTAACAAATAACCACAAATCAGTGAATTAAAGTCACTAGGCTAAATTCATACTCTCAGGCTTGTCTGTTACATGTGATGGGTGGTCATTCTCAATGTGCTTGTGTTCATTCCCTTCATGAAGACAATGAAGGGGCCCTGTTGGGATAATTCTCACTGAGGTGATTGCAATGCAAGAACTGTCTTCTTTATCCTGTTGTCCAGGAGTCTCACAGGCCACCTCTGATTACATTATGGACCCATGCAGGGTAGTAGACCAAGGCCAACTTCAAGGAGATACAGAATTGTATCTGCTAGTGAAATAGACCGGGATATTGGGAAACAGTACATAATCTGTTCACTGTGCTGATGTAGAGGACTATGTCAACTTTGAAGTTGACACTTTGAAGTCTGTCCAACACAGCAATGTTTGCAAGCACAAATCACTGGAACCAACTGCAATGCCCACAGTCTAGTTGTAGGATGTATGGGTTCTTTGTGTATCCATACCATTGAACCGCCTCATTGAGTTCACACAGACACTCTCAAGTTGTTCGTTGGGGCAGGACTTAAGGCTGGCTTTCTTCCCTGTAGTTCACATCAGAGACGAGGTAAGAACACTCACCTGTCCTTGTCTCATAGCTGATGGCTGTCCCAGGAACTCCCAGTGCATGTAACCAGTTCCCTCCTCACTCAGGCCACACCCTGATGGGAGTCCCTCTTCTTTCCATTTTGACCAGGCATCTGTCCATTATACTTCTGGTCTCCATCCAGGGGATGAGTCAGTCCTACTACTCTGAATGTCCTGAATTTCCTTTGGAAAAAGTGGGGAGAATGACATGGCTCCTGCCCAGTGTGGGGTGACGTGGCACTCAGAGTGCCTGATATTTCTCTACAAAATGTGTTTTCTGTCATGGCTGCTTCAGTCTTGCTATGTTTCATGACACTGGGTAGACAGATAAGAGGTGTTGGGAGCATCAAATCAAACATTGCTTTGAATTCTATAGCCTTGGTCAGTGAGACTACAGCTCCAGGGACTCTTTCAGTGTGACTGTGCTGCAAGTCACGCCCATTTGCAGGCGGCCACTGTTAATGGGGCAGATTTCATACCTGGCATGGAATCCATGGGTTCAATAGCTTTGAATTCAGATGCCTGCTGCCAGGGGGTGGAAGAAATATGGGTATACTCGATACCCTTGAGGTGCCAGCTGCCTGGAGTCAGAGAAGCTGTCATACAAGTAGATAAACTCCAATTAGCCCATTTTTGCTCGACTTCAATTATTTTTTGACCTTGAAGAAATTATTCTCACAATAAATCCTTTTGATGTTTTTTGCCTATAAAACAAACCACTCAGGCCCATTGGTTAGAGATCAGACCCCACCAGGACGGATTAACCCACAAGGCCACAATATTAATATATTAGTTGAGTCTTTGTCTTTATTTCTTGTATTTCTTATTTCTAATCCCCTCATCAGCTCAAGTTCAAGGAAACGGAGTAAACATCAGGCTGGTTGTGGTAACAGGGGGAGTGTCTCAGCTGTAAATCTTGGTGTTTTTTGCCATCCTGTTTATGTGACCAGTATGTCTTTTGGAAGATGGAATGTTTGTCACATGGAGCATTATCATCAACCACTGGGAACCTCAAGTGTCATCACACAGGGAGGGACATATTCATTAAAGCCACTCTTCATTTACCCAACCCACTGAACCTCAGAACTGATTTGGAAATCTAGAGATAAGACAATCTACAAATGGTTCCCATGGGGAAAGCATAACTGCAGTCCTGGGCACAATTGGAACTATCCCCTGTCCCCACCGGTCCCTGCACTGAGTTCCTTTCTACTTTCAACTCTTGAGGTACACGTACATGGCTGCCCCTACTCTCTTGGATGCTGCTCATATCAGATGGACTCTGGGAGAGTGCTGGAGGTAGAGGGATCCTGTCCATGTAGAAAACAAGAGTGTCACAGAGAGGATGTAGGAGGTGGAGCATTTTTAGTGAACTCAAACTTAGCATACTATTACTTATTCAATGTTATTTAAATTTTTAAAAAGATGCAAACAGTGCAGAGCATACTTCAGAGACAAAAGAAACAGCGCTCAGAGATTTCAGTACTTTTAGGAACCCAGGAAAATATGTTGTTGTTTTATATCAGATGTACAGTGAATGTGATCCAGGCTAAATTACAGATAGATTACATCTATTGTGAAGGAGCCATTGAATAGAATTTCAATACACATGCATTATAGGAGAAGGGCCCTACAGGCAGAAATGATCATGCACCACAAAGGTCAACATGTGTCCTTTGTAGGATCACATGCAATTCAACACAGGGTAAAGGTCTCCAAAGGACTCTTCAGAGTGAAAGAAGTCATCCAGACAAGAAGTAACATATACTGTATAATTCTGTTTATAAATCGTAGGAAATAAAAACTTATCTGAAGTTACTTAGAGTGGAAGTTACTTATGTGGGATGATGTTATTGGCCTGGATGGAGAGAGAATTCCCAAGGAGAATTAGAAGACTTTTGGGGTCAGTGATGGTTTCAGTGACTTGATTTGAGGTTCTCAAATGTGTGTAAACATCTCAAAACATAGGAAGTGAGGCACTTAAAATATTTGTGGTTTATTGTATGTCTATTGTCCCTCAATAAGAATTATATAAAATGATTGGGAGAAAAATTTCAGAGATTCCCAGTGAAGACTAATAATGGAAGGACCCAGTTCTGAAGCTCCTGGATACAGGAAAAGTATGGTGGAGATGTAGCAATCTCATCATCAGAGTGATTCTGAGATAACCATGACTGGACCAGTCACCTCAGCCAGTGAACTTTATTGCTAAGGTTTTCTGTGCTCCAAGCGAATGAAGATCAGGACTTGTTTTCTTGCAGAACCCTTAATCATGATTATTGTGAGTGACTATCATAAAATGGCATGAGGAGGCACCTCATCCTAACAAGTGTCCCAGGATGTACCTAGGCCTATGGTGGCAAAAGTCTCAGAACTGACCTGAGTAGTAGTATTTACCTCCTGACTGATGAGGAAGGCTTCTTGTCTTACTTCCCTGTGGACCTGGAGCACTGTGGGAGCACTGAGGATACTGTCATAGGACTGACAGTCAGCTCTCATGTGGGAGCCCAGTGATGGTCAGGGAGTCAGAGTTGCCAGGCTTGGAGCCAAACAAGTGGTCCGGAATTCATGAGTGTTAAATGTAATCAGCATAGATTAGGAGTTTGGGGGCTGTTCTTGGGAGCTGTTGGGACCAGGGGACATCAGAGCCACCAATTTTAGTGCTGCTTCCAGTGCAGAAGATGGTGACCCTCTGTTCTGGAGCTCCAGACCCTGAGGGTGTTTGGATAGTAAAGGATGAGCACAGGACCCTGGAAATGGGCAAGACCCAGAGAGGTCGATTCTGAGTCTATAAATGAGGAGAAAAATCATGGCCCCATGGTCTTTCTAGGACCTTACCCTGCCCAGTTTGTAGTTACGTGTACAAGTGAGGAGGACCAGGAGGAGAGGAGACCAGGCTGTGGTGGAGGTCATCCCTGAGTCTTGTCTTCTGTGCCTCACAAGTGAGCAGAACTTTCCCCAAATCTCTCCCTGTTATCCAGATACTCTGAGAAGGGGTGCGGTCTATCCATGCACACGACACCCCGCATGAAACCCAAACTTTCTGGTCTCCAAACAGTGCTTAACCTCAAATGAGCCTGATATTTTACAATTGTTAAGCTTCATGATTCCAAATAGGGTACTAAGAAATAATATGATTTATACTCAAGACTGATTGCTATGGGGGATGTTTAACATTGAGAGAAGAATTCGAAATTTGCTTTAAGATAAGCACTCAGTATATTGGAAAACAGAAATAAAAAATCTAAGTAAAGGTGTATATATGCATATGTGTGTGTGCATGCATGTGTGTATATGTGTTTATATATATCTTCATATGTATAGATCATTATATATAGTATATGTAAATCTACATATATGTACATACACTAATATATAATGATATATACCAATATGTTTACATATATTCTTATATATTATGTATTTTTTATGTTACTGGGATTCATGTCCCACATAACGGTTCTATTGTCATTTTTTTAAGTATTATCTGTTTTCCAAAATAGTTGTTGTAATTGACATGCTTTCCAACAGTGTAGAAGTGGTTCTTTTTTTTTTTTTTGCATCTCACCAATATGTATCTCTACCACTTAAAAATTCCATCTTGACCAGACATTAATCTTATTTATATGATATCACCCAGAAGGTGCTAACTTAATTAAAGTTATTGGTTTGTGTTTATATCATATTTTCCTTTGTTTTTATTAGTGTATTATACTTAATCATAATAGTGGGATTCATTATGACATATTCTAAATGCATATAGATGTAATTTGCTCCATTCCAATCCCTAGTACTCCCTCTTTCCCTCCCCTTCTCCATTCCCCTTATTCTTCCCTCTACAATATTCATCCCTCAATTTATTTATTGTTTTTAATTGGTGCATTATACTTATACATAAAAGTGGAATTAATTACAATATATTCACACATGCTCATGGAAGGATTTAATTTCATTCCACAGTTCCTTTCCTTTCCTACCCCTTCTCCCTCTCCCTCAACCCTCTTCCTTACTCCACTATTCTCCCTTCTATTTTCATGAGTCCCCTGTTTTTTCCCTTATTTATTTCTGGTTTCTGCAAATGAGAGAAAACATTCAATCCTTAGCTTCCTGAATCGGGCTTGTTTCACTTAGTATGATGTTTTCCAGTTCAATCCATTTACCAGCAAATGACAATTTCTTTCTTCTT
Organism: Sciurus carolinensis; assembly: GCF_902686445.1. Classification (NCBI taxonomy): domain Eukaryota; kingdom Metazoa; phylum Chordata; class Mammalia; order Rodentia; family Sciuridae; genus Sciurus; species Sciurus carolinensis. The sequence continues at coordinate 117,823,809 of NC_062220.1, read as the reverse complement.
TTAGTTATACAAATCTCCATTTTGTATGTATACCACATTTTCTTTATCCACTCATCTGTTGACAGGCACCAAGGCTGATTCCACAGCTTGGCTATTGTGAATTGCATTGTTATTAACACTGTGTATGCATATATCACTATGGTATGCTGATTTTTGTTCTTTTGGATAAATGTGCACAAGTGGAATAGCTGAGTAGTATGGTGGTTCCATTTCTTGCAAGAAATCTCCATAGTGCTTTCCAAAGTGATTGTATTAATTTGTATTCTTACCAACCAAGCATAAGTACACCTTTCCCCCAACATCCTTGATAGCAATTATTATTTATTTATTGTAGTAGTCTATCTAAAAGTTGTGAGGTGATAGTTCTGTTTTAATATGCATTGCCCTGATGGTTCATGATGCTGAGCATTTTTTCCACTTATCTGTAGGCTTTTTATGCTTTCCTTTTTTTTTTTTTTTTTTTTTGTTAACCAGGTATTGAACCTAGAGGTGCTTAAACACTGAGACACATCCACAGACCTTTTCTGTTTTTCTATTGTGAGACAGAGTCTCATTTCACTTAGGTCCTCATTCAGTTGCTGAGGCTGACTTTAAACTCATGATCTTCCTGCCCCTGGAATTGTAGGTGTCTACCACCATACCTGACTTATGTGTCTTCTTTAGAGAAGTGTTTTTTCATTCTTTTGTTCATTTTTCTTGTGATTCATGCTCTGTCCTAGATGGCTTAAGGAAGCAGGATGATTATACTAGAAAGAGCAAGTTGTAATTTGGAGTTTGAATGAATTCTATCAGAACAATCTCCTCATGTTCATGCAGAATAATCTCTTAATCTTCATGAACTTGAGGAGGCTGGAGATTGAGTATAATTCAATAGAATTATGTTGATGTGTTTAAGGAAGAAAAATCCAATAACTACTCTGTATTCTCATTTCCTGAATGATCTTCCATGCCAGGCAATCCTATATCAACTTTCAGTAGAGTGAAGTGTACTGAGGATAAGACTGCTTTATACTCTCTGTCTCTGTAACTGACTTGTGATATGCATTCTTTATAATAAGACTATAATCTACTGAATAACAGAACTTTCATTTTTTTCTGTGACTAATTTTTGTCAGTGAGCAAACCTGAGGTGTTTATGGAAACTCCTCAAGTTGTGGCGAATTGACACTCAGTGTAGTTTAGCTGGAACCCCTGAACATGACTGTCAGGTGTCAGAAGCAAAGTCAGTACAAACATGTGAGGTATGCCCTTGATCCAGGTAATTAGCAACATAATCACCAGAGTGCTTAAATCGTACATGATTAAATTCACTGTATAGATAGCAATGGGGTAACTACCAAAGCCACCTTAGTTACAGAGCAGGGTCCGAAATCCTATCCTGGCTGTTGCATCACTTCTCTCTGTTTCTATCTGTGTCTCTCTCTAAGAGGAATAAACTCCCTCAGAGCCCTGTGCACATGTAAGTGGAGGAAGGTGGCAAGGTGGGTGTGTGCACATGTTACCCCGTGAGTTGGGGTCAAGGTCTGAAATTTCAAGGGAAATATTCAGACTACGTCACTCATAATTTTGGATATGGACAAAAGAAACAGATGATGGAAACAAAAGAACTGTATGATGTACATCTCTGTAAACAGCTTTAGAATCTTGAAAATAGAATTCCATCAGGAGATTTATGACTGGGAGCAACCACATATGTCCAAATACAGACTCAGTATTTCCAACACTGCTAAGAACTTCTTTGTATGTGGGGGATATTCAATGTGAATTAAATTTGCAAAATACCTGGCAGGAATTACTAATGAGGGTCAGGAGGCTCCTTCTGACCTGTGAGTCAGGACCCTGGGAAGTGAAAGGGTACCAGGGCAGATCAGCCTGCTGGTTTTTGTCTTACTTCCCCTCTGCCTGTGTCACTGTGGGCTACACGTAGTTGCTCCCACTGCCATGGTTTGCCCCACAGTAGTAGACACTCTCATCCTGTTCCTGGATGTTCTGGATGGTCAGGTACCGATCCAGGCCAGAGCCTGAGCCTGAGAAGCGATCAGGGATCCCATCCCCCTTGGATCCCACCATGCCACTACTGCCCACTCGCATCACAAACCGGTGACTCTTCCCTGGGCTTTGCTGGTACCAGTCCACCTTGTAACTACTGTAGCCACTGCTGAGGGTGCAGGTGAGTTTGGCTGTTTGTCCCAGGGAGGCTGATGCAGAGGGTGGCTGAGTCAGCACAGGTTGGGAGAGGGAACCTGTAAACACAGACACATCAAAGTGGAAGGCAGAGACAGGGTGCAGGTGTTTGGGGATCTGGGACAGTGAGGATAGACTCAGGGTAGGGTTCTGCCTTGGGGCACAGAGGTCTGTTCTCACCTGGGCAATAAGCGAGCATGAAAAGGAGGAAAAGAGTCCCAACCATGTTGGACAAGTTTCCTGAGCTCCAGAGCTGGTTGGGCTGCCCCCAGCCTTTCTTATCCATTCCCACTGGCCTCAGGGAGGAGCAGCTCATGCAAATGTGCCTCCACCCACTGCCTCTCACTGTCTGCCCTTCTTCTGGGTCTGGAATGATGAACATAAAGCCTGGAGTGTGGTGATGCTTTCATTTGCCTGATGGGCAGAACTGGGAGGAAGCAGGTGCTGGGGCTTTGCCAAAGTCAGAGTTGCTGGGCCCACATAAGTGACAGAGGGTTCAACTCATCTGCCCACCCCTGTTCAGATGTGGAGTCATCTGGGGACATCTCCATTGGTGAACATACTTCAAGGGTCCCAAAAATATGCTCCGTGATTTCTCCTGAAGATTATATGTATAAGTTTAGTTTTCTCTTGGGTCCTTGCTCTGCCTTTTTATCAAATCATTTGAAACCAAAAAACAATGATGGAGATATTTGTGAGTCAAGCACTGTGCTCAGATCAATATCACTACTGTGTGTGGTAATTTGGGGATATGTTGTTTCCATGAATATTCACAAAGAATCAATAATACAACCTCAAAAAGGGACATGAAGAAGAAACATGGAAGTGAATATTCTCACTGCTGGGGTCACCTAGGAAAACCAACTCAGAGGGTCATTCTACATCTTTATTTCATGTTCTATAATTATGTCCATCTTTCCAGGAAGTAATTTGGTTGAGGTGGGTAAGACACTTTCCCAAAGACACATCCAGCACCCCAAGTCAGAATTTATACCAACATGATCTAACGAATGACATTTTCCCATAAATAATGGCCCACTGAGCAAATACTTGGTCATTGGGCTAACTTATACATTAGGGATATATGTCTATAACTGAAATGACTACATTTGAGGTGGCATGAAACAACACATATTAATTATCATACATTGCAGAGGTGAGAAGGGTGATTCAGACCTCACTGTGCTAACCTCAGGTGTTGACAGGATTTTGCTACCTTTTGGAAGTACAAGGAAGAAACCATCTTGTTGCTTTCTCCAAATTCTAAGGGTCACCCTAGCCCTTGACTGGTGATCACTGCTTCCATCTTCAAAGCCAGAAACCCTGAATGGAGACCTTCTCACATAATACCACTCTGGTCACTTCTTCTCACTTTCTCTTCCACTTATAAGACCCACATGATCACACTGTCTCCAGGTAAATTCCAGGATTATGTCCTGACTTAAATGTGAGCTGATTAGTAACATTAATTCCACATGTAATTTATTATCATTTTTTCAAACATCTTAGTATATTCATAGAATCCAGAGAATAGGGTTTGCATACCTTTGGGGTCCATTTTCTGATAACCACACTGCTCTTGACAGGGGAGCTTTTAACCATTTTTTTCATATTCATTAAAAGTGTATGAAGACATCACGCAAAAGTCACAAGCATATGAATTTGAGGTTTGTTCTGCTTTATATTACACATGTGTTTTTTCCTAACACATTGGATAATTTATAAATATATATTAATTATACCATGAATTCATTATTATGTATATCAGAATGTCTCTAAGAATATCCTGTGAACATACATCATGAATTTGATATTCTGGTTTGTGACTTTTGAGCACCATTTGTAACAGAGACTAGGGCTATCTGTGCTTTCCGTGTGAGATATAGTAGCACTGAGTACATCTTAGAACTGTCATTCCATGTATAACTTATCCTCAGGCTGCAACTCAGAGATGTGCAGAGCACATGTGTACTTGTTCAGGCGTCTTTGTTTCAGGCAAGTGCCTGTGCACCCCAGAACCCTGACACTTATCATGAGTCTGGGTAGCATAGGAGAAACTGGAAAGGTTCTCTGTAATCTACTGGTACCATTGTACGTGGGGTCTGCTGATACTAGAGTCACTCTTTTGGGAGTAGGTGAGTCTGGCAGGTGATTCAGAAGATGCCAAGAGGAAGGGAAATTGATGCAATACATCCTTTAGAGGGAACCTGCCAACATAGATAGAAGTTGGAGATGAAGTAAAGGGAGGAGAAATCTTTCTCATGGGTTCTGAGACTGAGTGCTTGATGCAAACTAAGAATAGAGGCCTGCTGAAGACTCAGGTTAACCTGAACAGTAATGGAGGAGGTACAGGATGTTCCAGGTCATAATGGACACAGACCCTGATTCTCACATTGTGTCTAGGCTGCTCTAGGTGACTTTAACTTTTCAGCCTCTGCTAGAGGAGAGAGTTCATGGAACTTTTTTGCCATTATGGTTGTCCCAGACCCTTACTGAACTCTGGTGCTGGAGTGCAGTACACAGTGAAAGTTGAGAAAGAATGAAGGTGCTTTCCTCTTTGAGGGACACCTGACAGGAGACACCTGAGGAGATGAGACAAAAGTCTCTACTCCAGGAATTCAGTCAAGTCAGACAGAACACAGCTGTGGAGTCTCCATCAGTGAGAAGAGGGTTCACTGGCAAGATTAGTGTTCCTTTGAGTGAAAGATTCTAACTGAACAGTTTTGTGTGGGCACCACAAGGCAGTCCTACATTGCCCTCTGGTGGTGACAGAACACAAAAGGACACCAGTGAGGTACAGAAGATAACTGGAAACAATTTTGAAAATTTATTCCCCATAAAATAGGAAATCTTGAAGAGATTGACAAATTTCTAGAGACAAATGATCTACCCAAACTGAAGCAGGAATACATGTGCAATTTAATCAGATCAATTTTAAGCAAGGAAATAGAAGATGCCATCAAAAGCCTTCCGACCAAGAGAAGCCTGGGAGCAGACAGCTTCTCAGGTGAGTTCTACAGGATATTCAAAGAAGAATTAATAGAAATACTCCTTAACTATTCCATGAAAAAGAAAATACGGGGAACCTTTCAAACTCATTCTATGAGGCTAGCATCATACTGATACCAAACCACAAAAAGACAGGTCAAAGTAAGACCAATATTCCTGATAAACATAGAAGCAAAAGTTATTCAGTAAAATTCTGGCAAATCACATACAAAATCATATTTAAAAAGTAGTGCAGTAGTGCACCACGATCAAGTGGGGTTCATTCCAAGCATGCAAGTTTATTTCAACATACGCAATCAACAAAGTAATTCAATACACGTAAAGACGAGAATCGTATAATCATCTCAATAGATGTAGAAAAATCCTTTGAAAAAATACAGCAGCCCTTCATGCTAAAAATACTAGAAAATCGGGTGGTAGTAGGAACAGACACCAACCTTGTCAAAGCTATCTATGCTAAACCCAAGGCCAACATCATTCTAAATGAGAAATATTGAAAACATTCCTTCTAAGAACTGGACAAGGAAAAGGATGCCCTTTATCACCCCTTTTATTCAATGTAGTCCTGGAAACTGCAGCCAGAGCAATTAGACAGATGAAAGACATGAAACAGACACAAATAGGAAAAGAAGAACTCAAACTATTCCTATTTGCCAAAGACATGATTATATACAGAAGATCTGAAAAGTTCAACCAGGAGAAGCTACTAGAAGTAACAAATGAAGTCAGCAAGGTAGCAGGATACAAAACCAACAACCATAAATCAAATGCATTCATCTATATCAGTGATCAGTCCACTGACCGAGAAATAAGGAAAACTACCCAGTTCATAATAGCATTAAAAAAAATCAAATACTTGGATGTCAATCTAACAAAAGATTTGAAAGACCTGTACAGGGAAAACTACAGAACACTAAATAAAGAAATCGAAGACCTTAGAAGACGAAAAGATCTCCCATAAGCATAATTAATACTCTCAAAATAGTCATAGTACCAAAAGCATTGTCCAGATTTAGTGCAATTCCTATTAAATCATAATAACATTTTTATAGACCAATGTGATCCTACAATATTAGAAAAATGAGGAAATATTCTCCATTTATGTATGGTTTATCAAACTGCATTCTACTGTCATGTATAACTAATTAGAACCAATAAAAATATTTTAAAAAGAAGAAATTATATTCAATAAAAAGCTGGAACTCATTAAATAAAAGCAATCATGAAATACATTTGGAAAAGTAAACAATCCTTAGCAAGAAGAGAGTAGCAGGAAGCCACACAATGCCAGACCTTAAGCTATAGTACAGAGCCATAGTAACAGAAACAGCATGGTATTGGCACCAAAAAAAGACACATAGACCCGTGGTACAGGATAGAAGACACAAAGACAAAACCACAAAAATACAGATATCTCAAACTAGACCAAGGTGCAAAAAAACATTCACTGGACAAAAGATAGCTTCCTCAACAAATGGTACTGGGAAAAATGGAAATACACATATAACAACATGAAAATAAGTGTCTATTTCTCACCTGCATGAAACTCAAATCAGAGTGGATCACAGACTTAGGCACTAGAACAGAGACCCTGTGCCTAAGACAAGAAACAGTGGGCCCAAATCTTTACCATGTCAGCCCAGGATCTGACTTTGTTAACAATACTCCTAGATAGAGTAAAGTAAGAAAAATCAAGAATCAGTAAACGTGGTGGATTCAAACTAAAAATCTTCTCAGCAAAGGAAATAAAAATGTGAAGAGAGAGTCGAGAAAGCCTACAGAATGGGAGAGAATCTTTACCACATGCACATCAGATAAAGCATTAATATCCAGGATATATAAAGAACTCAAAAAGCTCAACAGACAGAAAACAAAAAACAAACAAAAAAACAAAAAAAACCCAAATAATTCCATCAATATATGGCCTAAGGAACTGAACCTCAGTAATTTTTTATGTGTTTTTCTAAGTTTTGCTGAATTGACAGTTTGTACAATGCATGAGCCATATTCTTTAGGTCAAAATAAACAGATGTGTAAATTTGGCAGGTAGATACTTTTTCTAGATAAAAGAAAGAAAACATGATTTCACATAAAACAAAGGATCGGGCTTACTCTCTAAAGTGCAAAACTGATGGTCCACAATCTCAAGTAGTTAAAATTCCTGCAGAATGAAAGGGAGAGACATGAAACTAGGAATAAACTTCTTTCAGTGGTAGTTAATTTAGGAAAGGGGAAAAAACCCAAGCTCAAGTAGGTGTCAAATTGTCCAATTATTATTATTATCAATGTATTCAATATGATGTGGCTTTACCCATTTGAGCAGAAAGGACATGGACTCTGACCTGCCTGAGAAGACAGAGCTTCCAGGACTGAGCCATTTTGGGATCAGACTGATCCCTGGGGTCAACACAGATGCAGTCCCTTGTCTCTCTTACCACTCAGGATGGAGAAGCTCGTTGTGCTGCCCATAGGTGGAGGAATGACGTGATCCGCTGTGATAGGCAAAGCCAAGTGGATCCTGACATTTCTGTCAAAGGAGCCACATACGAAAAAGGGCAGCATCCTGGTGTCACGGGGCTGTGATCCTGGATGGGACAGTGAAGTCAGAAGCTGAATTGTTCAGGACAGTGGAAACTTAGGAAAAAGGAAGTTGTGTGTGTGTGTGTGTGTGTGTGTGTGTGTGTGTGTGTTTGTCTGAAAGAGAGAGGGAGAAACAGAGAGGGAGAGATGGAGAGAGAATGAGAATGAATCTGTGTTACCTCAGGATGTCGTTTTCACCCCCTGAGGAAAAGAGCGAGTCCCTGGGGCCCATGTCCATCTCCTGACTCTGCACACTCCATGATCCTGGCTCCTTTCAATTAAGTCCCAGTAATTATTCCTGTAAGACCCTCCAGGCTTCTGAACCCTGCAGGTAAAGATAACCCAGTGTTTTGAAGCCTGCTCCCATTGGAGTAGGTTTTCTTGTAAGTGTAGGAGACATCTTTGGACACGGATAGCCATGTGCCGTAAATTCCACTTAGAAAACACACCCTATGGAGTGAGGGATGCCTGCCCTCATACTAAGTGCAGGTGTAGGACACAGGCACAAGACCCACAGGTGCCGAGTCCTCAGGGCTTAGGATCTCAGGGCTGGGGTTCAACACACATCTCTTATATTCCTACCATCCCCAATTCCACTACCCATCACCTACTGCGGCCCTAGAATTCCTAGATGTGTCTTGGGGATTAGGAGAGATCCTTTACTTTTATTTTGCAAGATCATTAAAGAATGGAACCTCAGGGACCTCACCAAAATGATTGAAATGGCTGGGGTTGTGTCCGAGGATATCTTAGCAAACAAAGATTCTAGGGGTGAAGGAAAATAATGGCCTAGACGAGAGATGCTTGCTACCTTCCTCTGTTGATTACTTAAGTCTCATCTTGTGTAGGGCCTCAGAGCAGAGGGAGAAAATAGGAAAAGTAAGAAAAAAAGGACAAAAATACAAAGAGGAAAAACAACCAAGAACCTCTACTTGTAGCTGCTCAGTAACTGAATTGAAATACCATTTGTAGGAAATAACTGAATTATATGATCATACTGGAAAGAATGATGAGGGTAGAGGGAAGAGAAATTCAGGGATGTGACAAGCATAGGAATAAGACTGTGAAGGTTTCCATGATGGTCTGAATCCTGTTGACCCTCCTCCCTAGAGGTGGATCTGGGAGAATGGAAACTGCACCAGGAATTTTTATGTGTCTCTAAAACTTAATGGGGAGATTGGTTTAGACTGGACACTTCCAGAGAGAGGCCTGATGGAGGAAAGAGCAGAAAGGATGCATGAAGGAAGGTCTGAGGAATGGCATCAGGGAGAGTCCATAATGCTGTGTCTACTGGACATGTGGACTTTTATAGAGAGTGGAAATGTGACTGTGACCAAGGTAATGTCAGTATGTCAGGTATAGGGGTATAACTTGAAAGACCAGTTTCCCACCTTATGCAATATGGTGTTGAAGCTGCTTTGTGGATGAATGTTACTGCTTTCTCAGAATTTGAAGTTGTTGACAAAAATCTGTTCTGTTTTTAATGACTGCCTGTAGACAATGTAGTCATGAGCTCTTGGCTCTATTTTATCTTTCGTGGGTGCCTTCCCGAGATGCTCTATTGTGTTTCAGGTTACAGGTATGACCTATGTGTTTCTGTCTCCTGTGCATGGACATACCTAAGTGCAGAGGAGTCTACACCACAGGCACCTCCACAGAAGCTTCTCACTGAAGAGGAAAGGCCAAAGATCTGGGGACCCATGTGTGTTTGCATCATTTCCTTATTATCTGAATCACTGTGAGAAGTGTTAGCTGCTTCCACTGCCATGAACTGTAGTACAGTAATAATCAGCCTCATCCTCTGGTTGCAGCCCACAGTTGAGCAAAATCCCTGCATTGGGTGAGGCATCTATGGATCCAGACAAGTGTCCAGGGACCCCAGAACCCTCATGGTAACTGAGTCTAAATAGTAGCTGAAAAGATAGTGGGGAGGGTTCTGAGGTTTGTACTGGTACCAGCTTATTCAGTACTCATGAACACTGAAGCCACTACTCAGGGAGCAGGTGACTCTGGCAGATGCTCCAGGAGTTGTGTCCCGACCCGCGGGACATCAACACGGGACCGCAAACCTGAGAGAGAAGGAATGAAGGGACAAGAGACGCAGGGAGAGGCAGCAAGACAGGAATTCTGATCAAGCTGCAAATTTTTATTGTTCACACAGGGGTATTTATACTGAGGGAAGGAGGGGTGTGACAAGGTGCAGGCTGGTTGGCTGTGTTCTTCTGCTGGGTTCCTGATAGGGTGCAAATTCGCGCCGGCCGGGAGGTGAGGTTCGCGCCGGCGGGAAGGTGAAGTTTGCGCCGGCGGGAAGGGAGGGGCGCTGCTGCTTATTGTAAAGATCAGAATGTTCTCAGAATAAGAACTTCTTGGTCCCTGACATTTCCCCCTTTCTTATATAAAATTATTGACCATTTTTCGATAGCCATATTTTAAGGGGGTGATAGAGGCTATGCGCTGAGGCGGGGGCGCGGCTTGCCCGAACAGGTACAGAGCTGGAGTGACAATCCCTCGGGAACTGCGCCTGTCTTAGGTTGTCCGTGGCAGAGCAGCATCCTTACCCGTCATTGGATAATGAGGCTCTAGCCCTCATTTCCTGTCTTAGGTTGGTATGAGCTCTCACGAATCTTACCCGTCATTGGCTGTCCAGTTCAGCTCACAGGGGTGATGGTCTTTTAAGATCATCATCACGATCCATCATCTCCAGTCGATGGTAATGAACCTGAATAGGTTTCGCCTGTATAGCCTCAATTTGAGCTTTAAGAAAAGCCATGATCTTGTTGAATATCAAAGGACCTATAGATACAATAAGCAGCAAGCAAAGGAGGGGACCTAAGAAGGGAAGAAGATAGGGAAGGAGTCCACTGAATCCAGTCCATAGTGGATTATCAGCCAGTGCTTGTCGGCGTTTTTCTGAGTCTTCCTGCAGCTGTTTGATCTTGTCCTTAACAATTCCTGACTTGTTGGCATAGAAACAGCATTTTTCCTGCAAAGACAGACAAATGCCTCCCTGTTCGGCAGTTAGAAGGTCTAAACCTCTCCTATTTTGTAGGACCACTTCTGCTAAGGAATCCACCTGATCTTGAAGATCTTGTATGGTGCTTGAGAGTATCTGTACATCAGAAATCAATTGTCTGGATAATTTTGTATATTGAGTAAGAGAGACCCCCAAACCAGCAGTACCTGAGGCCACTGCTGTAGAGGTTGTGCAAGAACAGGGTCTGTCATTCAGGGGATTTTTCGCATAGATTGTTAGCTGCATCTATAAGAGAGGAAGATTCATCCTCAGGGGGAAGGTTTCCGTCCCTGGGTTGTGGTAAATCATTGACCTGTTTGACCAGGCGTTCTGGTAACCATCTTGGGGCTGCTTGTTCTTGATCTAAAATACAAGCTGAGCCTCGTCCCCAAATGAGGACGGGATCTGGGCCTTTCCATTTATTTGTTAAAGGATCGCGCCACATAACAGATGGGCGAGCAGAACTAGAAGAGGGATGCCAATGTCTGTCTGCGGTCGAATGTCCTTCATTGTCTAGGGTAAGAAAGTTAAGAGCAAATAATGCATGATTAAGGCGATCCCTGGGAGTGGTAAATGCAAGGGAAGAGGCCTTAAGGCGGGTAAGCCAGGTTTTTAAGGTGAGGTGTGCACGTTCCACAATGCCTTGACCTTGAGGGTTATATGGAATTCCAGTAGTATGAGAGATTTGAAGAGTGGCACAAAACTGTTTGAACTTGGTACTGGTATATGCAGGGCCATTATCTGTCTTAATATGTGCTGGCTTTCCCATTATGGAAAAGGCTGAGACAAGATGAGAAATGACATCCTTGGTAGCTTCTCCGCAATGCGGTGATGCAAAAATAAAGCCACTAAAGGTATCTATGGAAACATGTATGTACTTTGTTTTCCCAAATTCAGGAAAGTGAGTAACATCCATCTGCCAAATCTGATTGGGCAGTAATCCTCGAGGGTTAACACCCAGATGTTGAATAGGAAGGGAGACAATGCAAGCAGGACACGCTTTTACAATTTCCCTTGCTTGTTGCCTGGTAATTTTACAAAGTAGCCGAAGGCTCTGAGAATTTAAGTGGTGAAGTTTGTGTAAATCTGTGGCCTCTCGGATGGATCCAATAAGAACTGGGAAAAGGGACCGAGTGGCTGCATCAGCCTGAGCATTACCCCGTGATAGGGGACCGGGAAGATCAGAATGTGCTCTAATGTGTCCTAAGAAAAATGGATGTTTTCTAGCCTGAATTAGTCGTTGAAGCTGGTTAAACAAAAAGGCTGCGTTGGAGGAAGCCTTAATGGCGGGTGAAATCTCCAATAGGGGCACAGAATGGGCAATGTAAGCACTGTCTGTATAAATATTAATAGGTTTATCAAAAAATGTCATAAAGACTTGTGTTATAGCAAACAATTCTACAAGCTGTGCTGATGGATAGGCAGTGTCAAAGGTGGTGGGCTGATTATCAACAACAAAGGCTGCACGGCCATTGCTGGAGCCATCTGTAAAAACGGTAAGGGCTTGTGGAATAGGAGCCTTCCGAGTAACCCGAGGAAAAATAAATGGATGTAACTGAGCAAAATGCAAAAGGGGGTCATTGGGAAGGTGGTTATCGATTATTCCCAAAAAGCCTGATAGAGCAATACCCCATTCATCCCTCGTCTGTAGCAAAAATTGGGTTTGATCCTTAGTGTATGGAATCAGAATGCTATCAGGGTCTTTGCCAAAATGTTGTCGAGAAAGCAAGCGACCTTTAATAATGATAGAAGCTACCTGAGCAGGATAGACAGCAATAACTTTAGAGGATGTGGCGGGCAAATGAACCCAAAGCAAGGGGCAACCTTTATTTTTAAAATATGGATCCCGCTGCCAGAATAGTCCTGTGGGTGTATGAGGGGTGTGTAATATAACCAAAACCAAAGGAAGGTTATAAGATATTTGTGTAACAAATTGTTGAGCAATGGCTTCTGTGACTTGAATTAATGCTTGCTGTGCCTCGGGAGTAAGCTCTCGAGGAGAAGAAGGGTCAGAATCTCCCCTTAAAATATCATTAAGAGGCAAAAGCACATAGGTGGGCAGTTTTAAATATGGTCTTAGCCATTGGATATCCCCTAGTAGTTTTTGGAAATCGTTAAGAGTGTGGAGATGGTCCACACGCAATTGTATATTAGGGATTTGAATTTGATTAGTTTGAAGTTTGAGGCCCAAGTAGGTGTAGGGGTCCTGTGTTTGAACCTTATCAGGGGCTATCTGAAGTCCCAAGGCAGTAAGGGCTTTATAGAGATCCAAATAACAATTGTTAAGATCATAGGTATTAGGTGCAGCAATTAACAAATCATCCATATAATGTAATATATAAACTTGTGGCCACCGCTCTCTCACAGGGTCTACTGCTTGAGCAACATATTTTTGGCAAAGACTAGGGCTGTTAGCCATACCCTGGGGAAGGACCTTCCATTGAAATCTTTGCATAGGGCCCTGAAAATTGATGCGGGGGAGGCTGAAAGCAAAATAGGGTCTGTCATCAGGATGTAAAGGAATAGTAAAAAAGCAATCTTTTAAGTCGATGACCATTTTATAATAGTCCCTAGGAATAGCTACCGGTGTAGGGATGCCTGGCTGTAATGCCCCCATCGGGCGCATAACCTTATTGATAGCGCGCAAATCCTGTAAAAGGCGCCATTTGCCTGATTTCTTCTTAATAACAAAAATAGGAGTATTCCAGGGTGAGGTTGAGGGTTCCACATGGCCGGCTGTCAACTGTTCCTGTACTAACATAGAGGCAGCCTCTAATTTTTCTTGGGTAAGGGGCCACTGATCCACCCACACAGGAGTTTGAGTTTCCCAAATAATTTTGTCTGCATGGGGTACAGGAGGGTCAGGGACCGACACTAAAAATCCACATACCCAAGTCCAAATTTGTCTGTTTTTTGTATGGGCTGTACAGGCTCAACCTGTCCTTGTCCTAGCCTCCCAAGGCCTGTACCAGGGATAAAGCCCATACGAAGCATTTGATGAGTGACTGAAGAGTCGGGACTAGCAAGAATAACTTTCATTTGGCTTAGAATGTCTCGTCCCCAAAGGTTGACAGGGAGATCAGGAACAACAAAGGGGGTAACGGTTCCTTTATTCCCTGTGTTATCTTTTGTGTCAGTCCAATTAAGCACCCTGGAGCTAACTAAGGGGTTTCTTGATTGCCCTATTCCTTTAAGGTCAGTTAGTGTTGAGGTGAGGGGCCATTCTGATGGCCAATATTTTTGAGAAATAACTGTGGCATCCGCACCAGTATCTAGGATCCCTCGGAATTTCTTTCCTTCAATAAATAAGGTAAGAGTGGGTCTTTTGTGGGAGATAGGTTGGACCCAATACACATCAGAGGAACCTAAGGAGGCTGTGTTTCCTGGTGAATTTCCTGAATTGAGGGGAAGGAGTATTAATTGTGCAATTTTTGTTCCTGCAGGGATGGCAGCTACTCCGTTAACAGCTGTGGCCAGTATTTTAATTTCTCCAGTGTAATCATCATCAATGATGCCAGGGAAGACCTGAACACCTTGTAAGGTGGTAGGAGCTCTCCCAAGAATAAGAGCACACATATGAGGTGGAGGGGGGCCTACAACCCCAGTGGGTATTATTTGAGGTCCTTGCATAGAGTCTAATATTGTATCGGTGGAGGCACAGAGGTCCAATCCTGCGCTGCCTGGGGTAGCACGTTGGAGGGAGGTGATTGTGGAGAAGGACAGGGAGCCTGGATTGGGTTGGGAGTCTGAGAGGGAACAAACCTTATTGCCCCTGGGTTTGCTCTGGGGGTGGTCGGGGCCAGGGGCTGGCCCCGAGAGGAGTTTCCCGAGAAGTTAGAGGGAATAGGCTGTCCAAGGGCATTGGTCTTGGATCTACACTCCTTGGCCCAGTGGCGACCTTTACCACATTTAGGGCAAAGGGTGAGCGGAGGTGGTTTAGCCCCTGTTTGAGGAAATATGGGTCCTTGACCCAGTTTCCCTGTTGGGCAGTCTCGCGCAAAATGGCCAGGTTGTTTGCAAGTAAAGCAAGTACGTGGGCCAGGGTGGTGAAGGGCCTTGGTGAAGGCGGCACCAATGGCGAGACCCATGGCATGGGCTGTTCCTACCCCGGCACACAGCCTAATGAAGTCAGAAAGGTCCCCTTTATCTTTGTGGGGCCGAAGAACATCTTGACATATTGGGTTGGCATTTTCAAAGGCAAGATATTTTACAAAGGAGCTCTCGTTTTCACTTGGTCCAAGTAGGCGCTCCGCAGTTAGATTAAGCCGGGCAACAAAGTCACTATAAGGCTCGTCTGGACCCTGATGAATTTTTGCTAGGGAGGTGGTGGCCGAGCCCTTTTGAGGGAGCCGTCTCCAAGCATGCAAACCAGCAGTTTGAACCTGCGCTAGGAGCCCAGTAGGAAAGCGTGCCTGTTTAGGGTTAGTATCAAATGGCGCATTACCCACTAGTTTAACATAGGTCCAGGATTTAGAGGAAGCCTTGGTTGAATTTTTTTGGGCAGTTTCCCGACAGTATTCCCTAAAGTCTGCGTTCCACAACAGGAAGTCACCTGCACTGAGGGTGGCTCGGGCCAAAAATTTCCAATCATTAGGGGTGAGCCACTGTGTACTATGGTTCTCTAGCAAGGCCAGTGTATAAGGTGCAGTGGGGCCATACTGTGTACAAGCCTTTTTAAGTCTTTCAAGAAAGCGGAGGCTCAGCCTTTTATAAGAACCAAGGGCTCCACTCTGTCCAGAGGTGGGCTCCTCCTCATCCCCTGATTCCTGGTCCTCCTCTTGTTCCCTCTCTGGTTCTACCTCTTGTTCATCCCCTGATTCCTCTTCCTGACTTCCTTCTAAATTCTCTGCTTCAGTTTGGGGGGGCTGATCTGCTTGACTGCGAGTGACTGGAAAGGCAAGAACAGGCTGACCACGTGGCTTCACCTTACGAGTATTAAGGGGTTTTGGGCCAGTTTGTGTTAACTCCGTGCCCAAGGCCAGTGAGCGAAGCTCGGCATCAAGGGCTTTTAGTTCTTTTAAAAGTTGGATTTGTTCCCGCCTATGTTGGAGAGACTCGCGTAAAGGGGTTAGATTAGGCAAGGGAAGCGGGGAAAAAATGTCTGGGGGGGCAGTAGGTCCCTGAAGGACCGGAGCATGAAAGGCAGGGGGTGTATAAGTGGGAAGTGGATTTGTAAGAGGTGGCAGGTCTGGAAAATGGTGTTGAGCCACTGCCTCCTCCAGGGTGGCCTCATCCTCTGGGGTCAACTCATCATGGGGATTTAAAACCGGATAAATCTTAGGGGGATTTTTAGGGGACTCCTTTGGTAAGGTGGGGTCTGGGAGGTTCCCAGGGTCTGGGAGGGTCCCAGGGTCCTGAGAAGCCTGAGCAGGGGGCATTTGAATACTAACCGAAGGGCATGCCGATGGGGGGCGAGAGGTAGATTGCATTGCCTGCTCCCCAATCTTTACAAGTTTTAAAGTACCACTGTCAAAGGGTGAACTTTTAAGAATCTCATTGATTAAATTCCAATAAGAAAAGACAGTGACGGGCACCTTTTGAGGACCAAAAGTCTCATAATAATCTTTGAGGCAGTCTCCTACTCTGAGCCACCTTTTACCATCAATCGATCCCTCGAGGGGAAACCAAGGACACAAATCCTCTATGTATGAAAAGAATAATCTTAAATCCTTTTTCTTAACACGCGCTCCCCGAGTCTTGAGGGCCTCCTCGAGACCCGTCAGAAACAAATCATGTGACGAGACTGCTTGTCCCATGGTACGTCACTTACCTTGCGCTGACCTCACTCTCCTCCTGGATCTGACTCCCGGTTGCGTCTACCAGGGCGATCCCGAATCCTGCTTGGCCAAGTCTTCCCCGGAGGGCAGCGTTCCGCTTCTCAAAGTTTCCAATCGACCACGTTGGGCGCCAACTGTCCCGACCCGCGGGACATCAACACGGGACCGCAAACCTGAGAGAGAAGGAATGAAGGGACAAGAGACGCAGGGAGAGGCAGCAAGACAGGAATTCTGATCAAGCTGCAAATTTTTATTGTTCACACAGGGGTATTTATACTGAGGGAAGGAGGGGTGTGACAAGGTGCAGGCTGGTTGGCTGTGTTCTTCTGCTGGGTTCCTGATAGGGTGCAAATTCGCGCCGGCCGGGAGGTGAGGTTCGCGCCGGCGGGAAGGTGAAGTTTGCGCCGGCGGGAAGGGAGGGGCGCTGCTGCTTATTGTAAAGATCAGAATGTTCTCAGAATAAGAACTTCTTGGTCCCTGACAGAGTTGCAGAGAGGGAGGGCAGCTGAGTCAGCACAGGCTGGGAAAGAGAACCTGCCAACAAAGATAAACATTTGTGCTGGGGCAGAGACCACATTTGAGCTGTTGGGAGTCTGAACCAAAGGAATGGAATTCTAACAGAGGAGCTGTTTGAAGATTATGAAGCATGTCCTTATTTGAGCAGTGAAATAGCAGCAACAGGAGTAGAGGAGTCCATTCCATGGTGGACAGAGCACCCAGAATCCCACAATGGAGCTGTGGAGCCCCATTTCTTCTTTTTTTAATCACCTCCTGGAGAGGAGGGCCTGTTCATGCAAATGTGTTTCCATCATGACTGGCCCTGCTCCTCCCTGAACCATGGTGTGGGAAGTCATCTCACACTGCAGACTCAGAAGAATGAGTTTGCTTTACACCCTGGGGGAATCCTGGGAGGAATCCTCTGCTGAAAAAATGCCAAGGCCCTTATTCCGGGGCTCTGCCAGAATTTCCATCTGTGAGCACAACACCCAGCACTAAGACCAAGGCACCATTGAGTGAATGATTTTTCTTGAGTAGCTGTCTAGGGTACACAGGGAAGATTCACAGTGTCCCCTGCAGGTCACAAGACACACAGCTCCTCTTGGTCCAGAGACTGAGAGCCCAGCTGCTTTGGGAAGTTCTCCAGGTCACTATCCCTATACACACAAATGTGGTGTGAGTCCTAAATAATTTACTACCAATTCATTGAGTGTAAATACTATATTATGCCACTTCAAGAAGTTGTGTCTGTCCTTAGGAGGTGTAAATACACAATTAAGTGACAATTTATGATATTAGCACTGTAATTGAAGAAATAAAAATTTTGTCACTTTACTGAAAAACAATTTTGAATAAGCACACAAACTTGGTAAATGATTCCACTAATCCAACTATTCTGAATAAATAGTTGGATTCCAACTACTATAATATAAACTGGTTTGTTTGGTCTACATTTTAGGTAATATAATTGCTTTAGTATTTAATAAATTGAAAGAAGTACAAGGGAACATCAGGGTTGTAGCTACTGGGTTCACCGCATGCCATATTGTAAAGAAACAATTCCAGCCTGGCACTTACATTTTCTGCCAATCATTTATTTCCTTCCTTTATACACTTCAGTCAGCACAGAAACATCTGCTCCATTGACAACAAGCTCAAAAATCCATCATTCTTTATGCACAAATTCTCCCACAATATCGTTTGTGGTATTGTGTTGAGGTTTTGAATGTTGCAATTTTGGGAGGTCACATGATGGATTTTGACTTCTGCATTTGACGATTGTTGATGAATACCTCACTGGCTCTTAGTTCATATAAATGTTTCTGGAAGTTTGTACAATTCACCCTGCTCTGTCATGCTTTTTCTCACGGAATCCATCTTCTCTGCTCAGAGTTGGTTCCACCGTCCACTTGCTCCTGTGGTTTCTCTACTCAGGACCTGGATGTCCATCATGTGCTTCTGCACTGTCTCCACATAAACCCATGGAATCCAGTCTATTCTACTGGTCACCATCCCTACACACATGTCCTTGTTCCTCACCTCTTCTCTAGAGGCTAAGGTCAAATTTCTCTTTTGACATTCTATTTGAATCAATTTAGAATCTCAACTTTACTTTTATAGCTGTAAAAATTATTTTTAATATACTGGTGAAATTTAATGTGTGTAAAAAGTATTAAACACCTCCTTGACACAATGCCTACATTTAATAATTATATCTGAACCTCACTTAAGTTTTTTATTTTTATTTTAATTTTTTTTACAAAGATAAAGAATGTATTTTGCTCACAGTTTTGAAGATTCAACAGCACGGCAATTATACCACCTTATCTCCAGTAAGGGTTCTCTTAGTTGTCTCCAGTCATGGTATATAGCAACTGGGGGAAACATGTGGATTTAGGGTCATAACACCATTCCAGAAGCCAGAGAGATTGACTGGGAGAAGATTCCACTATCATGGAAACTTACCAAGATATCCTGAGAAACCACTTAATCATTTGTGAGGGAAGCACCAAAAATGACCTAAGAAATTCTCACTAATCCCCACCTCTTTTAAAATTTCTTCTGTTGAGAACAGAGTGATATCTGTACAGCTATCTTGTATAAACAAGCCATTTCGCGAACTGGTCTGTAAACCACCCCCCTCCCCCAGGAAGGGGTGCGCAAACACTAAGGAATAAGGAACTATCTTAATCACACCAGGATGCAGGCAGTTGCGACTCGGCCCTCGAGAGCCAATACAGGACAAACAGGACTGCTGGGCCCCCAGGCTTGTCAAGGTTGTTAAGAGATATCTGTCTGAGGAATGTACAGTGGCCTGGAAACCTTATCTACCAATGACAGGGGGGCCTAGCCCCGACTCATCTCCTGCATAGTTTATCCCTTCCCTCCTCCCTTCTTCCTCCAGGACCATTCAGTTCTGGGGGGACCCAATGAGAGTCAAATAGATTGGTGGGACCCAATCAAAAGAGGACAAAGGTTTAGCTGTTCAAATGTTAACCAATAATGTCAGGTCTTTGTGT
The DNA here is from genome assembly GCF_902686445.1 of Sciurus carolinensis. NCBI lineage: Eukaryota > Metazoa > Chordata > Mammalia > Rodentia > Sciuridae > Sciurus > Sciurus carolinensis. The sequence continues at coordinate 117,804,229 of NC_062220.1, read as the reverse complement.
GCACATGCTAAAAACCACTTAGAGTGCTTTCTCACCCCTCGGGGCCGCTCCCTGCCTCAGCCATTGTAGTGGTCTGAGATGCTGGTTGGGGTCCAGGCTCAAGCTTGCTTTAAATAAAACCTACTTGTGTGACTTGCATTACTGTGTGTGCACTTTGACTCTCTGGGGATCGGTGATATCGGACCCTAACAGTTTTTTTAGATACACATGACAGTGGTGAATTTTGACATATCATATACACATGGAGTATAACTTATTCTAATTAGGATCCCATTCTTGTGGTTGTATATGATGTGGAGTTTCACTGTTTATGTCCAATTCATTCCACTGTCTTTCCTATTCCTATCTCCCCTCCCTTCCTTTCATTCGCCTTTGTCTAACCCACTGAACTTCTATTCTTACCCTCCACCCCTTTGTTGTGTGTTAGCATCTGACTATCAGAAAAAACATTCGACCTTTGGTGTTTTGGGATTGGCTTCTTTCACTTAGCATAGTGCTCTCCAGATCCATTCATTTACTGGAAAAAAATCATAAAGTCATTTTATTTTATTGCAGAATAAAATTCTATTGTGTACATATACCACATTTTCTTATTCCAATCATCTGTTGAAAGGCATCTAGTTTGGCTTCATAGATTAGCTATTGTGAATTGTGCTGCTCTATGTATTGATGTGGCTGTGTGACTAGAGTAAGCTGATTTTAACTCCTTTGTATATATTCAGAAGAGTGTTATAACAAAGTCAAATGGTGTTTCCATTCATAGTGGTTTGAGGCATCTCCATACTGCTTTCTAGAGTGGTTGCACCAATTTGTAAATCCACCAGCAATGTATGAGCATACCCTTTTCCCCACTTCCTCACCAACATTTATTGTTATTTGTATTCTTGATTGTTGCCATTCTGACTGGAGTGGGATGAAATCTCAGTGTAGTTTTGATTTCCATTTCTCTAATTTCTGGAGATGTTGAATATTTTTTCACATATTTGTTGAAAATTTGTATTCCTTCTGTGAAGTGTCTGTTCAGTAGTTCCTTAGCTCATTTACTGATTGGGTTATTTGTTTTTCTGGTGTTAAGTTTTTTGAGTTCCTTATATATGCTGGAAAATAGTGCTCTGACAGGCAGGTGACCAAGATTTTGTCTCGTTCAGTACACTGTCTCCTCATGATCTGGATCATTTCCTTTGCTGTAAGCAACCTTTTTTTTTTTAAATTTTGATTCACTTTGCACAAATGGGGTACAACTTTTGTTTCTCTGGTTGTACACAAAGTAGAGTCACACCATTTGTGTAATCATACATGTACAAATGGTAATGATGTTTGTCTTATTCTGTTATTTTTTATTCCCCACCACCCCAACCCCCTCTTTTTTCTCTATGTAATCCACCCTTCCTCCATTCTTGCCTCCCTCCCACCCTCCCTTATGTATCATTATTTACTTATCAGAGAGATCATTTGGCCTTTGGTTGTTTGGGATTGGCTTATCTGACTTAGCATGATATTCTCCAACTGCATCCATTTACCTGCAATTGCCATAATTTTATTCTTCTTTATGGCTGAGTAATATTCCATTGTGTATATATACCACAGTTTCTTTGAAGGGCATCAAGATTGGTTCCACAATCTAGCTACTCTGAATTGAGCAGCTATGAACATTGATGTGGCTGTATCCCTGTAGAATGATAATTTTAAGTCCTTTGGGTATAGGCCAAGGAGTGGGATAGCTGGGTCAAAAGAGGTTCCATTCCAAGTTTTCTGTGGAGTCTCCACACTGCTTTCCAGAGTGGTTGCACTAATTTGCAACCCCACCACATCCTCACCAACATCTTTTGTTGCTTGTATTCTCGATAATAGCCATTCTAATGGGGGTGAAATGGAATCTTAGGGTAGTTTTGATTTGCATTTCTCTTATTACTAGAGATGTTGAACATTTTTTCATGTATCTGTTGATTACTTGTGGATCTTCTTCCATGAAGTGTCTGTTCATTTTCTTAGTCCATATGTTGATTGGGTTATTTGTTTTCTTGGTGTAAGGATTTTTTAAGTTCCTTATAGATTCTGGAGACTAGAGCTCTATCTTAAGTATGTGTGGCAAAGATTTTCTCCCACTCTGTAGACTCTCTCTTCACATTACTGATAGCTTCCTTTGCTGAGAAAAAGCTTTTTAGTTTGAATCCATCTCAATTATTGATTTCTTCTTTTATTTCTTGTGCTTTGGGAATCGTGTTAAGGAAGTCTGATACTAAGCTGACATGATGAAGATTTGGACCTACTTTTTCTTCTGTAAGGTGCACGGTCTCTGGTCTGATTCCAAGGTCCTTGATCCATTTTAAGTTGAGTTTTGTGTAGGGTAAGAGGGGTTTAGTTTCATTCTGCTGCACATGGATTTCCAGTTTTCCCAGCACCATTTGTTGAACAGGCTGTCTTTTCTCCATTGTATGTTTTTGGCACCTTTGTCTAGTATGAGAAAACTGTTTTTATGTGGATTTGTCTCTATGTCCTCTATTCTGTACCATTGATCTACCTGTCTATTTTGGTGCCAATACCATGCTATTTTTGTTACTATTGCTCTGTAGAATAATTGAAGGTCTGGTATTGTGATACCTCCTGCTTCACTCTTCCTGTTAAGGATTGCTTTAACTATTCTGGGTCTCTTAACTTCCAAATGAATTTCATGATTGCTCGCTCTATTTCTGTGAGGTACGTCTTTGGAATTTGAACTGAAATTGCATTGAATTTGTATAGCACTTTTGGTAGTATGACCATTTTGACAATATTAATTCTGCTTATCCAAGTACATGGGAGATATTTCCATCATCTAAGATTTTCTTTAATTTCTTTCTTTAGTATTCCGTAGTTCTCATTGTACAGAGCATTCGCCTCTTTCATTAGATTGATTCCCAAGTATTTTATTTTTTTTGAGGCTATTGTGAATGGGGTAGTTTTCTTAATTTCTCTTTCAGAGGATTCATCACTTATGAATAAAAATGCATTAGATGAACACTGATTTTATATTCTGCAATTTTACTGAATTCTTATATGAGTTCAAGAAGTTTTCTGGCGAGATTTTTCCACTCCTCTAAATATAGAATCATATTGTTGGCAAATAGTGACAGCTTGAGTTCTTTTTTTCCTATTTGTATCTCTTTAATTTCTTCTGTCTGTCTAATTGCTCTGGCTATTGTTTTAAGGACGATGTTGACTAGAAGTAGTGAAAGAGGGTTTCCCTTCCTTCTTGCAGTTTTGAGGGAGAGTGCTTTCAGTTTTTCTCCATTTAGAATGCTGTTGGCCGTGGGCTTAGCATAGACAGCCTTTACAATGTTGAGGAATATTCCTACTATCCCTAATTTTTCCAATGTTTTGAGCGTGAAGGTTGATGTATTTTATCAAATGCTTTTTCTGCATCTGTTGAAATATTCAAGTGAATCTTAACTTTAAGAGTGTTGATATGGTGAATTACATTTATTTATTTCTGGATGTTGAACCAACCTTGTGTCCCTGGGATGAAATCCATTTGATCATGGTGCACTACCTTTTTAATATGTTTTTGTATGCGTTTTGCTAAAATTTTGTTAAGAATTTTTGCACCTATGTTCATTAGGTACATTGGTCTGAAATTGTCTTTCCTTGATGTGTCTTTGTCTGGTTTTTGTATCAGGGTGATATTAGCTTCATAGAATGAGTTTGGAAGGGTTCCCTCCTTTTCTATTTCCTGGGATACTTTGAGGAGTATTGGAATGAGCTCTTCTTTGAAGGTCTTGTAGAATTCTGCTGAGAATTCATCTGGTCCCAGACTTTCCTTTGTTGGTAGACTTTTGATGACTTCTTCTATTTCATTGCTTGAAATTGATCTATTTAAATTGCGTATGTCCTCCTGATTCAGTTTGGGTATATCATATGTCTCTAGAAACCTGTTGATGTCTTTGATATTTTCTATTTTGTTGGAGTATAGACTTTCAAAATAGCTTCTAATTATGTTTTGTGTTTCACTCTTGTCTATTGTGATATTTCCTTGTTCATTCCGAATTTTAGTAATTTTAGTTTTCTCACTCCATCTCTTTGTTAGTTTGCTAAGGGTTGAACAATTTTGTTTTTTCAACTTTTTATTTTGTCAATTTTTTGATTGTTTCTTTTATTTCAATTTTGTTGATTTCAGCTCTGACTTTAACTATTTCCTGTCTTCTTCTACTTTTTGTGTTGATCAGGTCTTCTTTTTCTAGGGTTATGAGCTGTAAGGTTAGGTTGTTTATTTGTTGAATTTTCCTTCTTTTATTCAATGCACTCCATGCAATGAATTCTCCTCTTAGTACTGCTTTCATAGTGTCCCAGAGATTTTGATATGTTGTATCTTCATTCTCTTTTACCTCTAAGAATTTTTTTTATTTCCCCCCTGATGTGTTCTGTTATCCATGCATCATTCAAATTAGTTAATCTCCAGGTGTTGGAGTAGTGTCTGTTTTATATTTTGTTATTGATTTCTAATTTCATGCCATATGGTCTGATAGAATACAAGGTAGTATCTCTATCTTTTTTATTTGCTAAGAGTAGCTTTGTGGCATAACATATGGTCTATTTTAGACCATTTGCCACTGAGAAGAAAGTATATTTGTTCATTGATGGATGGACTATTATATATATGCCTGTTAAGTCTAAATTATCAATTGTGTTATAGAGGTATATAGTTTCTCTGCTCAATTTTTGTTTGGAAGATGTGTCCAGGGGTGTGAGGGGTGTGTTAAAATCACCTGGTATTATTGTGTTGTGATCTATTTGGATCCTGGGATTGAGAAGGATTTGTTTGATATACATGGATAAGATATTATTTGAGGCATAAATCATAAGATTGTTATGTCTTGCTGATTTGTGGTTCCCTTAATCAGTATGAACTGTCTTTCTTTATCCTTTCTAACTAATTTTGGCTGAAGTTTGCTTTATCTGATACTAGGATGGAAACCTCTGCTTTTTTACTGAGTCCATGAGCATGGTATGTTTTTTTCCATTCTTTCACCTTTAGTCTGTGGGTATCTTTTTCTATGAGATGAGTTTCTTAAAGGCAGAATATTGTTGGGTCTTTCTTTTTAATCCAATCTGCCAATCTATGCCTTTTGATTGATGAGTTCTAGCATTAACATTCAGGGTAATGATTGATATATGATTTGTATTCCCAGTCATTTTGGTTTATTTTTGGTATTAAACTTCACTTGGTTTCTCCTTTAGTTAGCTATTTCTTTAGGGTAGTTCCTCCCTATGCTGACTTACATCATTGTTTTTCATTGGAAAGATTTTATTTTGTCATCAAATCTGAAGGCAAGTTTTGCTGGGTATAAAATTCTTGTTTGGCATCCATTTTCTTTCAGAGCTTGAAAAATGTTGTTCCAGGTCCTTCTAGTTTTTAGGGTCTGGGTTGAGAAATCTACTGATATACTTATTGGTTTCACCCTGAATAAAATTTGATTTTTTTCTCTGGAAGCTTTAAAATTCTTACTTTATTTTGTATGTTAGGTATTTTCATTATAATGTGTCTTGGTATGTATCTGTTGTAATTTTTAATATTTGGTGTCCTATAAGTTTCTTGTATTTGATTTCCCATTTCATTCTTCAGATATGGGAAATTTTCTGATATTGTTTCAGTGAATAGATTGTTCAGTCCTTTAGTTTATATCTCTGTGTCTTCCTCAATCCCAATAATTCTTAAATTTGGTCTTTTCATGATATCACATAGTTCTTGGAGGTTCCATTCATGATTTTTTACCATCTTCTCTGTTTGGTCAACTCTGTTTTCACGATTAAATATTTTATCTTCAATGTGTGAAGATCTGTCTTCCAGTGAACTAGCCTATTGGTTATGCTTTCTATTGAGTTCTTAATTTGGTTTATTCTTTCCTTCATTTCAAGAATTTCTGTTTGTTTGTTTTCTTTCAGAATCTCTCTTTATTGAAATGATCTTTTGCTTCCTGCATTTGCTCTTTTAAGTGTTGATTGGTGTGATCATTCAATGCCTGCATTTGCTCTCTTATCTCATTGTTTGCTTGTCTGATCATTTTAATTACATACATTCTGAACTCCCTTTCTGACTTTTCTTCCACATGCTGTCATTGGATTTTATTAATGTAGTATTTAGGTTTGTTTGGGACACTTTATTCCCTTGTTTTCTCATATTGCTCATGTATCTTCCCCTCTAGGAGTGCAAATCTGAGGTATTGCAGTTTTCCTCCTATAGACTTATAGTGTCCCTGCAGGTTTCCAATACCTCACCTTGAAGTGAGAGATCAATATTAGCAGCACACCATACAAACAATATGCATCCTTAACTCAAATAACCCCTTAAGATATTAATCATATTGTCTTAATAAACAGAGATTATGAGTTTTATTGTTATCTACAGCTTGGTCAAAAGATTTGGAGTAAGGACCAGAATTTCTAAAGGTGGACAAAGAGGATGGAGAGGGATGTAGGATACAAGGTTAGTGAGATAAGAAGTGTGTCTATAGAGGTACTATGTCATAGGAGTTGTGAAAGTGAAATTAAAAGAAATTGGTTGTTAGCATGTGAAAAGGGAGAAAGAGTCTCCAAGGAGACAGATAAGAGGAAAGTAGAGAGGATGAGAAAAATATTAATGAAAGAAAAGAAAATTAGAAATAATAGTAGGTATAACAGGCATAATTGTAATATTACTACTAATAAAATAAATCTATAATAAAACTATACAGTACTGTTTAAACCCCCTAGTCTTCAGTAGCCTGATGTCTGGGAGGAAATTGATAATGCAGTGACCCAAGAAGAGTGCTGGCCCTCTAGGGATGGTGGCCTCCAGGTGGGGTATAATCCCTCCTAGTAGGCAGAGGCACCTCCATGTGTTGACAGATGGTCAACCACAACAAGCATGCTAGACTGCTGACTGGGTTAGGGCTGGGCTGGGCCTGGGTCTCTGGGCCTGCCTTCCTGGCATGGAAGTCTCATGAAGCAGCCTGTAAACAACATTTTTGTTTGATACTGTTCCATATATTAATTCTTTTTTTAAAAAAGTTTATATATATATATATATATATATTTATTTATTTATTTATGAGTTGTTGCTGACGTTTATTTTATTCATGTATTTATATGTGTTGCTGAGAATCAAACCCAGTGTCTCACACATACTAGGCTAGTGCTCTACCAGTGAGCCTCAACCCAGCCCTCATTTCTTGATTCTTGATTTTACTTCTTGAGAATGAGAAGTCTAGTTCATGAAGTGGGTTCCTATGCTGACACGATAGAAATTCAGGCTACACTTTCTTCTACTGGGCACAGGGTCTATGGTCTAATGCCAAGGTACTTTTTTAAAGTGTATTAATCTTTAATTTCTTATAATCATATAACATGCCATTGAATGCAGGTTCCTGTGACTATGTTAACAAGATTAGCCAGGTTCACTCTCAGGATATGTATTTATTAAAGGAAACATTTAGCATCCTTCAGTTTTTTCTTCATCCACAGATACCTTTTAATAAACAAACCCTTTCATGTTTTGATTGTTATCAGTGAATTATGTAAACTTAACAAAAACCCTTTGTTTTGTTTTACCACATTTGCTAAGAATCTTTTTTAAATCAATGATTAATTAAAACTCATTTTAAGTATTAAGAATTAAATAGAGCAACTATTATTGCTGTTTATTCACAAAAGTGACAGAGATATTAAAGTAAAATCAATGCATATAACTGTTGACTATGTCATATACAGACATGAAATGAATCTTAATTATTTGAATAAGAGAACTGGAATATGACATATTCCAAATCACACAATATACTACTATCCTGGATGCCCAGGTATTTGATTCACTTTGAGTCGAGTTTTATTCAAGATGAGAGATAGAGGTTCAATTTCATTCTTCTACAAATGAATTTCCAATTTTCCCAGCACCATTTGTTGAAGAGGCTATTGTTTCTCCAGTGAACATTTAAATCACCTTTGTCTAGTGTGAGACAACTGTATTTCTGTGCATTTGTCTCTACAACTTCTGTACCATTGGTCTTAATGTGTGTTTTGGTGCCAATACCATGCCTTTTTTGTTACAGTAGCTCTGTAGCATAATTTAACATCTGATATTGTGATGCCTCCTCCTTCACTTTTCATGCTAAGAATTACTGTGGCTATTTTTGCCTTCATATTTTTCTAAATGAATTGTATGACTGCCTTCTCTATTTCTATGAAGAACCTCATTGATAGTCTCATAGAAATTGCATTAAAACTGTATATCACTTATGGCCATTTTAACAATATTAATTTTTGCTTTTTTAAGAACGTAAGAGATCTTTTCATCTTTTCTTCAGTTTCTTTTTTAGAGTTCTGTAGTTTTACTCGTAGAGGTCTTTCACCTCTTTTGTTAGATTGATTTCTATGTATTTTATTTAATTTTCTTGAGAATATAACGAATGGAATAGTTTTCCTAAATTCTCTTTCAGCTGACTCATAATTGGTGTACAGAAAGGCAATAGATTTATATGTGTTAGTTTTATCTCCTGCTACCATGCTGAATTCATTTATAAGTTCTTCAAGTTTTCTGATGGAGGTTTGTGGGTCCTCTCAATATAGAGTCATGTAGTCAGCAAATAGGGATAGCTTGACCTCTTCTTTTCCTATTGGTATCACTTTAATTAGAATCTCAAGTTTAAATATCTAGATATCAGCATCAATCATGAGCTTCGCCTTAGTTCTCTATCCCTCCAGGTTTTCTCAACTGGTGAATTCACAAGGCCAATATGGATACTCAAGCAATTTCTCCTTTTTGTCAGGCTGTGTTCTGAGCTTGTTACATTCAGAAGTGTCAAAACAAAACAAAGTAAAACAAAATTTCTCTTCCTAGTGGAGAAACACACAGTGAGCACAGACATGGAGAAGTATCCTCATGTGTCTGACACCACCCTGACCATGCTCACCCAGAACCCTCTTCTCACTGCTGACATCACACAGGACGTCAGCTCTGGACATCTTCACACACTGTCCAATACCACTCATCACCGTGTACCTCCCTGTCCTGCTCCAGATGCACTGCTCCTCCGAGTCATGCAGAATCCCTGGGTAGTTTTCTTCACCACCTGTCTTCTTCCTCTTCTTGTTTATCACATACATAATATTATGAGACATTTCACACATATGGGTATGATAAAAGAATGTTTCTACGTAAATAAACTCTAGATCCTTTTTCACATCAAGGTTAAATAAACATTTAACCTCACATTCAAAATCTCTCCAGGCCGCTTCCCTGTCATTCTACCTCAACTCTCCCTTTATAGCTGTACAGAACCACAAGTAGTTTCCGTTTTGCAAACAGGATTCTTATTTCGAGACAGCAGAGTCCCCTTGCCTCTGTGTATTTCTGGTCCTTCTCTCCATCCCCCAATATCTTCATTTATGACCTGGCTCCAAGTCATCTACTGTAGAACTTCTTTCCACTATGGATTTGGTGGACATGTGCTTTTATTTTAGATGGGGAAATATCTAAACCTAAAACTTTAAGCACTTTTTCTAATATTTCCATAACTAAAATTTAAACATAGAAATTCTCAGCAATGAAAAAGGGTATGATTCTTCCATTATTTTTTATATTCAATTGTACATATTTACACTTTACAAAGCAACTATTGTATATTTTATTATTATTCTTTCAAATTTCATCTTCTAACATTGAAAGAGAAAAGTGATTATAATCAGTTATCCAGAATCAACAATTAGTATGGATTCAAATGCATTTGAACAACATTGACATTAATCAGAAACAACTTTGAGAATTGTCTCACCAGAGATCTTAAAGAACTATTTGTTAAGATAGTTTAACTTGAAAATTTTGTTCAGGAGAAGTTAGTTCTTCCTCAGGTAATTACTTTAAACATCACACTCAACCTCCCTGGGTACAGCAGATATCAAAGAAAATGATCTGAAATTCACTTTCCAGCTCAAAACTCTATATTTATGTTTTTATCCAGATAAAATGTTATTGTCTTATGGGATGCTCTAATACTTTAATTATTTGTTAAAGAAAAAAAAAAAAAAAAAACAGATCGATGGTCTGCAATCCAGGAGCCACCCTGTGACTGTGGTGTGGTGGAGCCTACCGAAACTGAAACCCAGATTTGTGAGTTTGCAGCTAGGTGAGGTACTGGAAACCTTTAGGGACACTATAAGGCTACAGGGTAGAAACTTTACTACTTCAGATCCCCAGAGCTAAATGGGAAGACACACAAACAAAATGAAAAAAAAAAAAAAAAAAAGAAAAGGGAGTAAAGCATTCCAAACAAACCAGGATGCTCCAATTATGGACTCCATTGACAAATCAGTAGAAGAAATGCCAGAAAAGGAGTTCAGAATTTACTTAGTAAAACTGCTTTATGACTTTAAGGAGGATATAAAGAATGAAATCAGAACTCTGTTTCAGGAGAAGGAAGATAACTTAAATAAAGAGATAAAGGTCCTGAGAAGAAATCTTTGAAATGAAGGAATCAATAAGCCAAAATAAAAATTCAATGGAAAGTAACACCAACAGAGGAGACCCCTTGGAAGAGAGAACCTCAGGCAATGAAAACAAAATATATAATTTTGAAAATAAATGTGACCACACAGAGAAGATGATAAATTGCATGACATTCCTTCACTCAGACACAATGCCAGAACAGCAGCTGCTGAAGCCAATGATGTGGAGCTACTGTGACTACTTCTGGGCTGATAAGAAAGACCCCCATAGCAATGGCACCATGGTGGGGTTTGAACTGCTGCTCCAAAAGCAACTGAAGGGCAAACAAATGCATAAAGAAACGTCTGAATTCATCAGAGAGAGGATAAAGATTGAAGAAGAATATGCAAAGAACTTGGCTAAGCTCTCTCAGAACTCGTTGGCTGCACAGGAAGAAGGCATCCCTCAGAGAAGCATGGGCTCAGATGAAGAAGAGCCTGGCAGATGAAGCAGAAGTTCATCTGAATTTCTCTGCCAAGCTTCACAGCAAGGTAGGGAAGCCCCTAATGAACTTTCGTTAGAACTTTAAGAAAGATATGAGAAAGTGTGACCACCATATCGTGACCTCTGCAAGCAACTCGCCAGCTGCTATGCATTGGTGGAGAAGGCCCGGAAAGTCCTCACAGAGTGGCAGAGAGACCTGGAGATGAAGACCCAGCAACTGGAGATCAAGCTGAGCGATAAGATGGAGGAGGACATCAAGAAGGCACGGAGGAAGTCCACACAGGCTGGTGATGACCTCATGTGCTGTGTGGACCTCTACAACCAGGCTCAGTCCAAACGGTTTGAAGAGATGGTGACCACCACCATCTGGAGTGGCTCGAAGTGGAGCGAGCGGGTGGAGATGATCCAGCAACATTTGTGCCAGTACACACAGCTGTGGCATGAGACAGACCTGTTCAACCAAAGAACAGTTGAGTCTGTGGACCAACTGCTTTGAAAAGCGGACACGGTCAAAGACAGACAGCTGTGGGTCAAAGAGTACAAAACATGCAAATTGACCCTGTGGACATGGAGATCTAGACAAGCCTGTGTGACCCTGGGGGTCTGCCCAGGAAAGGGACTGTGTCTCCTGCTGGGTAAGCTGCCCTCCCACCCACTCTCCTGTCCACTGAGGAGAGAGGAGAGAGCTGGTGATTCCAGAAGGGTGATCAGGATGGCCCAGCTGGGGGATCACAAATATATCCAGGTCAAGAAGACAGACCTGCAACCCGGTCCTTGTCTCCAAGACTGAAGTCCCCAAACCCCATGCCATGCTTGTTGCTCTGAGAACAAACTGAGGCTGGAACTTTGTGGTCCCTGCTGAGTTGCATAGGGGTGGCCATCACACACTTGTGCCCTTGGGTGCCCGAAGGCCCATCCTCCAACTGGTCCCGTTATCTCCTTAGGGGCTTTGGAAGATCAGGGGAGGGTGGCCTCTGCCTCCAATCCAATGTTAGGATCAGAATCAGGAGTAGAAGGTGGCATCAGCTCACCTACACCTAGAATCCTTTACAGCCCTCTATTTTTCTCATTGTATTCTGGGAGCCCAAATATAGCTTTTCTTGGCCACTTTTCATCCCTTTGAGTCTTGGGAAAGCCAGTTTTCTGTCTTCCCAGACCAACCCTGCCTACAGAGGTCAGGAAGGAACTACCTCATTCAGCAAATTAGCCTGGAGCATTGAATCATGGTTCCTATCAGACCAGGCATAGTCTCTGAAGTCTCTGGAAATCCCAATCCATTCATTCCTCAGTTACTTTCTCAAGGCAGTCCCCACTTTTCCATTCCTGCCCAGTCTCACTAGAGGGAGCTTTCCAAAACTCTCAGTCAGCAAGACCTCCTTCAGTTCTGTGCATGTCCAAAGCCTTTGAGAGATGGATACCAGCTCACCTCAGAAACCTGATGGGGTCTGTCTGCCATGGTGTCCTATCCAAAACTGGGCTACCTTGACCACCACTCTCCCAGGCTGCCCACCATGGACTTAATGGGGCTGTGTCAGTCCACCATGAGAGACAGTTTAGGGCAAGTCCCTTTGTCATTCCCCATATGGCTCCATCTGCTTATGCATGATGGGGTTTGGACTGCTGTCCCTTGTATAAGCACTGCAGACTTTCATGGCCATAGCAGTTCTTTGCTATCCAGGTGTATCCCACCACCTGGGCCTGCAGCTACTCTAAACTTTCCAGAGCCCTATGCTAAGCCCTCCCTTGGTGCCAGCACCTCCTTTCCCTCTGTCCATCTTTCCTGGCGAAGCCTGGGCCATGTGTGATTCGGGAAGATTTTCAACACCACCGCTGGGTTCAGCCCGTCACTTCATTTCTCTACTACAGCAAATATGATCACCATATTAACCTAGAGAAGCAGCCTGAGGGAACTGGAAGAAAAAATTGACATAGTGAGCAAGGAACAATTTTAGTCAGAAACCCATGCTCTGAGGTTCCATCTTTCTTCATCTTTCCATCAGAGGCTTTGGATTGACCCTTCCATCTCCCATGGGGGCAGAATTCTACAAGCACGATTCCCTGACCTTTCCCTCAATTTTACATGCTATTAGTGAATAACAATAATCTTGAATCTCTCAGCATCTCTTCCATTAAATTGGAATTGCTTTCTCATAGTTTATATTAGAAAGAAGTACAATATACTAAAGCAAACCAAAAATAAATTAATAAATAAATAAAAACAACAACACAATGAGGAAATTAGATTTAGCATAAGACTCTGTCTGAGCACAAATTAACATGCATTTTCTCTAACACCTGTCCTCCTTCTAGAAGTGATCTGGACACATGGTGTCTAGTCCTTCAGACAGTGTAGCCTGTATTCCACACTAGCAACCCACCCTGATGGGCCTCTCCCTGCAATCTTTCCCATATTAATTCCAGTGTGCTGGAACTTCCCAGGCCTGGAACCATAACAGCCTTTCAGAACAAGGGTCATGTCCTGTCATAAAAGTCTAAATATGCTTTCAGCAGAGTGCGTGTGAGAAGTAAAGAGTTAACATTGTGGAATGAAAAGTCTGAACTTTGTCCTGGTCCACGGTGGGGACATTTCTTGGCCACTTTTCATCCCCATGAGTCTTGGAAAGACCTGTTTTCTGTCTTCCCAAACCAACCCTGCCTAGAGAGGTCAGGATGGAACTACCTCTTTTGGCAACTACCCCTGAATTTATGCTAATGAGGTGATTCACGGTTTGTCCTGCTTAAGGAAGCAGAATGGCGATACTAGAAAGAACAATTAGATGACTAGAAATTTGGAGTTTGAGTGCATTCTACCAGAATAATCTCCTCATCTTCATGGACTTGAGGGGGCTGCAGATTGAGTTTAATTCAATGTTATAATGTTGATGTGTTTAAGAAATAAAAACCCAATAACTACTCTGGATTCTTATTTCCTACGTCATATTTTGTGCTGGGTAATCCTATATTAAGTTTCAGTAGAGTGAAGTATCCTGAGGATAAGAGTACTTTATCCTCCCAGAATTGGCCCTCTCTGTCTCTGTGATTGACTTGATGTGATTTCCATCCTTTATAATAATACTGTAATCTTCTAAAGAACAGAGTTTTCATTTTGTTCTGAGAGTAATTGTTATAGTTAGCAAAACTGAGATGTTGATGGGAACCCCTCAAGTTGTGGTGAATTGACACTTAGTGTATTTTATCTGGAATCCCTGAACATGACTGGTGTCTTAGGCAAAGTCAGTATAAATCTGAGAGATATGTCCTTGATCCAGGTAATTAGCAACATAAACATTTGAGAGATCTTCAGCTACACAAGAAAAAATTTACAATATGATAGCAATGGGGTAACTACCAAAGTTGCCTCAGTTACAGAGCAGGCTCAGAATCCCCATCCTGGGTGTTGCATCAGTTCTTTCTCTTTATGGTGCTCTCTCTCTTTCACAGTCAGCAATAAACACCCTGAGAGCCCTGTGCACATGTAAGTGGGGGAAAGTGGCAAGGTGGGTGAAGCCCAGGTGGACCATGTGTGCACATGTTACCCCATGAGTTGGAGTCCAGGGAAATATTCAGATTCCATCACTGTGGGGAATATTCATAATTTTTGGCTATGGACAAAAGTAACAGAAGATGGTGACCAAAGAACTGTATGATGTACACATCTGTAAACAGCTTCACAATCTCTAAAATAGAATTCCATCTGGACACTCATGACTAGGAACAAACACACACGTCCAAAAGCAGACTCAATATTTCAAACATTGCTAAGAACATCTTTGTATGTGGAGGATATTCAATGTGAATTACATTTATAAAATATCTGGGAAGGTAGAAATTAATCAGGGTCAGGAGTCTCCTTCTGACCTGTGAGTCAGGACACCGGGAAGTGAATGGGTACCAGGGCAGATCAGCCTGCTGGTTTTAGTCTTACTTTCCCTCTGCCTGTGTCACTGTGGGCTACATGTAGTTGCTCCCAATCCCATGGTTTGCCCCACAGTGGTAGACACTCTCATCCTGTTCCTGGATGTTCTGGATGGTCAGGTACCGATCCAGGCCAGAGCCTGAGCCTGAGAAGCTATCAGGAATCCCTTCCCCCTTGGATCCCACAATGCCCCTACTGCCCACTCGCATCACAAACCCGGGACTCTTCCCTGGGCTTTGCTGGTACCAGTTCACTGCATAATAATTGTAGCTACTGCTCAGGGTGCAGGTGAGTTTGACTGTTCGTCCCAGGGAGACTGATGCAGAGGGTGACTGAGTCAGCCCAGGTTGGCAGAGGGAGACTGTAAACACAGACAATCACAGTGGAATACAGAGACAAGGTGCAGGTATTAGGGGATCTGAGACAGTGAGGACAGACTCAGGGTAGGGTTCCGCCTTGGGGCACAGAGGTCTGTTCTTACCTGGGCAGTAAGAGAGCATGAAAAGGAGGAAAAGAGTCCCAACCATGTTGGACAAGTTTCCTGAGCTCCAGAGCTGGGGTGGGCTGCCCCCAGCCTTTCTTATCCCTTCCCACTGGCCTCAGGGAGGAGCAGCTCATGCAAATGTGCCTCCACCCACTGCCTCTCACTGTCTGCCATTCTTCTGGGCCTGGAAGGATGAACACAAAGCCTGGAGTGTGGTGATGCTTTCATTTGCCTGATGGGCAGAACCTGGGAGGAAACAGGTGCTGGGGCTTCACAGAAGAACACAGTTTCTGAGCCCACATTAATGACACAGGTTTCTCCTCCTCTGCCTACCCCTGTTCAGACATGGAGTCCTCTGGGGACATCTCCATCTGTAAATATATTTCATGGTTCCCCCAAAATGCTCCATGATGTCTCCTGAATATCACATGTAAAAGTTTAGTTTTCTCTTGGGTCCTTACTCTGCCTTTCTACCTTTTCATTTCCATACACAAAATATTGATGGAGATATTTGTGAGTCAATCATTATGCTCATATCAATATCAGTACTGTATGTGCTAATTTGGGGATATGTTGTTTCCATGAATATTTACCAAGAACAAATAATCCAATATGAAAATGTGACATGAAAAAGAAGCATGGGAGTGGATTTTCTCACTGCTTGGGGTCATTTAGGAAAACCAACTCAGAGGGTCAACATAAATATTTCCTTCATATTCTGTAACTATTTACATCTTTCCAGGGAGTAAGTTGGTCAAGCTGGATAAGATATTTACCCAATACATCCAGCACTCAACATTAGAATTTATACCAACATGATCTAATGAGTGACATTTTCCCACAAATAATGGCCCACTGAGCTAAGGTTTACACTGGGGATATTTATCTATTATTAAAATGACTACAGTTGAGGAGGCATGAAATAACACAAATTACTTATCTTACTTTGCAGAGATGAGAAGAATCACTCAGATCTTACTACACTAACCTCAGGGTGTTGACAGGGCTGTGCTGCCTTCTGGAAGTTCGAGGGGAGAAACCACCTTTTTGCTTTTTCCAAATTTTAGGGGTCACCTACGTTCATGGCTTGTGGTCACTGATTCAATGTTCAAAGCCAGAAACCCTGAACAGAGATCTTCTCGCATCACACCACTCTGGTCACTTCTTCTCACTTTCTCTTCCACTTTTAAGGACCCTCATGATCCCACTGTCTCAGGTAAATGCCAGGATTATGTCCTGATCTTAATGTGAGCTGATGAGTAACATTAATTCCACATGTAATGTATTATCACTTTATCAAACGTCCTAATATATTCATAGAATTCAGAGAATGCAGTGTACACAACTTTGAGGTCCATTTTCTGATAACCACACTGTTCTTGACAGGGAAACTTTTAACCATTTTTGCATATCATTAAAAATGTGTGGACTGGGGAGATAGCTCAGCTGGTAGAGTGCTTGCCTCACAAGCACAAGGCCCTGAGTTCGATCCCCAGTACCGCAAAAAAAAAAGAAAAAAAAGTGTGAAGACATCATGCAATAGTCACAAGCATATGAACTTGGGGTTTGTTGTACTTTTACATTACACATATATGATTCTTCATAGCACATTGGGTGATTTATAATTATACATGATTTATATTACGATTTCATTTTTATGTTTATCAGAGACTTCTAAGAATGTCCTGTGAACATAAGTCATGAATTCAATATTCTTGTTTGTGACTTCTTAGCACCATGTATAACAAGGAGTCGGGCTATCTCTCCTTTCCCTGTGATTTCATAGCACTGAATAAATCTGAGAGCTGTCATTCCATGTACTATGGAAGGATAATCTTATCCTCAGGCTGCAGTTCAGAGATGTGCAGAGCACATGTGTCCTTGTTTGGGCATCTTTTTTCCTGGCAAGTGCCTGGGAACCCCACAACCCTAATACATATCACGAGTCTGAGTAGTATAGAAGACACCAGGAAGGGTTTCCTGTAATCTACTGGTACCATTGTATGTAGGATCTGCTGAAATTGGAACCATTCTTCTGGGAGTAGGTGAGTGTGGCAGGTGATTCAGGAGAGGCAGAGACAGAGGGAAGTTGACTCAATACAACCTTGACAGGAAACCTGCAAACACAGATAGGAGTAGGAGATGAGGTAAGGGGAGGAGAAAACTTTCTCATGTATTCTGAGACTGAGTGGTTGATGCAAACTAGGACATGAGGCCTGCTGAAGACTCAGGTTGACCTGATCAGTAACGGAGAAGGTGCAGGATGTGTCCAGGTCATAGTGGACACAGACCCTGATTATCACATTGGGGTTGGGCTACTCTAGTTGTCTTTTAATTTTTCACCCTCTGCTTGAGGAGGGAGTTTGAGCAACTGTGTTTTCATCATGGTGGAGGTCTGGTGCTGGAGTGCCCTATGCTCTTTATGAGGTAGTTATCATAAATGACAGGGAGAAAAATCCAATTGAAGGATCTCAAAGAAGTCAAATTCTTCTTTGGGTAAATTAGAGTTGGTCAGGATTTAGATTAAAGAGCCAAAATCCTACCCACTGTGAAAAGATTGTCATTGTACCCCTTCATAGAGGACCACTCTCAAAGTCAGAAGAAGTCCTGCAAAGTACTGGGTCTGAATTCCTTCCTCCTCATGTTTTTAAAATTGGACACCTGATGATGTTAGCAGCTCTACTGAGTTTTGGGCCTACATGTCCTCCATCAAATTAAATGTAAAATTCAACTGTCAGAGTGAAGTTCCCGGAAGGCATTCTGCTTGTTGATTCATAAGTGTCAGTTCTAGCTCAATTATCTTTAACAAGTGTACATTACATTGCAATAGTTGATAGTGATGTTTGGCATTGCACCTAAAAGCTTCTAGGGTCTTGCAAACACACCTGGAATCTTGGTGTTCACAGCAACATAATTATATTTTTGAATAATGATGAATTTTCTTATCTCTTCAACCAGTTTCCAAGCTTAAAGAATCCAAATTCTTTGGTTATTATCTATGTGCCTGTTGCTGCTGGCACAATGAGGGCACTAGAAAATCTAGATGCCAACAATCACAATGTTGCTTTTTATTGAAGATTTTTTTTAGAAAAAAATTTATTGCATATTTATTTGCATCTCTGAGCTCATAGTCCTCCTCCTCCTCATCACAGAGGCAGCACCAAGTGGCTCCAGCAGGTGCCCCAGGGAAAGTGGAGTCAGACTCTGCCTCACCATGCTTCAACATAGTTCTTCACCAAAATTATGCTTCTTTTTAAAAAATTATTTATTATTTATTTTTTACAGACTGCATTTTGATGCATTGTACACAAGTGGGGTACATAATTTTGTTCCTATTTGTACATGATGTAGATTCATACCATTCATTTACTCATACGTGTACATAGGGTAATGATGTCTGTCTCATTCCACCATTTTTCATACCCCTCTCCCTCTCATTTCCCTATACATAATCTAAAATTCCTCCATTCTTCTCTCACTCCTTCCCAAACCCCATTATATATCATCATCCACTTATCAGGGAAAACATTTGGCCTTTGTTTTTTGTGAATTGGTTTATTTGAATTAGCATGATATTCTCCAGTTTAATCCATTTATCTGCAAATGCCATATTGTTCTTCTTTATAGCTGGATGATATTCCATTGTGTATATATACCACAGTTTCTTTATCCATTCATCTGTTGAAGGGCATCTAGGTTGCTTCCACAATCTAGCTATTGTGAATTGAGCTGCTACAAACATTGATGTGGCTGCATCACTGTAGTATACTGATTTTAAGTCCTTTTGGTATAAAGCAAGGAGTGGGATAACTGGGTCTAAAGGTGGGTTCATTCCAAGTTTTCTGAGGATTTTCCACACTGCTTTCCAGAGTGACTGCACCCATTTGCAACTCCACTTGCAATGTAAAAGCGTGCCTTTTTCCCCACATTCACACCAACACCTATTTCTGTTTGTATTCTTGATAATAGCCATTCTAATTGGAGTAAGATGAAATCTTAGAATTGCTTTAATTTGCATTTCTCTAATTACTAGAGATGTTGAACACTTTTTCAATTATTTATTAATCACCTGTATGTCTTCTTCTGTAAAGTGTCTATCCAGTTCCTTGGTCCATTTATTGATTTGGTTCTTTGTATTTTTGGTGTAAAGTTTTGTTAAGTTCTTTATCAATTTTGGAGATAAGTGCTCTATCTGAAGTGCATGTGGAAAAAATTTTCTCCCACTCTGTAGGCTCTCTTTTTTCACATTATTGATTGTATCCTTTGCTGAGAAAAAGCTTTTTAGGTTGAGTTCATCCCACTTATTGATTCTTGATTTAATTTCTTGTGCGTTGGGAGTCTTGTTAAGGAAGTCTGATCCTAAGACAACATGATGAAGATTTGGGCCTACTTTGTCTTGTATTAGGTGCAGAGTCTCTGGTCTAATTCCTAAGTCCTTGATCCATTTTGAGATGAGTTTTGTGCAGGGTAAGAGATAGAGGTTTAATTTTATTTTACTGCATATGGATTTCCAGTTTTCCCAGCACCATTTGTTGAACAGGCTATCTTTTCTCCATTGTAAGTTTTTGACTTCTTTGGCTGTATTTAGGTGGGTTTGTCTCTGTGTCTTCTGTTCTGTACCATTGGTCTTCCTGTCTATTTTGTTGCCAATACCATGCCATTTTTTGTTACTATTACTCTGTAGTATAGTTTGGGGTCTGGAATTGTGCTACCACCTGTTTCACTTTTCTTGCTCAGGATGGTTTTGGCTATTTGAGGTCTCTTATTCTTCCAGATGAAGTTCATGATTGCCTTTTATATTTCTATGAGGAATGTCTTTGGGATTTTAAATGGAATTGCCTTGCATCTGTATAGCACCTTTTGTAGAATGGCGATTTTGTTTATTAATTCTGCCTACCCAAGAACATGGGAGATCTTTCCATCTTCTAAGGTTTTCTTCAATTTCTTTATTTAGTGTTCTGTAGTTCTCAATGTAGAGATCTTTCACCTCTTTCATTAGATTGGTTCCCAAGTATTTTATTTTTTTCCAAGCTATTGTGAATGGGCTGGTTTTCTTAATTTCTCTTTCTGAGAATTCATCACTTATGAATAGAAATGCATTAGATTTATGTGTGTTGATTTTATATCCTGCTACTTTGCTGAATTCACTTGTTAGTTCTCGAAGTTTTCTAGTGGAGTTTTTTGGATTCTCTAAATATAGAATAATATCATCAGCAAATAGTGATGGCTTGATTTCTTCTTTTCCTATTTGTATCCCTTTAATTTCTTTGGTCTGTCTAATTGCTCTGGGTAGTGTTTCAAGGATGATGTTGAATAGAAGTGGTGAAAGACAGCATCCCTGTCTTCCTCCAGTTTTTAGAGGGAATGTTTTTAGTTTTTCTCCATTAAGAATGATGTTGGCGATGGGCTTAGCATAGATAGGCTTTACAAGGTTGAGGTAGTATGTTCCTACTACTCCTGCTTTTTCTAGTGTTATAAGCATGAAAGGGTGCTGTTTTTATCAAATGCTTTCTCAGCAACTATTGAAATAATTTTATGATTGTTAACTTTAAGTCTACTGATGTGATGAATTACATATATGGATTTCTGCATGTTGAAAAAGGCTTGCATCTCTGGGATAAATCATAGTTGATTATGATGCACTATCTTTTTAATACATTTTTGCATGTGATTTTGTGGTATCATGTTAAGCATTTTTGCATCTATGTTTGTCACAGATATTGGTCTAAAGTTTTCTTTCCTTGATGAGTCTTTGTCTGGTGTTGGTATCAGAGTGATACTAGTCTCATAGAATGAGTTTGGAAGGGTTCCCTCCTTTTCTATTTCCTGGAATATTTTGAGGAGTATTGGTATTAGTTCTTCTTTAAAGGTCTTGTAGAATGCGGCTAAGAATGCATCTGGTTCTGGGCTTTTCTTGGTTGGTAGGCTTTTGATGGCTTCTTCTATTTCACTGCTTGAAATTCATCTGTTTAAATTGTGTACATCTTCCTAATTTTGGGGAGGATCATATGTCTCTAAAAATTTGTCAACGTCTTTGATATTTTCTATTTTGTTGGGGTATAGATTTTCAAAGTAGCTTCTAATTATGTTATGTATTTCAATGGTGTCTGTCATAATCTTTCCTTTTTCACCATGAATTCTAGTTATTTGAGTTTTCTCTCTCCTTCTCTTCATTAGTGTGGCTAAGTGTTTATCAATTTTGTTTCCTTTTTCAAAGAACCACCTTTTTGTTTTGTCAATTTTTTGAATTGTTTCTCTTGTTTCAATTTCATTGATTTCAGCTCTGATTTTAATTATTTCCTGTCTTCTACTATTTTTGGTGTTGATCTGTTCTTTTTTTTTATAGGGCTTTGAAATGTAATGTTAGGTCATTTCATTGTTGACTTTTAATTTTTTTATGTATGAACTCAATGCAATGAACTTTCTTCTTAGTACTGCTTTCAGAGTGTTCCAGAGATTTTGACATGTTGTGTTGCTGTTTTCATTTACCCCTAAGAATTTTTTTATTTCTTTCCTGATGTCTTCTGTTATTATTGCATCTTTCAATAGCATATTATTTAGTCTCCGGGTGTTGGAGTAGTTTTTATTTGTTATTTTATCGTTGAATTCTAATTGTACTACATTATGGTCTGATAGGATACAAGGTAGTATCTATTTTTTTGTATTTACTAACGGCTTCTTTGTGGCATAGCATATGGTTTATTTTGGAGAAGGATCCATGAGCTGCTGAGAAGAAAGCATATTTTCTTGATGATGGATGAGATACTCTGTAAATGTCCATTAAGTCTATATCATTGATTGTATTACTTAGTTATATAGTTTCTTTGTTCAATTTTTGTTTGGAGGATCTATCCAGTGGTCATAACAGTGTGCTAAAGTCACCTACTATTACTGTGTTTTTGTCTATTTGATTCTTAAAATTGAGAATGGTTTGTTCGGTGTACATAGATGCTCCATTATTTGGAGCATAAATATTTAAAATCATTATGTCTTGCTGATTTATGCTTCCCTTAAGCAGTATGCAATGTCCTTCTTTATATCCCTTCTAATTTAGATTTGAAGTTCACTTTATCTGATATGAGGATGGAGACCCCTGCCTTTCTACTGAGTCCATGTGCATGGTATGTTTTTCCCCATCCTTTCACCTTTAGTCTGTGGATGTCTTTTTCTATGAGATGAGTCTCTTGAAGACAGCTTATTTTTGGGTCTATGTTTTTAATCCAATCTGCCAGTCTATGTCTTTTGATTATTGAGTTTAGGTCATTAACATTCAGGGTTATTTTTGTGATATGATTTGTATTCCTGATCATTTTTGTCTATTTTTGGTTTTTAACTTGGTTTCTCCCTTGGCTTTTCCTTTAGGGTAGTTCCTTCTTTTACTAACTTGCATTGTTGTTTTTCACTTCCTCCTCATGAAATATTTTGCTGAGAATGTTCTGTATTGCAGGCTTTCTATTTGTAAATTCTTTTTACTTTTGTTCATTGTGGAAAGATTTTATTTCATCATCAAATCTGAAGGTTTTGCTGGGTGTAGGAATCTTAATGGACACCCATGTTCTTTCAGAGTTTGAAATATATTGTTCCAGGCCCTTTTTGCTTTTAGGGTGAGGGATGAGAAATCTGCTGCTCTCTGTATTGGTTTCCCCTTATAAGAAATCTGATGTTTTTCTCTTGCAGCCTTTAAAATTCTATCTTTATTTGGTATGCGAGGTATTTTAATTGTAATGTGACTTGGTGTGGATCTGTTGTGCTTTTGTGCATTTGGTGTTCTATAAGACCTTGTATTTGATTTTCCATTTCATTTTTCAGTTTTGAAAAACTTTCTGATATTATTTTATTGAATAGGTTGTTCATTTCTTTAGTTTGTATATCTGTGCCTTCCTCAATCCCAATAATTTTTAAATTTGATCTTTTCATGATATCCTCTAATTCTTGGAAGTTCTGGTCATAATTTCTTAACATCTTCTCAGTTTGTTCAACTTTATTTTCAAGATTAAATATTTTACCTTCATTGTCTGAGATTCTCTCTTCCATGAGATCTATTCTGTTGTTGATCCTTTCTATTGAGTGTTTAGTTTGCTGTATTGTTTCTTTCATTTCAAGTATTTCTGTTTCTTTGTTTTTTCCAAAATCTCTATCTCTTTATTGAAGTGTTCTTTTGCTTTCTGCACTTGCTCTTTTAACTGTTTATTGGAGCGATCATTCATTTTCTGCGTTTACTTTCTTTTCTCATATTTTGTTTCAAAGATCATTTTAATTATGCAGATTCTAAACTCTTTTTTCTGTCATTTCTACTGATATGCTGTCATTGGCTTCTATCAAAATAGCATCTTGTTTTGTTAGGGACACTTTCTTCTCCTGTTTTTTTTTTTTTTCATATTGTTTCTGAATATTTCCCTCTAACTTTGATGATCTGAGGTACTGAAATTTCCCCCATGTAGGTTTATTGTGATCCTGCAGTTTTCTAGTCCTCTCCTTTGAAGGGAATATCAATATTAGCAGCAGAACAAAGGAAGTGCAGTCCTGAACCAGATAGCCTCTATAAATACTTGAACATTAATGAAAAAAACTGGATGAGTTTGATTATTATTTACAGTATTCTTAGTGGTGCACAAAGAGGATGGGAAAAGGTGTAGGATGTAAGTGAGTAAATAGAGGTATCTGTCAAAGTGCCTCCAGTCTCCTGTTGGTGTTTCAGGAATGAAGCTGCCCTTCCAATGATATTAGCTATGCCCTGAGGAATAATTCAAAATGCCTGCAGCAGCCCCCAAAGAAGTTGGGGCACCTCAGTGAGGGCATGCTGAGTCAGTGTGGGGTTGGCCAGCGGCCGCCTTGTCTGGCATCAGTCTCAAAATTATGCCTCTTGGTAAGAGAATATTGGTGGAAAATATGGTTAGAAAGATTGAAAAGTATGAAAAATCCATGCCTTCTACTATCATTTCCATATAATGTATTATCTTTTCTTAAAATAACTATAACTTTTAGAGTCTGGTATCATGGAACTAGACCTGCAGTACGTACAGGTCTATGTACATCAAACAAACCCTTCTCAATTTTAAGAATCAAATAGACAAAAACACAGTAATAGTAGGTGACTTTAACACACCGCTCTGACTAGTAAAGCAGTAATGGGTACCCAGGGAAACCCAGTGGGGGCATCTTTCTATGAACTTCAGACTTATCTTCTTAATGGAATTCAGAACCCAGCTGGTAGGATCATTACCCTGGAAAAATTTAAGTTACAAAGCAAGTCAGAAAAAGGGACTCAAAATTTGAGCATAAAGAATGTGGTCTGACCAGTCTGAGAGGAGAGACAAAGCTTCCAGGACTGAGCCATTTTGGGGTCAGAATGATGCCTGGGGTCAACACAAATGCAGTCCCTTCTCCTCTCTCCTGCCACTGGAGGGTGGAGAAGCTCTCCTTTGTGCGACCCAAAGGTGGAGGAATGATGTTTCACAATAAGGCCAAGTGGATCCTGACATTTCTGTCAAAGGAAGCACATCAGAAAAAGTGCTGCATCCTGGAATCATGGGGCTGTAGCCCTGGGTGGGACAGAGATGTCAGAACCTGAAGTGTTCAGGATAGTCTAGAAGGAAGGTGTGTGTGTATGTGTGTGTGTGTGTGTGTGTGTGTGTGTTAGAGAGAAACAGGGATAGAGTATGAATAAATATGTCTGTGTTCCTCTGTCAGGAAGTTATTTCCAAACTCTGAGTTAGAATATGAGTTCCAATGGCCCCTGTTCTTCTCATGATTCTGCATACTCTGGGATCTGGCTCTACTTGCAAAGCTGTCCCTGATGATGATGCTCTGTAAGACCCTCCAGGATTCTGGAGCCTGCAGCTAAAGATGACCAATTGTACTGAAGCCTGCTTCCATTGGAGCAGTTTATTGTAAGTAAAGTAAATAGCTTTGTACTCAGCCATTTGCTACAAATTCCACATAGAGACACCCTGTGGAGTGAGGGTTTGCCTGCCCTCATCCTAAGTGCAAGTGTAGGATACAGGCACAAGACCCACAGGTGCAGGGTCCTCAGGGCTTAGAAGCTCAGTGCAGGGATGCAACACATATCCTGTATATTCGTACCCCGATTCCACAACCATGAGCTGCTGTGGCCCTCTCCATATCCCCATATGTCTCTTGGGGATATGGAGAGATTTTCTTTTACTTTTATTTTGCAAAATCACTAAAGAATTGAACCTCAGAGAACTGAGCAAAATGATTCCAATGGCTGGGTTATAGCTGGGACATCTTAGCAAACAGATTCTAGGGTTGAAGGAAAATAATGGCCTAAATGAGAGATGCTTCCCACCTTCCCCTGATGTTTAGTTCAAGACTCCCTTTGTGTAGGGCCTTAGTGCACACAGAGAAAAAAGAAAAAGAAAAAAGAAAAGTAAGAAAATATAGTCAAAAATTAAAAGAAGAAAAATCACCAGCTTCTACATGTAGGTGCACAATAACTAAATGGAAATGCTATTTGTTGGAAATAATTGAATCATATAGTCATATTGAAGAGAATTATGAGGATGGAGGAAAAATTCAACAATGTGACAAGCATAGGAATAAGATATGAAAGTTTCCATGGTGGTATGAGTCCTGGTGACCCTCCTGCCTAGAGATGGACATTGGAGAGTGGAAACTGCACAAGAAACATTTTGTGTGTCTTTAAAACCTAATGGGGATCTTGGTGAAGATGTGACACTGCCAGAGAGAGGCCTGATGGAGGAAAGAGCAGAAGGGAGATGGGAGAGGTGGGTCTGAGGGAGGGCATCAGTGAGAGTCCATGAGGCTGTGTCAAGTGGACATGTGGAACTGGTGCAGTGGAGAATGTATGACCAGGGTCAGGGTCACTGCTTCGCCCTTGGATATGACACTAGTGAGACAAGGTTCTTACTTCATGGAGTGTGATGATGCATCTGCCTAGTGAATAAACATGTCTGTGCCCATCTGCATTTCCAGTTACTGACTATGGTGTCTATTTTCTTGTTTCTTCACTGGGGAGACTATGGAGATATGCCCTTAGGCTCTATTTTCTTATTCATTTGACGCTTCCCGAGATGTCCTGTTGTATGTGTCAGTGTACAGGTATAAACTATGTGTTTCTGCCTTCCGTTCATGGATGTATCTTGCTGCAGAGGAGTCTACATTTCAGGCACCTACTCAGAAGCTTCACACTGAAGAGGGAAAGGTCAAAGATCTGGGAACCCACAGGCTTTTTAACATTTCCTCATTATTTGAAATTTTGTGTGAAATGATAACTGCTTCTGCCATGAGCTAGAGCACAGTAATAATGAGCTTCATCTTCTGGCTGCATTCCAGAGATGAGCAAATTCCCACCTTGGCTTTTATATCTTTGAATCCAGAGAAGCAACTGGGGACTCCAGATTTTCATGCTTGACTGAGTCTAAGTCGTAGCCGAGAAGACACTGGGGAGGTTTCCTGGATTCTGCTGGTAGTAGCTGTTCCAATAGTTATAAAAAAATAAGGCCACTGCTCAGGGATCTGGTGAGTCTAGCAGATGATCCAGGAGTTATGACGGTGGGGCAGGGTTGGCTGCTGAGTCAGCATAGGTTGGGAGAGAGAACCAGTCAACAAAGAGAAACATTGGTGCTAGTGCAGAGGCCACATTTAAACTGTTGAGAGTATAAATCAGAACAATAAAATGAACAGTGAAGCTAATGAAGACTATGACGCATGTCCCTACTTCAGCAGTGAAATAGCAGGAACAGGAAGAGAGGAGTACAGGCCATGGTGGACACAGTTCCCTGAGCCCTACAGAGGAGCTGGGAGCCCTAGTTCTCCTTTTCTTTCCCATCCTCTGGAGAAGGGGACTGTTCATGCAAATGTGTTTCCATCATGACTTTTCCAGCCCCTTCTTAAGCCATGGTGCTGGAGCTCAGCTCACACTGCAGACTCAGCATTTTGCCCCTTGGGGAAACCCTGGGAGGAATCTGCTGAAAAAAATGTCAAGCACCTTATTTAGGGGCTCTTCCAGAATTTCCATCCAGCACTCAGACCAGGGTTACTTTGAGTGAATGCTCTTTACTAAGCAGTTGAATAGGGACAACCAGGCAGTTCCACAGTGTGCCCTGCAGGCCATAGGACACACAGCTCCTCTTGACCCAGAGGACTGAGAGCCCAGGTGGTTTCTGTAATTCACCAGGTTACTGTCTCCATACACATAAGTATGGTGTGAGTCCTAGATAATTTGCTACCAATTTATTGGGTGTAAGTACTGTGTTTTGCCATTTCAAGAAGTCATGTCTCTCTTTGCCAGGTATAAATGTACAATATAAAGTGTTACTAACTTATTGAAGATGTTGTAAAAGTGATATCCTTTTATTGATAAATAATTCAGAATAAACACACTTACTTGGTACCTATTCTGAATCAATCTTTGAATTTGAAGTACTATCATATAAACTGACATGTGCCTTGATGTATACTTTAGATAATACAATAGTTTAACTATTTAATAAACCCTCAGAAGAACAAGAGAATGGAAAGGTTATAGCTGCTGGGCTTGTCCCAGACCATATTGTACAGAATGAATTCCAGACCAGCTCATACATTTTCTGCCAATCATTATTTCCTTCCTTTATGCACTTCATTCAATGCAGAAGCAGTTCTGCTGACAACAAGCTCAACCTTTTTAAATTTTTTAAATTTTTTCTAACTTGTTGTATATGACATTAGAATACATTTATTCATTTTGATAGATCATACATAAATGGAGTGTAATCTCTCATTTTTCTGATTATACATGTAGTATGATCACATCAATCATGCAGTCATCTATATACAAGAGGTAAAAATGTCTGCTTCATTCTACTATCATTCCTACCCCCTACCCCTTCCTCTCCCTTCACTCCCCTCTACCTAATATAAAGTAACTCTATTTTTCCCTATACCCCCTCCTTATTGTGATTTAGCATCCACATGTCAGAGAAAACATTCTGCTTTTGCGTTTTTAGATTTGGCTTATTTCACTTAGCATAATATTCTCTATCTCCATCTATTTACCAAAAAAAAAATGCCATAATTTCATCCTTCTTCAGAACTGAGTAATATTACCTCATCTATATCTATCTATCTGTCTACCACATTTTCTTTATTCATTCATCTGTTGAAGGACATCTAGGTTGGTTCTGTGTTTTAGCTATTGTGAATTGAGCTGCTATAAACATTGATGTGACTGCGTCACTATAGTATGTTGATTTTAAGTTCTTTGGGTATAAACGGAGAAGTGGGATAATTGGGTCAAATGGTGGTTCCATTCCAAGTTTTCTGAGGGATCTCCATACTGCTTTCCATAATTGTTGTACCAATTTGCACTCCCATCAAGAATATATGAGTGTACCTTTTCCCCCACATGGTAGCCAACACTTATTGTTGCTTGTATTCTTGATAAGTGCCATTCTGATTAATTGAGATGAAACTACTAGAAGTAGGCCCAAAATTTCACCATGTCAGCCTCAGATCTGACTTTTTTAACAAGATCCCTAAAGCATAAGAAGTTAAATCAAGAATCAATAAATACGATGGATTCAAACTAAAAAGCTTCTTTTCAGCAAAAGAAGCAATCAATAAGGTGAAGAGAGAGCCTATAGATTGGGGGAAAACATTTACCACATGCACCTCAGATAAAGCATTAACCTCTAGGATATATAAAGATCTCAAAAAACTTAACAGTAAAAAAAGAAGTAACACAATCAATAAATGGGCTAAGGAACTGAACAGATACTTCACAGAGGAAGAAATACAATCAATCAACAAATAGATGAAAAAATGTTCAACATTACTAGCAATTAGAGAAATGCAAATCAAAACTACTCAAAGATTTCATCTCAGTCCAATCAGAAATCCTTCAATCTTTATGTGCAAGTTCTTGCATTAGAATCATTTGTGGGATATTGGGTTGAGGTCTTAAATGTCAAAGATTTGGGGAGTCACATGATGAATTTTGACCTCTAGATTTGACATTTTGTCAATGAATACCTCATTAACTCTTAGTTAATATAAAAGTTGCTAGATATTTATAAACTCACCCTACTCTACAGTGCATTCACTCATGGACTTTATCTTCTGTGCTCAGCATTTTTACCACCATCCACCCCCTCCTGTGGATTCTTTACTCAGAACTTGGAGCTCTATCATGGGCTTCTGCACTGTCCTCATGTAAATCCATGGAATCCAGTCCATCCTACTGGTCACCTTCCCCACACTCAAGGCCATGTTCCTCACTTCTTCCCTAGACCTAAGGTCAAATTTCTCATTTGACACTACCTCTTGAAAAAGTTTAGAACCTCAACTTTAAATGTCTAGAAATCAGCATCAGTCATGATCTTTGCTTGAATTCTATGTTTCTCTCTGGGTTTCCTTTTCTGATGAATTCAGAGGGTCAATCTGGATACACACACAGTTTTTAATTTTTTGTCAGGCAGTGTTCTGGGCTCTGTATATACAGAAATGGCAAAATAAAACAAAATTTCTTTTCTGAACAAACTTAGTTCCCATAGGAGAAACACATAGTGAGCAGAGTCATGTTGAATTGTCCTCATGTGGCTGACATCTTCCTGAACATGCTCACCCAGAGCATCTGGAGTCCACTTCTGACTGGTGAGGGCACTTTCCCTCCCACAGGACATCAGCTCTGAACATGTCCACACACTCTCCATAACCGCCCATCACTGTGTAATTCCCTGTTCTGCTCCAGGTGCACGGCTCACCTGAGTCAAGCAGAGTCCCTGGGTAGCTTTTCTCTACCTCCTTTCTTCTTTATCTTTTCTTTATATTACATACATGGTATTCAGTGGGCTAATTCACATAAATGTTATGGTAACAGCATTTTTCTACCTAAATAAACTCCTCTAGATACTTTTCTACATCGAGATAAAATAAACATTTCCCATTCAAAACCTCTTTGAGCTTCTTCCCAGCCATCCTGTCTCAACTCCTACTCCTATATCCTTTACAAAGCCACAGGTAGATTAGATTTGATTTTCCCAAACAGGATTCCTTTTCCTGGACCACAGGGTCACTTTGTCTGAGTCCTTCTGGTCCTTCTGACCCTACCTCATTATCTTCACTTATGACCAGGTTCCAAATCACCTACTAGAAAATCCTTAGCACCATGAGTTGGGTGGGCATTTCCTTTCACAGTAATACTGTATGAGGAAAATTCTAAACCTAAAATTTTAACCAATTTTGCCAATATTTCCATAATTAAAATTTAAACATAGAAATTCACAGCAAATAATAAGAATACAATTCTACCTACATTTTCATTTGATGTAAAAATTTACACTTGATGTGACTCTTGCATATTTTACCATCATTTTCTTTAACTATTTAATATTCTAACATTGAAAGAGATGAATATCACTTTGATTGTAATCATTTATCCAGAATCAAAAATTAACATGCATTCAAATGCACATGAAATTTGAATAGAACATTGACTTTAATCATGAACAACTTCAAAAAGTGTCTCACCTGACATCCTGAAGAACTACTTGTTAAGATAATCTAACTTGAAAATTTTGTTAAGGAGAATTTAGTTCTTCCTCAGGTAAGTGGTTTAAACATCACACTCAATCTCATCACACTCAATATCATGATCTGATATTGACTTTCCAACTCAAAACTCTATATTTCTGTCATATCCAAATCAAGTGTTATTGTCTTATGGATTTATATAAGGCCTGAATTCTTTGTGTAGGAATAAGAGATAATGAGGAAATGAAATTGAACATGACTCTATGTCTGAGCACATATTAACACATGCATATTTGCTCAACTCCTGGCCTTCTCTGAACAGTGATAGAGGAGGCCAGGTGTTAGAGAATTCCACCCTAAAACCAACTCTGTGGGGCCACTCCTAGTCATCCTTCCCATCTTCATTCCGGCCTGGTGGAACTTCCCAGACCTGGGACCTTGATAGCCATTCACAGCAAGACTCATGTCCTGTCATAAGGAGTCAAATGTACTTTAATCAGAATTATTGTGTGTGCATATAAAGTTAACATTATGGAATGAGAAGTCTGGACTTTGTCCTGGCTCCTGTTGGGTAAACTCTTTGTCCCAGGAATTTCCAAAGGGCCCACATCTGAGTCTATGCTCAGGAGTTGATTCATGGTCTGTCTGCAGAGAGTGTAATAAAGGAGAATGAGCATATGAGAGAGACCCAGTGGATGCCTAGAAATGTGGAGCTTTGTGAACATTCTATTAGAATAATCTCCTTATCTTAATGGACTTGAGGGGGCTGGAGATTGAGTCGAATTTAATTGAATTATGTTGATTAAGGGAAAAAGATTCAATAACTACTCTGGATTCTCATTTCTTGAGTGAACTTCTATGCTGGGTAATCCTATGTAAAACTAGCAGCAGAGTGATTCATTCTGAGTATAAGGATACTTCAAGTCTGTGAACTCTTTGAAGTAGCCTGTCTCTTAACTGACTTGATATTTGTAGGCTTTAGAATAAGGCGGTAATCTTCGACAGAACAGAGCTTTCATTTTGTTCTGTGACTAATTTTTATCAGTTAGCACACCTGAGATGTTCATTGGACTCTTTAAGTTGTGGTGAAACGACACTCAGTGTATTTTATCTGGAAATTCTGAACATGATTGGTGATTCAAGCAAAGTCAGTACTAACCTGCGAGATCTGTCTGACCTTGATCCAGGGAACTAGAAGTATAACAAGTTGTAGAGTGATTTTATCTGCTCATGAATAAAGTCACTGTATGAACAACAAAGGGGCAACTGCCAAAGCTGCCTCAGTTACAGAGTGGGCTCAGAATCCCCATGCTGGGTGTTGCATTAGTTCTCTCTCTTTATGGTACTGTCTCTCTCTAACAGTTAGCAACAAACACCCTGAGAGCCCTGTGTACATGTAAGTGGAGGAAGGTGGCAAGGTGGGTAAAGCCCAGGTGGACAATGTGTGCACACGTTACCCGGTGAGTTGGGGTCAAGGTCTGAAATTTCAAGGGAAATATTCAGTTCCCGTCACTGTAGAGAATACTCATAATTGTTTAATATGGACAAAAGAAACAGAAGATGGTGACAAAAAAACTGTATGTTGAACACATCTGTAAACAGCTTTACAATCTCTAAAATTCCACCAGGAGACTCATGAATGGAAACAACCACACATGTCCAAATACAGACTCTGTATTTCAAACACTGCTAAGAACATCTTTGTATGTGGGGGATATTCAATATGAATTAAATTTGCAAAATACCTGGAAGGAATTATTAATGAGGGTCAGGAGGCTCCTTCTGACCTGTGAGTCAGGACACTGGGAAGTGAAAGGGTACCAGGGCAGATCAGCCTGCTGGTTTTTGTCTTACTTCCCTTCTGCCTGTGTTACTGTGGGTTACTCACTGCCATGGCCTGCCCCACAGTAGTAGACACTCTCATCCTGTTCCTGGATGTTCTGGATGGTCAGGTACCGATCCAGGCCAGAGCCTGAGCCTGAGAAGCGATCAGGAATCCCTTCCCCCTTGGAACCCACCATGCCACTACTGCCCACTAGCATCACAAACCGGGGACTCTTCCCTGGGCTTTGCTGGTACCATCCCACTACATAATTACTGTAGCCACTGCTGAGGGTGCAGGTGAGTTTGACTGTTCGTCCCAGGGAGGCAGATGCAGAGGGTGTCTGAGTCAGCACAGGTTGGGAGAGGGAACCTGTAAACACAGACACATCACAGTGGAAGGCAGAGACAGGGTGCAGGTATTTGGGGATCTGAGACAGTGAGGACAGACTCAGGATAGGGTTCCGCCTTGGGGAACAGAGGTCAGATCCTACCTGGGCAGTAAGCGAGCATGAAAAGGAAGAAAAGAGTCCCGACCATGTTGGACAAGTTTCCTGAGCTCCAGAGCTGGTGTGGGCTGCCCCCAGCCTTTCTTATCCCTTCCCACTGGCCTCAGGGAGGAGCAGCTCATGCAAATGTGCCTCCACCCACTGCCTCTCACTGTCTGCCCTTCTTCTGGGCCTGGAAGGATGAACATAAAGCCTGGAGTGTGGTGATGCTTTCATTTGCCTGATGGGCAGAACTGGGAGGAAGCAGGTCCTAGTAAAGCAAGAATTAAAGAGAGGTAATCAGTGTACTAGGGAATCTGGTTGGGTCAAGAACATGGAAGTTGAAGACCTCCCCTGGGAGATTGGAATGTTAATGTCTCTAGGGCCCTTTAATTACAAAAATTACTGATTTTACTACCCCTCCCAAAATATTGCAAACATACAGTTGTTAATTAATGCCTCCTGGTCTGCTTCCTGCCTACATCAATCCATTTAACACTTCCCCCTTGCCTTATGCTTCTCACCCATTGTCCATTCCACTGGAATCTCCTGGGTATCTCCTGGACCCAGTCAGGAAAGCAAAAAGGAGAGATAAGGGGGAAGAGACCAGGAGAACAAAGAAAATCTAAAATATATAAAAGATGCAAGACACTCTCACTTCTTAGGATACCAGAACACCTTCTGTGGGCCCCTTCTCCCTCCCTGGAGAAGACTGTATTACTATTTTTAAATAAACCCTTTCTTCTACACTTGTCTGTGTGCTTCTCTAATGTTCAAACTTCAACATTTTTCCAGAGTGGAAGTTGATTGAACTGGGTAAGAAGTTTGCTCAAATTCCAGAGTTTAGGCGACTGATCAAATGAATGATATTTACCAGAAACACTGGGCTATTGGATTAAGGAAAATTGTGACACATATCTATATTTATAAATGACTATAAATTAGGAGGCAGGAACCAACACAAATTACTTAGCTTACATTTGCAGATGTCAGAAGAGTGACATGGATTTCACTGGGTTAACCTCTGGGTGTTGACAGGGTTGTGCTCCTTTCTGGAGGTTCCAGGGGAGAAACCATCTTTTTGCTTTGTCCATATTCTAGGGATCACCCTCATTCCTTGGCTGGTGGTTACTAATTCCATCCTCAAAGTCAGAAATGCTGAATGGAGACCTTCTCACATCACACCACTCTGGTCACTTCTTCTCACTTTCTCATCCACTTTTAAGAATCCTCATGATCCCACTGTCTCCAGGTAAATTCCAGGATTATGTCCTGAGCTTAATGCGAGCTGACAAGTAACATTAATTTCACATGAAATTTATTATCACTTCATCATACAACCTAACAGGGATCGAGGCGTGCATGTCTCTGGGGTCCATTGTTCTGCTAACCATACTGCTCCTCCCAGGGGAACTTTTAAACATTTTTGCATACTCATTAAAAATGTATTAAGACATCACCCCAAAGTCACCAGCATATGAAGTTGGGGTTTGTTGTGCCTTTACATTACACATATATGGTTCTTCATAGCACATTTGGGTAATTTATAATCATACATGATTTATACTATGATTTCATTATTATGTATATCAGAAAGCCACTAGGAATGTCCTGTGAACGTATGTCATGAATTCGATATTCTGGTTTGTGACTTTTTAGCACCATGTATAACACAGAGGTGGGTTAGCTCTCCTTTCCATGTGGATTAATAGCACTGAGTAAATCTTAGAACTGTCATTCCATGTGCTATGTAATTACCAGCTTATCCTCAGGCTGCAGCTCAGAAATGGGCAGAACACCTGTATTTCTGAAGGCATCTTTAGTCCAGGTAAGTGCTTGAGGACCCCAGAACTCTGATACTTACCTTAAGTCTGAGTAGCATAGAAGACAGCAGGCAAGTTTCCCTGTAATCTACTGGTACCACTGTATGTGGGACCTGCTGAAATTAAAGTCACTGTTCGGGAGTAGGTGAGTCTGGCAGGTAAACCAGGAAATGCAGAGACAGGGCAATTGACGCAGTACAACCTGGGAGAGGGAACCTGCAAGCACAGATAGGAGTAGGAGTGAGGTAGGGGCAAGAGAAAAAATGTCTCATGGTTTCTGAGACTGAGTGATTCCTGTGAACTAAGAATTGAGACCCGCTGAAGACTGTTCTTAGCCTTAGCAGTAAAAGAGAAGCAGCAGGAAGAGTCCAACTCATAGTGAACAAGACCCTGATTCTCACATTGAGGCGGGCTGCTCTAGACCTCCTTTAATTTTTAACCCTCTGCTAGAAGACTGCCCTTCACGCAACTGTGTTTCCATCATGGCTGTCCAGCCCCTCACGGAGCCCTGGTGCTAGAGATCAGCACACTCTGCAGCGTGAGGGCGAATGAAGTTGTTTTCCTCCTTGGGGATCCCTGGCAGGAAGCACCTGATGAGATGAGACAATGGTCGCTGCTCCAGGGACTCAGTCAAGCCAGACAGAACACAGCTGCTGAGTCCCATCAGTGAACAGAGGGTCCGCTGGCAAGGTGAGGGCTCCTTTGAGTAGCTGTCCTAACTGGACCGCTGTGGGGACCACAAGGCAGTCCTACAGCGCCCTCTGGCTGTCAAAGAACACATACCTCCTTTTAGTCCGGGGATCCCACAGTCCAGCCTGATTCTGCAGCTCTGCGGGTCACTGAGTCTATTCACACACGGATGTACTGGGCTGTAGACTGTAATATTCTATCTACAGTTACATTATTTCTTACGTACATAGTGCCCAATGTGGCCCTATGTAAGCGACACATATACATACATATATTTCAATTAAAAACATTAGTGCTCTTCAGGTGGATGCTACAAAACTTGTATAACTTCATCACGATTTAGAATATACATACCTTCTGAATTTTCATCTATTGTGAATTAATAGAATTCAACTATTCTTATATAAATATTTTTGTGTTTGGATCTTTGGTATTTTAACCAATTTAACTGCTTCCATATTTGATAAAGTGAAGAAAATAGTATGTATAAAGTGAATGAAATGTATTGTTTGCAGTTACCATGGCATATTGTATATGAATCCAGTTCAGAATGGAATATATCTTCTCTAAAAATCACTTATTTCCTCCTTTAACTTGAGCAGGGATGTAGGGAGTATTCCCAAGTGCAGGAAGAGGCTTGTGGGTTGGTGGATGGGTTCACTGATCTGATTGTAGTGATGCTGTCATAGCTTATAAATATCTTGAACTTTAAATGGGAAGTGGGACACTTCAGATACAGGTGGCTTATTGTTTTTATTATTGTTATTCATTAAGATGAGTTATGTGAGAAATAGACTGCAAGGAAATGAACAAGGATTCACAGTGAGGGCCATAGAAAGGATGACATAGCTCTGAAACTCTGGAAAAATAGGAAAACAATGAATGATGGAGACCCAGAAATTCTGTCAGAGTTCATGTCTGAGATGAACACAGTTGCATCAACAGAACTTCAGGAAACAGAGATAGCAGGATCCTCTTAATCTCCTCAAGTTGAGAAAGAGAAGGAATTTCCATTTGCTTGGGACACTTTTTCCTAGGAACCAGCTGCTATGAGTGACTTTGAGGAAAAAGGACAGGAGTATCTTCCCTCCCAGGTAGTGCCTATGGTTGCTGCTGGTCCATCATGGTAGCAGCCTCAGACGCTGCAGGTCAGGGATGAAGAGGAGCTACTGCTGGACATTCCGCTCTCCTGGAAGATAGGGAAGGGGCTCTTTTCTCACTTCCCCGTGGGCCTGGGGCACTGTGCAAGCACTGAAGCTGCTGTCCTAGGCCTGCCAGAGATAATCTGATAGAGATAGGAGTCTGAATGTCAGACCAGGAGGCAGAGAAGCAATCAGGGACCCCTAGTGGGCAGGAGTCTGTGGGCTGTTCCTGGGAGCTGTTGGTGCCAGTTCACATCAGAGACACCAAGGTTCATGCTGCTCCAGTGCAGGAGATAGTGGCTCTTTGTCTCTTGGTTCCAGACACTGAAGGTGGCTAAGTCAGCACAGATTGGGCCCAGGATTCTGGAAGTGGAAGAGACACCAAGATGATAGCTCTGGGTCTATAGGTAGGAGGAAAAAGCAGGGACCCATGTTCTTCCAGGCCCTTTCATTATCCCTTATCTAGATATCTGTGCAATAAATGGGGAAGGCAAAGAGTGGAGGGGGCAAAGCCATGGTACCTGTCATCCCTGAGTTCAGTTTTCTGTGCCCCAAAGCTGAGCAGAGCTTCCCTGAAGTCTGTCCCTTGCCTTATTCATACTTTGGGAGAGGATGGGCCTATCTATGCAAATGAGCTTCCTTCTACTTTCTGATGCTACCCGGGGCCCTTGATTGTCCCCTGTGACTGAGGATACCAGGGGTGTGTCCAGGATACGGCTGAGTGGACTCAGGAGCTGGTTAGGTCACAGCTGTGAACCCTGCCATAGCCACCAGACAGGGCCAGTGATTCATCTCGGCCATAATCACCCCAAGACCCTCATGGATAGATCTTAACCATGCCCTGGTGTATAGGAGCAGAAACACCATCATGTGACATGGAGACCAGTGTCTCTCACACACAGCACTGTGTACCTCTGCATGGTTTCCTTGACTGTTCATTGGCTAGGACTGATGTGGTTTCTCTTATATAAATTTTCATACATTCAGACCAAGGGGTTGAAAATGAAAATAAGGTTTGTGGTTTTAATAAGATGAGGGATATAATCCTGTTCATTACCAGCACAGAAATCTGTTTCAAATCTGTTTTCCACTTGGACGGTATGTATTATATTTTAAAATGAGTACTTGACCAAGATTTACCATCTTACTCTTTTGTCACAATATATCAATTGAATAATATATTTGATACTTGTTACTTGTATATTTAATAGAAACCATGTGCTTATCTGTGTTTCACAACAGATGCTACACATTTACATTTGTTGTCCCCAAGATTTTCTGAAGAGCTTTGCCTAGTATAAGATGATGAGATACAGATGAATATTGGGTTCTTTAGTGTACAGGAGCCGGGAAAGTGGATGAGAAACTAATGGAGATAGGTAATTTGAACAGTGAAGTCTCTAGGACTGAGTATATTACACCTTACTGGGTAAGGACAGAGCAACTCAGGTAGGAACTGGGAAGGGCAGTGCTAGGTAGGGGAGGCAGGAGAGTTTATTCAGGACTCTCAGTAGCTGGTCTGTGTCCTGGTGATGCCAAATCACAAAAGACTCAGAGTCAGGCTCACTGTATCCCAGCTCCTAGCACACCAGAGGAGGTGACTGAGACAGCATGTCTGAGACAGCCCTTGAGGTGGAGAATCTAAGCAGTGCCCTGGAATTTCTGGGAGCAGTTGTGGGGGGATGGGAGAAGAAGGAGGTGTCACACAGAAGGTGTGGACAGAGGAGAGACACTTGTGCTGAGCCCTGGGTTTGGTCTTCCCTTGAGGGAAGTGGAGAAGTGGCACCAGGATGTGGTGGGCAGCTGAAGCAATGTTAGGTTTCTTGAACCTCCTCTGCCCTTCTTAGTTCTGGAAAGTGGTGGGGCCTTCGGCAGTGTTCATTTCCATTTTTGCTGTTTTACCTCTACTGAGTCTACCAAATTTAGATTAATGTGCCTGGGTGATTGCAAGTGTGGCTTGTTATGGGGGAATGCAGGGAACAGTTATGGAGAAAGCACATCTCAAATGGAGCTTAGAATAGGATTCCTCACATTCGATGAGGTTTGTCCTGTCACTGAGCAAGCCTGGAGACTGCTGACAACATTTGTAGCATGGTGAGGAGCTTCCGTGGGGACTCAACCCAACACCACTGTCCTGGAACCTTTCCCACACCAGTACAGCTCACTTCTATCCTGTATCACTTAAGGCCAGATGTGAACCATATTTCTTAAAATGGTAAATATATCATAATGCATCAGTCCCACCTTCCAACAAAAACATTTACACAATCAGATCTCTTCCAATAACCCAGCTGGTCCCACTGACTTTGCTCTTAACCTTTACCATGGTGAACTCTCTATAGCATCTGGACTTCCCTTCAGAAATTAAAATCATAGTCTCTGTCTTCCTTTATAATCTTGGTTCACTTTCTACTTCCTGTGTGTCCTTCTCCTGATTGTCACAATAAGCAGTCTTCATATTATGTCAAGACTTTGCCACCTTTGGCCCCATCTGTGTCCTCTGACCTAAACAGACCATCAAGTCTGTAGTTCAGTTTATGTTTCTGCATAATCAGGAAGCCCAGCTTGCCTAAAATGTTTTCAGGAATCCCACATTGCAGAGACTGAGCCCCTACATGACGTAACTCCTCCCTGGCCACACAGAGCTGAATTTCTCTCTTTCCTCGTTTCTATACCAGTCCTGGACGTAACCAGAGAATTCTCTTCATATTGCTGAGTCTAAATTTCCATGAGCATCAGAATTTTGTTGTCACAATCATATCCTGAGGGGTAGATGCTGAGAGAGAATCTACAAAGTTTATCATGAGTGCTTTCCATATAAGCTCCCAAGTAATCTTTAAACCTATTAACCAATTATCTCTATCTCCCCTCTTCCCATCCACTTGTAACCTGTAGACGATGAACTTATAAACTGAATATGGCAGAACACAAGGTTTCAGTAGCCTATTACCATGGAGAAGAAGCAGAGAGGTAGCTTGGGAGATGTTGCTTGACCAGGTGAGATCTTCCTTTGGGGTATGATTTTTATTCATCTAGTCCAAAAAGAACTGTGACTCATTTCAACATCATCTCAGCCAACAAGTAGAGCAGGGTTCATGGGATTAAGCTGATAAAATTAGCAGGTTGAGAGAACGTGAGTCATATTATAATCAGGAGGTGGGTTTGCCCAGTACCTCTGGGGTATATAATTCTGAAAAAGATGACCCAACTTCTGCTGTAAGGGGGGACTGGAGTATAAGGGATGGCATATTCTTTGGAACACATGAATGTTGTGGGATTTCTACCCACTACATTTATAAGAAATAAGGGTAATCTTTATATATTCAAATATTTTAAATGGTGTGGCAGAATATATCACTATTATTTTCTTCTATAATATATTTAACATGGTCTTTTGTAATTTCAAACATATATTTAAAATTTTCCACCCCCTTTTTTTCTGTGGTGCTGGGAATTGAACCCAGGGCCACGTGCATGCAAGG
The DNA here is from genome assembly GCF_902686445.1 of Sciurus carolinensis. Lineage (NCBI taxonomy): Eukaryota > Metazoa > Chordata > Mammalia > Rodentia > Sciuridae > Sciurus > Sciurus carolinensis. The sequence goes on along the minus strand of NC_062220.1, from coordinate 117,763,952 downwards.
CAAGCACTCTACCAACTGGGCTATATCCCCAGCCCCTCCCATATTTTTATTTGTGCATTATAGTCATACATAATATAGGGATTTGTTGTTACATATTCATACCTGCACACAGCATAATAGTCTAATTTGACCAATATCCTTCCCTTTCCCCTTTACCTTCCTCCTCCCTCTCACTGGTCCCATCCTTCTACTGTACTGATCTCCCTTTGATTCTCATGAGATCCTACCTTTGAATTTCTCTTAATGGAATCTTTGGAGAGAGTGAAGATAATCCACATGTGAAGTGGGCTTGACGTGGAGAGGAACGAGCCTGTTCCCCTATCATCCCTGCCCTGCAGACCCCTGCCTTGTGTCACGCAGTCAACCTGCCATTCCAAGGCTGTTCTTCAAAGCCCTCAGCACTTGCTGAAGGATCCTATGGAGTCTCCATGGGGAATATTCATCACAGGCGGAGGGAACAGGGCATCAGCTCAATGACTCAGGTTTTTCTCTTTCAAGCAGGGAGGATGAGTTTTGGTAAATTAGCTAAAGATTGAGGAAAGAAGCTGCATTGACTGAAGTACACATACAGGTACACTTACCTAGAAATTTATATTTAGTATTAAATTTTTGAAGTTACCTCTGTTCCTTTGGATCATTTCTGTGCATTTTAGATCACTTTCCTTTAGATCTTTTTCTGTCCATTTTGGACCATTTTATACTTTTCTAAAAATTTGGTGAGGAGAACATATAATGTTTCCTTGTTTCAATGACGTTTATTCTATATTTTACTTTACATAATACTCTTCTACCTTTATACACATAACCATAACTGTGTATTGTATCACTAAAATACTAAACTGTTCTCTTGGTAACAAAATTCTGCTTAGCACAAATCAGGGTGTGAGTGTGTGTGTGTGTGTGTGTGTGTGTGTGTGTGTGTTTTGCCACTCTTAGCCATAATTGTGCAAAGATGATAGATTTATACACTTCTAAGAATACATCTTTATGATAAAATATGTATTAAAATATTATGGAACCCTGAAAAATAAATTTGATGGCCTTTTCTGGAACATTGTAGAAGAGGTGTACTGAGCCCACACGAGCTCAATGCAGATTCATTGTAAGAAGATGGGAGATATTAGGGGCAAAGAGTGAGGCTGAGCCAGGGTGTTTTTGTCTCACTTCTCCATCTGCATATACCACTGTGGACATGGTTGCTGAACCACAGAATACAGTAATACGTGGCCTCATCCTCAGCCTGGGCCCCTGTGATGGTGAGGGCAGCCTTGTCTCCGAGCAGGGAGCCTGTGAATCGGGCAGGAACTCCTGGGAGCCGAGTACCAGTGCTAACTATTATACCCTGAGGTACCTGGGAGGACTTCTGTTGGATCCAGCCAGCATAGTTACTGGTGGTAACGGCCCCAGTACTGGAGCCACAGGTGAGCGTGACTGTCCCTCCTGGAGTTGTGGTCAGTGAAGTTTCCTGAGTCACCACAGCCTGGGAAGTGGAGCCTGAATACAGAGAGAGCCAGTGATCAGGAGAGGATTCGTGGTATGAAGGTTTAGTGTTGCCTTCCCCACCTCCAACTCCAGCCCAGAATGTTTCCGCTGACCTGTGCAGTGAGCCAGAAGAGCGAGCAGGAGAGGAGCCCAGGTCATGGTGCAGACAGCCCGAGGCTGAGCTTTTCAAGTCTGTTCACCACACAGACAGCTCCATGGCCTTTATTATAACTCTTAACACCCTGTGTGGGGGTGGGACTTTCATTCAAATGAGCTCCTCTCCAAGGGAAACTCAGCCAGATCGCAGCCACTGAATTTTCATACATCAGTCACCATGTGTTATTGGGTCCAGGGCCTGGAGGCCAATTCCCCAGCTGCCCATTTTGTTTTTTTCTAGAACTTGACCAAGAGTACCCTGTTGTTTCCTAGGGGGGCTTCCACAATGGACCGTGTACTTCAGCAGGTCTTTCTCTATTTGTAATGAGAAGCATGGTCTATGTGTACATCAGTGTAAAGTGGCAATGGATTATTAAACTAAACTTGGGGAAGTGATTCGTACTTCCTTTATGTCTTCACCCAACTTGTTACTTCACCAAAGAAGACATGCTAGTGGTCATTGGAGGGTGTTTTGGGAGGAAACATCTTCAGCTTCAAGACCAAGGTCCTTGCTCAGGGTACTTTGCCAGCCCAGAGAAGACACAGCTGCTGAGTTCCACTAGGTGAGCAAAGGGCTCAGCCTGCAGGCCAAGGATCACTTTACTGAGCTTCTGGCAGTGTAGGGAACTCAGAGTAGTCCCACATCTTCCCTTGCTGGTCACAATGCACACACTCACCCTGGCCCAGAGATGGGAGAGCCTAGCTAGCTGGTTTCTGCTGCATATCAGGTCACTGTTTCCATACATGTATTCCTAGTCTGATTCCTAAATACAGTGATTCTGATATTTTTTACGTGACTACTGTAGTTTCTCACTAGGAGAAAGAGTCTTCTTGTTTGTGTGGTGCATTATGCCAATTTGAATCCTTGACATACACCCCTTCCGTGGGTGCTTGGTCCTAATAGGAGTTACACTGTCAGATGTGGATAAGCGGAGGCTGTGTTCTATTGATTTGCCCCATGGATAAAGTGACTGCTGTAATATCATTCATGGACTAGTAAGCAACTAAACATGGTTCAATAAGTTGAATACTTGGTATCTCTTAAGTCCTCTGAGGATATTCATGGCTCTCCCTGGTATTTTCATTGTCTGAAGGAGTATGATCTCGATCATTTAACAAATAACTGTTCATTTATTTTTATGACATTGCCAGTATATTATCCAGTTTGACCGACATTCATTGCCTGTCTCACCTTTGCTTATTCCCATTTATATATATTTGTTCTAGTATTAGTTGAAATCCCTCCCTAAGTGTAATTCAGTTTCATGTGGTAAGGTCCTAGCCTTACCAGAGTGTCTTGAGTGAATAAAAGCAATTGTTTCCATGACAAAATGACTGATGAAGTTATATATTTTGAGCCTCATGTTGTGTGTACATCTAGTTTAAGTGAGAATTATTTTAGAACTTTAGAGAATTGTATGGTTTGGATGTAGGGTGTCCCTCAAAAGCTCATGTGTGAGACAGTACCAGAAGGTTCAGAGGAGAAATGATTGGGTCATAAGAGTCTTAACCCAATCAGACATTTAATCTCCTGATAGGGACTTACTGAGTGGTAGGGTGTGGCTGGAGGGGGTGGGAATTGAGGCGCAGCTTTGGGTCTATATTTGTATCTGACAAACGGAATTCTCTCTCTCCTTCCTGATCAACATGTGAGATGATTCCCTCTGCCACACTCTTCTTCCATGATGTTCTGCCTAACCTTGAGCCCTGAGGAATGAAGTCAGCATTCTATGGACTAAGGCCTCTGATACCTTGAGTCCTCAAATAACCTTTTCCTCCTTTAAAATTGTTCTGGTCAGATCTTTTAGTCATAGTGGGAAAAAGCTGACGAAAACAAAAAGTAAAAAAGAAAATGTTCAAAGATGCAGGGCTAAAATTTTTATTGCCACTTTATTGGAACTTAAAGTCAGTCTTACAGATGGTTAACAAAGTCTATGTGAGAAAGCCCCTCAAAACATTCTGAATTCCAAAGTTGGGTGAGTGTCCCTGGTTGAAAAGATTTCATTATGAAATCCTATATTTTTGCAGGATGTGATAGCATCCTCTAGCATTGTCCATCACTCTACTGGGAGAGGACAACTGGCTTCAGAGTAGGAATTAGGAAGAATTTCCTCTTGTTCAGTTTGATAGGACTTTAGCCTTTGTAGGATTTTGACCTAATATATGATCTATTCTGGGAAATAATCAATGTTCACTTGAGAATAATGTGCCTAGTTTCATGTGGGTTAAGTGTGATGACAGTGTGAGAAAACTCTCACATCAAGGGGGCACTGCCCATACTCTAGAGCAGGATCAGCAGTTCCCAGCTGTCTGACTTGTGTCCTGTGTACACATCTGAATCAATCCGGCAGACCCACCCACTGAACAACATGTGGAATCTTACACTGAATTGTCCACTTGCTGGCAAACATATTTTGGCAATATCTACTGGGGTTGAAGATGCATAATTTTAGAAAATTCACATTTTGGCAGGTAGGATGATCCATGTGATATTGGGTAACAAATAACCACAAATGAGTGAATTAAAATCACTAGGCTAAATTCATACTCAGGCTTGTCTGTTACATGTGATGGGTGGTATTCTCAATGTGCTTGTGTTCATTCCCTTCATGAAGACAATAAAGGGGCCCTGTTGGGATAATTCTCACTGAGGTGATTTCAATGCCAGAACTGTCTTCCTTATCCTGTTGTCCAGGAGTCGCACAGGCCACCTCTGATTACATTATGGACCAATGCAGGGTAGTAGAGCAAGGCCAACTTCAAGGAGATGCAGAATTCTAACCCTTAGTGAAATAGACCTGGATATTGGGAAACAGTACATAATCTGTGCACTGTGCTGATGTAGAGGACTGTGTCAACTTTGAAGTTGACACTTTGAAGTCTGTCCAACACAGCAATGTTTGTAAGCACAAATCACTGGAACCAACTGCAATGCCCACAGTCTAGTTGTAGGATGTATGGGTTCTTTGTGTATTCATACCATTGAACCACCTCATTGAGTTCACACAGACACTCTCAAGTTGTTCGTTGGGGCAGGACTTAAAGCTTCCCTAGGCTGACTCTCTTACCTGTAGTTCACATCAGAGATGAGGTAAGAACACTCACCTGTCCCTGTCTCATAACTGATGGCTGTCCCGGGAGCTCCCAGTGCATGTAGCCAGTTCCCTCCTCACTCAGGCCACACCCTGATGGGAGTCCCTCTTCTTTGCATAGTGACCAGGCATCTGTCCATTATACTTCTGGTCTCTATCCAGGGGATGAGTCAGTCCTACTACTCTGAATGTCCTGAATTTCCTTTGGCAAAAGTGGGGGGAATGACATGACTTCTGCCTAGTGGTGGGTGACGTGGCGCTCAGAGTACCTGATATTTCTCTACAAAATGTGTTTTCTGTCATGGCTGCTTCAGTCTTGCTATGTTTCATGACACTGGGTAGACAGATAAGAGGTGTTGGGAGCATCAAATCAATCATTGCTTTGAATTCTATAGCCTTGGTCAGTGAGACTACAGCTCCAGGGACTCTTTCAGTGTGACTGTGCTGCAAGTCACGCCCATTTGCAGGCGGCCACTGTTAATGGGGCAGATTTCATGCCTGGCATGGAATCCATGGGTTCAATAGCTTTGAATTCAGATGCGTGCTGCCAGTGAGTGGAAGGAATATGGGTATACTCGATAGCCTTGAGGTGCCAGCCGTCTGGACCAGAGAAGCTGTCATACAAGTAGATAAGCTTCAATTAGCCCATTTCTGCTCAACTTCAATTTTTTTTTTGACCTTGAAGAAATTATTCTCACAATAAATCCTTTTGATGTTTTTTGCCTATAAAACAAACCACGCAGGCCCATTTGTTAGAGATCAGACCCCACCAGGATGGATTCACCCACAAGGCCCCACTATTAATATATTAGTTGAGTCTTTGTCTTTATTTCTTTTATTTCGGGCTGGGGAGATAGCTTAGTTGGTAGAGTGCTCGCCTTGCAAGCACAAGGCACTGGGTTCAATCCCTAGCACTGCAAAAAAAAAAAAAAAAAAAAAAAAAAGAACCTATTTCTTTTATTTCTTATTTCTAATCCCCTCATCAGCTCAAGGTCAAGGAAACTGAGTAAACATCACGCTGGTTGTGGTAACAGGGGACGTGTCTCAGTTGTGCAGAGCTTGGTGTTTTTTGACATCCTGTTTACATGGCCAGTATGTCTTCTCGGAAAATGGAATGTTCCTCACGTGGAGCATTATCATCAACCACTGGGAACCTCAAGTGTTATCACACGGGGAGGGACATATTCATTAAAGCCACTCTTCATTTACCCACCCACTAAACCTCAGAACTGATTTGGAGAATCTACAGATAAGACAGTCTACAAATGGTTCCCATGGGGAAAGCAGAGCTGCAGTCCTGGGCACAACTTGTAACTGTCCCCTGTCCCCAACGGTCCCTGCACTGAGTTCCTTTCTACTTTCAACTCTTGATGTACACACACATGGCTGCCCCTACTCTCTTGGATGCTGCTCATATCAGATGGACTCTGGGAGAGTGCTGGAGGTAGAGGGATCCTGTCCATGTAGAAAACAAGAGTGTCACAGAGAGGATGTAGGAGGTGGAGCATTTTTAGTGAACTCTAACTTAGCATACTATTACTTATTCAATGTTATTTAAATTTTTAAATAGATGCAAGCAGTGCAGAGCATACTTCAGAGACAAAAGAAACGGTGCTCAGAGATTTCAGTACTTTTAGGAACCCAGGAAAATATATTGTTGTTTTATATCAGATGTACAGTGAATGTGTTCCAGGCTAAATTTCAGATAGATTACATCTATTGTGATGGAGCCATTGAATAGAATTTAAATACCCATGCATTAGAGGAGAAGGGTCCTACAGGCAGAAATGATCATGCACCACAAAGTTCAACATGTGTCCTTTGTAGGATCACATGCAATTCAACACAGGGTAAAGGTCTCCAAAGGACTCTTCAGAGTGAAAAAGTCATCCAGACAAGAAGTAACATATACTGTATAATTCTGTCTATAAATCGTAGGAAATAAAAACTTATCTGAAGTTACTTAGAGTGGAAGTTACTTACGTGGGATAGTGCTATTGGACTGGATCTAGAGACAATGTCCAAGGAGAATTAGAAGAATTTTGGGGTCAGTGATGGTTTCAGTGACTTGATTTGAGGTTCTCAAATGTGTGTAAACATCTCAAAACATAGGAAGTGGGGCACTTAAAATATTTGTGGTTTATTGTATGTCTATTGTCCCTCAATAAGAATTATATAAAATGATTGGGAGAAAAATTTCAGAGATTCCCAGTGAAGACTAATAACGGAAGGACCCAGTTCTGAAGCTCCTGGATACAGGAAAAGTATAGCGGAGATGCAGCAATCTCATCATCAGAGTGATTCCGAGATAACCATGACTGGACCAGTCACCTCAGCCAGTGAACTTTATTGCTAAGGTTTTCTGTGCTCCATGCGAATGAAGATCAGGACTTGTTTTCTTGCAGAACACTTATTCATGACTATTGTGAGTGACTATCATAAAATGGCATGAGGAGGCACCTTATCCTAACAAGTGTCCCAGGATGTACCTAGGCCTATGGTGGCAAAAGTCTCAGAACTGACCTGAGTAGTAGTATATACCTCCTGACTGATGAGGAAGGCTTCTTGTCTTACTTCCCTGTGGACCTGGAGCACTGTGGGAGCACTGAGGATACTGTCATAGGACTGACAGTCAGCTCTCATGTGGGAGCCCAGTGATGGTCAGGGAGTCAGAGTTGCCAGGCTTGGAGCCAAACAAGTGGTCCGGAATTCATGAGTGTTAAATGTAATCAGCATAGATTAGGAGTTTGGGGGCTGTTCCTGGGAGCTGTTGGGACCAGGGGACATCAGAACCACCAATTTTAGTGCTGCTTCCAGTGCAGGAGATGGTGACCCTCTGTTCTGGTGCTCCAGACCCTGAGGGTGTTTGGATAGTAAAAGATGAGCACATGACCCTGGAAATGGGCAAGACCCAGAGAGGTCCATTCTGAGTCTATAAATGAGGAGAAAAATCATGGCCACATGGTCTTTCTATGAGGAGGCACCTTATCCTAACAAGTGTCCCAGGATGTACCTAGGCCCAGTTTGTAGTTACATGTACCAGTGAGGAGGGCCAGGAGGAGAGGAGACCAGGCTGTGGTGGAGGTCATCCCTGAGTCCTGTCTTCTGTGCCTCACAAGTGAGCAGAACTTTCCCCAAATCTCTCCCTGTTATCCAGATACTCTGAGAAGGGGTGCGGTCTATCCATGCACATGACACCCCGCATGAGACCCAAACTTTCTGGTCTCCAAACAGTGCTTAACCCCAAATGAGCCTGATATTTTACAATTGTTAAGCTCCATGATTCCAAATAGGGTTCTAAGAAATAATATGATTTATACTCAAGACTGATTGCTATGGGGGATGTTTGACATTGAGAGAATAATTCGAAATTTGCTCTAAAATAAGCACTCAGTATATTGGAAAACAGAAATAAAAAATCTAGGTAAAGATGTATATATGCATATGTGTGTGCATGCATGTGTGTATATGTGTTTATATATATCTTCATATGTATAGATCATTATATATAGTATATGTAAGTCTACATATATGTACATACACTAATATATAATGATATATACCAATATGTTTACATACATTCTTATATATTATGTAATTTTTATGTTACTGTGATTCATGTCCCACATAACGGTTCTATTGTCATTTTTTTAAGTATTATCTGTACTGTTTTCCAAAATAGTTGTTGTAATTGACATGCTTTCCAACACTGTAGTAGTGGTTCATTTTTTTTTTTTTTACATCTCACCAATATGTATCTCTACCACCAAAAAATTCCATCTGGACCAGACATTAATCTTATTTATATGATATCTCCTAGAAGGTGCTAACTTAATTAAAGTTATTGGTTTGTGTTAATATCATATTTTCTTTTGTTTTTATTAGTGTATTATAGTTAATCATAATAGTGGGATTCATTATGACATATTCTAAATGCATATAGATGTAATTTGCTCCATTCCAATCCCTAGTACTCCCTCTTTCCCTCCCCTTCTCCATTCCCCTTATTCTTCCCTCTACAATATTCATCCCTCAATTTATTTATTGTTTTTAATTGGTGCATTATACTTATACATAAAAGTGGAATTAATTACAATATATTCACACATGCACATGGAAGGATTTAATTTCATTCCATAGTTCCTCTCCTTTCCTACCCCTTCTCCCTCTCCCTCAACCCTCTTCCTTACTCCACTATTCTCCCTTCTATTTTCATGAGTCTCCTGTTTTATCCCTTGTTTATTTCTGGTTTCTGCAAATGAGAGACAACATTCAATTCTTAGCCTCCTGAATCGGGCTTGTTTCACTTAGTATAATGTTTTCCAGTTCAATCCACTTACCAGCAAATGACAATTTCTTTCTTCTTTTAGTTATACAAATCTCCATTTTGTATATATACCACATTTTATTTATCCTCTCATCGGTTGACAGGCACCAAGGCTGATTCCACAGCTTGGCTATTGTGAATTGCATTGTTATTAACACTGTGTATGCATATATCACTATGGTATGCTGATTTTTGTTCTTTTGGATAAATGTCCACAAGTGGAATAGCTGAGTAGTATGGTGGTTCCATTACTTTCAAGAAATCTCCATAGTGCTTTCCAAAGTGATTGTATTAATTTGTAGTCTTACCAACGAAGCATAAGTACACCTTTCCCCCAACATCCTTGACAGCAATTATTATGTATTTATTGTAGTAGTCTATCTAAAAGTTGTGAGGTGATAGTTCTGTTTTAATCATAATAGTGGGATTCATTATGACATATTCTAAATGCATATAGATGTAATTTGCTCCATTCCAATCCCTAGTACTCCCTCTTTCCCTCCCCTTCTCCATTCCCCTTATTCTTCCCTCTACAATATTCATCCCTGATGGTTCATGATGTTGAGCATTTTTTCCACTTATCTGTAGGCTTTTTATGCTTTCCTTTTTTTTTGTTAACCAGGTATTGAACCTAGAGGTGCTTAAACACTGAGACACATCCACAGACCTTTTCTGTTTTTCTATTGTGAGACAGAGTCTCATTTCACTTAGGTCCTCATTCAGTTGCTGAGGCTGACTTTAAACTCATGATCTTCCTGCCCCTGGAATTGCAGGTGTCTACCACCATACCTGACATGTGTTTTCCTTAGAGAAGTGTTTTTTCATTCTTTTGTTCATTTTTCTTGTGATTCATGCTCTGTCCTAGATGGCTTAAGGAAGCAGGATGATTATACAAGAAAGAGCAGGTAGTAATTTGGAGTTTGAGTGAATTCTATCAGAATAATCTCCTCATCTTCATGCAGAATAATCTCTTAATCTTCATGAACTTGAGGAGGCTGGAGATTGAGTATAATTCAATAGAATTATGTTGATGTGTTTAAGGAAGAAAAATCCAAGAACTACTCTGTATTCTCATTTCCTGAATGATCTTCCATGCCAGGCAATCCTATATCAACTTTCAGTAGAGTGAAGTATCCTGAGGATAAGACTGCTTTATAATCTCTGTTTCTGTAACTGACTTGTGATATGCATTCTCTATAATAAGATTGTAATCTTCTAAAGAACAGAGTTTGCATTTTGTTCTGTGACTAATTTTTATCAGTGAGCAAACCTGAGGTGTTCATGGAAATTCCTCAAGTTGTGGTGAATTGACACTCAGTGTAGTTTATCTGGAACCCCTGAACATGACTGTCAGGTGTCAGAAGCAAAGTCAGTACAAACATGTGAGATATGCCCTTGATCCAGGTAATTAGCAACATAATCACCAGAGTGCTTAACCTGCATATGATTAAATTCACTGTATGGATAGCAATGGGGTAACTACCAAAGCCACCTCAGTTACGGAGCAGGGTCAGAAATCCTATCCTGGGTGTTGCATCAGTTCTCTCTGTTTTTATCTCTGTCTCTCTCTAATAGGAATAAACTCCTTCAGAGCCCATGCACATGTAAGTGGAGGAAGGTGGCAAGGTGGGTGTGTGCACATGTTACCCTGTGAGTTGGGGTCAAGGTCTGAAATTTCAAGGGAAATATTCAGACTACGTCACTCATACTTTTTGGATATGGACAAAAGAAACAGATGATGGAAACAAAAGAACTCTATGATATACATCTCTGTAAACAGCTTTAGAATCTCAAAAATAGAATTCCAACAGGAGATTTATGACTGGGAACAACCACATATGTCCAAATACAGACTCAGTATTTCAAACACTGCTAAAAACTTCTTTGTATGTGGGGGATATTCAATGTGAATTAAATTTGCAAAATACCTGGCAGGAATTATTAATGAGGGTCAGGAGGTTCCTTCTGACCTGTGAGTCAGGACACTGGGAAGTGAAAGGGTACCAGGGCAGATCAGCCTGCTGGTTTTTGTCTTACTTCCCCTCTGCAAGTGTCACTGTGGGCTACACGTAGTTGCTCCCACTGCCATGGTTTGCCCCACAGTGGTAGACACTCTCATCCTCTTCCTGGATGTTCTGGATGGTCAGGTACCGATCCAGGCCAGAGCCTGAGCCTGAGAAGCGATCAGGGATCCCATCCCCCTTGGATCCCACAATGCCACTAGTGCCCACTCGCATCACAAACCGGGGACTCTTCCCTGGGCTTTGCTGGTACCAGTTCACTGCATAATTATTGTAGCCACTGCTGAGGGTGCAGGTGAGTTTGGCTGTTTGTCCCAGGGAGGCTGATGCAGAGGGTGGCTGAGTCAGCACAGGTTGGGAGAGGGAACCTGTAAACACAGACAATCACAGTGGAAGACAGAGACAGGGTGCAGGTATTAGGGATCTGAGCCAGTGAGGATAGACTCAGGGTAGGGTTCTGCCTTGGGGCACAGAGGTCTGTTCTCACCTGGGCAGTAAGTGAGCATGAAAAGTAGGAAAAGAGTCCCGACCATGTTGGACAAGTTTCCTGAGCTCCAGAGCTGGTGTGGGCTGCCCCCAGCCTTTCTTATCCCTTCCCACTGGCCTCAGGGAGGAGCAGCTCATGCAAATGTGCCTCCACCCACTGCCTCTCACTGTCTGCCCTTCTTCTGGGCCTGGAATGATGAACACAAAGCCTGGAGTGTGGTGATGCTTTCATTTGCCTGATGGGCAGAACTGGGAGGAAACAGGTGCTGGGGCTTTGCCAAAGTCAGTGTTGCTGGGCCCAATAAGTGACAGAGGGTTCAACTCATCTGCCCATCCCTGTTCAGATGTGGAATCATCTGGGGACATCTCCATTGGTGAACATACTTCAAGGGTCCCAAAAATATGCTCCGTGATTTCTCCTGAAGATTATATGTATAAGTTTAGTTTTCTCTTGGGTCTTTGCTCTGCCTTTTTACCAAATCATTTGAAACCAAAAAACATTGATGGAGATATTTGTGAGTCAAGCACTGTGCTCAGATCAATATCACTACTGTGTGTGGTAATTTGGGGATATGTTGTTTCCATGAATATTTACCAAGGATCAATAATACAACCTCAAAAATGACATGAAGAAGAAACATGGAAGTGAATATTCTCACTGTTTCGGGTCATTTAGGAAAACCAACTCAGAGGGTCATCATACATCTTTATTTCATGTTCTATATTTATGTCCATCTTTCCAGGAAGCAATTTGGTTGAGGTGGGTAAGACACTTTCCCAAAGACACATCCAGCACCCCAAGTTAGATTTTTATACCAACATGATCTAACGAATGACATTTTCCCATAAATAATGGCCCACTGAACAAATACTTGGTCATTGGGCTAACTTATACATTAGGGATATATGTCTATAACTGAAATGACTACAATTGAGGTGGCATGAAACAACACATATTAATTATCATACATTGCAGAGGTGAGAAGAGTGATTCAGATCTCACTGCACTAACTTCAGGTGTTGACAAGATTTTGCTACCTTTTGGAAGTTCAAGGAAGTAACCATCTTGTTGCTTTCTCCAAATTCTAAGGGTCACCCTAGCCCTTGACTGGTGATCACTGCTTCCATCTTCAAAGCCAGAAACCCTGAATGCAGACCTTCTCACATAATACCACTCTGGTCACTTCTTCTCACTTTCTGTTCCACTTATAAGACCCACATGATCCCACTGTCTCCAGGTAAATTCCAGGATTATGTCCTGACTTTAATGTGAGCTGATGAGTAACATTAATTCCACATGTAATTTATTATCATTTTTTCAAACATCTTAGTATATTCATAGAATCCAGAGAATAGGGTTTGCATACCTTTGGGGTCCATTTTCTGATAACCACACTGCTCTTAACAGGGGAACTTTTAACCATTTTTTCATATTCATTAAAAGTGTATGAAGACATCACACAAAAGTCACAAGCATATGAATTTGGGGTTTGTTCTGCTTTATATTACACATGTGGTTTTTCCTAACACATTGGATAATTTATAAATATATATTAATTATACCATGAATTCATTATTATGTATATCAGAATGTCTCTAAGAATATCCTGTGAACATACATCATGAATTTGATATTCTGGTTTGTGACTTTTGAGCACCATGTGTAACAGAGAGTAGGGCTATCTGTGCTTTCCGTGTGAGATATAATAGCACTGAGTACATCTTAGAACTGTCATTCCATGTACAACTTATCCTCAGGCTGCAACTCAGAGATGTGCAGAGCACATGTGTACTTGTTCAGGCGTCTTTGTTTCAGGCAAGTGCCTGTGCACCCCAGAACCCTGACACTTATCATGAGTCTGGGTAGCATAGGAGAAACTGGAAAGGTTCCCTGTAATCTACTGGTACCATTGTATATGGGGTCTGCTGATACTAGAGTCACTCTTCTGGGAGTAGGTGAATCTGGCAGGTGATTCAGAAGATGCCAAGAGGAAGGGAAGTTGATGCAATACATCCTTTAGAGGGAACCTGCCAACATAGATAGAAATTGGAGGTGAAGTAAAGGGAGGAGAAATCTTTCTCATGGATTCTGAGACTGAGTGCTTGATGCAAACTAAGAATAGAGGCCTGCTGAAGACTCAGGTTAACCTGAACAGTAATGGAGGAGGTACAGGATGTTCCAGGTCACAATGGACACAGACCCTGATTCTCACATTGGGTCTAGGCTGCTCTAGGTGACTTTAACTTTTCAGCTTCTGCTAGAGGAGAGAGTTCATGGAACTTTTTTGCCATTATGGTTGTCCCAGACCCTTACTGAACTCTGGTGCTGGAGTGCAGTACACAGTGAAAGTTGAGAGAGAATGAAGTTGCTTTCCTCTTTGAGGGACACCTGACAGGAGACACCTGGGGAGCTGAGACCAAAGTCTCAAGTCAGACAGAACACAGCTGTGGAGTCTCCATCAGTGAGAAGAGGGTTCACTGGCAAGATTAGTGCTCCTTTGAGTGAAAGATTCTAACTGAACAGTTTTGTGTCGGCACCACAAGGCAGTCCTACATTGCCCTCTGGTGGTGACAGAACACAAAAGGACACAAGTGTGGTACAGAAGATAACTGGAAAGAAGTTTGAAAATTTATTCCCCGTAAAATAGGAAATCTTGAAGAGATTAACAAATTTCTAGAGACAAATGACCTACCCAAACTGAATCAGGAAGATATATGCAATTTAAACAGATCAATTTCAAGCCAGGAAATAGAAGATGCCATCAAAAGCCTTCCAACCAAGAGAAGCCTGGGAGCAGACAGCTTCTCAGGTGAGTTCTACAGGATATTCAAAGAAGAATTAATAGAAATACTCCTTAAACTATTCCATGAAATAGAAAATAAGGGGACTCTTTCAAACTCATTCTATATTAGGCTAGCATCATACTGATACCAAACCAGAAAAAGACAGGTCAAAGAAAGACCAATATTCCTGATAAACATAGAAGCAAAAGTTATTCAGTAAAATTCTGGCAAATCACATACAAAATCATATTTAAAAAGTAGTGCAGTAGTGCACCACGATCAAGTGGGGTTCATTCCAAGCATGCAAGGTTGTTTCAACATACGCAATCAACAAAGTAATTCAATACACGTAAAGACAAGAATCATATAATCATCTCAATAGATGTAAAAAAATCCTTTGACAAAATACAGCAGCCCTTCATGCTAAAAATACTAGAAAATCTGGTGGTAGTAGGAACAGACACCAACATTGTCAAAGCTATCTATGCTAAACCCAAGGCCAACATCATTCTAAATGAGAAATATTGAAAACATTCCTTCTAAAAACTGGACAAGGAAAAGGATGCCCTTTATCACCCCTTTCATTTAATGTAGTCCTGGAAACTGCAGCCAGAGCAATTAGACAGATGAAAGACACGAAACAGACACAAACAGGAAAAGAAGAACTCAAACTATCCCTATTTGACAAAGACATGATTATATATGGAAGATCTGAAAAGTTCAACCAGGAGAAGCTACTAGAAGTAACAAATGAAGTCAGCAATGTAGCAGGATACAAAACCAGCACCCATAAATCAAATGCATTCCTATATATCAATGATTTGACAGAGAAATAAGGAAAACTACCCAGTTCATAATAGCATTAAAAAAATCAAATACTTGGATGTCAATCTAACAGAAGATTTGAAAGACCTCTACATGGAAAACTACAGAACACTAAATAAAGAAATTGAAGACCTTAGAAGATGAAAAGATCTCCCATAAGCATAATTAATACTCTCAAAATAGTCATAGTACCAAAAGCATTGTCCAGATTAGTGCAATTCCTATTAAATCCTAATAACACTTTTATAGACCAATGTGATCCTACAATATTAGAAAAATGAGGAAATATTCTCCATTTATGTATGGTTTATCAAGTGGCATTCTATTGTCATGTATAACTAATTAGAATAAATAAAAATATTTTAAAAAGAAGAAATTATATTCAATGAAAAGCTGGAACTCATTAAATAAAAGCAATCATGAAATACATTTGGAAAAATAAACTATCCTTAGCAAGAAGAGAGTAGTAGGAGGTTACACAATGCCAGACCTTAAGCTATAGTACAGAGCCATAGTAACAGAAACAGCATGGCACTGGCACCAAAAAAGACACATAGACCTGTGGTACAGGATAGAAGACACAAAGACAAACCCACAAAAATACAGATATCTCAAACTAGACAAAGGTACAAAAAAACATTCACTGGACAAAAGATAGCCTACTCAACAAATGGTACTGGGAAAAATGGAAATCCACGTATAACAACATGAAACTAAGCCTCTATTTCTCACCTGCATGAAACTCAAATCAAAGTGGATCACAGACTTAGGCACTAGAACAGAGACCCTGTGCCTAAGACAAGAAAAAGTGGGCCCAAATCTTCACCATGTCAGCTTAGAATCTGGCTTTGTTAACAAGACTCCTAGATAGAGTAAAGGAAGACAAATCAAGAATCAATAAATGGGGTGGATTCAAACTAAAAATCTTCTTCTCAGCAAAGGAAATAAAAATGTGAAGAGAGAGCCGAGAAAGCCTACAGAATGGGAGAGAATCTTTACCACAGGCACCTGAGATAGAGTATTAATCTCCAGGATATATAAAGAACTCAAAAAGCTCAAATCACACACACACAAAACAAAAAACAAAGAAACAAACAAAAAAACCCAAATAATTCAATCAATATATGGCCTCAGGAACTGAATCTCAGTAATTTTTTATGTGTTTTTTTAAGTTTTGCTGAATTGACAGTTTGTACAATGCATGAGCCATATTCTTTAGGTCAAAATAAACAGATGTGTAAATTTGGCAGGTAGTTACTTTTTCTAGATAAAAGAAAGAAAACATGATTTCACATAAAACAAAGGATCGGGCTTACTCTCTAAAGTGCAAACTGATGGTCCACAATCTCAAGTAGTTAAAATTCCTGCAGAATGAAAGGGAGAGACATGAAACTAGGAATAAACTTCTGTCAGTGGTAGTTAATTTAGGAAAGGGGAAAAAACCCAAGCTCAAGTAGGTGTCAAATTGTCCAATTATTTTTATTATCAATGTATTCAATATGATGTGACTTTACCTATTTGAGCAGAAAGGACATGGACTGACCTGCCTGAGAAGACAGAGCTTCCAGGACTGAGCCATTTTGGGATCAGACTGATCCTTGGGGTCAACACAGATGCAGTCCCTTCTCTCTCTTACCACTGCAGGATGGAGAAGCTCATTGTGCTGCCCATAGGTGGAGGAATGATGTGATCCGCTGGGATAGGCAAGGCCAAGTGGATCCTGATATTTCTGTCAAAGGAGCCACATATGAAAAAGGGCTGCATCCTGGTGTCACGGGGTTGTGATCCTGGATGGGACAGTGAAGTCAGAAGCTGAATTGTTCAGGACAGTGGAAACTTAAGAAAAAGGAAGTTGTGTGTGTGTGTGTGTGTGTGTGTGTGTGTGTGTGTGTGTGTCTGAAAGAGAGAGGGAGAAACAGAGAGGGAGAGATGGAGAGAGAATGAGAATGAATCTGTGTTACCTCAGGATGTCGTTTTCACCCCCTGAGGAAAAGAACGAGTCCCTGGGGCCCATGTCCATCTCCTGACTCTGCACACTCCATGATCCTGGCTCCTTTCAATTAAGTCCCAGTAATTATTCCTGTAAGACCTCCAGGCTTGTGGACCCTGCCATTAAAGATAAGCCAGTATTTTGAAGCCTGCTCCCATTGGAGTAGGTTTTCTTGTAAGTGTAGGAGACATCTTTGGACACGGATAGCCATGTGCAGCAAATTCCACTTAGAAAACACACCCTATGGAGTGAGGGATGCCTGCCCTCATACTAAGAGCAGGTGTAGGACACAGGCACAAGACCCACAGGTGCCGAGTCCTCAGGGCTTAGAATCTCAGGGCTGGGGTTCAACACACATCTCTTATATTCCTACCATCCCCAATTCCACTACCCATCACCTACTGCGGCCCTAGAATCCCTAGATGTCTCTTGGGGATTAGGAGAGATCCTTTACTTTTATTTTGCAAGATCATTAAAGAATGGAACCTCAGGGACCTCACCAAAATGATTGAAATGGCTGGGGTTTTGTCCCAGGACATTTTAGCAAACAAAGATTCTAGGGGTGAAGGAAAATAATGGCCTAGACGAGAGATGCTTGCTACCTTCCTCTGTTGATTACTTAAGTCTCACCTTGTGTAGGGCCTCAGAGCAGAGGGAGAAAATAGGAAAAGTAAGAAAAAAAGGACAAAAATACAAAGAGGAAAAACAACCAAGAGCCTCTACTTGTAGCTGCTTAGTAGCTGAATTGAAATACCATTTGTAGGAAATAACTGAATTATATGGTCATACTGGAAAGAATGATGAGGGTAGAGGGAAGAGAAATTCAGGAATGTGACAAGCATAGGAATAAGATTGTGAAGGTTTTCATGATGGTCTGAATCCTGTTGACCCTCCTCCCTAGAGGTGGACCTTGGAGAATGGAAACTGCACCAGGAATTTTTATGTGTCTCTAAAAGCTAATGGGGAGATTGGTGAAGACTGGACACTTCCAGAGAGAGGCCTGATGGAGGAAAGAGCAGAAAGGATGCATGAAGGAAGGTCTGAGGAATGGCATCAGGGAGAGTCCATAATGCTGTGTCTACTGGACATGTGGACTTGTATAGAGAGTGGAAATGTGACTGTGACCAAGGTAATGTCAGTATGTCAGGTATAGGGGTATAACTTGAAAGACCAGTTTCCCACCTTACGCAATATGGTGTTGAAGCTGCTTTGTGGATGAATGTTGCTGCTTTCTCAGAATTTGAAGTTGCTGACAAATATCTGTTCTGTTTTTAATGACTGCCTGTAGACAATGTAGTCATGAGCTCTTGGCTCTATTTTATCTTTCCTGGGTGCCTTCCCGAGATGCTCTATTGTGCTTCAGGTTACAGGTATGACCTATGTGTTTCTGTCTCCGGTTCATGGACATACCTAAGTGCAGAGGAGTCTACACCACAGGCACCTCTACAGAAGCTTCTCACTGAAGAGGAAAGGCCAAAGATCTGGGGACCCATGTGTGTTTGTATCATTTCCTTATAATCTGAATCACTGTGAGAAGTGTTAGCTGCTTCCACTGCCATGAACTGTAGTACAGTAATAATCAGCCTCATCCTCTGGTTGCAGCCCATAGATGAGCAAAATCCCTGCATTGGGTGAGGCATCTATGGATCCAAACAAGTGTCCAGGGACCCCAGAACCCTCATGCGTAACTGAGTCTAAATAGTAGTTGAAAAGATAGTGGGGAGGGTTCTGAGGTTTGTACTGGTACCATCTTATTCAGTACTCATGAACACTGAAGCCACTACTCAGGGAGCAGGTGACTCTGGCAGATGCTCCAGGAGTTGCAGAGAGGGAGGGCAGCTGAGTCAGCACAGGCTGGAAAAGAGAACCTGCCAACAAAGATAAACATTTGTGCTGGTGCAGAGACCACATTTGAACTGTTGGGAGTCTGAACCAAAGGAATGGAATTCCAACAGAGGAGCTGTTTGAAGACTATGAAGCATGTCCCTATTTGAGCAGTGAAATAGCAGCAACAGGAGTAGAGGAGTCCATTCCATGGTGGACAGAGCACCCAGAATCCCACAGTGGAGCTGTGGAGCCCCATTTCTTCTTTTTTTAATCACCTCCTGGCGAGGAGGGCCTGTTCATGCAAATGTGTTTCCATCAGGACTGGCCCAGCTCCTCCCTGAACCATGGTGTGGGAACTCATCTCACACTGCAGACTCAGAAGAATGAGTTTGCTTTACACCCTGGGGGAATCCTGGGAGGAATCCTCTGCTGAAAAAATGCCAAGGCCCTTATTCCGGGGCTCTGCCAGAATTTCCATCTGTGAGCACAACACCCAGCACTAAGACCAAGGCGCCATTGAGTGAATGATTTTTCTTGAGTAGCTGTCTAGGGTACACAGGGAAGATTCACAGTGTCCCCTGCAGGTCACAAGACACACAGCTCCTCTTGGCCCAGAGACTTAGAGCCCAGCTACTTTGGGCAGTTCTCCAGGTCACTATCCCTATACACACAAATGTGGTGTGAGTCCTAAATAATTTACTACCAATTCATTGAGTGTAAATACTATATTATGCCACTTCAAGAAGTTGTGTCTGTCCTTAGGAGGTGTAAATACACAATTAAGTGACAATTTATAATATTAGCACTGTAATTGAAGAAATAAAAATTTTGTCACTTTACTGAAAAACAATTTTGAATAAGCACACACACTTGGTAAACTAATCCACTAATCCAACTATTCTGAATAAATAGTTGGATTCCAACTACTATAATATAAACTGGTTTGTTTGGTCTACATTTTAAGTAATATAATTGCTTTAGTATTTAATAAATTGAAAGAAGTACAAGGGAACATCAGGGTTGTAGCTACTGGGTTCACCGCATGCCATATTGTAAAGAAACAATTCCAGCCTGGCACTTACATTTTCTGCCAATCATTTATTTCCTTCCTTTATACACTTCAGTCAGCACAGAAACATCTGCTCCATTGACAATAAGCTCAAAAATCCATCATTCTTTTTGCACAAGTTCTCCCACAAAATCGTTTGTGGGATTGTGTGTTGAGGTCTTGAATGTTGCAATTTTGGGAGGTCACATGATGGATTTTGACTTCTGCATTTGACGATTTGTTGATGAATACCTCACTGGCTCTTAGTTCATATAAATGTTTCTAGAAGTTTGTACAATTCACCCTGCTCTGTCATGCTTTTTCTCACGAAATCCATCTTCTCTGCTCAGAGTTGATCCCACAGTCCATGTGCTCCTGTGGTTTCTCTACTCAGGACCTGGATGTCCATCATGTGCTTCTGCACTGTCTCCACATAAACCCATGGAATCCAGACTATTCTATTGGTTATCATCCCTACACACATGTCCTTGTTCCTCACCTCTTCTCTAGAGGCTAAGGTCAAATTTCTCTTTTGACATTCTATTTGAATCAATTTAGAATCTCAACTTTACTTTTATAGCTGTAAAAATTATTTTTAAGGCGATCCAAGATGGCGGCCTAGAGGGAGACTGCACTCTCAGTCGCTCCAGAAACCTGGAGTTAAGAAGGGGAGGCATTGAGAGACTCGGACTGAAATAGAGCCACGGGTGAGTCTGCCCACTGGGTAAAGCTCGGCCCAGGTGGCAGGCCCAGATAGAGGTGGCTTATTGGAGCCGGGCAGGGCAGCTAGAGTCATCCACAGGCAGCCCTGCGCACTCCGGTGGTGGGCCCCGCCCACACAGCCAGCTTCTCCAGGTTCTCGGAATGGAACTGGCCTGCTAGTGAGAGCCTTTCTGACCAGAACAAGCTCCGAGTCCCGGAGCCCCTGCAGCGCAGCGTACTCCAGCAACGAACCAGCGGAGAGCCGCGATCCGCAAGCAGACTCTGGGATTAGGGCAGGGCAGCCAGAGACCTCTTCAGGCGGCTCTGCCCACTCCGGCTGCAGGCTCTCTTCACAGGGTGATCCAAGATGGTGGCCTAGAGGGAGACTGCACCCCAAGTCGCTCCAGAAACCAGGAGTTAAGAAGGGGAGGCATTGAGAGACTTGGACTGAAATAGAGCCATGGGTGAGTCTGCCCACTGGGTAAAGCTCGGCCCGGGTGGCAGGCCCAGATAGAGGTGGCTTATTGGAGCCGGGCAGGGCAGCTAGAGTCTTCCCAAGGTAGCCTTCCACACTCCGGCAGTGGGCTCCTCCCACACGGCCAGCTGCACGGTGCAGGCCCACAGTGAGAGCATTTCCGCACAGAGCCAGTTCCAAACCGTGGAACCAGTAGGGGGCTAGGGGCAGTTTTCTTTGGATGAGCTGCTTTATCAGATTCCTCCAAGACATCAGGCTACTGAAGGCTGGGAGGTGATACACTGGAAATCTACCGGGACACTATAAGCCAATAGCGGAAAACTGCAATTTCTCAGGGTCCCACTGACAACTGACCAATATGAGAAAACAAGGGAAGAAAATGTCCCAAATAAACCTAGATACTACATCAATAAAACCCAATGACAGCACAGCAAAAGAAATGTCAGAAAGGGAGTTCAGAATGTACGTAATTAAAACGATCAGGGAAGCTAATGAGGAGATGAAAGAGCAAATGCAGGCATTAAATGATTGCACCAATCAACAGTTAAAAGACCAAATACGGGAAGCAAGAGATCATTTCAATAAAGAGTTAGAGATACTGAAAAAAAAACAAACTGAAATACTTGAAATGAAGGAAACAATAAACCAAGTTAAAAACTCCATAGAAAGCATAACCAATAGGATAGAACACCTGGAAGACAGAACCTCAGACATTGAAGACAAATTATTTAATCTTGAAAGCAAAGTTGGCCAAACAGAAAAGATGGTAAGAAATCATGAACAGAATCTACAAGAATTATGCGATATCATGAAAAGGCCAAATTTAAGAATTATTGGGATTGAGGAAGGCTTAGAGAAACAAACCAAAGGAATGAACAATTTATTCAATGAAATAATAACAGAAAATTTCCCAAATCTGAAGAATGAAATGGAAAACCAAGTACAAGAGGCTTATAGAACTCCAAACATACAAAATTACAACAGACCCACACCAAGGCACATTATTATGAAAATACCTAACATACAAAATAAAGACAGAATTTTAAAGGCCGCGAGAGAAAAGAATCAAATTACATTCAGAGGGAAGCCAATAAGAATATCAGCAGATTTTTCAATCCAGACCCTAAAAGCTAGAAGGGCCTGGAACAACATATACTAAGCCCTGAAAGAAAACGGATGCCAACCAAGAATCTTATACCCAGCAAAACTTACCTTCAAATTTGACGATGAAATAAGATCCTTCCATGATAAACAAAAGCTAAAGGAATTTACAAAAAGAAAGCCAGCATTACAGAACATTCTCAGCAAAATATTCCATGAGGAAGAGATGAAAAACAACGATGCAAATCAGCAACAGGAGGCGCTAGCCTAAAGAAATAGCCAAATAAAGGAGAAACCAAATCATGTCAAAAACAAATATGAGTCAATTGACTGGGAATACAAATCATATCACAATAATAACCCTGAATGTTAATGGCCTGAATTCATCAATCAAAAGACACAGACTGGCAGATTGGATTAAAAAGAAGAATCCAACAATATGCTGCCTGCAAGAGACTCACCTCATAGAAAGAGACACCCATAGACTAAAGGTGAAAGGATGGGGAAAAACATGCCATGCACACGGACACAGCAAAAAAGCTGGAGTATCCATCCTCATCTCAGATAATGTGGACTTCAAACCAAAACTAATCAGAAGGGATAAAGAAGGACATTACATGCTGCTTAAGGGAAGCATAAATCAGCAAGACATAACAATCATAAATATCTATGCCCCGAACATTGGCTCATCCACGTACGTCAAACAAATCCTTCTCAATTACAGAATTCAAATAGACCACAACACAATAATACTAGGCGATTTTAACACACCTCTCTCACCACTGGATAGATCGTCCAAACAAAAATTGAATAAAGAAACTATAGATCTCAACAACACAATCAACAATTTAGACTTAACAGACATTTATAGAATATACCATCCAACAAAGAATGAATACACTTTCTTCTCAGCAGCACATGGATCCTTCTCTAAAATAGACCATATTTTATGCCACAAAGCTACTGTTAGCAAATACAAGAAGATAGAGATACTACCTTGTACTCTATCAGATCATAATGGATTGAAATTAGAAATAAATGACAGAATAAAAAACAGAAACTTCTCCAATACCTGGAGACTAAATAATACACTATTATATGATGAAGGGATAACAGAAGACATCAGGAGGGAAATAAAAAAATTCTTAGAAGTAAACGAGAACAAACACATCATATCAAAATCTCTGGGACACTATGAAAGCAGTACTTAGAGGAAGATTTATTTCATGGGGTGCATTCAAAAAAAGAAGTAGAAATCAACAAATAAACGACTTAACACTACAGCTCAAAGCACTAGAAAAAGAAGAGCAGACCAATTCCAAAAGTAGTAGAAGACAGGAAATAGTTAAAATCAGAGCCGCAATCAACGAAATCGAAACAAAAGAAACAATTGGAAAAATTAACAAAATAAATAGTTGGTTCTTTGAAAAAATAAATAAAATTGATAAACCCTTAGCCACACTAACAAAGAGAAAGAGGGAGAAAACTCAAATTACTAAAATTCGGAATGAACAAGGAAACATCACAACAGACACGAGTGAAATACAAAACATAATTAGAAGCTATTTCGAAAATCTATACTCCAACAAAACAGAAAACCTCGAAGACATCAACAAATTTCTAGAGACATATGAACTACCTAAACTGAACAAGGAGGACATACACAACTTAAATAAACCAATTTCAAGCAATGAAAGAGAAGAGGTCATCAAAAGCCTACCAACAAAGAAAAGTCCAGGACCAGATGGGTTCTCAGCCGAGTTCTACAAAACCTTTAAAGAAGAGCTCATTCCAATACTCCTCAAACTATTCCATGAAATAGAAGAGGAGGGAACCCTACCAAACTCGTTCTATGAAGCCAATATCACCCTGATACCTAAACCAGACAGAGACACATCGAGGAAAGAAAATTTCAGACCAATATCCTTAATGAATATTGATGCAAAAATTCTCAACAAAATTTTAGCAAATCGCATACAAATATATATTAAAAAGATAGTGCACCACGATCAAGTGGGTTTTATCCCAGGGATGCAAGGTTGGTTCTACATTCGGAAATCAATAAATGTCATTCACCATTTCAACAGACTTAAAGTTAAGAATCACATGATTATTTCAATAGATGCAGAAAAAGCATTTGATAAAATACAGCATCCCTTCATGCTCAAAACACTAGAAAAAATTGGGGTAGTGGGAACATTCCTAAACATTATAAAGGCAATCTACACTAAGCCCATGGCTAATATCATTCTAAATGGTGAAAAACTGAAAGCATTCCCCCTAAAAACTGGAACAAGGCAAGGATGCCCTCTTTCACCACTTCTATTCAACATCGTCCTTGAGACTCTAGCCAGAGCAATCAGACAAACCAAAGAAATTAAAGGGATACGAATTGGAAAAGAAGAACTCAAACTCTCCCTGTTCGCTGATGACATGATTATATATTTAGAGGAACCTGGAAATTCCACCAGAAAACTTTTAGAACTCATAAGTGAATTCAGTAAAGTAGCAGGTTACAAGATGAATGCTCATAAATCCAATGCATTTTTATACATAAGTGATGAATCTTCAGAAAGAGAAATTAGGAAAACTACCCCATTCACAATAGCATTGAAAAAAATAAAATACTTGGGAATCAATCTCACAAAAGAGGTGAAAGACCTCTACAATGAGAACTACAGAACACTAAAGAAAGAAATTAAAGAAAACCTTAGAAGATGGAAAGATCTCCCATGTTCCTGGATAGGCAGAATTAATATCGTCAAAATGGCTATACTACCTAAAGTGCTATACAGATTCAATGCAATTCCAATTAAAATCCCAATGATGTACCTTGCAGAAATAGAGCAAGCAATTATGAAATTCATCTGGAAGAATAAAAAACCTAGAATAGCTAAAGCAATCCTCAGTAGCAAGAGCGAAGCAGGGGGTATTGCAATACCAGATCTTCAACTCTACTACAAAGCAATAGTAACAAAAACGGCATGGTATTGGTACCAAAATAGACAGGTAGATCAATGGTACAGAATAGAGGACATGGACACAAACCCAAATAAATACAATTTTCTCATACTAGACAAAGGGTCCAACAATATGCAATGGAGAAAAGATAGCCTCTTCAACAAATGGTGCTGGGAAAACTGGAAAACCATATGCAATAGAATGAAATTAAACCCCTATCTCTCACCCTACACAAAACTCAACTCAAAATGGATCAAGGACCTCGGAATCAGACCAGAGACCCTGCATCTTATAGAAGAAAAAGTAGGTCCAAATCTTCAACTTGTTGGCTCAGGATCAGGCTTCCTAAACAGGACTCCCATAGCACAAGAAATAAGAGCAAGAATCAACAACTGGGATAGATTCAAACTAAAAAGCTTTCTCTCAGCAAAGGAAACTATCAGCAATGTGAAGAGAGAGCCTACAGAGTGGGAGAATATCTTTGCCAACCATACCTCAGATAGAGCGCTAATTTCCAGAATCAATAAAGAACTCAAAAAGCTCTACACGAAGAATACAAATAATCCAATCAACAAATGGGCTAAGGAAATGAACAGACACTTCACAGAAGAAGATGTACAAGTAATCAACAGATATCTGAAAAAATGTTCAACATCCCTAGTAATAAGGGAAATGCAAATCAAAACTACCCTAAGATTTCATCTCACCCCAATTAGAATGGCGATTATCAAGAATACAAGCAACAATAGGTGTTGGCGAGGATGTGGTGAAAAAGGAACACTCATACATTGCTGGTGGGGTTGCAAATTAGTGCAGCCACTCTGGAAAGCAGTGTGGAGATTCCTCAGAAAGCTTGGAATGGAAACACCATTTGACCCAGCTATCCCACTCCTTGGCCTATACCAAAAGGACTTAAAATCAGCATACTACAGAGATACAGCCACATCAATGTTCATTGCTGCTCAATTCACCATAGCCAGATTGTGGAACCAACCTAGATGCCCTTCAGTTGATGAATGGATAAAGAAACTGTGGCATATTTATACAATGGAATATTACTCCGCAATGAAGAATGATAAAATTATGGCATTTGTAGGCAAATGGTCGAAATTGGAGAATATCATGCTAAGTGAGATAAGCCAATCTCAAAAAACTAAAGGAGGAATGATCTCGCTGATAAGCGGATGAGGACATATAATGGGGGGTGGGAGGGGCTAGCATTAGGTTTAGGGTTAGGTTTAGAGTTAGGCTAAGGAGAGCGGTAAGAATGAAGGAAAGAAGGACTGTGTAGAGGGAAAAGAGGGGTGGGAGGGGTGGGGGGGAGGGGAAAAATAAAATAAACATCATTACCCTATGTAAATGTAAAAAAATTAAAAAAAAAAGGGAGATTCAGGTTTGCTATTAAAGTGATTTTATAAAATTTTGCTGATATAATGATATAAAATGCTGTCATTTCACAATAAACTATAACTCAAATATTGCTCAAAAAATTATTTTTAATATACTGGTGAAATTTAATGTGTGTAAAAATTATTAAACACCTCCTTGACACAATGCCTACATTTAATAATTATATCTGAACCTCATTTAAGTTTTTTATTTTTATTTTAATTTTTTTTTACAAAGATAAAAGATGTATTTTGCTCACAGTTTTGAAGATTCAACAGCACGGCAATTATACCACCTTATCTCCAGTAAGGATTCTCTTAGTTGTCTCCAGTCATGGTATAGAGCAACTGGGGGGAAACATGTGGATTTAGGGTCATAACACCATTCCAGAAGCCAGAGAGATTGACTGGGAGAAGGTTCCACTATCATGGAAACTTACCAAGATATCCTGAGAAACCACTTAATCATTTGTGAGGGAAGCACCAAAAATGACCTAAGAAATTCTCACTAATCCCCACCTCTTTTAAAATTTCTTCTGTTGAGAACAGAGTGATATCTGTACAGCCTTCTTGCATAAACAAGCCATTTTGTGAACTGGCCTGTAAACCACCCCACCGCCCAGGAAGGAGTGCGCAAACACTAAGGAATAAGGAACTATCTTAATCACATCAGGATGCAGGCAGTTGCGACTCGGCCCTCGAGAGCCAATACAGGACAAACAGGACTGCTGGGCCCCCAGGCTTGTCGAGGTTACTTTTTTTTTGTTTTGTCGAGGTTGTTAAGAGATAGCTGTCTGAGGAATGTGCAGCTGCCTGGAAACCTTATCTACAAATGACAGGGGGGCCTAGCCCCGACTCATCTCCTGCATAGTTTATCCCTTCCCTCCTCCCTTCTTCCTCCAGGACCCTTCAGTTCTGGGAGGACCCAATGAGAGTCAAATAGATTGGTGGGACCCAATCAAAAGAGGATAAATGTTTAGATGTTCAAATGTTAACCAATAATGTAGAGGTCTTTGTGTGCAAATGCTAAAAACCACTTAGAGTGCTTTCTCACCCCTCGGGGCCGCTCCCTGCCTCAGCCATTGTAGTGGTCTGAGATGCTGGTTGGGGTCCAGGCTCAAGCTTGCTTTAAATAAAACCTACTTGTGTGACTTGCATTACTGTGTGTGCACTTTGACTCTCTGGGGATCGGTGATATTGGACCCTAACAGTTTTTTTAGATACACATGACAGTGGTGAATTTTGACATATCATATACACATGGAGTATAACTTATTCTAATTGGGATCCCATTCTTGTGGTTGTATATGATGTGGAGTTTCACTGTTTATGTCCAATTCATTCCACTGTCTTTCCTATTCCTATCTCCCCTCCCTTCCTTTCATTCGCCTTTGTCTAACCCACTGAACTTCTATTCTTACCCTCCACCCCTTTGTTGTGTGTTAGCATCTGACTATCAGAAAAAACATTCGACCTTTGGTGTTTTGGGATTGGCTTCTTTCACTTAGCATAGTGCTCTCCAGATCCATTCATTTACTGGAAAAAATCATAAAGTCATTATATTTTATTGCAGAATAAAATTCTATTGTGTACATATATCACATTTTCTTATTCCAATCATCTGTTGAAAGGCATCTAGTTTGGCTTCATAGATTAGCTATTGTGAATTGTGCTGCTCTATGTATTGATGTGGCTGTGTGACTAGAGTAAGCTGATTTTAACTCCTTTGTATATATTCAGAGGAGTGTTATAACAAGGTCAAATGTGTTTCCATTCATAGTGGTTTGAGGCATCTCCATACTGCTTTCTAGAGTTGTTGCACCAATTTGTAAACCCACCAGCAATGTATGAGCATACCCTTTTCCCCACATCCTCACCAACATTTATTGTTATTTGTATTCTTGATTGTTGCCATTCTGACTGGAGTGAGATGAAATCTCAGTGTAGTTTTGATTTCCATTTCTCTAATTTCTGGAGATGTTGAATATTTTTTCACATATTTGTTGAAAATTTGTATTCCTTCTGTGAAGTGTCTGTTCAGTAGTTTCTCAGCTCATTTACTGATTGGGTTATTTGTTTTTCTGGTGTTAAGTTTTTTGAGTTCCTTATATATGCTGGAAAATAGTGCTCTGACAGGCAGGTGACCAAGATTTTGTCTCGTTCAGTACCCTGTCTCCTCATGATCTGGATCATTTCCTTTGCTGTAAGCAACCTTTTTTTTTTTTTTAATTTTGATTCACTTTGCACAAATGGGGTACAACTTTTGTTTCTCTGGTTGTACACAAAGTAGAGTCACACCATTTGTGTAATCATACATGTACAAATGGTAATGATGTTTGTCTTATTCTGTTATTTTTCCTTCCCCACCACCCCAACCCCCTCTTTTTTCTCTATGTAATCCACCCTTCCTCCATTCTTGCCTCCCTCCCACCCTCCCTTATGTATCATTATTTACTTATCGGAGAGATCATTTGGCCTTTGGTTGTTTGGGATTGGCTTATCTAACTTAGCATGATATTCTCCAACTGCATCCATTTACCTGCAATTGCCATACTTTTATTCTTCTTTATGGCTGAGTAATATTCCATTGTGTATATATACCACAGTTTCTTTGAAGGGCATCAAGATTGGTTCCACAATCTAACTACTCTGAATTGAGCAGCTATGAACATTGATGTGGCTGTATCATTGTAGTATGATGATTTTAAGTCCTTTGGGTATAGGCCAAGGAGTGGGATAGCTGGGTCAAAAGAGGTTCCATTCCAAGTTTTCTGTGGAGTCTCCACACTACTTTCCAGAGTGGTTGCACTAATTTGCAACGCCACCACATCCTCGCCAACATCTTTTGTTGCTTGTATTCTCGATAATAGCCATTCTAAAGGGGGTGAAATGGAATCTTAGGGTAGTTTTGATTTGCATTTCTCTTATTACTAGAGATGTTGAACATTTTTTCATGTATCTGTTGATTACTTGTGGATCTTCTTCCGTGAAGTGTCTGTTCATTTTCTTAGCCCATATGTTGATTGGGTTATTTGTTTTCTTGGTGTAAGGATTTTTTAATTCTTTATAGATTCTGGAGACTAGAGCTCTATATGAAGTATGTGTGGCAAAGATTTTCTCCCACTCTGTAGACTCTCTCTTCACATTACTGATAGTTTCCTTTGCTGAGAAAAAGCTTTTTAGTTTGAATCCATCTCAATTATTGATTTCTGCTTTTATTTCTTGTGCTTTGGGAATCGTGTTAAGGAAGTCTGATACAAAGCTGACATGATGAAGATTTGGACCTACTTTTTCTTGTGTAAGGTGCACGGTCTCTGGTCTGATTCCAAGGTCCTTGATCCATTTTAAGTTGAGTTTTGTGCAGGGTAAGAGAGGTTTAGTTTCATTCTGCTGCATATGGATTTCCAGTTTTCCCAGCACCATTTGTTGAACAGGTTGTCTTTTCTCCATTGTATGTTTTTGGCACCTTTGTCTAGTATGAGAAAACTGTTTTTATGTGGATTTGTCTCTATGTCCTCTATTCTGTACCATTGATCTACCTGTCTATTTTGGTGCCAATACCATGCTATTTTTGTTACTATTGCTCTGTAGAATAATTGAAGGTCTGGTATTGTGATACCTCCTGCTTCACTCTTCCTGTTAAGGATTGCTTTAACTATTCTGGGTCTCAACTTCCAAATGAATTTCATGATTGCTCGCTCTATTTCTGTGAGGTACGTCTTTCGAATTTTAACTGAAATTGCATTGAATTTGTATAGCAATTTTGGTAGTATGACCATTTTGACAATATTAATTCTGCTTATCCAAGTACATGGGAGATATTTCCATCATCTAAGATTTTCTTTACTTTCTTTCTTTAGTATTCCGTAGTTCTCATTGTACAGAGCATTCGTCTCTTTCATTAGATTGATTCCCAAGTATTTTATTTTTTTTGAGGCTATTGTGAATGGGGTAGTTTTCTTAATTTCTCTTTCAGAGGATTCATCACTTATGAATAAAAATGCATTAGATTTATGAACACTGATTTTATATTCTGCAATTTTACTGAATTCTTGTATGAGTTCAAGAAGTTTTCTGGCGAGATTTTTCCACTCCTCTAAATATAGAATCATATTGTTGGCAAATAGTGACAGCTTGAGTCCTTTTTTTCCTATTTGTATCTCTTTAATTTCTTCTGTCTGTCTAATTGCTCTGGCTATTGTTTTAAGGACGATGTTGACTAGAAGTAGTGAAAGAGGGTTTCCCTTCCTTCTTGCAGTTTTGAGGGGGAGTGCTTTCAGTTTTTCTCCATTTAGAATGCTGATGGCCGTGGGCTTAGCATAGATAGGCTTACAATGTTGAGGAATATTCCTACTATCCCTAATTTTTCTAACGTTTTGAGCGTGAAGGTTGATGTATTTTGTCAAATGCTTTTTCTGCATCTGTTGAAATATTCAAGTGAATCTTAACTTTAAGAGTGTTGATATGGTGAATTACATTTATTAATTTCTGGATGTTGAACCAACCTTGTGTCCCTGGGATGAAATCCATTTGATCATGGTGCACTACCTTTTTAATATGTTTTTGTATGCGTTTTGCTAAAATTTTGTTAAGAATTTTTGCACCTATGTTCATTAGGTACATTGGTCTGAAATTTTCTTTCCTTGATGTGTCTTTGTCTGGTTTTTGTATCAGGGTGATATTAGCTTCATAGAATGAGTTTGGAAGGGTTCCCTCCTTTTCTATTTCCTGGGATACTTTGAGGAGTATTGGAATGAGCTCTTCTTTGAAGGTCTTGTAGAATTCTGCTGAGAATTCATCTGGTCCCAGACTTTCCTTTGTTGGTAGGCTTTTGATGACTTCTTCTATTTCATTGCTTGAAATTGATCTATTTAAATTGCGTATGTCCTCCTGATTCAGTTTGGGTGGATCAGAGGTCTCTAGAAACCTGTTGATGTCTTTGATATTTTCTATTTTGTTGGAGTATAGACTTTCAAAATAGCTTCTAATTATGTTTTGTATTTCACTCTTGTCTATTGTGATATTTCCTTGTTCATTCCGAATTTTAGTAATTTTAGTTTTCTCACTCCATCTCTTTGTTAGTTTGCTAAGGGTTGAACAATTTTGTTTTTTCAAAGAAACAACTTTTTATTTTGTTAATTTTTTTATTGTTTCTTTTATTTCAATTTTGTTGATTTCAGCTCTGCTTTAACGATTTCCTGTCTTCTTCTACTTTTTGTGTTGATCAGGTCTTCTTTTTCTAGGGTTATGAGCTGTAAGCTTAGGTCGTTTATTTGTTGAATTTTCCTTCTTTTATTCAATGCACTCCATGCAATGAATTCTCTTCTTAGTACTGCTTTCATAGTGTCCCAGAGATTTTGATATGTTGTATCTTCATTCTCTTTTACCTCTAAGAATTTTTTTTATTTCCCCCCTGATGTGTTCTGTTATCCATGCATCATTCAAATTAGTTAATCTCCAGGTGTTGGAGTAGTGTCTGTTTTATATTTTGCTATTGATTTCTAATTTCATGCCATTATGGTCTGATAGAATACAAGGTAGTATCTCTATCTTTTTTATTTGCTAAGAGTAGCTTTGTGGCATAACATATGGTCTATTTTAGACCATTTGCCACTGAGAAGAAAGTATATTTGTTCATTGATGGATGGACTATTATATATATGCCTGTTAAGTCTAAATTATCGATTGTGTTATAGAGGTATATAGTTTCTCTGCTGAATTTTTGTTTGGAAGATGTGTCCAGTGGTGAGAGGGGTGTGTTAAAATCACCTGGTATTATTGTGTTGTGATCTATTTGGATCCTGGGATTGAGAAGGATTTGTTTGATATACATGGATAAGATATTATTTGAGGCATAAATCATAAGATTGTTATGTCTTGCTGATTTATGCTTCCCTTAAGCAGTATGAACTGCCTTTCTTTATCCTTTCTAACTAATTTTGGCTGAAGTTTGCTTTATCTGATACTAGGATGGAAACCTCTGCTTTTTTACTGAGTCCATGAGCATGGTATGTTTTTTTCCATTCTTTCACCTTTAGTCTGTGGGTATCTTTTTCTATGAGATGAGTCTCTTAAAGGCAGAATATTGTTGGGTCTTTCTTTTTAATCCAATCTGCCAATCTATGCCTTTTGATTGATGAGTTCTAGCATTAATATTCAGGGTAATTATTGAGATATGATTTGTATTCCCAGTCATTTTGGTTTCTTTTTGGTATTAAACTTCACTTGGTTTCTCCTTTAGTTAGCTATTCCTTTAGGGTAGTTCCTCCCTATGCTGACTTACATCATTGTTTTTCATTGGAAAGATTTTATTTTGTCATCAAATCTGAAGGCAAGTTTTGCTGGGTATAAAATTCTTGTTTGGCATCCATTTTCTTTCAGAGCTTGAAAAATGTTTTTCCAGGTCCTTCTAGGTTTTAGGGTCTGGGTTGAGAAATCTACTGATATACTTATTGGTTTCACCCTGAATAAAATTTGATTTTTTTCTCTGGAAGCTTTAAAATTCTTACTTTATTTTGTATGTTAGTTATTTTCATTATAATGTGTCTTGGTATGTATCTGTTGTAATTTTTAATATTTGGTGTCCTATAAGTTTCTTGTATTTGATTTCCCATTTCATTCTTCAGATATGGGAAATTTTCTGATATTGTTTCAGTGAATAGATTGTTCAGTCCTTTAGTTTATATCTCTGTGTCTTCCTCAATCCCAATAATTCTTAAATTTGGTCTTTTCATGATATCACATAGTTCTTGGAGGTTCCATTCATGGTTTCTTACCATCTTCTCTGTTTGGTCAACTCTGTTTTCACGATTAAATATTTTATCTTCAATGTGTGAAGATCTGTCTTCCAGTGAACTAGCCTATTGGTTATGCTTTCTATTGAGTTCTTAATTTGGTTTATTCTTTCCTTCAATTCAAGAATTTCTGTTTGTTTGTTTTCTTTCAGAATCTCTCTTTATTGAAATGATCTTTTGCTTCCTGCATTTGCTCTTTTAAGTGTTGATTGGTGTGATCATTCAATGCCTTCATTTGCTCTCTTATCTCATTGTTTGCTTGTCTGATCATTTTAATTACATACGTTCTGAACTCCCTTTCTGACTTTTCTTCCACATGCTGTCATTGGATTTTATTGATGTAGTATTTAGGTTTGTTTGGGACACTTTATTCCCTTGTTTTCTCATATTGCTCATGTATCTTCCCCTCTAGGAGTGCAAATCTGAGGTATTGCAGTTTTCCTCCTATAGACTTATAGTGTCCCTGCAGGTTTCCAATACCTCACCTTGAAGTGAGAGATCAATATTAGCAGCACACCATACAAACAATATGCATCCTTAACTCAAATAACCCCTTAAGATATTAATCATATTGTCTTAATAAACAGAGATTATGAGTTTTATTGTTATCTACAGCTTGGTCAAAAGATTTGGAGTAAGAACCAGAATTTCTAAAGGTGGACAAAGAGGATGGAGAGGGATGTAGGATACAACGTTAGTGAGATAAGAAGTGTGTCTATAGAGGTACTATGTCATAGGAGTTGTGAAAGTGAAATTAAAAGAAATTGGTTGTTAGTATGTGAAAAGGGAGAAAGAGTCTCCAAGGAGACAGATAAGAGGAAAGTAGAGAGGATAAGAAAAATATTAATGAAAGAAAAGAAAATTAGAAATAATAGTAGGTATAACAGGCATAATCGTAATTTGCTACTAATAAAATAAATCTATAATAAAACTATACAGTACTGTTCAAACCCCCTAGTCTTCAGTAGCCTGATGTCTGGGAGGAAATTGATAATGCAGTGACCCAAGAAGAGTGCTGGCCCTCTAGGGATGGTGGCCTCCAGGTGGGGTATAATCCCCCTTAGCAGGCAGAGGCACCTCCATGTGTTGACAGATGGTCAACCGCAACAAGCATGCTAGACTGCTGACTGGGTCAGGGCTGGGCTGGGCCTGGGTCTCTGGGCCTGCCTTCCTGGCATGGAAGTCTCATGAAGCAGCCTGTTAACAACTTTTTTGTTTGATACTGTTCCATATATTAATTCTTTTTTTAAAAAAGTTTATATATATATATATATATTTATTTATTTATTTATTAGTTGTTGATGACCTTTATTTTATTCATGTATTTATATGTATTACTGAGAATCAAACCCAGTGTCTCACACATACTAGGCTAGTGCTCTACCAGTGAGCCTCAACCCAGCCCTCATTCACTGATTCTTGATTTTACTCCTTGAGAATGAGAAGTCTAGTTCATGAAGTGGGTTCCTATGCTGACATGATAGAAAGTTCAGTCTACACTTTCTTCTACTGGGCACAGGGTCTATGGTCTAATGCCTAGGTACTTTTTTAAAGTATATTAATCTTTAATTTCTTATATTCATATACCATGCCATTGAATGCAGGTTCCTGTGACTATGTTAACAAGATTGGCCAGGTTCACTCTCAGGATATGTATTTATTAAAGGAAACATTTAGCATCCTTCAGTTTTTTCTCCATCCTTAGATACCTTTTAATAAACAAACCCTTTCATGTTTTGATTGTTATAAGTGAATTATGTAAACTTAACAAAAACCCTTTGTTTTGTTTTACCAAATTTGCTAAGAATCTTTTTTAAATCAATGATTAATTTAAACTCATTTTAAATATCAAGAATTAAATAGAGCAACTATTATTGCTGTTTATTCACAAAAGTGACAGAGATATTAAAGTAAAACCAATGCATATAACTGTTGACTATGTCATATATAGACATGAAATGAATCTTAATTATTTGAATAAGAGAACTGGAATATGACATATTCCAAATCACACAATATACTACTATCCTGGATGCCCAGGTATTTGATTCACTTTGAGTCGAGTTCTATTCAAGATGAGAGATAGAGGTTCAATTTCATTCTTCTACAAATGGATTTCCAATTTTCCCAGCACCATTTGTTGAAGAGGCTATTGTTTCTCCAGTGAACATTTAAATCACCTTTGTCTAGTGTGAGATAACTGTATTTCTGTGCATTTGTCTCTACATCTGCTGTACCATTGGTCTTAATGTGTGTTTTGGTGCCAATACCATGCCTTTTTTGTTACAGTAGCTCTGTAGCATAATTTAACATCTGATATTGTGATGCCTCCTCCTTCACTTTTCATGTTAAGAATTA
Organism: Sciurus carolinensis; assembly: GCF_902686445.1. Taxonomy (NCBI): domain Eukaryota; kingdom Metazoa; phylum Chordata; class Mammalia; order Rodentia; family Sciuridae; genus Sciurus; species Sciurus carolinensis. Next base: position 117,728,135 of record NC_062220.1, on the reverse strand, counting down.
CTGTGGCTATTTTTGCCTTCATATTTTTCCAAATGAATTTTATGACTGCTTTCTCTATTTCTATGAAGAACCTCATTGAAAGTCTCATAGAAATTGCATTAAAACTGTATAACACTTATGGCCATTTTAACAACATTAATTTTGCCTTTTTAAGAACGTAAGAGATCTTTTCATCTTTTCTTCAGTTTCTGTTTTAGTGTTCTGTAGTTTTACTTGTAGAGGTCTTTCACCCCTTTTGTTAGATTGATTCCCATGTATTTTATTTAATTTTCTTGATAATATAATGAATGGAATAGTTTTCCTAATTTCTCTTTCAGCTGACTCATAATTGGTGTACAGAAAGGCAATAGATTTATGCGTGTTAATTTTATCTCCTGCTACTATGCTGAATTCATTTATAAGTTCTTCAAGTTTTCTGATGGAGGTTTGTGTGTCCTTTCAATGTAGAGTCATGTAGTCAGCAAATAGGGATAGCTTGACCTCTTCTTTTCCTATTGGTATCACTTTAATTAGAATCTCAAGTTTAAATATCTAGATATCGGCATCAATCATGATCTTTGCCTTAGTTCTCTATCCCTCCAGGTTTTCTCTTCTGGTGAATTCACAAGGTCAATATGGATACTCAAGCAATTTCTCCTTTTTGTCTCCTTTTTGTCCTTTGTGTTCTGAGCTTGTTACATTCAGAAGTGTCAAAACAAAACAAAGCAAAACAAAATTTCTCTTCCTAGTGGAGAAACACACAGTGAGCACAGACATGGAGAAGTATCCTCATGTGTCTGACACCACCCTGACCATGCTCACCCAGAAGCCTCTTCTCACTGCTGACATCACACAGGACATCAGCTCTGGACATCTTCACACACTGTCCAATACAACTCATCACCGTGTACCTCCCTGTCCTGCTCCAGATGCACTGCTCATCCGAGTCATGCAGAATCCCTGGGTAGTTTTCTTCACCACCTGTCTTCTTCCTCTTCTTGTTTATCACATACATAATATTATGAGACATTTCACACATATGTGTATGATAAAAGAATGTTTCTACGTAAATAAACTCTAGATCCTTTTTCACATCAAGATTAAATAAACATTTACCTTCACATTCAAAGTCTCTCCAGGCCTCTTCCATGCCATTCTACCTCAACTCTCCCTTTATAGCTATACAGAACCACAAGTAGTTTCCGTTTTGCAAACAGGATTCTTATTTTGAGACAGCAGAGTCCCCTTGCCTCTGTGTCTTTCTGGTCCTTCTGTCCATCCCCCAATATCTTCATTTATGACCTGGCTCCAAGTCATCTACTGTAGAACTTCTTTCCACTATGGATTTGGTGGACATGTGCTTTTATTTTAGATGGGGAAATATCTAAACCTAAAACTTTAAGCACTTTTTCTAATATTTCCATAACTAAAATTTAAACATAGAAATTCTCAGCAATGAATAAGGGTATGATTCTTCCATTATTTTTTATATTCAATTGTACATATTTACACTTTACAAAGCAACTATTGTATATTTTATTATTATTCTTTCAAATTTCATCTTCTAACATTGAAAGAGAAAAGTGATTATAATCAGTTATCCAGAATCAACAATTAGTATGAATTCAAATGCATTTGAACAACATTGACATTAATCAGAAACAACTTTGAGAATTGTCTCACCAGAGATCTTAAAGAACTATTTGTTAAGATAGTTTAACTTGAAAATTTTGTTCAGAAGAAGTTAGTTCTTCCTCAGGTAATTACTTTAAATATCACACTCAACCTCCCTGGGTACAGCAGATATCAAAGAAAATGATCTGAAATTCACTTTCCAGCTCAAAACTCTATATTTATGTTTATATCCAGATAAAATGTTATTGTCTTATGGGATGCTCTAATACTTTAATTATTTGTTAAAGGAAAAAAAAAAAAAAAAAAAAAAAACAGATTGATGGTCTGCAATCCAGGAGCCACCTTGGAACTGTGGTGTGGTGGAGCCTACCAAAACTGAAACCCAGATTTGTGAGTTTGCAGCTAGGTGAGGTACTGGAAACCTTTAGGGACACTATAAGGCTACAGGGTAGAAACTGTACTACTTCAGATCCCCAGAGCTAAATGGGAAGACACACAAACAAAATGAAAAAAAAAAAAAAAAGAAAAGGGAGTAAAGCATTCCAAACAAACCAGGATGCTCCAATTATGGACTCCATTGACAAACCAGTAGAAAAAATGCCAGAAAAGGAGTTCAGAATTTACTTAGTAAAACTGCTTTATGACTTTAAGGAGGATATAAAGAATGAAATCAGAACTCTGTTTCAGGAGAAGGAAGATAACTTAAATAAAGAGATAAAGGTCCTGAGAAGAAATCTTTGAAATGAAGGAATCAATAAACCAAAATAAAAATTCAATGGAAAGTAACACCAACAGAGGAGACCCCTTGGAAGAGAGAACCTCAGGCAATGAAGACAAAATATATAATTTTGAAAATAAATGTGACCACACAGAGAAGATGATAAATTGCATGACATTCCTTCACTCAGACACAATGCCAGAACAGCAGCTGCTGAAGCCAATGATGTGGAGCTACTGTGACTACTTCTGGGCTGATAAGAAAGACCCCCATAGCAATGGCACCATGGTGGGGTTTGAACTGCTGCTCCAAAAGCAACTGAAGGGCAAACAAATGCATAAAGAAATGTCTGAATACACCAGAGAGAGGATAAAGATTGAAGAAGAATATGCAAAGAACTTGGCTAAGCTCTCTCAGAACTGCACAGGAAGAAGGCATCCCTCAGAGAAGCATGGGCTCAGATGAAGAAGAGCCTGGCAGATGAAGCAGAAGTTCATCTGAATTTCTCTGCCAAGCTTCACAGCAAGGTAGAGAAGCCCCTAAAGAACTTTCGTTAGAACCTTAAGAAAAATATGAGAAAGTGTGACCACCATATTGTGACCTCTGCAAGCAACTCGCCAGCCGCTATGCATTGGTGGAAAAGGCCCGTAAAGTCCTCACAGAGTGGCAGAGAGACCTGGAGATGAAGACCCAGCAGCTGGAGATCAAGCTGAGCAACAAGATGTAGGAGGACATCAAGAAGGCACAGAGGAAGTCCACACAGGCTGGTGATGACCTCATGTGCTGTGTGGACCTCTACAACCAGGCTCAGTTCAAGCGGTTTGAAGAGATGGTGACCACCACTTTGGAGCTGGAGTGGCTGGAAGTGGAGAGGGTGGAGATGATCCGGCAACATTTGTGCCAGTACACACAGCTGTGACATGAGACAGACATGTTCAACCAAAGCACAGTTGAGCCTGTGGACCAACTGCTTTGAAAAGTGGATCCGGCCAAAGACAGACCGCTGTGGGTCAAAGACTACAAAACATGCAAATTCACCCTGTGGACATGGAGATCTAGACAAGTCTGTGTGACCCTGGGGGTCCTGCCCTGGAAAGGACTGTGTCTCCTGCTGGGTAAGCTGCCCTCCCACCCACTCTCCTGTCCACTGAGGAGAGAGGAGAGAGCTGGTGATTCCAGAAGGGTGATCAGGATGGCCCAGCTGGGGGATCCCAAATATATCCAGGCCAAGAAGACACACCTGCAACCCGGTCCTTGTCTCCAAGACTGAAGTCCCCAAACCCCATGCCATGCTTGTTGCTCTGAGAACAAACTGAGGCTGGAACTTTGTGGTCCCTGCTGAGTTCCATAGGGGTGGCCATCACACACTTGTGCCCTTGGGTGCCCGAAGGCCCATCCTCCAACTGGTCCCGTTATCTCCTTAGGGGCTTTGGAAGATCAGGGGAGGGTGGCCTCTGCCTCCAAGCCAATGTTAGGATCAGAATCAGGAGTAGAAGGCGGCATCAGCTCAGCCTGCACCTAGAATCCTTTACAGCCCTCTATTTTTCTCATTGTATTCTGGGAGCCCAAATATAGCTTTTCTTGGCCACTTTTCATCCCTTTGAGTCTTGGGAAAGCCAGTTTTCTGTCTTCCCAGACCAACCCTGCCTACAGAGGTCAGGAAGGAACTACCTCATTCAGCAAATTAGCCTGGAGCATTGAATCATGGTTCCTATCAGACCAGGCATAGTCTCTGAAGTCTCTGGAAATCCCAATCCATTCATTCCTCAGTTACTTTCTCAAGGCAGTCCCCACTTTTCCATTCCTGCCCAGTCTCACTAGAGGGAGCTTTCCAAAACTCTCAGCCAGCAAGACCTCCTTCAGCTCTGTGCATGTCCAAAGGCTTTGAGAGATGGATACCAGCTCACCTCAGAAACCTGATGGGGTCTGTCTGCCATGGTGTCCTATCCAAAACTGGGCTACCTTGACCACCACTCTCCCAGGCTGCCCACCATGGACTTAATGGGGCTGTGTCAGTCCACCATGAGAGACAGTTTAGGGCAAGTCCCTTTGTCATTCCCCATATGGCTCCATCTGCTTATGCATGATGGGGTTTGGACTGCTGTCCCTTGTATAAGCACTGCAGACTTTCATGGCCATAGCAGTTCTTTGCTATCCAGGTGTATCCCACCACCTGGGCCTGCAGCTACTCTAAACTTTCCAGAGCCCTATGCTAAGCCCTCCCTTGGTGCCAGCACCTCCTTTCCCTCTGTCCATCTTTCCTGGCGAAGCCTGGGCCATGTGTGATTCGGGCAGATTTTGAACACTACCGCTGGGTTCAGCCCGTCACTTCATTTCTCTACTACAGCAAATATGATCACCATATTAACCTAGAGAATCAGCCTGAGGGAACTGGAAGAAAAAATTGACATAGTGAGCAAGGAACAATTTTAGTCAGAAACCCATGCTCTGAGGTTCCATCTTTCTTCATCTTTCCATCAGTGGCTTTGGATTGACCCTTCCATCTCCCATGGGGGCAGAATTCTACAAGCACGATTCCCTGACCTTTCCCTCAATTTTACATGCTATTAGTGAATAACAATAATCTTGAATCTGTCAGCATCTCTTCCATTAAATTGGAATTGCTTTCTCGTAGTTTATATTGGAAAGAAGTACAATATACTAAAGCAAACCAAAAATAAATTAATAAATAAATAAAAACAACAACACAATGAGGAAATTAGATTTAGCATAAGACTCTGTCTGAGCACAAATTAACATGCATTTTCTCTAACACCTGTCCTCCTTCTAGAAGTGATCTGGACACATGGTGTCTAGTCCTTCAGACAGTGTAGCCTGTATTCCACACTAGCAACCCACCCTGATGGGCCTCTCCCTGCAATCTTTCCCATATTAATTCCAGTGTGCTGGAACTTCCCAGGCCTGGAACCATAACAGCCTTTCAGAACAAGGGTCATGTCCTGTCATAAAAGTCTAAATATGCTTTCAGCAGAGTGCGTGTGAGAAGTAAAGAGTTAACATTGTGGAATGAAAAGTCTGAACTTTGTCCTGGTCCACGGTGGGGACATTTCTTGGCCACTTTTCATCCCCATGAGTCTTGGAAAGACCTGTTTTCTGTCTTCCCAAACCAACCCTGCCTAGAGAGGTCAGGATGGAACTACCTCTTTTGGCAACTACCCCTGAATTTATGCTAATGAGGTGATTCACGGTTTGTCCTGCTTAAGGAAGCAGAATGGCGATACTAGAAAGAACAATTAGATGACTAGAAATTTGGAGTTTGAGTGCATTCTACCAGAAAAATCTCCTCATCTTCATGGACTTGAGGGGGCTGCAGATTGAGTTTAATTCAATGTTATAATGTTGATGTGTTTAAGAAATAAAAACCCAATAACTACTCTGGATTCTTATTTCCTACGTCATATTTTGTGCTGGGTAATCCTATATTAAGTTTCAGTAGAGTGAAGTATCCTGAGGATAAGAGTACTTTATCCTCCCAGAATTGGCCCTCTCTGTCTCTGTGATTGACTTGATGTGATTTCCATCCTTTATAATAATACTGTAATCTTCTAAAGAACAGAGTTTTCATTTTGTTCTGAGAGTAATTGTTATAGTTAGCAAAACTGAGATGTTGATGGGAACCCCTCAAGTTGTGGTGAATTGACACTTAGTGTATTTTATCTGGAATCCCAGAACATGACTGGTGTCTTAGGCAAAGTCAGTATAAATCTGAGAGATATGTCCTTGATCCAGGTAATTAGCAACATAAACATTTGAGAGATCTTCAGCTACACAAGAAAAAATTTACAATATGATAGCAATGGGGTAACTACCAAAGTTGCCTCAGTTACAGAGCAGGCTCAGAATCCCCATCCTGGGTGTTGCATCAGTTCTTTCTCTTTATGGTGCTCTCTCTCTCTCACAGTCAGCAATAAACACCCTGAGAGCCCTGTGCACATGTAAGTGGGGAAAGTGGCAAGGTGGGTGAAGCCCAGGTGGACCATGTGTGCACATGTTACCCCATGAGTTGGAGTCCAGGGAAATATTCAGATTCCATCACTGTGGGGAATATTCATAATTTTTGGCTATGGACAAAAGTAACAGAAGATGGTGACCAAAGAACTGTATGATGTACACATCTGTAAACAGCTTCACAATCTCTAAAATAGAATTCCATCTGGACACTCATGACTAGGAACAACCACACACGTCCAAATGCAGACTCAATATTTCAAACATTGCTAAGAACATCTTTGTATGTGGAGGATATTCAATGTGAATTACATTTATAAAATATCTGGGAAGGTAGAAATTAATCAGGGTCAGGAGTCTCCTTCTGACCTGTGAGTCAGGACACCGGGAAGTGAATGGGTACCAGGGCAGATCAGCCTGCTGGTTTTAGTCTTACTTTCCCTCTGCCTGTGTCACTGTGGGCTACATGTAGTTGCTCCCAATCCCATGGTTTGCCCCACAGTGGTAGACACTCTCATCCTGTTCCTGGATGTTCTGGATGGTCAGGTACCGATCCAGGCCAGAGCCTGAGCCTGAGAAGCGATCAGGAATCCCATCCCCCTTGGATCCCACAATGCCACTAGTGCCCACTCGCATCACAAACCGGGGACTCTTCCCTGGGCTTTGCTGGTACCAGTTCACTGCATAATTATTGTAGCCACTGCTGAGGGTGCAGGTGAGTTTGACTGTTTGTCCCAGGGAGGCTGATGCAGAGGGTGGCTGAGTCAGCACAGGTTGGGAGAGGGAGCCTGTAAACACAGACAATCACAGTGGAAGGCAGAACCAGGGTGCAGGTGTTTGGGGATCTGAGCCAGTGAGGACAGACTCAGGGTAGGGTTCTGCCTTGGGGCGCAGAGATAGATCCGTTCTCACCTGGGCAGTAAGCGAGCATAAAAAGGAGGAAAAGAGTCCCGACCATGTTGGACAAGTTTCCTGAGCTCCAGAGCTGGTGTGGGCTGCCCCCAGCCTTTCTTATCCCTTCCCACTGGCCTCAGGGAGGAGCAGCTCATGCAAATGTGCCTCCACCCACGGCCTCTCACTGTCTGCCCTTCTTCTGGGCCTGGAAGGATGAACACAAAGCCTGGAGTGTGGTGATGCTTTCATTTGCCTGATGGGCAGAACCTGGGAGGAAACAGATGCTGGGGCTTCACAGAAGAACACAGTTGCTGAGCCCACATTGGTGACACAGGTTTCTCCTCCTCTGCCTACCCCTGTTCAGATATGGAGTCCTCTCGGGTCATCTCCATCTGTAAATATATTTCATGATTCCCCCAAAATGCTCCATGATGTCTCCTGAAGATCACATGTAAACGTTTAGTTTTCTCTTGGTTTCTTACTCTGCCTTTTTACCTTTTCATTTCCATACACAAAATATTGATGGAGATATTTGTGAGTCAATCATTATGCTCATATCAATATCAGTACTGTATGTGCTAATTTGGGGATATGTTGTTTCCATGAATATTTACCAAGAACAAATAATCCAATATGAAAATGTGACATGAAAAAGAAGCATGGGAGTGGATTTTCTCACTGCTTGGGGTCATTTAGGAAAACCAACTCAGAGGGTCAACATAAATATTTCCTTCATATTCTTTAACTATTTACTTCTTTCCAGGGAGTAAGTTGGTCAAGCTGGGTAAGATATTTACCCAATACATCCAGCACCCAACGTTAGAATTTATACCATCATGATCTAATGAATGACATTTTCCCATAAATAATGGCCCACTGAGTTAAGGTTTACACTGGGGATATTTATCTATTATTAAATGACTACAATTGAGGAGGCATGAAATAACACAAATTACTTATCTTACTTTGCAGAGATGAGAAGAATCACTCAGATCTCACTACACTAACCTCAGGGTGTTGACAGGGCTGTGCTGCCTTCTGGAGGTTCGAGGGGAGAAACCACCTTTTTGCTTTTTCCAAATTTTAGGGGTCACCTACGTTCATGGCTTGTGGTCACTTTTTCAATGTTCAAAGCCAGAAACCCTGAACAGAGATCTTCTCGCATCACACCACTCTGATCACTTCTTCTCACTTTCTCTTCCAATTTAAGGACCCTCATGATCCCACTGTCTCAGGTAAATGCCAGGATTATGTCCTGATCTTAATGTGAGCTGATGAGTAACATTAATTCCACATGTAATGTATTATCACTTTATCAAACGTCCTAATATATTCATAGAATTCAGAGAATGCAGTGCACACAACTTTGAGGTCCATTTTCTGATGACCACACTGTTCTTGACAGGGAAACTTTTAACGATTTTTGCATATCATGAAAAATGTGTGGACTGGGGAGATAGCTCAGCTGGTAGAGTGTTTGCCTCGCAAGCACAAGGCCCTGAGTTCAATCCCCAGTACCGCAAAAAAAAAAAAAAAGTGTGAAGACATCATGCAAAAGTCACAAGCATATGAAGTTGGGGTTTGTTGTGCTCTTACATTACACATATATGATTCTTCATAGCACATTGGGTGATTTATAATTATACATGATTTATATTACGATTTCATTTTTATGTATATCAGAGACTTCTAAGAATGCCCTTGACCATAAGTCATGAATTCGATATTCTTGTTTGTGACTTCTTAGCACCATGTATAACAAGGAATCGGGCTACCTCTCCTTTCCCTGTGATTTCATAGCACTGAATAAATCTGAGAGCTGTCATTCCATGTACTATGGATGGATAATCTTATCCTCAGGCTGCAGTTCAGAGATGTGCAGAGCACATGTGTCCTTGTTTGGGCATCTTTTTTCCTGGCAAGTGCCTGGGAACCCCACAACCCTAATACATATCATGAGTCTGAATAGTATAGAAGACACCAGGAAGGGTTTCCTGTAATCTACTGGTACCGCTGTATGTAGGATCTGCTGAAATTGGAACCATTCTTCTGTGAGTAGGTGAGTGTGGCAGGTGATTCAGGAGAGGCAGAGACAGAGGGAAGTTGACTCAATACAAACTTCACAGGGAACCTGCAAACACAGATAGGAGTAGGAGATGAGGTAAGGGGAGGAGAAAACTTTCTCATGTATTCTGAGACTGAGTGGTTGATGCAAACTAGGACATGAGGCCTGCTGAAGAGTCAGGTTGACCTGATCAGTAACGGAGAAGGTGCAGGATGTGTCCAGGTCATAGTGGACACAGACCCTGATTATCACATTGGGGTTGGGCTACTCTAGTTGTCCTTTAATTTTTCACCCTCTGCTTGAGGAGGGAGTTTGAGCAACTGTGTTTTCATCATGGTGGAGGTCTGGTGCTGGAGTGCCCTATGCTCTTTATGAGATAGTCATCATAAATGACAGGAAACAAAATCCAATTGAAGGATCTCAAAGAAGTCAAATTCTTCTTTGGGTAAATTAGAGTTGGTCAGGATTTTGATTAAAGAGCCCAAATCCTAACCACTGTGAAAAGATTGTCATTGTACCCCTTCACAGAGGACCACTCTCAAAGTCATCAGAAGTCCTGCAAAGTACTGGGTCCTTCCTCCTCATGTTTTTAAAATTGGACACCTGATGATGTTAGCAGCTCTACTGATTTTTGGGCCTACATGTCCTCCATCAAATTAAATGTAAAATTCAACTGTCAGAGTGAAGTTTCCGGAGGGCATTCTGCTTGTTCATTCATAAATGTCAGTTCTAGCTCAATTATCTTTAACAAGTGTACATTACATTGCAATAGTTGATAGTGATGTTTGACATTGCACCTAAAAGCTTCTATGGGTCTTGCAAACACACCTGGAATCTTGGTGTTCACAGCAACATAATTATATTTTTGAATAATGAAGAATTTTCTTATCTCTTCAACCAGTTTCCAAGCTTAAAGAATCCAAATTCTTTGGTTATTATCTATGTGCCCGTTGCTGCTGGCACAATGAGGGCACTAGAAAATCTAGATGCCAACAATCACAATGTTGCTTTTTATTGAAGATTTTTTTTAGAAAAAAATTTATTGCATATTGGTTTATTTGCATCTCTGAGCTCATAGTCCTCCTCCTCCTCATCACAGAGGCAGCACCAAGTGGCTCCAGCAGGTGCCCCAGGGAAAGTGGAGTCAGATTGTGCCTCACCATGCTTCAACATAGTTCTTCACCAAAATTATGCTTCTTTTTAAAAAATTATTTATTTTTTATTTTTTACAGACTGTATTTTGATTCATTGTACACAAGTGGGGTACATAATTTTGTTTCTATGGATGTACATGATGTAGATTCATACCATTCATTTACTCATACGTGTACATAGGGTAATGATGTCTGTCTCATCCACCATTTTTCATACCCCTCTCCCTCTCATTTCCCTATACATAATCTAAAATTCCTCCATTCTTCTCATACTCCTCCCCAAACCCCATTATATATCATCATCCACTTATCAGGGAAAACATTTGGCCTTTGGTTTTTGTGAATTGGCTTATTTGAATTAGCATGATATTCTCCAGTTTAATCCATTTATCTGCAAATGCCATATTGTTCTTCTTTATAGCTGGATAATATTCCATTGTGTATATATACCACAGTTTCTTTATCCATTCATCTGTTGAAGGGCATCTAGGTTGCTTCTACAATCTAGCTATTGTGAATTGAGCTACTACAAACTTTGATGTGGCTTCATCACTGTAGTATACTGATTTTAAGTCCTTTTGGTATAAAGCAAGGAGTGGGATAACTGGGTCTAAAGGTGGGTTCATTCCAAGTTTTCTGAGGATTTTCCACACTGCTTTCCAGAGTGACTTCACCCATTTGCAACTCCACTAGCAATGTAAAAGCGTGCCTTTTCCCCCACATTCACACCAACACCTATTTCTGTTTGGGTTCTTGATAATAGCCCTTCTAATTGGAATAAGATGAAATCTTAGAATTGCTTTAATTTGCATTTCTCTAATTACTAGAGATGTTGTACACTTTTTCAATTATTTATTAATCACCTGTATGTCTTCTTCTGTAAAGTGTCTATCCAGTTCCTTGGTCCATTTATTGATTGGGTTCTTTGTATTTTTGGTGTAAAGTTTTGTTAAGTTCTTTATCAATTTTGGAGATAAGTGCTCTATCTGAAGTGCATGTGGAAAAAATTTTCTCCCACTCTGTAGGCTCTTTTTTCACATTATTGATTGTATCCTTTGCTGAGAAAAAGCTTTTTAGGTTGAGTTCATCCCACTTATTGATTCTTGATTTAATTTCTTGTGCTTTGGGAGTCTTGTTAAGGAAGTTCGATCCCAAGACAACATGATGAAGATTTGGGGCTACTTTGTCTTCTATTAGGTGCAGAGTCTCTGGTTAATTCCTAAGTCCTTGATCCATTTTGACATGAATTTTGTGCAGGGTAAGAGATAGAGGTTTAATTTTATTTTACTGCATATGGATTTCCAGTTTCCCCAGCACCATTTGTTGAACAGGCTATCTTTTCTCCATTGTAAATTTTTGACTTCTTTGGCTGTATTTAGGTGGGTTTGTCTCTGTGTCTTCTGTTCTGTACCATTGGTCTTCCTGTCTATTTTGGTGCCAATACCATGCCATTTTTGTTACTATTACTCTATAGTATAGTTTAAGGTCTGGTATTGTGTTACCACCTGTTTCACTTTTCCTGCTCAGGATGGTTTTGGCTATTTGAGGTCTCTTATTCTTCCAGATGAAGTTCATGATTGCCTTTTCTATTTCTATGAGGAATGTCATTGGGATTTTAAATGGAATTGCCTTGCATCTCTATAGCACCTTTTGTAGAATGGCGATTTTGATTATTAATTCTGCCTACCCAAGAACATGGGAGATCTTTCCATCTTCTAAGGTTTTCTTCAATTTCTTTATTTAGTGTTCTGTAGTTCTCAATGTAGAGATCTTTCACCTCTTTCATTAGATTGGTTCCCAAGTATTTTATTTTTTTCCAAGCTATTGTGAATGGGCTGGTTTTCTTAATTTCTCTTTCAGAGGATTCATCACTTATGAATAGAAATGCATTAGATTTATGTGTGTTGATTTTATATCCTGCTACTTTGCTGAATTCATTTGTTAGTTCTCGAAGTTTTCTAGTGGAGTTTTTTGGATTCTCTAAATATAGAATAATATCATCAGCAAATAGTGATAGCTTGAGTTCTTCTTTTCCTATTTGTATCCCTTTAATTTCTTTGGTCTGTCTAATTGCTCTGGGTAGTGTTTCAAGGATGATGTTGAATAGAAGTGGTGAAAGACAGCATCCCTGTCTTGCTCCAGTTTTTAGAGGGAATATTTTTAGTTTTTCTCCATTAAGAATGATGTTGGCCATGGGCTTAGCAAAGATAGCCTTTACAAGGTTGAGGTAGTATGTTCCTATTACTCCTATTTTTTCTAGTGTTATAAGCATGAAGGGGTGCTGTTTTTATCAAATGCTTTCTCAGCAACTATTGAAATAATCATACGATTCTTAACTTTAAGTCTATTGATGTGATGAATTACATATATTGATTTCTGCATGTTGAAAAAGGCTTGTCCCCCCTCCAAACAAATGTTCTACTTACATTTTTGAAGTTTTCCCCAAATGAATTTTTTATATTACTTGTCATAATCCACATATCTAGTTGCCTTTTCGATTTTTAAACAAAATTTAGTTATAATTGATATGCAAAAATTGCCCACTTTGAATGCATACACTGTGACCCCATCACCACAATCAAGTACTAAACATTATCTATCACCCCTGAAAATTTCCTTGTATTCTTTTGTTTTTTAACTAAATCTATCAACTCCTGATGCTGTGTGGTGGTTTTTATACTTCATTTTAGCCCAACTCTACTTTGTGCCAAGTGGGACCAAAAACTTTTTTTGATTTATAAATAGAAAAATTGTTAAACTTCTTCAGAAATAAAATTAAATCACATATTTTTCAAAACAGACAAGAAAAAATGCAAATATTGGTAATTTTTTATTACAAAATTTCAAGTGAGTAAGTCAAAAAAAAAAGCAGAGATAAAAGAGAGAATTTTTATTCCAAACAGAAGAGAAGTTTTAAACAGATGGAATCTTTAATGAGTAGGATGATAGAATCTAATCAAGTTTTGCTAAACAAGATTGAGTGGTTAAAAAACCAAACTTGATTGTGTATTGCTAGACTCCAGGGTCTGCAAATTCTGGAGGTGATTTGATTGCATTTATGGAAATATGGATGCCTAAGTTACTGGGGACTGAGATTTAGAGTGATCAAATTAGAGTAAAAGGGCATTTTAGATGCCATGGAGAACTTTAATAATGTAAGAAAACAAGCAGCTCCAACATTTAAAATCTCTGATAACAAAAAGACATAATAGACATTTCCATAAAAGGAAGATAAACCACTTTTAAAGTATTTTTTCTGCCAATCTTATGAGAGCAGGCAAATGAAAGATAAATCTTCCACTTATTTGTGCTTTAGAGAAAATAGCTATGATAAACAAAGTCCCCGGGGAAATTCTTGAACAAAAGGTGCAGGATTTATTTTCCCTGTACCTTGCCAAGTTCTACAGTAATAAGATTTAACAGCAATGGATAATTTTATCAAGCAACACGCTAGTCCATTTGGTCATCTACTTAGAATATTAACAGCTACTTCAACACAAACTCAGTAGGTGCCAGAACGCTGTTTTGTTTATCTTATAGACATATAATATAAAATCATCTTAATCCTAAAAATTCAACTTCTGAAGTGAACACTATTATTATATTCACTTTACAAATAAGAAAATTGGGTCATGGATGTTAAGTATCTTGCCTAAGGTTAGATGGTATAAGTAAGTTATGGATATTGGACTCAAACCCAGGAGGTAAGGCTATATCTCTGTGCTCTCCATTATAGCACTTTATTGTAGCCATTGGCCATAGCACAAGGGAATCTGGAGATAAAGCAGTGAACACAAATGACATGTCATAATATGGAAATCTCCATTACTCTCTTAGCTTGACTTCAAGACGTGACTGTTCTCTTCCATATTCAGCCCTCATCTGTGTTCTTAAGTTAACTACAGCTGACATTCAAGTGTTTTAGTGTCACTTTGCCCTGTTCCACTAGTTAATTTTCATTTCTGCCCGAGTCAAAATCCACATTATTTCTGCTATTCTTTCTGATCATTTAAAGAAGCAAATGCATTTTCACTTACCCAAAGACTTAATTTCTCAAATACACATTGTTAAGAACCATAAAAAAAAAAAAAAGAAAGAAAAAGGCTTGCATCTCTGGGATAAATCATAGTTGATCATGGTGCACTATCTTTTAAATATAATTTTGCATGTGATTTTGTAGTATCATGTGAAGCATTTTTGCATCTATGTTTGTCTAAAGTTTTCTTTCCTTGATGAGTCTTTGTCTGGTGTTGGTATCAGAGTGATACTAGTCTCATAGAATGAGTTTGGAAGGGTTCCCTCCTTTTCTATTGCCTGGAATACTTTGAGGAGTATTGGTATTAGTTCTTCTTTAAAGGTCTTGTAGAATGCGGCTGAGAATCCATCTGGTTCTCGGCTTTTCTTGGTTGGTAGGCTTTTGATGGCTTCTTCTATTTCACTGCTTGAAATTCATCTGTTTAAATTGTGTACATCTTCCTAATTTGGGGGAGGATCATATGTCTCTAAAAATTTGTCAATGTCTTTGATATTTTCTATTATGTTGGAGTATAGATTTTCAAAGTAGCTTCTAATTATGTTATATATTTCAATGGTGTCTGTCATAATCTTTCCTTTTTCACCATGAATTCTAGTAATTTGAGTTTTCTCTCTCCTTCTCTTCGTTAGTGTGGCTAAGTGTTTATCAATTTTGTTTACTTTTTCAAAGAACCAACTTTTTGTTTTGTCAATTTTTTGAATTATTTCTCTTGTTTCAATTTCATTGATTTCAGCTCTGATTTTAATTATTTCCTGTCTTCTACTATTTTTGGTGTTGATCTGTTCTTTTTTTGAATAGGGCTTTGAGATGTAATGTTAGGTCATTTCGTTGTTGACTTTTAATTTTTTTATGTATGAACTCAATGCAGTGAACTTTCTTCTTAGTACTGCTTTCAGACTGTTCCAGAGATTTTGACATGTTGTGTTGCTGTTTTCCTTTACCTCTAAGAATTTTTTTTATTTCTTTCCTGATGTCTTCTGTTATCATTGCATCTTTCAATAGCATATTATTTAGTCTCCTGGTGTAGGAGTAGTTTTTATTTGTTATTTTATTGTTGAATTCTAATTGTACTACATTATGGTCTGATAGGATACAAGGTAGTATCTATTTTTTTGTATTTACTAATGGCTTCTTTGTGGCATAGCATATGGTTTATATTGGAGAAGGATTCATGAGCTGCTGAGAAGAAAGCATATTTGCTTGATGATGGATGAGATACTCTGTAAATGTCCATTAAGTCTATATCATTGATTGTATTACTTAGTTATATAGTTTCTTTGTTCAATTTTTGTTTGGAGGATCTATCCAGTGGTCAGAGCGTTGTGCTAAAGTCACCTACTATTACTGTGTTTTTGTCTATTGGATTCTTAAAATTGAGAAGGGTTTGTTCGGTGTACATAGATGCTCCATTGTTTGGAGCATAAATATTTAAAATCATTATGTCTTGCTGATTTATTCTTCCCTTAAGCAGTATGAAATGTCCTTCTTTATATCCCTTCTAATTTAGATGTGAAGTTCACTTTATCTGATATGAGGATGGAGACCCTTGCCTTTCTACTGAGTTCATGTGCATGGTATGTTTTTCCCCATCCTTTCACCTTTAGTCTGTGGATGTCTTTTTCTATGAGATGAGTCTCTTGAAGACAGCTTATTTTTGGGTCTATGTTTTTAATCCAATCTGCCAGTCTATGTCTTTTGATTAT
Source organism: Sciurus carolinensis (assembly GCF_902686445.1). Classification (NCBI taxonomy): domain Eukaryota; kingdom Metazoa; phylum Chordata; class Mammalia; order Rodentia; family Sciuridae; genus Sciurus; species Sciurus carolinensis. The sequence continues at coordinate 117,711,982 of NC_062220.1, read as the reverse complement.
TGAGTTTAGGTCATTAACATTCAGGGTTATTTTTGTGATATGATTTGTATTCCTGATCATTTTTGTCTATTTTTGGTTTTTAACTTGGTTTCTCCCTTGGCTTTTCTTTTAGGGTAGTTCCTTCTTTTACTAACTTGCATTGTTGTTTTTCACTTCCTCCTCATGAAATATTTTGCTGAGAATGTTCTGTATTGCAGGCTTTCTATTTGTAAATTCTTTGAACTTTTGTTCATTGTGGAAAGATTTTATTTCATCATCAAATCTGAAGGTTTTGCTGGGTGTAGGAATCTTAATGGACACCCATGTTCTTTCAGAGTTTGAAATATATGGTTCCAGGCCCTTTTTGCTTCTAGATGCTCTGAGAAGGGGTGCGGTCTATCCATGCCCATGACACCCCACATGAGACCCAAACTTTCTGGCCTCCAAACAGTGCTTAACCCCAAATGAGCCTCATATTTTATAATTATTAAGCTCAATCATTCCAAATAGGGTGCTAAGGAAAAGTATGATTTATACTCAGGACTGATTGCTATGAGGGATGTGTAACATTGAAAGAATTCAAAATTTTCTCTAAAATAAGCACTTAGTATATTGGAAAACAAATAAAAAATCTAGTTAAAGATGTATATATGCATATGTGTGTGTGCATGCATGTGTGTATATGTGTTTATATATATCTTCATATGTATAGATCATTATATATAGTATATGTAAAGATTCATGTCCCACATAACGGTTCTATTTTTACTTTTTTTAGTACTATCTATACTATTATCCAAAATAGTTGTACAAATTGGCATGCTTTCCAACACTGTACAAGTGTTTCATTTTTTTTTTACATCTCGCCAATAGGTATCTCTACCACTAAAAATTTTCAATCCATACCAGACATTAATCTCATTTATATGATGTTACCTAAAAAGTGCTCACTTAATTAAAGTTATGGGTTTGTGTTTATATCATATTTTCTTTTGTTTTTATTAGTATACTATAGTTAATCATAATAGTGGGATTCATTATGACATATTCTAATTGAATATAAATGCAATTTGTTCCATTCCAGTCCCTAGTACTCCCTCTTTTCCTCCCCTTCTCCATTTCCCTTATTATTCCCTCTCTAATATTCTTCCCTTAATTTTTTTATTATTTTTAATTGGTGCATTATAGTTATACATAAAAGTGAAGTTAATTACAATATATTCACACATGCACATGGAATGATTTAATTTCATTCTGTAGCTCCTCTCCTTTCCCACCCCTTCTCCCTCCCCTCAACCCTCTTCCTTTACTTCACTATTCTCCCTTATACTTCCATGAGTCCCCCATTTTCCCCCTTATTTATCTCTGGTTTCTGCAAATGAGAGAAAACATTCAATTCTTAGCCTCCTTAATTGGGCTTGTTTCACTTAGTATGATGTTTTCCAGTTCGATCCATTTACCAGCAAATGACAATTTCTTTCTTCTTTTAGTTATATAAAACTCAATTGTGTATATATACCACATTTTCTTATCCACTCATCTGTTGACAGGCACTAAGGCTGATTCCACAGCTTGGCTATTGTGAATTGCATTGTTATTAACACTGTGTATGCATATATCACTACTATGGTATGCTGATTTTTGTTCTTTTGGATAAATGTCCACAAGTGGAATAGCTGAGTAGTATGGTGGTTCCATTTCTTTCAAGAAATCTCCATAGTGCTTTCCAAAGTGATTGTATTAATTTGTAGTCTTACCAACCAAGCATAAGTACACCTTTCCCCCAACATCCCTGCCAGCAATTATTATTTATTTATTGTAATAGTTCATTTAAAAGTTGTGAGGTGATAGTTCTGTTTTAATATGCATTGCCCTGATGGTTCATGATGCTGAGCATTTTTTCCACATATCTGTAGGCTTTTTATGTTTTCTGTTTTTTTTTTTTTTCCTTTTTTTTTTTTTTTGTTACCAGGGATTAAACCCAGAGGTGCTTAAACACTGAGACACATCCACAGACCTTTTCTGTTTTTCTATTGTGAGACAGGTCTCATTTCGCTTAGGTCCTCATTAAGTTGCTAAGGCTGACTTTAAACTCAAGATCTTCCTGCCCCTGGAATTGCAGGTGTCTACCACCATACCTGACTTATGTGTCTTTAGAAAAGTGTTTTTTCAGTCTTTTGTTCATTTTTATTGTAAATCAGCTTTTTTTCTTGGCATTGGGTCAGAGTTCAATATATATTTAGGATACAAACTCCTTATCATATGTGTGTTTTGCAAACCTTTCCTCTCCATACATAGGTTGTCTCTTCATTTTTATTTTCTTTGTTGTTGTGTAGAAACTTTTTACTTTGATGTAATCTCATTTGCCTAATTCTTATTTTTGTTGCCTTTTTGTTTGGAGCCTTATTAAAAGAAATGATTATCCAGACAAATATCATGATCTTTTTCACTTTTCTCTTCTAGTAGTTTCACAATTTCATATTACAAACACCCTCATATTTTGTTTGTCTCGGAAAGTCTTAATCTCTTCTTCATTCCTTAAAAATCAAAGAGAGATGGATAGAGGAAAGGGACCAAGGGGTGGTAGTTGGGAGGAAGGGAGAAGTGCTGGGGAGTGACATTGACCAAATTACATTGTTATATTTTGTGCATATACATATATGCAACAACAAATCCCATCAATATGTATAACTATGATGCACCAATAAAATTGTGGGAAAAGAGAAAAGGAAGTAATAAAAAAATCTGCCTACCAAAATATAAAATAAAAGAAGACTGAGGATGAAGTTCATGTGTAAGACCCTGGATCTAATCCTCTAGAAAGCTAAACAAACAAAACCCACAAAGGCAAAATATTAAGCATTCTAATTGCTACTGTTATTGTTATTAATTGATGGAACATTTATTTATAAAGGTTGTCCTTGAAATTGTGGTAGACACCTGCAATTCCAGGGGCAGGAAGATCACTAGTTTAAACTCAGTCTTAGCAACTTAATGAGGTCCTTCTGTAGTCAGTTTTCCCTGTGTTTCCCACTCTGAGTTATCAGGCAGACTGTTCAGTTTCTCATCCTAATCCTTAGTTCTGACATCTTTCACAGATCTATTCTCTTTGTGCCTTTGTTTCTTCATCTGTAAAATGTGCATAGTAATAAGACCTAACCTCATAGGGATTTTTGTGCTGATTAAATAATATTTTATAAGAAAAGTGCCTTGAACATTAGCTGGTAAATAGTAAATATTAGTAAATGTTAGCTATTTTAAAAAGAAAGGATTTCAGGGTATAGTCTACTAATTTGTCATTTTTTTTTTTCCTTCTAGGATCACTGAATATATGATCTAATTCCCTTCTGGTCTGCAGATTTCTTCTAAACAACCCACTGATAGTTTTACATGGATTCCCTTATAGACAACAAATCATTTTCTTTTCTATTGCTACCTTTGAAATTACCCCCTTGTCTTTTAACTTTGACAATTTGATTATAATTTGTCTCAGTATGGGTTTCTTTTGATTCATCATATCTGGTACCTTTGGGGATATCAATTTCCTTTCCCAGGCTTGTGAAATTTCCCATCATGTCTTTCTTTGAATAAATTTTGTTTTTTCCTTTCTCCTCTTTTTCTGGTGCTCTGATATTGGCATATATTTTTCTGTTTGATGGTGTTCCAAAAGTCCTTTAACATATCTTCACTCTTACTTTTTCTGTTCAAATTAGAAAATTTTCAATAACCTTCCAGTTCACTGATCCTTTCTTCTGCTTTATCTAGTCCACTGTTGATTTCTGTTATTGTGTTTTTCAGTTCAGTTTTTATATTATTCCCATCAATATTGCTTTGGGCTACATGGAGCTGTCCCTACTGCCATGGGGACTGCCACAGTCACAGTCAGCATTGTCTTCTTCCTCAGTGTTCTGGATGGTCAGATACTGATCCAGACCAAAGCCTGATCCTGAAATGTGATCAGGCATCTCATTTGACTTGGATCTCACAATGCCACTACTATCCAGAGCTCTTCCCTGGACCTGCTGGTTCTAGTTCACACCATAAATACAGCAGTAATAGCTTATGGTGCAGGTAAGTCCGATGTGAAGGAGATGCAGAGGGTGATTGAGTCAGCATAGTCTTGGAGACAGACTCTGAAAACATAGATCTTCATTACTGTTTCAGCTGCCAGGTTGATGAAGAATTATTGACAGGTAAAGGACAGATGTGAGTGCCTAAGTCTGAGCAGTAGTGATATTAATGGAGGCATTGACCATTGCTCACTCTTGACATGTGATAGAGTGAGGGATATGAGGGGCGGACCAGGCCATTATGCAGATGCCCTAATGCTGAGTCCTTGAGACCTTCAGCTGAGCCAGTTCTCCCAAGCATCTTGTTCCCTGTGCATTTTCACAGGCAGGGTCTAGCCCCCTTCTCCATGCAAACCTGCTTATTCTGTCCTTCACAGAAGATGCCCTCCCTACATTTACTGATTGATGTTGAGTGTAGCTTATGGGGAGTCTGACTGCTTCCCATGGAGACACCTGGCAGATCACCCATAAAGATTTCCTAGAGTCAATTTAACCCACATATGTACTGACAGAAGTTGAATCTGTGAAGAAAGTGTGTGAAGGTGTAAGAAAGTATAAGAAATAGATTCTTTTTTCTTCCAGTATTGAAATTTGAGTTTTCCTTCATAAGCTCTTGTATTATCATGTCCCTGTGATTAACCCATTCTCATTGAGAGAAAAAAGTATGCTAAACCTTAGAATTCTTGTATTTTTCCATTTCTATTTAAAAGCAGTAATATTTGTACAAAAAGTAATAGGAGTTAAGTATAAGAATGAACAGCGGTAGAAAGAGCAATGTAATATAGAGGTAATTGGTGCACAGTGAGATTCATCTTTAAAAAAATATATCTCTAGGGCTCATCTATTGAACTACTGGAGATACTTAACTTGGACCTAGTCCTTTAAACTGTCCCCAACTGTCCCTTACTGCAATTATCTCATGTGACTATATTCCAGACCCCTATAGGGATGGTTGGTCCATACTGTATAGATGCCTACATCTCTTCACTAGGCTGAACCAGGCTAAAGAGGGAGTTGATTTCCCCTCTGAGGTTCAGACAGGAAGCTTCACAGGTATCATGGTGATTGTCAAGGACATTGCATTGACAGCCATAGTTTGGGGAGGGGGACTGTGCCAGTTAAATTTCCATTACTGTAACAAAATACCTGACACAATAAACTTTTAAAAAGAGGAAATGTTAATTTTAGTTCTCAGTTTTGGAGGTTTCAGCCCATAGTTGTTTGGCCTCTTTCTTTTAGGCCTATAGTGAGGAGTGCATCATTATGGGAACATGTGGAAGAGGAAGGTCTATAAGGAATCCGGCCTCCCAACCACCTGTCAATCTGCATTTCGCCTGCCTCTCCCATTACAGGAATTTCCCGCCTCCCCATCACCTGTCAGTCTGCGTTCTTCCCGCCTCTTATGTTACAGGAATTTCCGGCTTACGCTGCCCTAATCTTCTTGCCTCCCACCTTGCGTCCTAACATGCTATTGGTTCCTCCGAGCCCATGAGATTCCAGTATCTGGGAGAGGCCATGCGCCATCTTGCTTTTTCTTCTTTCTCTTTCCCCCTGAACGGACGCAAATCGTCCGCATAAAATAAAGTCCCTTGTGTGAGATCTCGTGTCTGTGGAGCGTTTTTCTGGGAGTTATTGAGGAGCCACAACTGCCCCTAACAAGGTCCTTATGTCATTGTGGCTGGGAATCAAAGGTGAGAGGAAGAGGAAGAGACCAGAGACCCACAATTCCCTACAAATACTCCCAATTACCTGACATCCCACCCCTCCCCAACTGTTAAGATTTTCCGCCAACTTCCTATTTTTTTTTTTTTTTTTTTTGCGGTGCTGGGGATCGAACCCAGGGTCTTGTGCTTGCAAGGCAAGCACTCTACTGACTGAGCTATCTCCCCAGTCCCTTCCTATTATGTCAAACTGAGGACCAAGCCATTAACCCACAGCAGACACGTCAAATCCAAAGTACAGAATGGCCTTCCATAGCTACAGTGACAAAGGTGGAATGTTCTGGCCTGACGCAGAATGGGGAGTCTTCAGGATGCAGGTGAATATGTGACTATCATATATAAGATCTGGAAATTCAGAGTAGGATTCAGGTGAATGTGACTACCATGTGAAGGATCTAGAAACTGACTGTGACAATCAACATATGAGGTAAATAAGAAAAAAGAAACAAGCTTCCCAGACTGACATAAGATTTCAGCTTGGGTACATGAACCACGCAGGGCCTATGCAGTTATTTCCCAGCATCCCTCAGGATCTTGACACCACAACCTTACTACTCCCTGGTGACCAAAGGAAATGTTCATACAGCCTGGGAGGGATTGAGCTTTGAAAGCCATAATCTGGTCCTGCTTTCTCCAAACATGATTGAATAATTCTGAATTGTGAATATGCCTGGAAAGAATATGTCCCTAGCATGGACTTGATCAGAAGAGGACAGTTAGGAAAGGCAGTTGTGACCAATGAGGATAAGTTGTGAGAGTATATCTTTTTGTATATTTTTAAAAGTTTTGACTAGAAATTACTAATTTGTAAAATAAGCATAACACAAAATTGACCATTTTATCATTTATATGATATCATTCATATTTACTTTATTATTTATTATTTATATTAAATATATTTATGGGACTGGGGTTGTGGTTCAGTGGTAGAGTGCTTGCCTAGCATGTGTGAGGCACTGGGTTCAATTCTCAGCACCACATATAAATAAATGAATAAAATAAAGTCCATCAGCATCTAAAAAATATTTAAAAAATATATTTATATATTTATCACAATATGATGCAATTATCACCACCATCCATTTCTAGACCTCTTCCTTCATATGGAATTGAAAGTCTGTATCCATTAAAGGAATATCTCCCTATTGTTTTTCCCCCAAACACTGGTCAATAGTGGTGAATGGATTGATAAGCAGGATTTGTCAGAAGAACCCAGGGATACAGGACCCCAGGACCCCAGCTCAATATAGCCAGTAGTAGAGCCCAGAGAGAAGCCCTTCTGGTGGTTATTGGGATATTCTCCTTGACCTAGGTAAGAGCACTCTTGGACTGTTTTTTCTATCTCTAAAGGACCATGTTGATGTATGCTGCTCAACCTGGGATACAGTGTCAATGATTCCCACAGTAATTCAGTAACACAGTGTATGAAGAAATAGCACCGAGAGCCCAAGTCTTTTATTGGGGAATATGACATATGACTTACTAACTCTTCCTATCTACATTCCTCCCAAATGTCGAATTTCCTCAATTCGACATTTGACAGTACCTGTCAAAGGTACTATTTGGGGCCAATTTTCTCCCTGTTAGTCAAGGGGAATTTTAGCAAAAGAACATGGATTCGTGTGTTAATATGCAAAAGAATATTTGAATATATGATAAAGATAATATTGCCTGATGCTTTTCATATATGATACTATTTCTATTGGTTGGTTTGTTGTCATTATTTTTCTAGTATTATGAAAATGTTTGGTTATGTGCTCTGTTTTAGGTAGTTGGAATACATTTTTCCTTTTTGGTAGGACACTTCATAATGCCACATGACTCAGATATGTATTTAGACACTTTAGAAACTTAGATGCATGACTAGGGGCAGCATCACAGTTTGATAAAGGACACTGAGAATGGGGAAAAGTAGAATGACCCACTACTTGTGTCTAAATGCCAGCAGAAAAGGGCAGTGAAAGCGTGACTCTCAGTATTCTTTAATTTGTCCACAAAGAACCTGCATCTCTGTGCCAGATCACAGTGGGCACATGCTACTGATTCCTCATCAGTGGATATGACACCAAGCCTCAAAGCCAGGGCTTCTTTGAGTAAATGATCCTTAAAGAGCTGTGCATAAACACAGTCCCACAGTGCCCCCAGTTGGTCACAGGACACACACCTCCCCATGGCTCAGAGACATGAGAGTCCAGCTGTTTCTGCAACTCACCAGTTCACTCATTATTCACACATCCATGGTCTGATACTTAAAATTGTTATGATTTTGAGGTCTTTTGATTTGTTACTAAATATATCACTCTCAGAAGGAGTCTCAGACCATGGCAGAAACCAAAGTGTACATAAATTCCAAAATAAGGTGCTAACTTTTCTACGAACACATTCTTTCCACTATTTTTTCTCACAAGGATCTTGGAGGGACTAACGAGTTGCCCATGAGTTTTTCCTGATTGCTTTTATTTTACTACACAAATTACAACTGGTCCATCTGCATTGAAGTTGTTCCTGACATTTTCCTCATCATGGCCACCTTGTTCTTCTCACCCTTTGGGTCTATTCTTGGATATGTTTCTGACAGATTACCAGGGGATCATAGAGCTCACATTATTCTCCCTTGGTCTGAGGGCACCATCCTGTGCTACTGAATTCCATCTATCATAGAACAGTTGTGTTGTACATTGTGTCCAGTTTCCTATTCTTTGAGATGGGAGGATACCTGGTACCTCTCTTGTTCCACTATGACTGCAGGCAATGAAACTGTCTGATTTTCAGAAATTTTCTCTCAGATTGTGAGTCTCTTAACTCTAATCATCCCTAAAATTCTACAAAATTGAATACAATTCTTCACATGAACTTAACTTCTTACTTTACTCACTGAAAATTCTAATCTACCACACTTCTGATCTTTTCTCTGGACTTAACAGTGATACTCTGCTGTTATGAACTATTGATTTTGATAATTCTTATAGGGAATAAACACCTGCAGGAAAATAAAACCTACAACTCTGCATAATTGCATGATCTATAAGGTCTATAATTTTAACTTACAAATTTTAATTTTATTCTGTCATTGACATTCTATTTCTGAGGGAAAAAAAAAAAAAACACTGTACCATCCAAAACTAAAATTTTCTGAGATTTCATTTTAGAAGTATTTAAATCTTAGTTGAAAATCTGCTGCATTTCAAATCTTTTGTCACTGGAACAAAAAAACAGTGAAGCCCCCAAATTCATACAATTTCTGTCAGCACCCTCAGGCTGAGGAGCAAAGGCAATCCTTTTTCCACAGGAAATCATCATTTGTTCAACTCCTGCATTCCTCAGTCAAGGGCAAATCACTGAAGTGGAATGAAGTTACTGTGCTTGACCAAGAGACTGACATCTCCAAGCTACTCAGACAAGCTTCTCTAAAAGGTGACATATTCCATGCAGTGCTCCAGAAAAACCATAGCAGCACATTCATGGTGGGCAGGCTTCAAAGCACAAGGTTTAGGATGATAATTAGAGGACAGTGGCCTACAGAAGGCTGAAAAGGATGCATAAATAGTGAAGAGGATGAAAGAGATTACATTTAATCTTGAATTAATGTCCCCATTAAACTTATGGGACCTGGACCCCTCTGACTCAATATAATCTTTCATCACTTTTTCAGTGAAAATTCCAACCAAACAAATTCCAACAGAACAGAACAGCACACCAAGTCCAAGATTCCAAAACCCATATTCAGGGGAGTTAATTGTACATATTGGATGCCATCTGCAAATGGGAAAACTTCCACGTCATCTGGTATTGGCACTGATCAGACTGTATTGACACATTTATAGGAATGTACTCAGCAGGTTTTGCAGTTCTTCTACCCTGTGTATGAATATAACCAGAGCACCCACACACAAGTTTCATTATGTGAATTCATTATTTAGGGTTTGGCAGCAATGCACAAGAGAAACCTAGTACTCAGGGTGAGCTGGTCCCACTAGACTGAGGAATTCTTCCTCATAGCAAACAGAATCTTGGCTGGGCTTGCTAGCTTACACAACAGCTGAAAGATCCCCAAAACCAGACCAGTCATAGATCTGGGGAGGGAGAAACTTAGCTCAGGCTGTTCTGGCCAGTACACCCCTACCTCAAGATGTTGTCTTCCCAGCATATTCTGTAGTTATTCTTGAGAAATACAAGGGAGAAAGAGAGAAGTGGTCTAAGGCCTCCTGGAGAACTGCGTGGCATCAGCCGTGTAGGAGATTCTGTGCTTGGGTTGGTGCTACAGGCAAGAACTAAGAAGTAAAGAGTCTTGTGTTAGTGCTTTGCAGTTCAACACATCAGGCAGTCTTTACATGCATTGGAAAAGCAAGGAAGATTTCAGATAGCATCCGCTGGCTCATTGAAGTTGTAATCCTGTGGGGGTCATCTCTTCTAGGCTTGGAGAGGAATGACAATGTACTTGTAATTACTAATGTTAAATATAGTTTAAACTGGGACTGGGAGAACATTTGAAACATTTCTCCTTATTGAAACATCAGGAGAAAAAAGAAATTCAAGGCAGTAGGTTTATTTCTCTTCTCCCAAGTTCTAGTCTCCAAGTTAGAATCTCCCTGCATGTTACCATGTTTTGCTCAGACAAAAGAAACATTTACAAAGATACAGAGATCTTGATCTATACTGTTACCTGCTCTCTGGTATAAGAATCCCAGTCGTCTCTGCATCTCTGACTTCTCAATTCTGCTTCCTCAGGTCAATAAGATCCTTAGGATCAGTAGGATCAAGAAAGTGACACCACAAATAAATCTATGACTTCTTGTGTGATCATCGGTGTGCAACTTAGGGCTTCTGTATTTGTGCATGTGTATATGCGTGTATGTGTATATGTGTGTGTGTGAGTGTGTGTGTGTTTGTGCATACATGCTTTTCTCTGAGGTCCCATAGCCTTCATTCTCTAGTTTTCCAAAGTTGTGTTCTGTTTTTCAGTTGTTTCATTGTGTGATTCTATCCCAGAGTTCATCCTGGGAGGGCTGGACCTGTTAACATTTATTGCATAAAGATTGGAAACATAAATTGACATGTTCTTAGTATAACTGTCTCAACCCAATAGTCTTATTATTAGAATTTAGTAAATTTTATTCCTCCATGGTGATTTCAGTGGGCACTAAAGATATAAGCTCTGATCAATGTCTGCTATGTCATCTTAGACTTGTAGCTATTTTTGGTTTTCAACAGATCTCAAAGGTTTTTCTTCATCATTTTTCAAATATTTTTTTTTTTTTTGTATTTTACCCCATTCTTATTCTTCTGAAACTTGTATTTTGTGTATATAGGTGCAGTGATGTGGTTACATGGTCACTCAGGTTCTGCAAATTTTTAAAAATTCTATTTTTCTGTATTTCAGAAGGATTAATATCAATTAATTTAAAATTATATTAATATAATTTTATTGTATCTAAATTAATATTATCTATTTCATGAGGTATTTCCGCATATATTCCTTTGTGTTCATAGACATGGTTTCCTTTAGTTTTTGAAGGTATTTATGATAATTTCAAAAGTCTCTGATTTGTGTCAGAATGAGACTTTCTTAGCTTTCTGGATGTGGGTTTTATGCATTTGTGAGGTTTGCAGCCATTCTTTCCCTCATGAAAGTCATTTTTCAGCACCTTATGTTCCTTCAGGCACACCTGTGGGACAAAAAGATACATTTGCCATTATTTCACACATCTCTGAGGTACTGTTCATTTTTGTTCAATCTTTTTTCTTGCCCTTTGTTTCTCAGACATTTCTGTTGATCTTCAGGTTTTGTGACCCTCTATTTTTGTGAAGCTATTTCTTTCTATTAGAAGGATTTGCCTCTTTGAAATTTATTACAATGGATGATTTCTATAATGATTCCTTTAAGTGGGTCACTTCAGAGCTCTAATGTTCCCAGATTTTCCTAATTCCCTGTATGCTTTGGTGTGTGATTTTGTGTGGTGTCCTGGAAAGTTATGGTGTGGTGAGATTCTGGTTCCTATTAAAACACAGTTGTTAGTTAGATGTAAAGGGGGCAGTTTTGGTTCCTCGATAACTCCCAGAAAAGACGCTCCGCAGATACAGGTCTCACACGAGGAACTTTTATTCAAGCGGACAAAATGTGTCCGCTCGGGGGAAAGGGGAAAGGGGAAAGAGAAGAAGATGGCACACGGTTCTTTGTATTGGAATTTCACGGGCTGGGAGGAACCAATCATGGAGGAGAATTATTATAGACTGACTGATGGACCAATGACATATTGGAACGTAATGTGGGGGGGGGGGAGGAAGGTTACAGCGACGTAAGCCGGAAATTCCTGTAACAGGAGAGGCGGGCTTAACACAGATTGACAGGTGATGCCTGTAGCGGGAGAGAAAAGGTGGCTTTATACCTAACAACAGTCAAGGCCAAACTACATGTGTGTGTTGCCTTCAGTGACCTCTGTTCCACATAGTACAGATTTCAGGCCCTTGTTATGTAATTGTTTCCCCGTGGTGCCTGCACTACCCAGGGATTGATGTGGGAATTGAGTGGTGGTTTATTATATAGGGCTGTTCTTCAAGCCTTTTCTCTGCTTTTTTGGGTCTAATCTGTGCATATGCAGGGTAAATCCAGGAATTGTGTTTGTCCACAACAGACTTAACTAATCTCATTTTTCAACTCTCTCCTCCTTGGAATTCTACCCCCATTCTCAGGCTCCTTCTTGAATTTTCCGTCCCCTGAACTGTTGTCCACTTCCCACATGACCGGTTCAACTCCCAGACAAAGAGCAAGAGAAAAGAAAAGAAAAAACCAGAATGAATGTTTCCCTCATACTCTTCAGATAACAGTAGTTTCTACCAATTTCTTTGCCTGGAGAGAGTCAACTTCTCAGTTTTAAGTCCCTGTGCCACTGTTGGGACTGCAGGACAATTTTGTAACTTGGGAAAAACAAACAAAAGGAGGTGGCCACTTACTCCTCAACATGCAAAGCCCCTTCCCAAATGTCTGGTTAAAAACAGGGAGTTGGTTCTTAGAGATATTTTTTCCCCTGGGTGGTTAATGGAGTTCACCTGCCCTGGGGGATGCCAGGAGACAATGGAGGGAAAATTTCCATAAGTAAAACCCATTATGTGTTGTTATTCAGCTTAGTCCCCCATCTGCCTCAGATTGCTTACCTGTGAGAGTTTTCATGCTTATTGTTCATTGTTTAGAGCTTTAGCTATAATCTGTGTGAGAGATTGGTTGTCTGGGGTTTTCTCTCTTGGACCAACCAAAAGTCTATGGCTACTTCAGTACAAATGTATTTACATGGTCACACATAGGGTAGGGTTTCCTTCTTTTTCAGGTAGACTACTATTCCCTGTGTGTATGTGTGCCACTCTTTTCTGTCCATTTCTCCCCTCAATGGAAGTTAGATTGATTCCACTTCCTGTCTGTTATGGGTAGTGCTGCCCCAAATATGAAAATGTAGATGTCACTCACTCCTGATTTCCATTCTCTTGAGATATGACCAGAATTGAAATTTCTGGATCATGGTTTAACAGTGGTCCATCTCACCTTTTGAATATAGTTCTGAGGCTTATTTTTAAAAGGGGCATATTTTCCTTTTCCACTTCTTCCTCTCCCCTTCCCTAACTTGGGGGTGGGGAACAGGATGACTCTGCGTTATCTGTGCTCTACAGGAAGGAGATACCTGTCAGAGGATCTAGGAAGTGAATATCTCCCAAACTAAAGAGTGAATGTTAATACACCATCAGGATGCCCTGGGACCCTTAGACAGGGCACACCTGGAGCCTTTAAAGGGCTCCTTTAAAATCCCCCAGTTCCTCCTGATGGGAAAAATCACAGTCTCTTGGACAGGACTCCCCCGTGTTTCTCCTCTGCTAGCTAGCAAACCTGAAGGGTTATGGAAAATAATATTTCTACAAGACAACCCTCCAAGAAAAATGGAGGAACCATGTGGCTCCAAAGGAGGGAGGGGAAATTAACCAAACATTAAACCTCTCCCAGTGCATCCTTTCCCAATAACAATGGGCCCTGAACTTGGACCTTCCCCCATCACAAATTAGTCCTAGATGGAGGCACAGCAAATATTGTTCCTAGAGAAAATAAAACAATGGGATCTGCACTCCTATCTCCCCAGATAACAATGAGTTTCAACCCTTTTACAACTATCCTAAGTTAAAGTTTTAACCTGTACAACTAGCCCCTGACTGTCAAAACTGCATATTCACAGTCTCCAATGAGACTATAAAACCCTGACTCTTTCTGTAACCTGGGGGGCCAGCTCCATACCCAGAAAATGGGCCCTCCCGTGCCTGATCAATGGACTTTGCTTGCAGAATAAAGGAAAGCTGGTTGATTTGAGGTTTGCTTCCTGACCCCTTCCTCCATCATTTGTGGTCCATGAGCTTATATTTTGGTGTCCTGACTGGGAATGGGAGCAAGGTAAAATTGACCCTTTCCCATTACCCTTCTCTTTCCCCTTCCCCTGAAGTTAAGTCAAATGACCACTGGGACCTGGGAAGTGACTGGTGAAGTGTCTGGCACTCCAAAGGATCTCTGAGGTTGGGGGAACCCAGTTACAGCTCATGCAGCTATGGCTGAATCCCCAGACTGACCGTTCCCCTCACCTCCCTCCACACCCTATGGAAAGAGACCCTCCACACACTCTGAGTTCATTTTGACTGAATGGCTACTGGTGCAACCCATAATCAGCCCCATCCCTGGGCTAGGTTTGCATCCTATGCTACGTGGGTGCAAGAATTTGTATCAAATCCTTTATTGGTCCTGGGAGCATCCTCTTTCTGAACCCCTTCCCACACCATTGCCATTCTCTCCCTGACCCTCACTTCCCGGACACCCTTCAAACCTCCAGATCAGAGACCCCTTTGCCCTTTTGTTCTTGCATCCAACACCGGCCTTTAAATTCTCCAGAAAGGTAAAACTCTGTCCATCCATCTGTCCATTTGTCTGTCTGGTCTCTAGAAGAGAGGCACCCTGCCCTGAGGCCCCCACCTTTTGGCCACAGGACTCCAAGATTCCCCCAACCATTGTCATCTGATCTCTAGTAGATAGGTGCCCTTACCTGAGACCCCTGTCTTTTGGCCCATGGGACTTCTGGGGTCCCCTACCATTGAAATGGGGGTGAAATGACAGTGCCAATTTCTGGTGGCACTGTCCAGCTTGGTGTCAAAAGAATTCAGGGGATGCTTTGGTATCAAACTCACACCCCAATCACCCCTCCCCAAAATGGGAATCAGTCAGTCAATTCCATGGAACCTCCCTTTGGGTTGTCTCATTAGTAATTTTAAGACCCTTGACAGATCTCAAAATCAAATGCTTCATTAACCTCAGCACTCAAATTTGGCCATACTACAAGTTAGATGCCCACATATAGGACCTCTAAGTGAGGTCCCAACCCAAAGTCATGTAAAAAACCTTATTTCAAGCCCCTACCCTCAACTCACCTATGGAGCAAAAATTTAACCTGCTTGTCACTGAGAGAGAGAAAAATCACCCTAACTAGCCCAACAGCCACTGGCATGTCTCAGTAAGGAGTATGATATAGTAGCTTCATTCCTCAAATGTAGCAGGAGATAATGTTTCATAATTTTCTGGCCTGATTACCAACTGGGGGAAAAAGGGTTAAAAAGCCCTAGGCAGCAATTTCCCTGGTCAGCCTGAGCTGAAGCTTGCATTGGGATGCGAACAGTAGGCTCAATGAAAGACCTAAAACTAAAGGAAAAACTGTCAATTTTAGTAAAATAATTAATGGCCATTATCATTTTTTCTTCTGGGACTCTTGTTTTGTTTTTCTTAAATGCTATATTTTTTGAGTTAATAATTTTGATCCTACATACCTAAGTTAATGTTTTTCTGATCAGTTCTATTTTTATTCAACTCCAGAATTTTTTTTAAACCTTTATAACATTTCAATGGTGATTCACCTGCAAAAAGCTATAAGGTCTTTGCTTTTGTGTTATATGTTTCATTGTGTTTTCTGTCTACATATGTGCATAATCCATTTATTATATCAGTGATATCAAAGCTGGCATATAGATAATGAGTGCTCTTGAATTATAATTTTAAAAATGGATCCAGGTGTTAGGTCGGAAATTAGGCAACTGTAGGGGGCACAGCTGAGCAGCCAGAACAAAGACCAGCCTGCCAAAGGTGACCAGAAAGTTCGCAGCAAGGTGGATGGAAAGTTCCACTGACTCTTCACACCCACCTGTCACTCAACAAGACCCCCTCCCATCCTAGTCTATAAAAACCCTGGGCTGCCAGGGCCACATGCGATTTTCTCCGGGTCCCTATACCCCGGGGGTCTGGGAATTTCGCCCGAGAGTCAAATTCCAATAAAGCTTGCTTCGGCCACTTTTCTGTCCCATTTTATTTGGCTGCTAACTGTGCCTGCTGAGACCCGCCAAGTTTACATTTGGTCCCGCCGCTGAGCCCGCCGAGCCCACCGAGCCCGCCCGAGCTTACACCAGGAACCTCTAATTCATTTGGTTGAAGAGGTTCAGTTTACATTGGGTACACAGATGACAATGTAAAGGTATTTCTAGGATTTTTCTTCAACAAGGAAGAAGTAAATGCTGTTCAATACACTTGTCTGATACCTTGATTCTTATAGTTAATAAGTAAATTAGATTTGACATTTTGGGAATTAATCTTCATAATGTGTTTGTTAGAAACATCTGATTAATTTACAAAGTTAAAATGCTAACAAATATAACAAAGTATTCTTAAGTTCTTGAATTCCAGTGATACACGTGGAACACTGTGTTTTCATAAATTGGTGAACAAACAGATGTGATTCTATGTACAAGTGGTTCAACTGTTTCAACTGTTTCAATTAGAGTACTGTAAATAATACAATGTATTCCTTCTTATTAAATTGAGAAATTTATCTAAATTCAAGAATTTCATATGGGTTGTCTCAGATTGTGAATTGAAAAGAGGGGTCAACAGATAGGAAAGAGAAAAGAGAAGGTTCTAGGTATATATTTAGTAGAAAGAAAAAGACAATGTTTCTGGGTAAAAAAAAAGTATGTGTGATGAAATACTTGAGATTCTAAATAAGTGCTAAGCAAGTCTGTGTACAATTTCAACAAGTTCGTGTGTATCGAAGCTGGTTATATGTATGTGAGACAATCAGTTAAAATTATTTAAGGTTTTCCCTAAGGTCAAATACTAATGTACTGATGTAAAATCAAGTCTTAATCCATTTGTTAAACTGACAAGGATTTCTTAAAACATTAATTTATTCTTACCATTGTGTCTATTAAGTTTTATTCTTTAAAACAACGATTTTGAAGGAATTGGGATAGGTGCAACATTGGTAGCACAAAAACAGTTATTTTTGAGTATTAAGCTACATTACAGAGTCTGAATTTTCCTTTAAAGTTAAACTTGGTTAATATAAAAACATCTGTATGGCATACTAAACATATTCATATCTTCCAGGTATACAAATCTTTAAAGCAGAAAATTTAAAAGAACATTTTTATCAAGCTTCTGTTCTCTAAACTAAATTTGCCTGTAATGGTAACTTTAAACTTATATGAATAGTGAATTTTATTGGGGATTTATTTATATCATTTAATGTTTTGTAACTGGACCTTAACCCTCTGTTACCTTCTATACTGGGATAAAAATGTAAATGTATTTCTAAAAGATAATGAGAGTCTGATCTGCTTAAGGGTTAATATCATGAAACATGAAAGCATTTTGGCACTTTACCACACAAAAGTAAAGCTAAAAGCTCTCTGCCTCTCTTTGATTTATGTTTTAGATATAATGTTATATTGGGTTAACTAATGTTCCTATAAACTCAGGAAAAATATAGGTAAACTTTGTAAAATGACATTTAAGAAAGAGGCAAGCATCAGCTTTAGAACCAGAACATTTTACCTAAGATTTGTGAAGAGCCCCACATTACCTGAGAAAACAGTTTGCCTCCCACCTCACTGCATGTTAGAACGACTTCAAAATAGGCCAAGTTCAAGTTGTATTCAAAACATTCATTTTTGTCATCATCTCAAATAGGAAATATAATGTACAACTCAGTCAAAATTTGAGATAGCTATTACACAAGCAGAATATGCTTTTACTCTTGGTAATTTTATTTTGTATTTTTGTAAACTCTAAAACTCTTACCTGTTAATGTTTTGCAGAGGTACAGCTCCAAGAGCACACAACCTAGGTTAACTTGAAATAATAAGCCATCATCTACAGGACAGATAGTATATAATGGTAACTTCCAGTACTAATAATAGACCCCAGTTAAATAAAAGGAAAAATGACTGTAAGGTTATAGACATTAAAGTTAAAGCCCAGTACTCTTACTTTAAGACCAGTAAGGCTGCCTTTTTGGATGTTTAAGATCAAGATTAACACAAAAGAGTCAAGAAAGCCAGCATTCAACTGTTGCCCTCTGATTCAGCCTGAAACCAGGATACGTGAGAGACTATCAACTCTGGGACACATGACCTCTTGATCAGGGAGATTAATGAGACCACTGGAGAACAAAAAACCAATCAGTGCTCCTGCTGCAAAGAGCAGGGTTGTTGGAAAAGGGAGACATCCAATGCTTCCAAGGGAAGCCACCTCATCAAGGAGACCATACTTAGCAGATGACACTAAAAGAGCTAAGAAGCTGCTCTTTAGTTTCCCAAGAGTGACCCCTGTGCAAACTCAACTGATTCATAACAGCAGATAGGAACAAGGTCAATTTGACCAGCTTGATCTTAACATCTAGCAAAAAGAGTTATAACCAAAATACAGCCATAACTGGGTTTAAAAAGAAAGACAATAATTCCTTTAATGAAACTTAACAGCCTACACTAGATATAGGAGACACCCCCCCAAAATTATTCCCCTTTTCATAGGGCTAAAAACACCCATCAGGATTAACACAGGAGCAGCAGGATTAGGAAAATCTATTCCCTATAAAAATAGCACAGGTTATTGCAGATATCCAACGGGTCACTGATTTGGTACTGACTTTAAAAATTCAATTGAACTCCCTGACATCTGTTGTCCTACAAAACCATTCAGGGAAGAATATTGTTTCTCTGTAAACCAATCAAGAGTGATAAGAGACAAGACTAAACAACTACAGGACCACCTGGAATATAGAAAATAGATCTGACTCAGGAGAATTTTCAAATCTGGAACAGTGATTTTTCAATAATATAAGTTTAAAATGTTACCCATCTTAATATTTCCTTTCATAAGGGATTCTATCTCACAGCATGTGTATTAAGTACCTATGTTTTATTGTCTGGACAACAATGTGTAAATCAGACTATATGATAAAGTTCAGGACAAACTGTTAGGATTCCCAAAAGGCCAGTAGCTACCTGACTCCCTGTAAAAGTGCTAAATGTTTTACCTGAGGGCTAATAGCTGATATTGTTATCATGGGTGGGATAATCACCTCTGCATTTACTGCAGTGGTGGCATTGCATCAGTGGCAGTCGCATTTATTTCCTTCAACAATTTCAAAAATTTTACTGAGACCTGGCAAACTCAAGTACATATTGATCAGGGACTGATCCATTTCATAATGCCTCTTTGGATGTGTTAAAATTACAATCTCAGGTTCTGGTTCTGGCCAATGCAAAAACACCTACTTTTAATAATGAATAAGTTTGAGACAGTTTACCTGCAGGAATTTCTTCTCTTAACCCTTTTAAATGCTTTTGTACACATGTAGTTGAGTTACTGGCTATAACTGTACCGTTAATTTTATCTCTGTTCTTATTTGTCAAGCAGGATGGAGATGGTTAGAATATGAGGAAATTATGGTTTCGAAGTTAATCATGCTTGCTGTACTTCAGAGGACCCACACTCCTGAAATCAGGGAGAGTACATCCCAAATTTAAATGGGACAGAATGGCCTCAATAAGGAAAATAGGGCACCAACTATTTTACCTGCTGCATACTTGAGGTGTATGAATCCTGGCATTTTAGAAGAACATGTCCTGTTTTGACACTGGAAAATTATTTTCCTGGCACTAGCAAATCAGTTAATGCTCACTTTTCTTATAATAAATAACCTTTCTTCTTCCTATTCCTAATTTTGTACAGAAGTGGTTTCTTAATGAGGTAATCTTCCCAGTCTAAACTGCCTCCCAGAAAACACTTCTCCCACAGTCAAAGCCTGACTTTCTGAAACCACAAAAGGAAGACTTCACCTGATGGAATCAAGGCTCCTCCCCACACCAGGGTCTCCATGCTGTATTCCAGAACTCTGAAAGGAGGGTTCTCCCCACCACTTTGCCTCTTCTCAGTCAAAGAAGCCAAATCTGACACAATGCCCCAATTCTTTCTTCCCTTTCAGAGTCTGGAATGAAGGATTATGGAAAATAATATTCCTACAAGACAGCTTTCCAAGAAAACTGGAGGGACACTGTGGCTCTGGAGGAGAGAGGGGAAATTAGCCAAACATTAAACCTCTCCCGGTGCATCCTTTCCCAATAACAACGGGTCCTGAACTTTGACCTTCCCCCATCACAAATTAGTCCTAGATGTAGGCACAGCAAATATCGAAACTCTGGGAAACAATGGATCCCACAGAAAGTAAAACAATGGGATCTGGACCCCTATCTCCCCAGATAATAATGAGTTTTAACCTTTTTACAACTACCCACCTAAGTTAAAGTTTTAACCTGTACGAGCCCCTGACTGTCAAAACTACATGTCCACAGTGTCCAATGAAACTATAAAACCCAGACTCCTTCTGTAACTCAGGGGCCAGCTCCATACCCAGAAAATGGGCACTCCCATGCCTGACTGATGGACTTCACTACAGAGTAAAGGAAAGCTTGCTGATCTGAGGTTTGCTTCCCATCTCCATCCTCTGTTGTCTGTGGGCCAAGAGCTTACAAAAGCAATGAAACAACATTTTTCTTTTTCTCAAAACTATGTTGTAATTATTAAATTGACATTAATTGGCATTGGGGACAAGGATTGAGCTTTTGGTTACAATGCTAAGGGCAAAGCAAACCATAGAAGGACAAATACTGCTTGGTTCTACCTATGTGAGGAATTTAAGAAAAATATTGAACTATGTGAATATGTGAAATATCTCTCCCTCCTTCTCATTACAGAAATGAAAATTTAATAAAGGTGTGTCCTTATAACTCTTGCATGTTTACCAATATTTTTCCAAATAGCATCTTTAATGCCATATATTCTTTTTTTCTATGTTTTGCAGTCTCATCAAACTAGTTGGAGATTAGGGATTCTAGGAATGCCTTGGCTTTGGGAAATTGAGGTCACCAAGATGATGAGAAAGGGTAAAGTGAATTTTCCTGTCATGGACAAATAGATTAAATTTGAAACATGTAACCATAAAAGTAAATGGGGGCCTTGAGGTAGTGGTGTGTGTAGTCACATAAATGGGCAAAGGAACTGAACACTTCTCAGAAGAAGAAATATGAATAGTGAACAAATATATGAAAAAAATGTTCAATATCTCTAGTAATTAGAAAAATTCAAATTAAAACTACACTGAGATTTTATCTCATTAGAAAGGAAATTATCAAGAATACATATAACAATAAAAGTTGGCTAAGATGTGGGAAAAAAGGTACACTCATACGTTGCTGGTTGTACTGCAAATTGATACAGTCACTCTGGAAAGCAGTTGGAGATGCCTCAAAAAGCTAGGAATGACACCACAATTAAACCCAACTATCCCACTCTCTGGTTTATATCCAAAATATTTAAAGTCAGCATACTACAGTGATGCAGTCACTTCTATGTTTATAGCAGCTCATTACACAATAAAAAGGTATGGGGCCAACTGAGGGGCCCTACAACAGGTGAATGGATAAAGAAGAACAATCAGATTCAGTTTGGGAGGATCATATGTCTCTAAAAATTTGTTAATGTCTTCAATATTTTCTATTCTGTTGGAGTATAGATTTTCAAAGTAGCTTCTAATTATGTTATGTCTTTTGATGGTGATCTTTCCTTTTTCATCATGAATTCTAGTAAGTTTTCTCTCTCCTCTTCATTAGTGTGGCTAAGAGTTTATCAATTTTGTTTACTTTTCCAAAGAACCAAATTTTTGTTTTGTCGGTTTTTTGAATTGCTTCTTTTGTTTCAATTTCATTGATTTCAGATCTGATTTTAATTATTTCCTGTCTTCTAATATTTTGGGTGTTGATATGTTCTTCTTTTTCTAGGGCTTTGAGATAGAACATTAGGCCAGTTAGTTGTTGAAGATGTACACAATTTAAACAAATCAATTTCAAGCACTGAAATAGAAGAAGCCATCAAAAACCTACCAACCAAGAAAAGCCCAGGACCAGAAGAATTCTCAGCCAAATTCTATGAGACCCAAAGAAGAACTAATACCAATACTCCTTAAAGTATTTCAGGAAATAGAAAAGGAGGGAACTCTTCCAAATTCATTCTATGAAGCTAGTATCACTCTGATACCAAAATCAGACAAAGATGCATCAAGCAAAGAAAACATTAGACCAATATCCCTGGTGAATATAGATGCAAAAATCCTTAACAAAATTCTGAGAAATTGCATACTAAAACATTAAAAAGATAATGCACTATGATCAAGTGGAGTTTATCCCAGGGATGCAAGGTTGGTTCAACACAATAAACATAATTCAATAAACATAATTCATCACACAGTAGACTTAAAGTTAAGAATCATGATTATTTCAACAGATGATGAGAAAGTGTTTGAATAAAATACAGCACCCCTTCATGCTTAAAACACTAGAAAAAAATAGGAATAGTAGGAACATACCTCAACATTATAAAGCTATCTATGCTAAGCCCAGGGCCAACATCATTCTAAATGGAGAAAAATTGAAGGCATTCCCTCTGAAAACTGGAGCAAGACAGGGAGGCCCTTTGGTGCAGGGTCTCTGGTCTAATTCCTAAGTCCTTGGTTTGTTTTGAGTTGAGTTTTGTGCAGGGTGAGACATAGGGGTTTAATTTCATTTTACAGAATATGGATTTCCAGTTTTCCCAGCATGATTTTTTGAACAGGCTGTCTTTTCTCCATTGTATGTTTTTGGTACCTTTTTCTAGTATGAGGCAACTGTATTTATGTGGGTTTGTCTCTGTGTCTTCTGTTCTGTATCATTGGTCTGCCTGTCTATTTTGGTGCCAATACCATGCCGTTTTTGTCACTACTGCTCTGTAGTCTAGTTTAAGATCTGGTATTGTGATACCTCCCACTTCACTTTTCCTGCTCTGGATGGTTTTGGCTATTCAAGGTCTCTTATTCTTCCAGATGAAGTTCATGATTGCTTTTGCTATTTCTATGAGAAATATCATTGGGATTTTAATTGGAATTGCATTGAATCTGTATAGTGCCTTTTGTAGAATGGCCATTTTGACAATATTAATTCTGCCTATCCAAGAACATCTTTCCATCTTCTGGGGATTTCCTTCAATTTCTTTCTTTAGTGTTCTGTAGTTTTCATTGCAGAGGTCTTTCGCCTCTTTTGTTAGATTGATTCCCAAGTATTTTTTTCCTTGAGGTTATTGTGAATGGAGTGATTTTCCTAATAATGTGAAAAGAGAGTCTACAGAGTGGGAGAAAATCTTTTCCACATGCACTTCAGATAGAGCACTCATCTCCAAAATTTATAAAGAACTTATAAAACTTTACACCAAAAATACAAAGAATCCAGTCAATAAATGGGCCAAGGAACTGGACACTTTCCAGAAGAAGCTATATAGGTGATTAACAAATACACGAAAAAGTGTTCACCATCTCTAGTAATTAGAGAAGTTCAAATTAGAAAAACTCTAAGATTTCATCTTAACTCCAATTAGAATGGCTTTTATCAAGAACACAAACAATAATAGATGTTGGCATGGATGTGGGAAAAAAGGCACACTTTTACATTGCCGGTGGAGTTGCAAATTGGTGTAGTCACTCTGGAAAGCAGTGTGAAGAATTCTCAGAAAACTTGGAATGCACACACCTTTTGACCCAGTTATCCCACTCCTTGGTTTATACCCAAAGGACTTAAAATTAGCATAATTCAGTAACACAGCCACATCAATGTTTACAGTAGCTCAATTTGCAATGACTAGATTGTGGAAGCAGTTTAGATGCCCTTCGACAGATGAATGGATAAATAAACTGTGGTATATATACACAATGGAATATTATTCAGCCACAAAGAATAATAATATGCTATTTGCAGGTAAATGGATGGAACTGGAAAATATGCTAAGTGAAATAAGCCAATCCCCCAAAACCAAAGGCTGAATGTTTTCCCTGATAAGTGGATGATGATATATATTGGGGGTGGGAAGGTGGGGGTGAGATAAGAATGGAGAAACTTTAGATTATGTACAGGGAAATGAGAAGGAGTGGGGTATGAAAATGGTGGAATGAGACAGATATCATTACCATATAGACATGTATGATTACATAAATGGTATGAATCTACATTGTGTACAGCCAGAGAAACAAAATTATGTACCCCATTTGTGTACAATGAATCAAAATGCAGCCTGTAAAAATAGGAAAATTTAAAAAGAAAAAGAATAGCCATAAAGAAGAATGACTCTGTGACATTTGCAAGTAAATGGATGGACCTAGAGACTATCATGCTGTAACTGAAAGTTTGGTCCTTGTCCCCAATGCCAATTCAATAACAGGGACACAGCTTAGAGAAAAAGGAAAAAGAAGCTTTATTGCTTTGTTAGCAAAGGAGAAACACAGGGGACTCCTGTCCCAAAGGCTGTGATTCTCTCCATCAGGAGGGACAGGGGTTTTTTTAAAAGAACTCTTCAAGGGTTACATTCCATGTGTGCTCTGGTAGAGAGTTCAAGGGTGCCTGGATGGTGGGTCAAGATAAAAGAAATGCATGAAAATTCAGAAATATTTTTATGTAGGTCATTGGTGTATTAAATTTCTAGGATGACATTAGACATGTGCCATATACTTGGTGGTTAATAGCAAAAGAAAAGTTATTTTCTCATGCACAGTTCTGAAATCCAGTCACCCAAAATCCACAGGCAAGGCCATGGTCTCTATGATATCGCTGGAGGAATCCTTCTGTTCCTCCTCTTGGTTCCTGGTTGTTTACGGACGATCTTTGGTGTTCCTTGGCCTATAGCTGTTGAGTTCAATTCCTGCCTACATGTTTGCATGAAGTTCTCTCTGCATCTGTCTGTCTTTTCATGGCTATTTTCTGGTGAGGATATCAGGCATATTGGATAAAGGACTACCTTACTCCATTATGGTCAAATCTTAAGTAAACATATTTGCAATGACACTATTTTAAAATAAAGTCACATTCTCTTTCAGCAGGAGTTAGCATTTTTACACAGTTTTTTTTAACAGGAAATCTTTGATCATTTAATACTAGAGAGAAAGAATTCTTTCCAAAAATTTTATCATGTTTAATATCTTAATGTTAAGCAATTTACTTGCATCATATTGTGATGAAACCTAATAAAATGAACTTTAGTAATGCAGAAAGGAGAATTCCTTCTTTTGTGCTTAGTTGAAAAGAGAACTGCCCCTGGAGATGCCTCAGATCTAATCCAGCTGTTACTGTCATTTTGAAAAATTAAACATTTTGTTTTTTCCCCTGTGGAACACCTCCACCCAAGAAATTAAAATAAATATTCTCTACTTTAGAAATGTGATTTCTTTCTTTCTTTTTTCTTCTTTCTCTTCTTCTTCCTCTTTTCTCCTTCTTCTTTTTGCAGTGCCAGGGATCAAACTCATGACCCAGCAAGAGCTCTATTACTGAACAACAGACTCAGCTCCATCCTCCACTTCAGAACACAAACAAGAATAGCAGTCTATCAGACCCTTTCCTCCACCTTTCTCTCTGTGGCAAGTCAAAACGAGGTTGCCTGAGATTTCAGGGTCTGAATATGTGATTCTAATATCATGTGATCCTGTTTGTACCCTGTCTCAGTCACTTGGATGGACCCTAAGAATAGCTTTTTGTTATAAATCACTGTCCTTCAGATTTGACCAGACTTTTCCTGAAACTAGAGTGCATAGATATCATTTGTGATGGTCCCATGTTACACAGGTAGAAGTTACTGATCCTCTGTGGGACTCTGAAACCAAAACTAGACATGTTAGCATAAAGAATACAGGAAGAGGGATCACTCCAAACACTAGTATCTGCAGTCTACAGTAACTTCAGCAGCAAATAAGCAGAAGAGGGGGCGAGATATTCAAACCATGGTATGGTCCTTGGAAGAACTCCCTGGCCTCAGAACTGGGGCTGTACTTTCTCATAATCCTTTATTTCCTGCTGAACTCCCTGCGTAAAGGGGATGTGTTTGTGCAGTGTATTATGTAAATGTGAGATCTGGACCATCCCTTTCTACCATCTGGCCCTCACCCTTGGGAGCAGATTCACTGTCAGAGGTAGACACAGGTGGCCTTGAGTTGTAGATTTGTCTCATGGGAGGAAGGAAATGATTTAGCATTGTATTGTCCTGGGTACAAGATAGTTGAACCACAGGAGCTTCCTTAAATCATCTCCTCAGCACCCCCTGGAGGCCTGCTTGGGCTTGAAGGTGTTTTTAACAACAGTTCACTATACTATTCATTTACCCTTTAGACATTACCATTGTATTTCCTCGACTGACCCACATTTATTGTTAATAACTTCTTTGCTTTTCCCTCCTTGTATTTATACCTCTAGCTTCTGTTGAAATCCTATCCTGGTGTCTAATTAATTTTTACTGTTGAATGATCTCAATGTTATCTGAGTGCTTTGAAAGACGAATGGAATTGACTTCATGTGCAAATGACTCATACAGTTATTTATTGTAGCCTCACATTATTTAAAGAGGTATCTTAAATGGGAATAACTTAAATAACGTGTTTTAATTTTTGCCTTGTCAAAGTATATCCATTCATTACGTTTATTTTTTCAATGAAAGTAATGGTTGGATTATAACACAGAGTTAGGCAATCAGGTTTTTGCTTTGAATATTTGAGGAATGAAATCTATGGACACAAAAGTGAGAGCAAAGTAACAGGATTTATTCCGGTAACAGAAAGAAAGCAGAGCTCCCCAAGGGAAGGAGCCCTTGGGGAGGAATGACAATGGGTGTCTGTTGTGTAAAAGATTTTAAAGGCAAATGTAATGGCCCAGCACATGTGATTGGTGGGATAAGGCATGGATCAATGGAGTTCTTTAAACTCCTATCTATGTAAAGCAATCAAAAATGCATAATTTTAATTCCTTATTTACATAATTAAGAGGAAAGATTCTACCTCATGGTTTGACACATCTGTGGCAGAGAGGAAGCACTTCAGGTAGGGGGTCTACTTGTGGTCTGCCATTGCTGGGGTAAAGGCAAGGGTAGCTAAGGAAGGGCTGCTGTGGTTGAAGCTGTGAGGAACAAAAACAGGTGTTCTAAGTAAGAGAGTCACTATGGTTGAAGCTGTCAGGGAGTAGTAAGTCACAGGATGTCCTCCAGACCTGATGTTCCCTTTCAGATGTCATGATGTCCCTCTCCCCTCCTTTCTTTCTCCAGGTTCCTTATCCTGGTTGCCTATGGGAGAGCTATCTCCCTGCTTCAGAAGGATACAAAAATTAGGCAAAAACTAGCATATGTTATTTAAAGCAAAACATGAACTTTAACAAAGGTTAAACAAAAGAGCTTCTTCTTTTGAGACCTAACCATGCTATATAAAAGGTGTGTGGATATTATACCTCTGGCTGCTATGTAAGATGCTGCTGACTTCTAGATTGATAAAACAAACCATGAAACAGTAAGAAAAAAACCCTAGGCAGAAATGCTTGAAGCTTGAAGCAGGGTTTCCCAAATCCCTGGTAATACACAAAATTGATTAATTAATATTTTTTCTTGTTCATATATTTTATCTTTTTAAAAATAATTCACATCTTTTTTATTATTTGCTCTAATTAGTTGCATATGACAGAAGAATGCATTTCAACTCATTGTACACATGGAGCACAACTTTTCATTTCTCTGGTTGTACACAATACCAAGTCACTCTGTTCATACAGTCATATATATATGTACATAGGGTAATAATCTCTGCCTCATTACACCATCCTTACACCTTCATACCTCCTCCCCCTACTCCCTCCCCTCTGCCCAACCCAAAGTTCCTCCATTCTCCCCCCTCCCCAGTTATGGATCCATATCCACATATCAGAAAAAACGCTGGACCTTTGGTTTTGGGGAATTGGCTTATTTTGCTTAGCATTATATTTTCTGACTCTGTCCATTTACCTGCAAATGCCATAATTTTATTCTTCTTTAAGCTGAGTAATATTCCATTGTGTATATGCACCACAGTTTCTTTATCCATTC
This sequence comes from Sciurus carolinensis, assembly GCF_902686445.1. NCBI lineage: Eukaryota > Metazoa > Chordata > Mammalia > Rodentia > Sciuridae > Sciurus > Sciurus carolinensis. Next base: position 117,683,903 of record NC_062220.1, on the reverse strand, counting down.
ATCTACTTAAGGGCATCTAGATTGGTTTCATAGTTTAGATATTGTGTATTGAGCTGCTATACATATTTCTGTGGCTGCGTCACTGTAGTATGCTGATTTTAAGTCTTTTGGTTATAAACTGAGGAGTGGGATAACTCGGTCAAATGGTAGTTCCATTCGAAGTTTTCTGGAGTTAGAGATGGAGTTAGATGGAGTTAGAGAATATCATGCTAAGTGAAATAAGCCAAACCCAAAAAACCAGAGGCTGAATATTTTCTCTGATATGCAGATGCTAATTCATAGGGGACAGGTAGGGAAGAATAGAGTTACTTTATATTAGGTAGAGGGTAGTGAAGGTAGAGGAAGGGGTATGGGGGAAATAATGATAGTAGAGTGAAACAGACATTATTGCCTCATGTACATGTATGACTGCATGACTGATGTATACAATATGTATAAGCAGAAAAATGAGAGATTATACTCTATGTATGATCTATCAAAATGTATAAATGCATTCTATTGTCATGTACAACTAATTAGAAAAAATAAAAATATTTTAAAAAGAAAGGATTGAATTATATCAAATCTCTTATTGCTTTTGGAGAATTGCCATATTAATAAAATTATTACCAACCCATGAATCTAAGATTTTTTTCCACTTATTTGTTTTAATTTAATTTTTTCACCAATATTTTGAATTTTTCAATATACATATTTCGCTCTTTGAAGTTTATTCCTAAGAATTGTTGATGTAATATTAACTTAAAATTATCACTTATTTTTCTATTTGTATTATTTATTGATAGTTTGTAGATATACAGACCTTTGCATGTTTAGCCTATACTAGCATGTTTCCTTAATTCACTTATTTACTCTCTTTTATGCATCATTAAGGAATATATTTACAAAGACACAAATATATATGATACACATCATACATACATGATTATGTCATTTGTGGATAGAAATTGTTATTTCTTCTTTTCAAATACACATGAACTTCATTTATTTTGTTTCTTTGGTTTCTTGTGTTCCTAATTAATTGAATGTGTTTGCCAGTAATTAGTGTTGACTTGTTTATCTTAACATAAGGCCCTTCAGATCCTTCCATGTTGTCACAAGTTAACCTCAGAAGTGCAGAGTAGAATAGCAGTAACTAGAGACTGTGAGGCGTTGGACAAGGAAGGATGGGGAGAGTTTGTCAATGGGTAAAATTTATAAGTGGAAAAGAGGAATAAACTCTCATGCTCAATTGTACAGTAAGGTGTCTGTAGTTTACAATAATGCATTATGTATTTCAAAATAGATAGCTGAAAGGTATTATTTGAATGTTTTTGCTACAAAGAAATGGTAAATGTATAAGTGATAGATGTGCTAATTATCCCGATATTATCATTGTTGAATGTATCAAAACACCACATTGAATCCCATAAATATGTACAATTATCATGTGTAAGTTAAAAAATAACAAAATAATAAAGAGTGTCTTGACTATGCTCATATAGTTTTTTTATACATTATGAAGATCATGTTCCCCCACCACTTTGTCATTCTATTAAAGGTGTGTGTTAAGATATTTACTGTTCTCCCTGTTTCATTTTTTGACTTTCAGGATTGAATCCAGAAGTACTTGACCACTGAGCTACATCCTCGCTCCTTGTTATTTTTTATTTTGAGACAGGATTTTGCTGAATTTCTGAAGGTCTTACTCAGTGATTGAGGCTGGTCTCAAAATTTTGATCCTTCTATGCAGCCTCCTAAGTTACTGGGATTATAAGCATGTCCATGCCCAGATATTTGCTCTTCAGTTCTTGAGCCACCCTTGCACTTTTGATATCAAAACTTCAGTCCTTGTTTCCATCGCTGATCCAGTAAAGAAAACAAGTTTTGGAGAAAAAAAAAAGGTTTTGTTGATTTGCTAGCGAAGGAGAAATATGGGGACTCTGGTCCCAGAGGCTGTGATTCTCTCTTCAGGGTAAAACACAAAGCTTTTAAAAGAGGAATGTTAATATTGTCAGTAGACATAATTAATTCATGATATCATGTGTTCTTGGGACAGCCATTGCTGAGTTTCTCAGTTTTGGAGTTTATTCTTGTGGGCAATGACACTTTTCTAGGCAGTGAAAGATAGGATTGCTTAGCGTAGGATGGGGGAAAAAATTGAGTCTTGTTTCCACAGTTGTTAGGGAGTGGAAGAGTGGAAAAAGAAGGGAAAGGGGGGAATATCACTTTTAAAATAAGCCACTTGGTGACATGCATCATGGTTTACACACAGGCATAAAGTGGACACCTCATCACACTCTTGATTACCTCTCATTTGCTTTTAATTGACAATCCTTTCAATATGCTGCTTAATTCATTGTACTAATATGTGTTAAGAATTTTTCGATCAACATTCATAAGTGATTTGGGGTTTACTTTTATTTTTATTATAAAAACTTTGACTTTCCAGGGGAATTCTATTTTGCTTAGCCTAATCAGCAGACTGAAGCCCAGAGATTTGCACAACATCTTCCTTGGCTGGGGAATATTTGAATCCAGAGAAGTCCCTGGGGGCCTTATTTGAATCTGACTAATATATATGAAGATTCCAGGAAAGACTGAGAGGTTTATGTAGTTGATGTGTCTTTACCACCAACATGAGGCAAGTTTGGTAGATGTTCCAGGAAATGCAGAAAAGGGAGGGAGGCTGAGTCAACAGAGACTGAGAGTAAGAACCTGGAAACAAGTTCCTGTCCTGAATGACAGGACAAGGACAAAGATTATTTTTCCAGACAGAATGGCCAGAACAGACTGGTCAGTTTCTTAGTATCTTTGGTGCTTTTTCATATCTGAGCAGTGGGAGAGAAGCAGGAGGAGAAGTGAAGTCCAGACCATGATAGACATAGTTTTCTATTCCACATAGTGGGGCCAGGCATAACCAATATTGTCCCCAGTCCAATTCTGCAGAGGCAGCACAGTTCCAGCTCCTTCCTGAGACATGGTGCTGGAGCTCCGCTTACACTGCAGACTGAATAGAATGAAGGTTTGCTTTTTACTGTGTGGGAGACATGTGAGGAAGCTCCTCTCCAGACAAGATCAAGGCCCTTGCTCAGGAGACTTATTCAAACCAGAGAGGACATAGTTGCTAAGCACAACAATGATCTAGGCTAGGGCTCTTTTTGTTGAATGATCCTCTCTGAGCAGCTGTACAAGAACCACAGGACAGTTCCACAGCAGTGCCTGCTGCTCACAGGACACACACATTCCCTTGACCTTGAGACCTAAGAACCCAACTGGTTTCTGCAGCTTGCCAGATCATTGACACTATTCACTGGAAAAAAAACCAAAAGTTTCCAATGTTATTGTGTGTTGGGGGCTATGCCATGCAGACTCGCCAAGATGGCGCCTGACAGCCAGCCAGAAGTTGTTTTGATCACATCGGAGGTACGCGTGCACGGGTGTTCCTGGGTGCTCCTGCTCGCGCCTGCTCGTGATTGGGCAACTGTCTCCTTGCCTGATCTCAACTGGCGTAGCTCCGCCCTCCACCTCTTGGAGGGAATATAAGCGAACAGTAGGAAGAAGGTAAAAAGCAGCAGCTAGCAGAAAGAAGCAGCAGGCAGCGATGGAAGGTAGATCACAGAGCGGAGAATTGAGAACACACCTCTAGGTCACAGATAGGTAGATCGCAGTATGTGGGACGCATCACTAAGAAGCACTTCAGATAGATGCACCCTTAGTTCACAGGATGCAGGGTGCACCTTTAAGAAGCAGCAGAACTAAGAAGATACAGATCTCTGAAAGTGTAGTCTCTCTCTCTTAAGCAAAGCCTCTTTCTCTCCTCTCAAAGCAAGTAAGCCTCATTTCCTCTATCCTCCATAAACAAGCAAGCAAGCAAGGAAGTAGCCCAGAAATAGAAGTAGCTCAGGTTCTAGTCCACCACCTATAAAGACCCACACAAATTGTTGCTGCAGGCGGTGACAAATATCCGCGGATTTGGTACCGCAAAGAGCCAGCGACAATTGTGAATTTTTCCAGTACATCAAAATGGTTTGTTGAATCCTGTTCAAATTACTCCACTAGGGATGAGACTGATCACATTTTCAAATTTATATAAATAATAGTTTCCATAGATATTATTCTGAACTGCACCTTTTTTTTAAATTCAGAAGTAAAATTTAGAAACAACTATGTTTTTTTTATCAGTTGAGTTTATTGTATCTGACTGGTACATGGCATCAGTCAAATTTCATGCACAGTTCTGTTTCTAAAATTTTAAATTTAATTTTCTTATTCCAGCAACATCCTCATGCTGTTGAAGCTGTTCTTTAACTTATTCCTAAATACTTAAGAGTGTGTTCCATATCTTTTGTGTTCATTCATAAAATATTGTAGCTTATTTCTGGATTTACTTTTAATATTTAACTATTTAATATTTATATTTAACTATTAATATTTCACTTTTAGGGGAAGAAAGTCAAATTTATGACAAATTTTGACTGAAATTTATTAAAATGCATTTCTTATGTTACATATCAAATGAGCATATGTTCCCATGTGTACAGTAGGAAGGTATCCTATCCATGAGCATGGTCTATATTTATATACCTTTAGGCTATAGTTCATTCTCCTTGACAGAAATTGTATTTACACATAGCCTAGCCTTCCGCATTCCATGTCATGTGTTTGTCCAGTTGCTATGGGAGCAGTATGGTAATGAATAGGGCAGCTGGAGTGTAGGAAAAAGGGCTGGAGGTAAGTCTCCATCCAAAATCCTTCTTCCCAGTGAAGCAGTAGATAGTAAAGCATCGGGAGACAAATGAGGGGCCTGGTGTTTGTCTTCTTATTGGCTGAGCGATGACTCTCCCAGGAAGAGGCCCTAGAGCAGATCTTGAGCCCTGTGTGAGTCCTGAGGCTGCAGGGTCTGGTTTAGGCAGATTCTATAAGATGTTTCTATTTTCTGTTTTCAGCGTGGGTAAATTTTCTCATTTGGCCAATTCTCCTGTCTCTGAGAGGAATTATGTTCTTTAATAAGGGTGTTCTGCTATATAGAGGTGAGCAGCCTGTGTGTTTACTTCCATCATAGCTCAGTCTAAAATTTTTTACCCTCAAAGGATTCTTGGGAGATCCTCAGGCCCTTGTCTCCTCAGAACGTGATAAAAGAGAAAATTGTAGCTCATTAAAAGAGCACTACATCACCAGTTTTTAGAAAAATGCAAATCATAACCACAGCCTGAAACTTCCTTATTCCCCACTAAGATGGCCACCAGCAAAAATACAGAAAACAAGTGTTGAGAATGTGGAGAGACTACAAACTTCATGTATTGCTTTTGGAAATATTAACTAGTACATCCACAATTGAAAATCAGAATGTCATTTCCTCAAAAATGTTATCATATGATTCAGAAACTCCTCTTATAGTTATATACCTTGAAAAAAGGAAAGTGTATATGTTCATAGAAAATTATTCTATTTATCCTAGTATTGCTATTCATAGTTGCTAAAAAGTTTGACCATTCCAAGTATCCAGGTATTGATTATATTAAAAAGACACATCATTGCAGTATTCACGCAGTGCGTTATATTTGATAATAAAAATACATTAAAACTTGTGTGATAGTAACGTTATTTTATAAGCAACACAAAAGGGTTTAACAAGACTAACTCTTTTTATTTGTTTGTTTTTTATTACCAGGGATTGAGCCCAGAGGAGCTTAATCACTGAGCCATATCTGCAGCCCTTTTTATTTTCTTTAAATTTTGAGACCGAGTCTCACGTAGTTGCTTAGGGCTTGCTAAGTTGCTGAGACTGGCTTTGAACTTACAGTTGATTCTCCTGCCTTAGCCTTCCGAGCTGCTTGGATTACAGGCTTGGATTACTTGGCCTGCTGATGAACTCTCTGGGCTGGACCTATGCTATGAGAGTCAGACCTTGCATGTACGGTCTGCAACAGTCATCCTTTTTGTCATTTGCAGTCAGGGGATGATCAGCCTCTTATGAGGGCAAGAGCAGGTTTTTGTCTCAGTTCCCCATGCACCTGGAGCACTGTGTGAGCATTCAGACTCTTGTCCCATGTTGAACAGTAATAATTGGCTTCATCCTCAAGTTGGAACCCAGTGATGGTCAGGGTGGCTGTGTTGCCAGAATAGGAACCAGAGAAGCGATCGGGGATCCCTGAAGGCCTAGTAGTTCCAAGCATTACAGTTTTGGGGGGAGCACCTAGAATCTGTTGATACCAGCCTACATAATAAGTTCCAACATTGTTGCTATTTCCAGCACAGGAGAGAGTGACCTTCTGCCCCTTAGACACTGACATGGAAGCTTCTTGGATCAACTGTGTCCAGGACCCTGGAACGGAGAGGGTAGGAACATAGAGAGATGAACCTGGGGTTAATATCTATGCTATGTTTACCCCCTAATGGGAAAGATGGACCAGAGTTGTCCCACCATCAGTTTTTCTTTCCATAGAGAGTTACCTGAACAGAGAGTGAGGAGGATGAAGAGGAGATGTGTCCCGGCCATGATGGAGATGCTCTGGGATCTACTTCCTTAGCATACAGCTGAGCAGAACTGCCCACAGACTTTTATTCTGTCCCTCATGTAAGGACAGAAAAAAATCCCTTCATGCAAATCATCACCCTCCCCCTGATACTTCAGAGTCTGAGAGTGGTGAAGGCTGAATATAGAGTGGTGCCTCTCCTGAGATCCCGGAGAACAGAGCTACTGGGTCCAGTGAGCACAGAGCAGAGGGCACAGTACTTCAGGGCCCGGCTTCCCAGTGGCCAGGTACCAGAGTTTATTGCAGCTGGGCTTAATATCCTGGAGTTGACCAGAGACACATCAGACACCAGCATTGCTCCTGCACTTATCAGCCCCCACAGAGGGGCAGAGGCTTATATCATCTAGGAGCTCCTTGTGCTGCTGGGTGCTCATTACATTTCAAAGACATGGCCTCCTCAGAAGTCATCTGAGAAGAATGACATTAGTCTGCTGTTCAGATTATTGTGTGATTGGAATAATAGGTGAGTGACCCTCAGTGGGAACATATCCTGCACTCATTAGGCAAAAGAGCAGGGACTGTTAACAATCCCTCCATGACTTCTGCATGGGCCAAATGAAATCTGCTATCTCCCTCTGTCATCACATACCTCCTCCCACTATGGTGGGCCAGTTTCCTTAGCCCATTTACTGTACCCTAGATGGGGCAGAGTTCATGAGTGAAAACACAAAGAGGGCTTCTCAAGAAAATCCCTTTGTTATCATAGAGAGAAAGGCCTGCCAATCCTATCCTCTTCCACCTGGGGAAGGTGATGGAGGACTCAAGCTTCCCGGGAGGCAGCCAATAGCCAGAGCCTCAGAGTGGAATCCAGGGCCCATGGACTCCCTCATCAGATGGGTCATGCACTCAGGGTGGAGTGGGATTGGGGGAAGTGCAGAAGGGCTGGAGTTGCAAAGAGAGATAAAAGGATTTCCCAGAACTTTTCCAGTCTCTTTGAGCTATGTGTCAGAGTCTCTTATTATTCTTGACTACTCAACAGATCTGTAGCACTTACTGTATGTCAGATATTTTTAAACTCACATTATAAATACTAATACCATTATGGTCTCTAGTGACCTAATCCACGATTGATATTGGATGATAATTATTGAATAAACATACATATGCATATATATATATATATGCATATACAAATGGATATATAATTTTCCATCAGAGTTAGTCACCAAAATCATTAGCACAGTATCTCATGGTGAGTCTGACAAACCCAGGGATGCTTCTGGCCTTGAATTTTTTTTCCATCATTGAAACTCTAATTGTCTAGAGAATTAACCACCCTAATGGACTCATACAGTAGGGGAGGAACAGAAGGCAGTCAAAGCTAATTCAGGACAGGTCAACCTGAGACTCTGGAGTCACTCTCAGAGTGTTTTGTTTCACTCTGTTTTTTGAAGTCAGCGCATGGAAAGATTGACAGTGAAGGTATTCCTGATGAGCCATTTCCATAAATCCTTCAGCAAATCACGTTCAGAGAAAGGGTGAGGAGTTGAGGTCAGACCGGGACAAAGTGTTCCCAGAGTCAACTTTCTGAAATTCTAGAGTATGGACATAGCTAAGGCATCTCTCTGATTCACCCCCAACACTCTTGTGGGAAGTAGATTCTTATCTGAGAATGTCAATAATTCCTGAGTGGCTCCAGCCTCATTGAAGTACCAGTATGAACAGCAGATATTTTAAGGTACAGAAGAGTACAGATTTTTACAGAACCTGACTCAGTGGGGTGAAAGACTGATGTTACAGGTCACTGTGCTCAATGGGAGGTCACAGGCATAGTCACAACTCACTATAGAGGAGATTCTGTTAGTTCTGCATCCCTGTTTCCATAGAGAATCACTTCTTCTGAGTCTCTAGAGGAAAAGGTGTCCCCAGAGAGTGTGTGTTAATTAGATTTCCATTGCTCTGACAAATAACTAGAGATAAAAGAAGAGGTAAGGAAGAAAGGTATATCCTAACCCACAGATTCATAGACTTCAGTTCATGTCCCTTGAGCCTGTAGTGGCATATAATACCATGGTAGAAATGCATAGTGGAGGAGTTCTTTTTATTTCATGGCAACTATGAAGCAAAGAAAGAGAGGAGAGAGGTCAAAGTTTTAATATCCTCTTCAAGGGCACTCCCCAAATGATCTAATTTCCTTGAAAACAGACCTCACATTCTAAGGATTCCACCACCTCCGAAAGTACCTTTGGCTACAGACCAAGCGTTTAACAATTGAGTTTCTGGTGGAATTTTTCAGATTCAAATCATAACTAGCTGGAACTAGCATGTAAAAGGAAGGTAACCTCACTCTTGAAGCTGATAAGTGGGGCTGGATTTGGGGCAGACTGAATCCATGACTGACCAGATTCTCAAACCATACAAGTCTCTGAGTCAGGCCTAGATGCTGGGCTGGACACAGGTGGAATTCTTTCCTCCTGGGAGAAAACAGCCAAAAGAAGTGATTTATGCCATTGAAAAAATGTCAAGGTAAGGAGAAGTTATTTGCAGTATATGAAATTTTACCTAAGGAAAAGGAGGATTTTCACATGTATAATTAGTAGAAACTCCATTGCCTGCCAAGAAGGTGTTAAGAAGTCACCTCCTAGTTCAGACTTAGTCTCAGACAATGCAGCTATGACAGCATAAGGCAGGGAGAACAATGGGGAGGTTTTAATCTCACTTCCCTCTTGGTCTGAAGCACTGTGTAAGTGCCACTGTTAGTGTGAAGTGTTAGACAGTAATAATCAGCCTCATCCTCTTGCTGAAGGCCAGAGATGAGTAAAATTCCTGCATTGGCTGAGGCATCTTTATATCCAGAGAAGCGGCTGGGAACTCCAGAGCCCTGGTTCTTATCTGAGTCTGAATGGTATCGTAGCAGAAACCGGGGAGAGCTCTCTCGCTTCTGCTGGTACCAGGATATGTGGTAACCAGTAACAACATAACCGCTGCTCAGGGTACAGGAGAGTCTGACAGTTGCCCCAGGAGATTCACAGATGGAGGGGAGCTGAGTCAACATAGGCTGGGAGAGGGAACCTGTGAACACAGAGTCATCAGTGAGCAATCAAGGACAAAGGTAGAGCTGCTTATAGATTCTAGCTAGAGAACTGTCTCAGGCCAGGAACCTGGTCCTAGATATGTGAGGATTGCCCCTACCTGAGAAGTGAGACAACAGCAGGAGGAGGAGAAGGGTCCCGGCCATGGTGAATATAACCCTTCTGGAATTCAGACCTGGTGTGGACTGTTATAGGCCTCTCTTATCCTTTCCCTGCTGACCTAGAGGAAGTGAAGATTATGCAAATATGTCCCCATCTATAGCCTCTTCATGTTACACTTATTCAGTGTCTGTAGACATAGAGGTCTATCATCTAGTATTACCAGAGGGTGGTGATGGAACAACACAGAACACAGACTCTGAGTCCGCCTGATTGACACAGGGTCCACTTCCCTCTGCCACCTTCACCTAAACTTGGGATTCTTTGGGGATTTCTCCATCTCTGAGCACATTTTATATTTCCATAGAAACCCTTTTCAGTCTCCTCCATCCTATTTTTCTTCTTTATGCAAGTTTCCATTGAGACTCCATGCATATTGACAGATGTTTTTGTGTTCAGCACTGGGCTCAGCTCCATATCACTAACACTAAAAATATTTGCGTTCCCTTTTTTTTAAACACTTTTTTTAGTTGTTGATGGACCTTTATTTTTATTTATTTATTAATATGCAGTGCTGAAAATCGAACTCAGTGCCTCACACATGCTAGGCAAGTGCTCTACCACTGAACTACAACTCCAGTCCCATATCTGTGTTCTTGAGGGGTTTGCTATTTCACATGAAAAACCCACAAGGAATGAATAACACAGTGAATATATAATTTTCCCTAAAAGAGAAGGGCAATCTTTGACACGTCACTACCTTGGACATTTAAAATAAACTTCTTAGAGAATGACCTTTTCGTTCAGTTGCTATTAAAATGTCCACTTAATGAAGAGGAAATAGGCTCAGTAGGAGCCTTAGTTTGAACTGATAAAAATATGCTCTATTATGCATATTATTAAAAATAGAATTACATAACTCACAATCGAGAAACTGGGAAACCCAAGGTTGACAAACTTTGTGTCTGGTGAGTGCCTACTCTATAGATAGCCATCTCCTTCTCTGCCCCTAAATGCAGAGGGGTGAAGGATCTCTGCAGGGCTTCTTTCATAAGGTCACTAATCCATGCACTCCTCTCCTGATCACTTCCCTGGGGCTCCATGACTTAATACCTTCACCTTGGAAATTAGGATTCCAGCCTATGAATTTGGGGGAGGCATATACATTCAGTCCACTTAGGCAGAAATAAGGCTGTGACCAACAGATGTAAAGGAATGAGGATGCAAAGTTCTGGCTAGGCTGGTCAAGGAATGACACCAAGGTTTCCTGGGTCAGACCAGATTGTGTCCAGAACCCTAAATGAAGAAAACAAAAAAAGACACAGGCAGGGTAAGTGTGAAGTCCTGCCCCCAAACAAAGTGTGGACACCAGGGAAAAGGCAGTCCTCTGTCTCCTCATGGGATCAGGTTCCCAGACTCTGAGGATCCAAGCATCTTAATGGAGAAGAAGGAAAACAAAAAAGATCAGGGTCCAAGCCATAGTAGGATGCTCCTTGGGCCCCATTTCTGAAGTCTCTCTCTGTGTTAAGAAAACACTAATCACTTTTATCCTTTCCCCAACCACAGAGGAGTGAGGTGAACTTTCTGAAAATCTATTGCTTCAATCAACAGAGTCCCTCTTGTGCCCTGAGACTGACCCTTCTTTTGGATGTTAGTCCTGTGAGGGGTAAACGGTAAGAAGGACCTGGCCTGACACACTACAGTGTCCCCAGAGAGCATAAGGGAGAGGAAATAAGTTTGGGAGTAAAGTTTTTGGTTGTACAGTTGAGAACACACCCACCAGATACTTCAGGTGCTCTGCTACAGTACCCCCTGCTGTCTGAGTCAAGGATTCCTCCCTGCTGGTGCTAAGTTGCCTGGTACCTCCAGAGGGAAATTCGCCATCCTCATAACCTTGTCCACAGATCCCTTCCTTGAAGGGCCCCAAATGGGCCTTATCTCTAGTTCATCTCTTCCTTGCCTTCATTCACACATCTCAGTCCTTAGTTCAAAGTTTTACCATGTCAGCATGGAAATTTCCAGAATAAAATTTCATCAATTTATATGAGTTTAGGGCTGGGATTTAGGATACTCTTCTGTTGAAGACTCTGTCCTGCATCTAGCATAGATTGAGGACATTGTATGGCACTAGAGGAGGCTTCCCATAGATCCTCAGCCTCACTGTCCCTTTGCTCTTATGACCCCAGGTTTCAACATGGACTTTGTCCCCTGACCCACTGCTTTTGTCCTTATTTTTCTCTCATGGAATGTGGGTTCAAGGACATGATGCTGCACTAAGCAGTCAAGGAAAAGCAAAATTATTGAGAAGGCAAGTTTCAAAGTCCAAGGGAGTTTTACTCACTGAGGTTCCTGAGGAACCTCCAGCTCCCTCTTTTGGTGGAGTCCAGAACTGCGACTAAAAGTTGACCCAGAAGTGGAGTGAGATGGAATCAGGAGGTTCAGAGAGAGGAGGAATGAGAGAGAGGAAAACAGAAAGACTAATGTGAAGGAGCATATATGGAATGAGGATGACACTAAAAGGACAGTCCTCACTCTGTAATAAACCAGGAGTGTTCTTGTGAGAGCTTCAGGGAGAGAATAGACTTTAGATCTATGAACTTTCAGACCAGTTTACAAGATGAGACTTTGCAGTTTGTTGCAAAATATTACTAAGTCATATTTCTTAGTAACGAAAGACCATAAAGAGTTTGGAAGTCTTGATGACTGATTTTACCTGTCCTACCTCCCCATATCGCTATAAAAATATTTCCCAGATTAGAGTTTTCTGAGCAAGTGGGAGGAACGATTAGAATCACACCTTTCTCACACCCCAAGGTGGAAAATTTGACCTTTGACACCTCACTAAGGGATGCATGATATTTGCTGCTCCTCAGACAGCAGCCTCTTGAGTGGGTCTACTCCCAGTTTTCACTGAAATAGACTAGAACTTTCCACACCACCCGACTGAGAGGAATGTGTGTGTATAACTCATGATTTATGAGGCCACTGAGATGTATCAAGAATAAAGTCATTGTCGTCTGGCAATTATATGTTTTAAAATAAAATTTGCTTATATTTATTCAGTGTTATCATGTATTTATTAGTGATAACTAGATAAAGATATTAACTTTCTTATCATGTAAGCATCAGATCAACATCTCATTTAGCAGTTACTCATTGAGTGACTTTTACACCTTTGAATCATGAATTTTAGGCTAAATGAAGGAAATAATAGTTGTGGCCAGAAAACTTCAGTGAAAATTTCCTGGGAATGGTATATTGAGTACTTAGGAATGCACCAGGCACAAAGATGACTCAGTAAGACACGTCACTTTCTGAGTACACCAAGAAGAACCGTTTGCCAACAGAACAACAAAGAGTTTGTACTGGTGATCTCACTAAATCTTCTATTTTATCCTAAACACAAACTGGTAAAACCCAAAATATATCTCAATGAAATGTTACCTTTTACCCATAGTAAGAGCCTTAGACTTTGTAACACTGCCAGTCCTTCTTTCTCTGTCCTCTACCCCAAGCACACAAGATCAGGACCAGGTAACTAGAGGACATTAAAACCTAGGTTGTGGGGGCAACAATGGCTTTCCTATCTTCTCACAAATGGTAGGAGATACTAATCCTCATATTGTCTTGCCCGAATTAGGATTCCCCTGAGAGTCTGAGGGTTGAATAAGTACCTCAAGAGTGTCTACAGAAATGCTTCAAATTCTGATCACCTGTCTTTCAGAAGGGCTCTTCCCTCTCACAGCAGCTTCTACATGATGGGAACTGCCAGCTCAGTCCCTCAAACGAGAGTGTTCTGAGAGTTTGTTTTAGTAAGCTTTTTAATAGCTGTGACCAAAGGACCTGACAAGAACAATGTAGAGGAGGAAAGTTTATTTTGGCTCATAGTCTCAGAGGTCTCAGTGCATATATGTTCAACTCCATAGCTTTGGGCCTGAGGTGAGGCAGAACATCATGGTGGAAAGTCATGGTAGAGGAAAGCAGCTCAGTACATGGCAACAGGAAGCAAAGGAAGCTTTACTCACCAGGGACAAAATATAAACCCCAAAGGCATGCCACCAAGGACAGTTACCATCCAATTAATCCACATCAGTGAATTAATCCACTGATTAAGTTAAGGCTTCCATAACCCAAGCATTTCACCTCTGAACATTCTTGCATCATCTTGCACATGAGCTTTTGAGGGGCACCTCATATCTAAACCATAATAGAGTCCCACTAGGACTGAGGGTCTACAAGGACAGGAGACAGATGTGACATCTGCTCTAACAAGAACATGTACTATTGATCAAAAACATATTTATACCAGACATTTTTTCCCAGTGCTTTGTGTCTTGAAGAAAGAGTAGTTTTTGAGAGTGAATGAATGAAGTCACTTTGACAGTGAGTGTGACATCCTAACAGATGAGTGAACAGTAGTGACCACTTGACACACATCTCATCCATTTAGATTTCAGTAACAATGCAATTTAGTTAAAGATCATTCATTTTATCGTTTGAAGTTGGAATAACAAAGACTGCAATTTCACTAGTAGCATCTTTCACCACTAATTAATCAAGAACAGAAGAAATATGCGATATCTTAGAATCATCATTTTCAGGCAATAATATTTTGTCTTTTAAATTTTCATCTTATTTTTTATTTGAACTTTATAGTTATGCACAGTAGTTGGGTTCATCCTGACAAACTCATACATACATGGAATTCAATTTCCGTTTGCTACCCGCCTCTTTCTCTCATGGTTTTCCCTTCTGTTCTCCCTCTCCTCCCTTGTTCTCCTTCCTCTACTCTGCCAGACTTCTATTTGCTCATCTATTTATTTATATTTTATTGGTTATTTTTATTTATACATAAAGATGAAATTCCCTATGGTATATTTATGGATGCACATAAATGTTTTTTTAAGAATTCATTCCACATTGCCTCCCCTTTCCCATCCCTCCACTCTGCCTCCCGACTTCCTTCTACACTGCTGTTCTTCTCTATACCTTTATGATATCCTATCCTTCCCTCCACCTTTCCTTTATTTTACTCTAGCTTCTGCTCTGCACAATCTTCTGATTTGTTTCAAAACCATCTCACACTTAATTGAGTTCAGTACCATAGTCATGTAGTTACCAGTGTTCTCCACAGTGATGTATTTTAAGTTAAAATTGAGTTTACCATGAGAGTAAACTGTTTTTCCCTCTACATGCTATATTTTAACATTAAAATCCATTGAATACAAAGCAATATCATGTTTTGATAATATGTATAAATGTGTGGAGGTTTATATGCATGTGACATTTATAATCTTTTATTGTTTTAGTAGTTATATAAACCTCACTGGAATAGTCATGAGGGTTGAGGAATAACCTTTTCATGACTTTGGACCCTTTTTGTCTATCTAAACTAACAGATTATTGAACTCAGTTATTTTCACCATCACAGTTTTAGTTGCTTGTTCTTTTTCTATCCCTTATCCACCCTCAAAACTAAATAAAATTCTTGGAGTTACAATTTCAAAAGTCCTAGTTAAGGTCTGCTCTGTGCCTGTTATAGCTCTGGAGAGAAGTCAGGGAGTGCTTGGACTCTACGCTTACAGGAGCTCCTAGTTGAGGACGCTGGGTATGCTCACTTGCCCAGCAGACATGATACTGAATTGTATGCTGCCATTGGGATGTTACTGAATTTCACATCCAGCTATAATTTAGCAACATGAATTCCTTTCAGATTATTTTGATAGTGTAATCATGTTACCTTGAAAATTTCTTCAGCTGCTCTGATGTTTGATTGAACTCTTCATGCTTTGGTGAAACACTGGGAACATTTTTCTGATTTTTTTTCCTTTTTAATAATAGTAGTATAGATACTCCCCACCCCTTTTTTTTCTTTTTTGGTACTGGGGATTAATCCATGGACTCTTTACTTCGGGGCTATATTACCACTCCTGGCCTTAATTTTCTATTTATTTATTTATTTATTTATTTAAGACAGTATTTTGCTAGTTTTCCCAGGCTGGCCTCAAAGTTGTGATTTTCCTGCTGAACCCCAGAGGTGTGCACAACCTCTAGGCCAGGGTTCTTTTGAGTGAATGGTCCTGAGAAGCTATGTAAAGACCATCAGGCAGTCCCATGTGCCCCCTGCTGGTGACAGGATGTAAATCTCACCATCTCCTAGAATCTTATGAGCCCAGTTGGTTTTCCAGTTTCCCAGGTCAGTCTCTACCCACACATGTATGGTCTGATTCCTGAATGTTTTTCTTTTGTTGCCTTTTGGTATTTTCCTGTATGTCTCACTCCCAGAATGAACCTTGGACTATGTAAGGTGTTAGTTCTCCCACAGGAGATTGTACAAGCATTATACCATTTCAGTGGTACATGATTTAACACGTAATATGTTATTATGTCTGTAATCAGTGCTAATTAAACAAATATTTTCCACTGTCACCTGATGTTAATCATGTTTTAATTTTCCATATTTTCTGTTCTTAAATCAATATGTTTTCTGTTAAAATGAAGGAAGTACAGTAAATCCATCTTAAATTCTGCCGTTGTGGGGCTCCCAGGGTGCCACATTGTACTAAAGTCCCACCTGGCACAGATATCCTTAGACACTCCTAAATCAGCCTCCAACATCCATTCTCAATACAGCTGCATCTCTTTGAGTCAACTAAAACTAAGACAAATGATGAGAATGTAGCTTTTCCATGTGTTCCCAGATCAAATAATGAAAGTATCTGGGTAAAGGGCTTTATTGGAGAATTCCAAATCTGTTATTAGATTTGCTTTAGTGAAAGATATTAGGTTGACTCTCAAAATTACAGCAATGGGGATAATAAAAGTATGACACAATTTGCAATTCCTCAGACTTGAAATTTGTAAAATCCTTCCAGAATTTTGAACATTTTTTGTAAATTCCTAGAGATCTGAGGATTTTATCCATGTTATTATTAATGTATGTTGGATCAGGTATTCTCAGTTTATCAGTCCACCTTTCCAAAATTGTTTCTGGAGTTGCCCCTTTTAAAAACTATGATAAATAGAATCTTGATATTCAAAATCAGAGCTGTCATGCTGACATTAATGTTGATTCCTTTTACCTCCCTCTATGGTAGATTATTTCATATCAGTTGTCATCTTCCTTGTGATGGTGACTGTTTCTCTTCCTTTCCCTTACTCCTCAAATCCAGGCACTGATTATCTTAGGAAAGCTTCAGAAAAATCCAGATTGTTTAAAAATTTCCTTTTACAACCAAAATATTTCATAATCGTGACTCTAATTAGTATAATTAAAGTATAATTTCTAGCATGTTGTCAGACAACCAAAATTTCTTAAGTCAGAGTTATCTTCTAAATTTGAACATTCAAATCAGCCTCAGTGTGGTACAGGGATGTATGCACTGCATCCCAGGGTTTGAATCTAAAAACGAGAATATCAGGATGTCTCCAGGTAGGACGCACACCAATTTGGGGAAGGGGATCTGTCACAGTATTTGCCTATTACTACTGGTCTCTGCACTTTATAGGTGCAGTGGTGGCCTGCTTCCCAGGGAGCACTTAGCAAGAATGCATCTGGGTTTCTTCTTGTAAATTTTTAATCAGCATTTCAGATTCTTTTGGACACCAGAAACTTTTGGCAACCTGTGTGGCAGCCCTACAAGTTTTTTTTTTTTTAATTGTTTGTTCTCTTTAGTTATACATGACAGCAGAATGTATTTTGATTTATGGGACACAAAGGAATACAACTTTTCATTTCTCTGGTTGTACACGATGTAAAGTCACACCATTTGTGTAATCATACATGTACATAGGGTAATGATGTTTGTCTCATTACACCATCTTTCCTTCTCCCTGCCCCCTCCCCACCATCATTTCCCTCTACACAATCCAAAGTTCCTCCATTCTTACCTTACTCTGCCATGCCCCATCACCCCATTTTATTTCAGCATCTACTTATCAGAGAAAATATTTGCCCTTTGGTTTTGGGGAATTGACTTATTTCACTTAGCATGATATTATACAACTCCATCCATTTACCTACAAATGCCATAATTTTATTCTTCTTTATGGTTAAGTAATTTTCCATTGTGTATATATATCTCACAGTTCCTTTATTCATTCATCTATTGAAGGGCATCTAGGTTGGTTCCACAATCTAGCTATTGTGAGTTGAGCTGCTAATCTTTAACATACTTGTATTAATTTGGTATCCATGTTTCATTGTTTTATTGTGCATAATAGTGGCATTCACTGTACACATATTCATACATACAGGAAACATAATTTGATCCAATTCATTCCCCAGTATTCACCCTTTCCCTCCCTTCCACCCTCCTGTGAACCTGTTCCTCATTCCTCTACTGTACTGGTCTCATTTTTTCTTGTTGTTGTTTTTTAACTGGTGCATTGAAACTATGAGTAAAATTGGTTGTCACTGTGATATACTGATACATGCACACAGAATAATTTGGTTGATGTCATTTTTCAGTTCCTGCCCATTCCCTCTCTTTTCCCTCTCCTAGATCATCTTCCTATATTCTACAGTTCTCCCTTCCAGCATCCAGTTCTTTCTTTCATAAGTGGAAGTTATTAACAGAAAAAGAAGTAGATGGGACCTCACTCATATGACTGTTTTGAATGAGTAAAGAAATGGTTATCATTGCCACTTCCTGATAAGGTTATTTATTTTGAGCTTCTCATTGAATGTAGAGAAGAATTAAATGAAAAAAGTGTTTTCATATTTTAATATAAAGTGGGGAAAAAAAAACAAAAAATGGAAATGCTTCATGTTAGAGGCTTAAAATTTCTTCTCTTTTCTTACTTTCTTTTTTTTTTTTTTTTTGTAACTAGTCCTGTGAAGAGTAAAGTGAGTCATGCATATGGTCAGCCAGGTCTAAATGACCACACCCATGTGAAAAACACCAAGTTTGGGTATATTTTCCTGTTTGGCGATGCTCCATGCTTGGTAGATCACAATGCTGCCAGAGATATATCAATGTTTATGTTGCCACCAGGGGAGGATGACTGACCTCTTAGAATATGTTTGGATTTACCCCCTCCTCTTAAATTTCTTAAGACTTATTTTGTGTCCTAACATATGATCTACCCTGCTAATGAATCCATGTTCAATTGAGAAGAATGGGCCTATAGCTAATGTGTGTGAAAGTCTGAGAAAAGCCTTAGATTAGTTAGGACACTGTTTCCTACACTGCTGATAAGGGTGAACAGATTCCCAGTTTTCTGACTTAATCTGCCCCTCCCAAAATCAGTTTTGCTGATCTACCTGCTCAGGAGCAAGTGGAAATTTATACTGAATCAGACACTCACCGAAGATATATCGTGGCATTATTTATCAGCTTTGAGGTGCATAGACTTAGCAATTTTACTTTGTTATCAGACCAGATACTCTTTGTAATTCTGGGTAACCAAAAAAAAAACACCAAAATGCAAATCTGAAATGTGAAATAACATGGCTAAATTCACGCTCACACACCTTTTCCACTGCATTAATGAATGGTGATTCTCTATGAGTTCATTTGCATTCTGTTGTTAAAAGTCAATACAGGGTCACTTTTTGGAATAGTTCTTGTCAGGATGCAGAAGGAAACATACAGGGAAGAAGGAGGGTGGTAGTTTTTTCATCTATTATGGTATTGTCCTGATGTATCACAGGCCTATTTTGATTCTATTGTATTGGGCAAAGCAGATCCTGAGCCAAGGCATACTTCAACAAGACAAAGAATTATGTCTGGCACTCAAAAGGACCTGTAGATTTGGAAACCATGACACTATCAGTGCACACATCTGGTGCAGAGTCCTATGTCCACCCACCTCCTGGACACCTTTCAAGTTGCTCACCAAAGCAATGTTCATAACCATTGATGATCAGAAATAACTTCAATGACCCCAGTTGAGTGTTGGGATGAATAGATTCTCTGTGTTTTCTTTATTTTGAGATGGAGTGTCCCTAAGTTTTTGAAGCTGACCTCCAGCTTGTGATCCTATTGACTCAGCCTCCTGAGTAACTGGCATGCACCAGACAGCCGTTAGAAAAAGACTTCCCTGACTAGAAATCAAAGCTAGGCCTTGGCAGTAAGAGAGCTGAATTCTAACCACTAGACCACCCAGATAATCTCTCTGTGTATTCATACATATAGACCTCCTGTTGAGTTTACACAAGGACCCTCTGGTGGGTCTCTTGGGCTGTAGTCACGTTTTTCCTGGCTGGTTGTCTTCCCCATTGTTAACATCAAGTCAGGAAAAACAAAACAAAACAAAACAAAACAGAAAACACTCACATGACCTTTTCCTCCAGGTGATTGTTGTACAGAGCAAGCTCTGGATGTAGCCATTTCCCTTCTCACTCGGGCCCCTCAAGGTGAGAGCCCTTGTTATGTTTTGGATGTGTTGTGTCCCCCAAAAGCTCATGTGTGAGACAATGCAAGAGGTTCAGAGGAGAAATGATTGGTTGTGAGAGTCTTAACCCAATCAGTGAATTAATCCCCTGCTAGGAATTAATTTACTTGTAAGGTCTGACTGGAGGAGGTGGGAATTAGGGCGTGGCTTTGGTGTATATATTTGTATCTGGAGAGTGGAGTCTCTCTCTCTGTTTCCTGCTTATCATGATGTAAGCCGCTTCCCTCCATCACCCTCTCCCACCATGATGTCCTGCCTTACCTGGAGCCCCAAGGAATGGAACTGACTTTCTAAGGACTCAGAGCTCTGAAACCATGAACCCTCAAATAAACCTTTCCACCTCTACAATGCTGCTGGCCAGGTCCTTTAGTCACCTCAGTGAAACAGTTGATTAAAACAGCCCTCTTTCTTTTTTTGATTGTTCACATATCTGACCATTGTGTCCTAATTTGCAAGGGACAATTTGGGCTCCTATGAGTGGCCCTTGAACTCCCTCTAGCATGTTTAAAAGTGAGGGTTTGCACAACACAAGAGCAAGCAGGGTGGCACTCAAAGGACATGACTTTCTTAAATTTTTCTCTCTTAGCTGCATTGTCTGAATCCACTTTGTAACCCTGAAGGGAATCTAAGGGGAAGTGCCTCAGGTCCAGAACTTTCCATCTTTACCATCCTCCTTAGGTATCCTAGTGCATCTCTGTAGCAGATAAGGTGTTTGCTTATGGTGTTAACCAATGGGAATCTCAGCTAAGGTGAGTTTAAGAGGGAAACATTAAGGTCACTCAGGTAACTTGTTTAACTCACTGAATTTCAGAAAAGTGATCTGGAGGTTCCACAGGCAGAACCTATCCCCAAATAGCTTTTTTCATTTTCCTCATAGAGATACAACAATCCTGGACACAGAGCCAAAACTCCACAACCTCCCCACGTGTCCTTGTATTAAGCCCTCTGCTGTATCAGCTGCTGTTATTAGCATGTGGAGCTGCTACCATTCTCTTAGGATTTTTCTTGTCATCAGGTGAACTTAAGTAAGGTACTAGAGTTGCAGGGGTCCTGGCCATGGAGGAGACACCCTTGCACCATTGTGACTGAAGCACCAAGAGCAGATGTGTGACTCCCACAAGTCTCTCCTATTCCCCAATGACAGCCTGGTGAAGGAAGAAAGCACCATGCATGTCAGACCTCTTGCCTTGTATCTCAGCCCCACCACAAGGCCTGAATTGGGACAGGTATTTTCTGAGGCGGGGAGCCGAGGGTCAGGCAAAACATACCCAGAGGCCCTGTGGGGAGATGCTAAGCCCAGTGAAAAATGAGATGGTGACAATGGTGGAGGGTTTTGGATTGCTTTCCATCAATTTTTTTTAAATTTTTTTAGACGTTGATAGACCTTTATTTTATTCATTTATTTATATGTGGTGCTGAGGATCGAACCCAGTGCCTCACACATGCTAGGTAAACACTCTACCACTGAGCCTGTTGAGAGCAGGGTGGTATCTGTGCTGCTAACTGTCTCAAGGACAAACAGGACTGCTGGGCCCCTGTGCTTACCAAGGTTGTTAAGAGATATTTGTCCGAGGAATGTGCAGTTGCCTGGAGACCTTATCCGTCAAGGACGAGAGCAGGGCCTAGCCCCGACTCAGCTCCTGAATAGTTCACCCCTTCCCTCCTCCCTTCTTCCTCTAGGACCGTCCAGTTCTGGCCGGATCCAATGAAAATCAAATAGATTGACCGGACCCAACCAGGGGAGGTTTAGCTGTTCGAATGTTAGCCAATTAGAAGAACACTGTAAAACTGCTTGCTTTTCCTTATAAAAACCCTGCTGATGAGGGCTCGGGGCCTCCCCTAGCGTCGTTGATTAAGGACGCAGAGGACCGGGTTCGAACTCGCTAATAAATGACTCTTTGCTGCTTGCATTGATCGTGGTCTCTGGTGGTCCTTGTGGGGTCTCAAGCCTTTGGGCACAACAAGCCACAACCCCAGCCCCTTCATCAATTTTTGAAGTTAAGATCTTAGACCCTGGTGTCAGAATGTGGAGCCCTGACCTGTCATGTGATGCCACAGAAAATTCCTGATGTCAAGTTAAATTAGGTTCATAGATAAACAGCACTGCATAACGCATATTAAAATTAATGAATATAAGTAAATAGAGTTTAATTATGTGAATTCAAATTTAATTTAACTTTATGGTTTGTGTTTGCCAAATTGGGAAAGCCAACAACCATGCTATGTAGATCCCCATTCAATTCAAAGTACACTGAGATGAAATAATAGACCTGCTGTTAGCATTCAATAATGTCACACACTTTTGTATAATTATATTAGAATGGAGTCTACTGTCATGTGTAACTAGGAAGAACCAATAAAAATATTCCCTAAGTATTAAAATTAGGAATTTTGATTTATGAAATAACAATGTAAACATGCAGACTCCCAGGTACACACCCATGGTCATGTGGATATTTGTAAGTATCCACATTGTTGGTCATGTCCACTACAGAAGTCAAAGGGTCAGGAAACAAGATGGAGGTAGAAAAAGTGACTTACATATATACTAAGTTGACATTTTACCCTTTCTATGATTGGATATTCCTGCAAAACTCAGGTTGAATTCAATCACTGTCATGATATATTTTAAGAGATGGGGCCTTTGAGATGTGAACAAGCACAAGAAATGATTGTCGCTAAGAGGTGATTTGTGATTAAGGAATGTTTGGTGACTAACCATAAACACTATTAACAGGTTATTATATTGTTGGAAGCCACAAATGGACTCTGGGTATGTGTGAGCCAACTCTAAAGTGGAGGAAGTTCCTTCTGAGAACTCTTGGTACAATTTTACCGATCTGAGATTGCTCTGTTGCTCAGAGAGATGTCTGATAGCTCGTAATTTATTGGCTCATATAGCCCTAGGCTCAAACACAATTCCCTGAAGGTGGAGAAAGATAACAGTGCCCCAACTAGCCCTGTGGCTGCCTGGAGGAGGAAGAATTACAGTGCAAGTGATAATCAAGCAACTTCCCCACAGCTTCTCACTTCTTGTTTACCTTGAAGAACCCCTTCTCACCATAAATTCCTTTGGTGTGTGTCACTACAAATAAAGCATTCACGGGCTTTTTCTTTTGTTAGGATGGGCCCCATCAGGTCTCTTCTACCTGTCAATGACCCCACTTTGAATAATTTCTCATCTTTTGGATTTATTTCTTAATATTACTTTTCTGGCTTTTATTTCCAGCTGGCCCACACCTCCAACAGTTACCTACTCCCTCCCCACACAGGCTGTGGTGGAGATTATATCTAAAAGTGATTGCTTATGACAGGAGGCTGGTCCTGATATAAGGAATAAATTGTCCCAGTGGTCTTTCTGTCTGTTTCTGTCTATATAATAAAGCACAAAGCACAAAGACCATGTCCAGAGGCCAGTGTCACACTGCTGGGCTTCCCAGTCTATAGAATCATGAGCCATATGAACACACACGGCTTATATTTTACCCAGTTCATTAATTCTATTATAGCAACTCCAAATAAATTAAGACATTATCTTTAAATTATAAAAAAATTAAATATATTAAGGATTTTTTAAAGATGAGTAGACGATATTCTAAAAAGCAAGGGGTTCTGGGTATCCATCAAAGCAGAAAGAAATGTGCTAAGAGGATTCAACATTCTTAGGTCACAAGAGAATTTACTATAATTAATTTAAAATAATAAATAATATGAGTAAAATGCAGGCCAGATTATATGTCTCTCTTTTCTGATGGAGTCAGAAAATACAGTTTTTAAATATATATTTTAGTTGTCATTTTTAATATATTTTAGTTGTCGATGAACATTTATTTATTTATATGAGGTGCTGAGAATCAAACCAAGTGACTCATACATGCGAGGCAAGCACTGCACCACTAAGCCACAACCCCAGTCCAGAAAATGCAATTTTAACACACATGATCAGAAAAATTGTCCATGAAGACAGAAGTGTCCAGGGACCACAAAGTTTATGATGGGTCCTCAGTAGAATCACGTGAAATTCAACACAACGTGAAAGGGTGTCAAAAGGAATTTATACAGTGGAAGAAGTCATTCGAGAGGGAAAATTTACTGTTTGTTTCCAATTATACATTTTTATAAAAAAAGGAAAACTGAGCAGCAGTCACAAAGAGAAAGTCAGTGGTTGCCTGGGAAGTGATGTGAGCAGAGAAGGAGGGAGATTCCTACAGGGCAAAGGGGGCTTGTGACAGGCTAGGGGACAGAGCCATTAACCTGATTGTGCTGATGTTCTCAAAGTTATCAACACATCTCAAAATCTGTCAAAGTTTTCACTTATGTGTATTTTATTATCTGCCAAGTATTTCGTGTTAGAACACTTGTATAAAATTAAGATAAAACATGAATCACAAACATACACAATAAGCTCAAGGAGAAGATGACACAGCTCTAGAATTCCTGGAAATAATGAACAATGGATTACATAGTTATAGAACTCCCCATCAGAGGTCAAGTCTGAGATGACCAGGGTTGCACTGGCTACCTCATCACCTGAAATTCAGGGCAAGAGACCACAGCATTCTATTTATATCCTCAAGCCATAGAGGAGAAGACCTTTCTGTTTATATGGAAACATTTTCCTAGGAACAGGTTGCTGGGAATGCTTTGAGAAAAGAGAAAAGGATACTCCTCGCTCAAAGCAGTGCTGGTAGGTTTAGCTGGGCCTATAGTAGTGGTAGCAGAAGAAGCCACTGGCCAGGCCTGAACAGAGCTGCTGAGCATTTGCCCCCCTGAAAGATGGTAAAGGGGTTCTTACCTAATTTCCTGTGAACCTGGAGCACTGTGTGAGCACTGAAATTGCTGTTATGTGACTCACAGTAATAGTCGGCTTCATTCTTAGGCTGGAGCCCAGTGATGGTCTGTGAAGCAGAATTGCCAGACTTGGAGCCAGAGAAACAATCAGGGACCCCTGAACATCTATTGCTATTATCACAAATGAGGAGTTTAGGCACTTTCCTGATAGCTGCTGATACCACTGCACATAATAGCCATCCCCAATATTGGTGCCGCTTCCAGTGTAGAAGATGGTGACACTCTGTCTTAGAGTCCCAGACACTGAGAGCAGCTAAGTCAGCACAGACTGGCCCCAAGACTCTGGTAGTGGGAGAGACATTGAAAGGGTGATTTTTGTCTAGAAACAAGAGGAGAATTAGTGCTCCCATCCGAAGACTCCCAGTTCTTTTTACTCCTCTTTATCAAGTAATCTGTGCAATGAGCAAGGCGTATAAGGAGGAGAGGTGACCGGGTCATGGTGAAAGTCATCCTGAGTTCTGCCTACTATTCCCTATCGTTGAGCAGAGGTTCCCCCAAGTCTCTTCCTTATCCTCTTCATACTTTGAGTTGAGGGAGGGTTTCTCCATGTAAATGAGGTTCCTCCAGGATTTCCGATTGCACCCTGAGCTCTGGTTCAGAATCCTGTACAAAAAGATGCCAAGCGGGTGTGCACTGGTGGAGGTGGGTTGGCTCAGGGGCGTGGGAGGTCACAGCTGTGAGCCCTAACAAGGAACATCAGGCAGGGCCAGGTGGCTCATTACAGTTCTGGTTACTTCCTGACCCCTCTTAACTGGTCTGCAGCATTCAGTTGTCCAAGCCCATACACGTCGTCATGTGACATTGTGATTAGAGCCCCTGAGACCTACATCCCCACTGCCTCTGTCTAGGGGAAAGGCCAATGAGCCCCTTATAGCCTCCCCATTACCTTGGAGGAGCCTTCTTACTTTCCTCAGACTCCTCATGGAATTTCTGCATGGTTCACTTGACTCTTCTTTGTAGAGGATTTAGAAATTGTCTTTGATATAAATGCTTCTCAGATTAGGATTACGTAGGTGAAGATAAAGTTTTTGGTTTTATTAACTTGAAGAGTACCAGCCAGTTTATTCCCAACAGAAACTTTGTTCCAAAGGTCCTTTAATCTTGGACTTGGAAGGAACTCAGTGGCAAATTCTTTATTTTTTTAAATTTTATTTATTTATTTATTTATTTATTTTTATTATTATTGTATACAAATGGGATACATGTTGTTTTTCTACTTGTACATGGAGTCAAGGCACACCATTTGTGTAATCATACGTTTACATAGGGCAATGATGTTTGATTCATTATTTTTTTCCCTTCCCCCCCACCCCACCCCACCCCTCTTTTCCCTCTATACAGTCCTTCTTTCCTTCATTCTTACCACACTCATTTTCCCTAACCCTAAACCAAACCCTAACCCTAATGATAACCCCTCCCAACCCCCATTATATGTCCTCATCTGCTTATCAGTGAGATCATTTGTCCTTTAGTTTTTTGAGATTGGCTTATCTCACTTAGCATGATATTCTCCAATTTCATCCATTTGCCTGCAAATGCCATAATTTTATCATTCTTCATTGTGGAGTAATATTCCATTGTATATATATGCCACAGTTTCTTTATCCATTCATCAATTGAAGGACATCTAGGTTGGTTCCACAATCTGGCTATGGTGAATTGAGCAGCAATGAACATTGATGTGGCTGTATCTCTGTAGTATGCTGATTTTAAGTCCTTTGGGTATAGGCCAAGGAGTGGGATAGCTGGGTCAAATGGTGTTTCCATTCCAAGCTTTCTGAGGAATCTCCATACTGCTTTCCAGAGTGGCTGCACTAATTTGCAACCCCAACAGCAAAGTATGAGCGTTCCTTTTTCACCACATCCTCGCCAACACCTATTGTTGCTTCTGTTCTTGATAATCGCCATTCTAATTGGGGTGAGATGAAATCTTAGGGTAGTTTTGATTTGCATTTCCCTTATTACTAGGGATGTTGAACATTTTTTCATATATCTGTTGATTGCTTGTACATCTTCTTCTGTGAAGTGTCTGTTCATTTCCTTAGCCCATTTGTTGATTGGGTTATTTGTATTCTTGGTGTACAGTTTTTTGAGTTCTTTATAGATTTTGGAAATTAGCGCTCTATCTGAAGTATGAGTGGCAAAGATTTTCTCCCACTCTGTAGGCTCTCTCTTCACATTGCTGATAGTTTCCTTTGCTGAGAGAAAGCTTTTTAGTTTGAATCTATCCCAGTTGTTGATTCTTGCTTTTATTTCTCGTGCTATGGGAGTCCTGTTAAGGAAGTCCAATCCTAAGTCAACAAGTTGAAGATTTGGACCTACTTTTTCTTCTATAAGATGCAGGGTCTCTGGTCTGATTCCGAGGTCCTTGCTCCATTTTGAGTTGAGTTTTGTGCAGGGTGAAAGATACGGGTTTAATTTCATTCTGTCGCATATGGATTTCCAGTTATCCCAGCATCATTTGTTGAAGAGGCTATCTTTTCTCCATTGCATATTTTTGGACCCTTTGTCTAGTATGAGAAAATTGTATTTATTTGGGTTTGTGTCCATGTCCTCTATTCTGTACCATTGATCTACCTGTCTATTTTGGTACCAATACCATGCCGTTTTTGTTACTATTGCTTTGTAGTAGAGTTGAAGATCTGGTATTGCAATACCCCCTGCTTCGTTCTTGCTACTGAGGATTGCTTTAGCTATTCTGGGTTTTTTATTCTTCCAGATGAATTTCATAATTGCTTGCCTATTTCTGCAAGGTACATCATTGGGATTTTAATTGGAATTGCATTGAATCTGTATAGCACTTTAGGTAGTATGGCCATTTTGACAATATTGATTCTGCCTATCCAGGAACATGGGAGATCTGTCCATCTTCTAAGGTTTTCTTTAATTTCTTTCTTTAGTGTTCTGTAGTTCTCATTGTAGAGGTCTTTCACCTCTTTTGTGAGATTGATTCCCAAGTATTTTATTTTTTTCGGTGCTATTGTGAATGAGGTAGTTTTCCTAATTTCTCTTTCTGAAGATTCATCACTTATGTATAAAAATGCATTGGGTTTATGAGCATTGATCTTGTAACCTGCTACTTTACTGAACTCACTTATGAGTTCTAAAAGTTTTCTGGTGGAATTTCCAGGTTCCTCTAAATATATAATCATGTCATCAGCGAACAGGGATAGTTTGAGTTCTTCTTTTCCAATTCGTATCCCTTTAATTTCTTTGGTTTGTCTAATTGCTCTGGTTAGAGTCTCAAGGACGATGTTGAATAGAAGTGGTGAAAGAGGGCATCCCTGCCTTGTTCCAGTTTTTAGGGGGAACGCTTTCAGTTTTTCACCATTTAGAATGATATTGACCATGGGCTTAGCATAGATTGCCTTTATAATGTTAAGGAATGTTCCCGCTACCCCAATTTTTTCTAGTGTTTTGAGCTTGAAGGGATGCTGTATTTTATCGAATGCTTTTTCTGCATCTATTGAAATAATCATGTGATTCTTAACTTTAAGTCTGTTGATATGGTGAATGACATTTATTGATTTCCGAATGTTGAACCAACCTTGCATCCCTGGGATAAAACCCACTTGATCGTGGTGCACTATCTTTTTAATATATATTTGTATGCGATTTGCTAAAATTTTGTTGAGAATTTTTGCGTCGATGTTCATTAAGGATATTGGTCTGAAATTTTCTTTTCTTGATGTGTCTCTGTCTGGTTTAGGTATCAGGGTGATATTGACTTCACAGAATGAGTTTGGGAGGGTTCCCTCCTCTTCTATTTCATGGAATACATTGAGGAGTATTGGAATGAGGTCTTCTTTAAAGGTTTTGTAGAACTTGCCTGAGAACCCATCTGGTCCCGGACTTTTCTTTGTTGGTAGGCTTTTGATGACCTCTTCTATTTCATTGCTTGAAATTGATTTATTTAAGTTGTGTATGTCCTCCTCGTTCAGTTTAGGTAGTTCATATGTCTCTAGAAATTTGTTGATGTCTTTGAGGTTTCTGTTTTGTTGGAGTATAGATTTTCAAAATAGCTTCTAATTATATTTTGTATTTCACTCGTGTCTGTTGTGATGTTTCCTTGTTCATTCCGAATTTTAGTAATTTGAGTTTTCTCCCTCTTTCTCTTTGTTAGTGTGGCTAAGGGTTTATCAATTTTGTTCATTTTTTCAAAGAACCAACTATTTATTTTGTTAATTTTTCCAATTGTTTCTTTTGTTTCAATTTCGTTGATTTC
The DNA here is from genome assembly GCF_902686445.1 of Sciurus carolinensis. Lineage (NCBI taxonomy): Eukaryota > Metazoa > Chordata > Mammalia > Rodentia > Sciuridae > Sciurus > Sciurus carolinensis. The sequence goes on along the minus strand of NC_062220.1, from coordinate 117,654,780 downwards.
GGCTCTGATTTTAACTATTTCCTGTCTTCTACTACTTTTGGTATTGTTCTGCTCTTCTTTTTCTAGGGCTTTGACCTGTAGTGTTAAGTCGTTTATTTGTTGATTTCTACTTCTTTTGTTGAATGCGCCCCATGAAATAAATCTTCCTCTAAGTACTGCTTTCATAGTGTCCCAGAGATTTTGATATGATGTGTCTTTGTTCTCGTTTACTTCTAAAAATATTTTTATTTCCCTCCTGGTGTCTTCTGTTATCCATTTATGATATAATACTGTATTATTTAATCTCCAGATATTGGAGAAGTTTCTGTTTTTTATTCTGGCATTTATTTCTAATTTCAATCCATTATGATCTGATAGAGTACAAGGTAGTATCTCTATCTTCTTGTATTTGCTAACAGTAGCTTTGTGGCATAAAATATGGTCTATTTTAGAGAAGGATCCATGTGCTGCTGAGAAGAAAGTGTATTCGTTCTTTGTTGGATGGTATATTCTATATATGTCGGTTAAGTCTAAATTGTTGATTGTGTTATTGAGATCTATGGTTTCTTTATTCAAGTTTTGTTTGGAAGATCTATCCCGTGGTGAGAGAGGTGTGTTAAAATCGCCTAGCATTATTGTGTTGCTGTCTATTTGATTTCTGGAATTGAGAAGGATTTGTTTGATGTACGTGGATGAGCCAATGTTCAGGGCATAGATATTTATAATTGTTAAGTCTTGCTGATTTATGCTTCCCTTAAGCAGCATGTAATGTCCTTCTTTATCCCTTAGGACTAGTTTTGGCTTGAAGTCCACATTATGTGAAATGAGGATGGATACTCCAGCTTTTTTGCTGTGTCTGTGTGCATGATATGTTTTTCCCCATCCTTTCACCTTTAGTCTATGGGTATCTCTTTCTATGAGGTGAGTCTCTTGCAGGCAGCATATTGTTGGATTTTTCTTTTTAATCCAATCTGCCAGTCTATGTCTTTTGATTGATGATTTCAGGCCATTAACATTCAGGGTTATTATTGTGATATGATTTGTATTCCCAGTCATTTGACTCATATTTGTTTTTGACATGATTTGGTTTCTCCTTTATTTGGCTATTCCTTTAGGCTAGCGCCTCCTGTTGCTGATTTGCATCGTTGTTTTTCATCTCTTCCTCATGGAATATTTTGCTGAGAATGTTCTGTAATGCTGGCTTTTTTTTGTAAATTCCTTTAGCTTTTGTTTATCATGGAAGGATCTTATTTCATCGTCAAATTTGAAGGTAAGTTTTGCTGGGTATAAGATTCTTGGTTGGCATCCATTTTCTTTTAGGGCTTGGTAAATGTTGTTCCAGGCCCTTTTAGCTTTTAGTGTCTGGATTGAAAAATCTGCTGATATTCTTATTGGTTTCCCTCTGAATGTAATTTGATTCTTTTCTCTTGCGGCCTTTAAAATTCTGTCTTTATTTTGTATGTTAGGTATCTTCATAATAATGTGCCTTGGTGTGGGTCTGTTGTAATTTTGTATATTTTGAGTCCTATAAGCCTCTTGTACTCGGTTTTCCATTTCATTCTTCAGATTTGGGAAATTTTCTGATATTATTTCATTGAATAGATCGTTCATTCCTTTGGTTTGTTTCTCTAAGCCTTCCTCATCCCAATAATTATTAAATTTGGCCTTTTCATGATATCCCATAGTTCTTGTAGATTCTGTTCATGATTTCTTACCATTTTTTCTGTTTGGCCAACTTTGTTTTCAAGACTAAATAATTTGTCTTCAATGTCTGAGGTTCTGTCTTCCAGGTGTTCTATCCTATTGGTTATGCTTTCTATGGAGTTTTTAACTTGGTTTATAGTTTCCTTCATTTCAAGTATTTCAGTTTTTTTTATTTTCAGTATCTCTAACTTTTTATTGAAATGATCTCTTGCTTCCCGTATTTGCTGTTTTAACTGTTGATTGGTGCAATCATTTAATGCCTGCATTTGCTCTTTCATTTCCTCCTTCAATGCCTGCATTTGCTCTTTCATCTCCTCATTTGCTTCCCTGATTGTTTTAATTATGTACATTCTGAACTCCCTTTCTGACATTTCTTCCGCTGTGCTGTCGTTGGGTTTTATTGATATAGTATCTAGGTTTGTTTGGGACATTTTCTTCCCTTGTTTTTTCCTATTGGTCAGCTGTCAGTGGGACCCTGAGATATTGCAGATTTCCTCTATTGGCTTATAGTGTCCCGGTAGATTTCCAGTGTATCACCTCCCAGCCTTCAGTAGCCTGATGTCTTGGAGGAACTTGATAATGCAGTGCTTCCGAAGAAAGCTGCCCCTAGCCTCCTACTGGTTCCAGGGCTTGGAGCTGACTCTGTGCGGAAAGGCTCTCACTGGGGGCCTGCACCATGCAGCTGGCCGTGTGGAAGGAGCCCACCACCGGAGTGTGGAAGGCTACCTTGGGAAGACTCTAGCTGCCCTGCCCTGCTCTGATTAGCCACCCCTATCTGTGCCTGCCCCCAAGCCAAGTTTCGCCCAGTGGGGGAGACACACCCCATGACTCTATTTTTGTCCAAGTCTCTCAATGCCTCCCCTTCTTGAGTCCTGGGTTCTGGAGCGACTGGAGATGCAGTCACCTTCTAGGCTGCCATCTTGGATTGCCCCGTGGAAAGAGCCTGTGGCCGGAGTGGGCAGAGCCGCCTGGAGAAGTCTCTGGCTGCCCTGGCCTGATCCCAAAGTCTGCTTGCGGATCGAAGCTCTCTGTTGGCTCGGGGACTTGTGGCTGGCTCTGTGTTTAGAAAGGCTCTCACTGGGCAGTGTGCTCCGAGAAGCTAACCTTGAAAGTCACCTCCCACCGCAGGGGTCCAGTCTGCTTGGGGAATTCTCTGGCTGCCCTGTCCTGGTCCCTGAATCCGCTTGCGAGCCAGAGCACACCGCGCTGGCTCCAGGACTTGGAGCTTGTTCTGATCAGAAAGGCTCTCACTAGGGGGCCTGCTCTGAGAACCTGGAGAAGCTGGCTGTGTGGGAGGGGCCCACTGCCAGAGTGTGCAGGGCTGCCTGTGGAAGACTCTAGCTGCCCTGCCCTGCTCTGATAAGCCACCTCTATCTGGGCCTGCCACCCGGGCCGAGCTTTACCCAGTGGGCAGACTCACCCATGGCTCTATTTTAGTCCAAGTCTCTCAGTGGCTCCCCTTCTTAACTCCTGGGTTCTGGAGACACTGGGGATGCATTCACCCTCTAGTCCGCCATCTTGGATCCCCCCGTGGAAAGAGCCTGCAGCCGGAGTGGGCAGAGCCGCCTGGAGAAGTCTCTGGCTGCCCTGCCCTGATCCCAGAGGCTGTTTGCAGATTGAAGCTCTTCGTTGGCTCAGGGACTTGTGGCTGGCTCTATGTAGAAAAAGCGCAAATTCTTATGAGTAACCATTTGATGCCATTTAGAAGATACTTGCATGCATGTTTTCAAGCTTTCTCAATTCACATGTTTGTAAGCCTAATTGTCAGCAAGTGAGACTGTGGGTTGTGACTATGAGTCAATCATAGCCATATAACCCTTCAGACACCTTTGGCTACATGAAATGTCACAGGGACTGGAGACCACAAAAGGACTCAGATTGCAGGACTCATGAATGTCTTCAGACATGGATGAGAATCCACTTTCTCCTTGGCATTGGCAAGGATGCATGCTTATCAGCTCTTTGTTCATATTTGAAAGATAGGACTCAGTGTATTGCATAAGGGTCACAAGGAAGTAAATTGTATTCTGGATTTTGACAGTTCCATATCACACTATAGGCAACAAGTGCCATTCTAGGGCCTTGAAACTTCCATACTTAGGAATGTAATTCATCTCATAGTAGGTGGGTACTTTTCAACTCTAGCACATTGGTAAGTAAATATAGACAGGATTAAAAATGAAACAATTATATTGATTTTCTGTGATAGGAAGAATTGTGTGCATTGTGGAATCAAATACTTTTCATATTTATGAGAGTTGATAATGTATATTGGAAAATACAACTTACATTTTTTAACTAGTAGATTTTTTAAAATAAATCATACAAGGAATGTGTGCATTTTCACATTGTTTGAATTTTTAAAAGTTTAATACGTTAAATTTTAATCATTATTTCCACATTAATTTTCATTTTCTTTCTAGAAAAATATAAGTAGTTTAGAAACCCAAAATATTAAATAAATAAATAGATAACAATATTAATTATAACAAAAATAATGATAATGATAATAATGATAAAATATTACAAGTTGAATTTTAAGGATGTTCAGAGAGTTAGTGCTGAATCTATAGTTGTTTTCTATTTATATCGGAACTGTAACACTTCACCTTTTGAATATAGCTCTGAGGTTTATTTTTAAAAGGGACAAGTTTTCCTTTTCTCTTCTCCCTTTCCCCCTCCCTTACCTGGAGGTGAGGAACAAGATTACCTGTGCTCCACAGAAAAGAGATGTCTGCCAGATGATCTAGGAAGTGACAAATTAAGAAGCAAATCCTTGTCCAATTATGTATTTTTTTAGACTAGAACATTTATGATGCTAGACAGACTATAAATGTTATAAAAAATAAGAGGAGCTCAAAATTTTGGAGTGCTAATCTCCTCTGGGTCCGCCAACATAAAATAAAGTTCAGTTTCTCCTACTTTCCAAGTGCCACCTTGTCATTTCCACAATAGTACAACTTTTCCTTTCCATGGTTGTGCACACTGTAGATTCATACCATTCGTGTAATCATACATGTACATAGGGTAATGATGTCTGTCTCATTCCACCATCTTTCATACCCCCACCCCCTCCTCCTTCTCATTTCCCTCTGAAGTTCCTCCATTCTTATCTCCCCCACTATTCCTCCCTCCCCCAGTGTGTATCATCATCCACTTATCAGGGAAAACATTCAGTCTTTGATTTTTTGGGCTTGGTTTATTTCACTCAGCATGATATTCTCCAAGTCCATCCATTTATCTGCAAATGCCATATTATTATTCTTTATGGCTGAATAATATTCCATTGGGTATATATACCACAGTTTATTTATCCATTCATCAATTGAAGGACATCTAGATTGGTTCCACAATCTAACTATTGTGAATTGAACTGCTATAAACATTGATGTGACTGCATTACTGTAGTATGCTAATTTTAAGTCCTTTGGGTAATCATAGATGACACAATACCTTTGATATCGGTGATGAGTTCTGCTTCCTCAGGTGTTGAAGTATAACATCAGAGAAGCAAGTCAAGTCAAGCATATTAAGCAAGTTTTATTTAAAGGTAATATTAGGTTGGAATTTGAGCGACTATATGAGGGAGAGCGGAGCAACTGAGGCAGAGGGCAGCAGGTCAAACACTGACCAATCAAACAGGGGCAGAAAAACTACTCCACTGTCCCTTATGCTCACCTATCACTCAGCAGGATCCCCCGTCCCCCAGCCTATTTGGGCCTATAAAGACCGTTGGCATCTGGGGCCATGTGCGGATTTTCTTTGGCTTCCTACCCTGACCTGTGGGCCGGGGCTGGGAATTTTTCCCAAGAGCCAAATTCCAATAAAGCTTACTTCAGCCACTTTCTGTCCAATTTTATTTGGCCACTAGTCACGCCCCCTTGCTTACATTTGGTGCCAAAACCCAGGAGGGTTTTTGGGTTTATCCCCATTGGGGTTGAGGTCCACACTCTCCCTCAGATGAATCAGGCAATTCCATTCTGTTCCACTCGCTCTGTTCCGCTCCATCCCATTTCCCTTTATCTGGCAACAGACAAGGTAAATTCCCTGGGGTTTTTCCTGTTTGCCTTTCCAATCTTAACCATCTGATCTGCGTGGGATCTGTCCGTTGTGTGCGCCACAGATCCTCCTGCCCATTCCATTTGGGCTTTGGTAGCTGTGGAGATATCCTAGCCTCCAGTTAGCCCCCCATTTATTCCATTCTGGACCCCCGAAAGTCGAAACACGTTTTCGCTTTTGGCCCGTCCGCCTTTTTTCAGGTGTACACAAGCTAAAATCGGGACAACTTATTTTGCTTCTGTACAACCATCTGGGTAAAGTTGGATGGCTAATGGGAACCTCATTAGACCCCAAAACTCCTTTGGGCTGTCTCTACCATAATTTCATTAACCTGGGACTCCCCCAAGACCTAAGCTGTAAATGGCTAGTTTTTTATTTGACTGTGGCCTGACCTCAATATGTGCTAGATAAATGGCTCAAGATGGCCACCAAAGGACACTCACAACCATTTGCAAGCTTTTAATTTTGGAATTTGGCACTCGCCCCACCCTTTCTTCTACCTGTTCCACCACCCAAGTTCTCCTCAACACCAGGGCAGGTCCCAAACCCCACCCCCTGATGCACTGGCCAGACTTCCCACTCCTCTTCCTCTCCTCCTCCTGCAGTTCCAGCTCCTCTTCCTCTTCTTCCTCAGAGTCCCCCCACTTCCCCTCCATCTCCTCCTCCAGATCGACCCTCCACCCACTCCGTCCCCTCCTCCCCAGTTAGCACGCTCTGCACACGATCTCATCAGACCCTCCCACCGCCTAACCCAGAGTTTTTTCTCCTCCAGAGGTGCCTGGTGCAGAGGGCATTGTGCGAATCCAAGCTCCATTCCCATTCCAGGATCTTTCCCAGATTGAGAACCATTTAGGGTCTGTGTTGACTCCTCTACTTATATTAAGGAATTTAGATATCTTTCCCAGACTTATGATCTCACTTAGCACGTCTTTCTTCCACTCTCAACCCAGACTAATAATCCTGCATCCAACAGGCACCACAAGATCTTACTGACCAGGTCCACCTAATGGACATGACTCTCCCCACAGGTGCAAAAGAAAGCCTTTTACCAGAACTCCAATAAAGTAATAATTAACGGCTGTGTCATTTTTCCAGGACTCTTATTTTTTTTCTTAAATTCTCTATTTTTTGAGTGCATAACATTTATGTTTTGATCAGTCCTATTTTTATTAAACTCAAGTTTTTGAGCATCCATTACATTGCGATGGAAATCTCACCTATAAAAACTACAAGGCCTTTGTTTTTGTGTTATGTGTATATCATGTTGTCTATTTTGTGTCCAAAAATCGTGTACATGATGTCATGACTTACCTCACAAGTCTCCAGGTGATCAAGTTTAAAAATATTAATTGATATTAATCAATTGTTTCCACAACTTGTCTCCAACAGAAAAGAGACCACAAATACTGTTCAATTTGCCTATCTGATATCTTGGTTTTTACAGTAAAATAAGGATTTGACATGTGTGGGATTACTCAAATGTGTTTCTTGGAAACATCTAATTAATTTTCAGGGTGTTGCCATTGGCCTCCTTGAGCAACCAACTGGAACTTCCTACAGACTGGTGGCATATCTCTCTAAGCAGCTTGATTCTGCTATTTGTGGGTGGCTACCATGTCTCCAGACACTGGCTGCAGCAACTGAATTAAATAAGAAAACTCTAAAACTCACCCTACTCCAACAAATAACTGTTTTCCACCCCTCAACTACAGGAGCTCTTAAGCCATAAATCCTTTCCACTCCCACAGGTGCTGGAGGCCTTACATTCACCTTGTGAAGACCTTTTCAATTACTCACTCCTCTCACCTGACCTAACCATTTTTGTAGATGGCAGTTCTGTGCTGGGTCCCTAGGGATGCTGTAGAGCCACTTAGGCAGTAGTCACCACTGCCTCAGTTCTGGAAGCCAATTGCCTTCCAGCATTTGCATATCAGAGAAAACATTCAGCCTTTGGTTTTTGGGTTTGGCTTATTTTGCTTAGCATGATATTCTCTAACTCCATCCATTTACCAGCAAATGCCATAATTTCATTTTTCTTTAAAGCTGAGTAATGTTGGAGGACTTTTAAAAGCAAACTATTCTTTTAAGCAAATTTAATATTATGACAAGAGTAAAATAAACCAATTTGATTGTTATGTTCTAAGGATTTGGAATATTTAAATTTGAAAAATATAAGGAGCAAGAAAACTTACTTTTAAAACTTTCTATTTTTATTTTATACTGCTTCCAATGATAGAATGAATTCTATCATTCATGTGGATGGTTTACATGACTCTAAAACTAAGAAGCTGAAAAGAAAAAGCAAAGAAAAAGACAAAACAAAACAAGCCCTGAGTAGGTGATAATCTGCAGAGATATCAGGGTTGTTTACCTGTTTAACTCAATGATAGTTTTATAAAGAAAATGCATTTACAGAATTCAGTGTCTAATTTGCAAGTTTAATTGCTGAATCTGGATGGATACCTACTGAACTTGCTGAAATTTTATTACATGTATATTAATAATTTATAATTTTAATAAAATGTTATATATTGAGTTATAATGATATGGGTCATCATCTTGAATTTAATTCTATACATATCTCCTTTACTGGTGATAATTAATAATTTTATTTTTTTTAGTATTAGTGTAAATTTTGGATTTTTTCTTTTGTTTTTGCTTTTCAGAGTTTCTATGAGCATTATTTATAAAAATGGGAGAGGATTATGGCATGCCACTGTTGTAAATCGGATGTCTTATTTTATGAACTGTGAGATGCTTAACTACCATAGTAAAGTGACATACACTTGGAACCTCTACAAATGGGGGTTTTGTATCACTCATCTGGTTGTTTCACTGTCATAAGTACTAATTTCATATACAGGACAGTAATAATCAGCCTTGTCCTCAGACAGAAGCCCAGAGATGGATAAATACACTCCATTGGTTGAGACATCTTTGTATCCAGAAATTTAATTGGAAAACCCAGACCCCAGCTGTTTGTCTGAGTCTGAGAAATGCCCCTCAGACCTCTTACAGGGGAATCCTTCAGGGGGACCACAGTTGGCTGTTGGACCCCCGTCCTTGGCTGGCTCCAGGCAATGCTGAGTTCTGGGGTAACTGCTGCAGGGTCCTTCTGTGGGAACTAGTATCCTTCTAATGAGCACCCACATCCCAGGAGCCACTCAGCCTGCAGAGACTCTCAGTGCTGCCTGTGGTCAGAGGATCTTCCTACCCACTCCTTCCTCCCCTACTCCTGTCACAGGCGTCAGAACTGTGGTCTGAAGGTGCCTGTCCTCCTCCAGGTCCTTTCCAAGTTGTCTTCACCAACATTCCCTTCCTCCCAAAGCACTGTTTCACCTAACTCTTTGCATCTACTTCTCACAGCCTACACACACACACACACACACACACACACAATAACAAACACAACAAAAAATACTTCAGTTAGGAGAGGAAAATAATTTAAGGAAAAAATGGGAAAAACTTGTATCTTATTTGGTAGATATAAAATTGTAAAAATTCACAGTAAATTTTTCTAAAAAATTAACAGTTTAAAAAATATCATACACATATGTATAGTTACATTTAAACATATATATGATCATATATATAGGTACATTTACTTACCCTATATACCATACAAACATGCACATGAGAGCACTCACAGAATGAGAAAAAGAAAATAAAACAATAAAACAAAGCAATTCTTTTTACAGAAAATAGTTTTACTATATTTCTTTCTAGATATCTCCTTCTATATGAGTTAATTCAGATCAACTAAATGTATCTCAAAGATAGACCACATCTCAAGCAGGCACTGAAATAAAATATTTTATTTTATGATTTCCTCTTATCACTTTATGTTTACCCAGCAACTGGAGGCATTCAAGGAATCATGTGCCCAGCTGTTCCATTTAGTAGCCGCAGGTCCTTATCATAGATCAGGATCCACTGGGCAGTCATACCCTCCCACTGACCTGTTTCTCCCAGAAACTACACACCAGCTAGCTTTAGGGCTACATGGGGAGGTCACAGATTCCACCTGATGTATTCTCTCTACAAGAGGAAAACCCTTCCAGTTCACCAGGAGAGTCTATGCTTTGAAGATTGAGATCCACTAAATTATCTTTTTAGACTAGCAAATGAACTGGAGAAATTGGTTTGTGCTTTTGCATTGAGTGGGATTACTTTTCACTCTTACTCGTGAGGATTTTTAGAAGTCATATGATTTATTTAAATTCCAAAATGATAACTCTAAATTTTAAAAGGTGATTAAAAGCAACATAACATAGTAATAATAAACACAAATTGAGAACTTACATATGTAGTGCTTCTTTTACTTCTCATTGTGTATTACCTCAACATAACAGTTTATGATATCATTCTCTATGGATAAAGCAGGAAATTAAACTGAATTTTTATTCATTGTTGTTCTTTTAAGTGCTCAACCAGTGTTGAGTGCAATACGACCCCTTCATGTCCAGGTATAATCTCATTGTGTCCGGCATCAGGAGAGTCGGCTCAGCGGATGATAGGAGAGTGTTTGGAAGTTAATCCTACATAGGAGTTTCTAGTAATGCAGACATTCATATGACTCACTGAAAATATGCTTAAAAGAAAATTTTCCAGAGATACCACCTGTCTTTCAGCTGCAGTTCGAAATTAGATCATGGATCTTTCCAGTGACTTGATATTTTTAAATCAGTTTCTGAATGTTTTAGGGATTATCAGTTGCAAGATGGGATTAATTAAGACATGGATGGTGGGTCTGATTGCATATTAATGATAAATCCCCACAAATAAGTTCATAACAAAATTATAGAAGCAGAGATGCTTCCGAAATAGTTATATTCATAAAATTTCCTGGTCATTTTTTAAATACAGATTCTTGAGCACCAAGGCACTTTTCTGAACCAGGAGGTGGGATGGGGAATTGCATTTGTAACTAGTTTCCAGGTAATGCTTCCATTTGACAGGAAATTCAGTATTAATTTGATCTCCATAATCAAATCAGTGTATGAGAAAGGATTAACTATCATTCGTTGATGTTTTGATTGAGAAGAGACTTACAGGTAGGGGATTCTCTGAGTCTTCCTGATGGTTGTGTACTTGGAGATGAGCTCCTCTGCTCATTGTTCCAACCAAAGAAGGAGAATGGAAGCCTAGTGTAGGAGGAGGCACACTGAGAAATGGACACACCCTGGGAAAGATGGGGTGAGGCCCATGGAAGTAACCACTGGCAAGACAAATAGTCATGTAGCCTCACTTCCCATGAAAGTGTTGAGCATTTTCACCCTCTCCATCTCTCTCTACCCTGTAAAGTATGAGACATTCTGAGCACTGAAGAGGTTTTAGTTACTTCCCCATGGGTTTAGATCACTGTGTGAATGCCACCACCCATAAAGAGTGCGCAGTATAATCAGCTTCATCATCAGTCTGAGTCCCTGTGATGGTAAGGGCAGCTTTGTTTCCAAGGATGGAACCAGAGAATCGATCAGGGACCCCAGAGGGGCGGGAGTTTGTGTTGTAGATGAGTGTGTGGGGAGCACGTCCTGGTGTCTGCTGGTACCATCTGGTGTAATGACCTGTAGAGACTGACCCAGAGCTAAGCCCACAGGTGAGTGTCACTGTGCCACCTGAAGACACAGAGATCGAGGGTTCCTGGGTCACCACAGTCTGAGGAGTCACCCCTAAAACCAATAAGAGAGACAGTTATTGTCATGCAGTCAAAGGTCACCCTGAGACACTGCTTTCATGAAGGTTCCCCAAGGGTGTAGAGTCCTCTCTCCTGACCTGATTCATAAGAGAGCAACATGAGTAGAACCATCACCCAGGCCATGGTGGGGACCCTCATAAGCACTCGGTGTCCTTACACTCCTCACTCTGAGTTTGGTGTCCTCAGGGCATTTTAATGCCTTTCCAGACTGAGAGGAAAGTTTTTCATGCAAATCAAATTTCTTTCTCTTCCTACCACAAAGTTCACCTTGATGTCCCCTGGAGGAAATGACAAAAGAGGCAAATGCTGGGAACTCACATAGATCAGTGAGGGCAACTGAGACACATGAATTTTAGTTGATGCCTTTTACCAGATTAGCTTCCTCAAACTTCTTCAACTCAGGTACAAATGTAATCTCTGGAAAGTCAGAGATGAAATGAAAACAAGGGTAATTCTCCATGTCTACCTGGCTCATATATTTTATTGCAAACCCTGGTGAACATTTATTTCCTGTCCAGTGAAATGAGTATTGGTCCCCTTTGAGGTAACTGACAGACACTTCTTCCTCTGCACAGATTCCATTTTGACACCCCAGAGCTTGGGCATCTACCTCACCATTTCCAGAAACAGGGGTCTCCCACTGATCAACTCCTGGGAACTGTCTGCAGTAGCTTCAGTGGGGTCCAGGGTTGAGGCTGCAGACACACAGAGCAGCACCACAAAACTTGAGATGGTACCTGCCTTGCTCTAAGAAGCCATCAGTTATATGGGTCAGCTCCACTGGAACTGCAAATTTTGAGAGAAAGTACAATATTCTTCCCAATATAAAAAATAAGAAAAAAGGAAACTGTGTACCTTATACTTAGAAATAAAGCTAAGAATATTTCTGAACAAATTACTGTGAACATCTCTACCATTTTTAGATACTTTCACTTATCAGGAGGATTGGAGAGGGTAGATGAGGATATTTGGGAGGTTTGGAGATGAAACTTCACTTCCTTTGTGAAATAAGATTTTCTTTTTAAAAATGGTATTCATAACTGTAAACTAAGATACAATTTCATACTCATTTCTGAATTGGTTACAATTATTTATTAAATTTTCAATATTATTATGGGTTCCTTACAAATCATTAATCGTATTTATGTTTTAAGAGATCAACTCACATCAGGAATAAAGATTCATATTAAAGTATGTCATAGCCAATAGTCAAAAGTATCTGACAGAGTGTCTACACATGGATTTGATTTTGTGTGTGTGTGATACAGCAGTAAAGAGGATGATCCAAAATTTAAGTGAGAAAGAAATAGAAATGCTAATTTTAATACACAAAACCTTAATTATATCAGTTTATATCATTTACATTAAAACTCACCAGAAGAAAATAACAATGAATGATTCATATTCAATATAAAAACAGGAAAAACAATGGGTTAAAGCATGTATTACATACCTAAACACAGACGAATCAGGAAGTCATAGTGACCAGCAAATAATCCTAACTTCTGCAGTGAGCCCTATATTACCTCTGAAAATGTCTCAGACATTCTCAAAGTACCAAGAATCAACAGTTTTTCTCCTGGGATGTCTACTTATCAATACAGAGCCAGAGGCAAAATGAAGAATAGGAAACCTAGGAATGGAAAAGATTCTGGGGTACCAGGAGCTTATGTTAGTGGAGCAGAAGCAGCTCCCTTGTGGCTGGTGATAGTGCTTGATCCAAATAAGAGTTTTGTTTGGGCTGTACATTTTATCCCCAAAGGACCATACTGATATATGTTGCCCACCATGGGAATCTATGTTGATGAGTCCCATTGAAGTGGGTCTACATTCAGTATCCTTTACAGACCTGACAAAAAAAAAAAAAAGAAGAAAAAGAAAAGAAAAAAATTCCTGCTTTCAGCCCAAATTATTCCTGTTAGTCAAGGTAAATATTTCTCAGTCTAACATGAATATTACATCCTAACATACTGCTAAGTCTAACTGAATATTACATCCTAACATACCGTGAAATTTGAATGTATGCCAAATGTTTATGTTGGGACTAATGACACATTAACTAACTCAGGCTGACTCCTTACTCCCTGTCGAGTGAGCAAGATCAAGGCCTCAAAGGTGGTTTCAAAAGTTAATGATGATAAATTGGACCACCGTCAGGGATTGGTTAACAACAGTTCTGCAAACATGATCAGCTCGTGCTTGCCATATAGTCCTATGGGACTCTCACCTGCGTGAACCACCCACCCTTGCTGACCTTTAAGCTGTATATCCCTATGCAGCCTGGTACAAAGCCCTGCCCTGTCATGAGTAGTCCAACATTGCCCCCTGCTGGCCTCTGATCCTGGGTCTTTAGCAAGGTAGAGAACCTAACTCTAACAACAAATGGACCTGTCTCACATAATTTCCCTGCATGGTAAAAGGACCCTGGTCCTGAGACTTTTTGTTTGTTTTTCTTTTTGTTTTCAATCCCTCATGATATCCAGAACTCTAAACTCACTATTTCTAAATGCACAATTACCTGGTATTTGATTTGTTTCAGTCAGCTGCCTCTGGTCATTACCAGTCCATGAACTTTCTGAACAAAGTTCAAACCCAATGTTCAGCAGAGAACCCAGATGGTAGTAATTCTGTGTGCCTCTTACAGGTTTACATATTTTTAGTTGCTGCTTTTGTGAGCATCTCCTGTTGTGTTCTCCTTCACCCCACTCTACAGGTCTTGGTTTCAGATGTCTGTTTTCTCTATGAGAATATATTATTATCAGGGAAAGAGTGTTTTCCACTCTTGCTTCTCTGTGTGATCATTTTCTGTGACTGTCTACCTGATAAAACCAATTTTCTTTTGACTCTGATGTAAGTTATTTTATTGTCATTTTAATTTTCTTCAGTATGAATATTGATATAAAATAATGTTGCTATAAATATAAATTACTGCTATACTGGTCCTCCTATCATTCCTCCACTAAGGAACCCCTGTGAATTTTTACATCAGCAGAAGAGTTTCTAATCAGGTTTTTTCATTGAGCGCTCCATAGATTTAAAATTGGGTAGGTTTAGGACAAAAAATAAAAATTAAAAAAAAAACAACCAAAAAACCCAACAACTGATATATATCCAACATCATTTTAACTGAAGGATACACCGGGGAAAACATTAAAAATTGTGAGGTCTAACAGAGGAAAATGAGCATGTGACGTATCTGAGAGATATGTCCCTAGTGGAAGTTAGTGCAAAAGGACTGGAGACAGACCTCAACAGATTCAAAGAAACCTTTATTCCTTTGTGGAGTCGGGTGCCATGAAGGCCCATTTTCCAGATGGGGAGAATGGTCATCAATTACAGAGGGAATTTTGGTTTTATACGGTACAATGATATAATCCTTGGAAGTTGTGTACATCAAGTTTTGACTGTCAGGGGCTAGTTGAACAGGTTAAAACTTTAATTTAGGCGAGTGGTTGTTAAAAGGTTGAAACTTATTGTTGTCTGGGGAGATAAAGAACCCAGATCCTGAGGGATGAGCACTCAAATCTTGCTCATTGGTATTTGCTGTGCTTCCATTTAGGACTAATTAGCTGTGGGGGAAGGTCATGGTTTAGGGCCCAACATTCAGTATCTGCCCCTTTCCCCCAGGGCCCATTGTTCCTTGGCTAGTTTCCCTTCCCTCCTTCCAAGCTGCACCTCTCTCCATTTTTCTTCCGGGGGCTATTTTGCAGTATGTTATTTTCCATAACCTTCAGTGGGGAGGATTCTTCATCTGGGAATCCAAAGCTACTCCAGAGACTTATTTGAAGAGAAAATGAAGCACAGCTTCCTTACATTTTCAGAGCTCAGGGAAAGAACATTGTAAGGGATCCCACGAAAACCACACTGGATACGGGAAATCACATAAGGGAGTTTATTAAGCAAACACAGTGTCTTCCTGCAGAGTAAGAGAGAAAATGAGAGGAAAAGAAAGGGAACGAGAAAGGGCGCACACTAGAGAGAGTGTAAAAGCTAGGAGGATAGAGAAAGTGAGTAGGAGAGAGAGAAGCATGAGAAAGGATGGTGGGGTAGCTACCATGAAGCAGTTGATTTCTGCCAGGCTAACAGGGGACCAATAACGGAGAAGGATACTTGCAAGCTGACTGATAAACCAATAGCTAGTTAGGATGTTCACAGATTGACAAGTGGTTGGGAGGCGCGGAAAATGGCTGCACCAGAAAGGGCGGAGAGAGCAGCTTTGTATTACAAACATCATAACTTGGAATAGGATCAGGGGGCTGGGTAGTCATATCTGCTGAACCTCTGCTGACCTTGCCATCCCACATAGAAATCCTAAAGGATATTTTTACTTCAGAGGCTTGTGAGTGGTCAGAATTGCATTGACTTCCAGAAAGGAAGTAGAAATTTTCACTAACACTGCTACCCAAACTGTGTCCTTAACCCCCTGATGATAATCCAATAACAAGGACACGGTTTTGAGAAAAAGAAAAAAGGAGTTTTATTGCTTTGCTAGCAAAGGAGAAACACAGGGGACTCCAGTCCCAGGGACTGTGATTCTTCCCATCAAGGAAAACAAAGGACTTTTGAAGAAACTATTCAAAGGCAACCATGGAGGTGTGCTCTGACAGGGGGTCCCAAGTATGCCCTGATGATCTGTTGAAATTTACATGTTATTTCAGGAGATGACCTCTCCCTAAGTCTTGGAACTTCTTCCTGTGGAGAGCAGATAACTCCAGTTAATCTAGTTCTTTGCTCCCAGGTTAGGGAGGGGGAGAGGGAGCAGAGGAAAAGAAAAACAAGTCCCTTGTAAAATAAGCAGCAAGAACTACATTCAAAATGTAAGTGGATCACTATCACAGGATTAATTTCTTAAGTAAAGAGAAAATAGTGTGGGAATGTGGGAGTAAGTTTGAAATTTAAAAAAAAAGATCAGAGAACAGGTAGGAGATAGGTAGACTATGTAAGCTTTAAGGGAGGTGGAATAAAATAGTGACAAAAAAAAGAGAAAATGGAAAAATGGAAATAGAAAAAATTTTCTGTTGGTAGGGGAAGAGAGTGACTAAGGAGAGATAAGGGGGACCAGAACCAAGGTATGAGCAAACTGGAACCTGCAAGATCAAATCATCTTGAAATCATGTATACTTGACCCCCACCTAATACAAATCAAGGTTAAATAATAAGTAAGTGCAGAAGAAAGCAATTAATGTGAAGATAAAATTATCAGACCATATATTTTCCCCATCTATCTACACAGTGAGTGTGTACACATGCATGCAATCATGCATGACAAGAAAAGTAAAAATAAAATGATGAAATAATTTTTGGAAAAAAATTCTAAATCACTGAAAATTTTAAAAATAAAAGAATAAAAATAGAATAAAAATGGGAGTATGTTTAAAACAAACAAACACACCCAAGTAAGGGAAAAAGTGAAAATGATTAAAAAAGAGGAAATAATCTTGCTGATATAAGGAGGTTGTGTCTGCTAATGTCAAAACTCTTGTAGGGTTGGAATTTCAATCTTTGTATTTATTTTAGGCTTTGTAGACTTTGGATTGAGGGTTGCTGCCTGCCTTTATGGTTAGGAGACCCAGCTGTTTGCTATAGATCTCAGCTTCCACTTTCCTGACAATTTGCTGACATTGTGTTTTTCTGTGACAAGAGTGGTATAAGTGTTATAAATTGGAGATTCTAGTAATTGGGGTTTTTAGTCTCAACTGAACTTTAGAACTCTGGGTGAGAGTTTGAGAAGTGGTCCACACCCCCTCCCCACTGGGGGGATTCCAGTATTACTACCAGTTACCAGTAATGTTCCCAAAAGCTTGGTCCTTGTTCCCAATGCCAATTCAATAATGAAGACACAGTTTTGAGAAAAAGGAAAAAGAAGTTTTATTGCTTTGCTAGCAAAGGAGAAACACAGGGGACTCCTGTCCCAAAGGCTGATTCTGCCCATCAGCAGGAACAGGGAGCTTTTATAGAGATGATTCAAAGGCTACATTCCACATGTACTTTGTTGGAGTTGTAATTCACTTGTTAATTTGGGAGGTAGTCATTTCTGAGATCTTCTGGTACCATCACCAAAGTCTGGATTCCTTCCTTCCTATGGTGGGTGTGTACTCAGAGACAGATAAATTTGCCTAGGATGGGGAGGAGAAGTAACACTGTTTCCCCTGTGATTAGGGAGGGGGAGAGATTGGGGAGAAGAAGGGAAAGAGGAAAAGCCAGAAACATGCCCGTTTTTAAAATAAGTTGCAGTGGCAGAGTTGCAAGTGTTATATTCAAAGCATGAAGTGTACCACTGTTACATTTCCCCATTGTCAAATTCTGCATTCCATTTCCATGGAAAAAAGGGCAGTGGTATCTCCAAACTGCTTCTGCTGAAGCGGGGTGAAATCTGGGGAAGCAATGCAAAGTTCTTGTTCTCTTTTAGGTGGGGCGTGGACCGTTAAGGCATTCAGCATCAGAGCAGTTCCAGAGGTCCACAGTGGCAGATGGCAGGTAACTGGACAAGGCATACATAGGACAGGGATCATGCTAAGACAACAATAAGCAAGACAGCAAAGCGTTACCTTTTTTTTTTTTTTTTTTTTGTAAATAATTAGCACAAAAAATTAGAATTTCAGCCAGTCTGAAAACCATGAGGACAGTAATTCATAATCTTATCAGTGAAAAACAGATCAAGTTTATCAATGTAGGAGGTTAGGGAGATTTGTAAGTCTATGAAATTAGACTCGGATTAACTCAGGGACAAATTTGTGACTGTTGTCATAATTATTAGGCACTCTCACACAGGAACCCTTCCTATATAGCATCCAGCTTTACTTACTTTTGGTAGGGTTGACACAAGTGCACATCTTAAGTTACATTAAAAACAAAAAAAAAGTTTTTTATTTTTATTTTTATTTATTTTTTTAATGTCCAGGTAGGACTATGCTTTTAGGCTATACTCTCCTGCCAGGTGTTTAAGACCAAGTTAGTCAAAACTGACCTCGTTCCTTTCTACTCTTAAGAGTCAGCTGAGATTCCTCAGAGATCACTCTTGGAGACATGTGTGAAACCTCCTGACTTCTTTAGCTTTCCTCTACCAGTAGTGTCACCTGCCAGTATAGTCACAGTCTGACTGACAATACCTGGCTTCTCTTGGAAGAATCGGGGACATTTCCATCTCCAATGACCTCCTCTTTGCAGAATGTGCACTGCTTGGCTTCCTCTTATCTAGAGTCCTCTCAATCTTGATCAGCAGGTCAGGTGACTCACCAGAGTTTCAGGGCCCAGGGAAGGGTCCCCTTGTTCTCTGGGTCATGGCTGACCTTAGAGGGCAAAGGCCAAAATATTGGCTGCTTTTTCCTTGGCCCTTTTACTTCCTTGACTTTTTTTCTCCAAGTTTTGTGTTTTAAACACCTAGCAAGCCAGTTTCACTAGTCTTAAGAAGGAGTAACAGAATATAACTTCGATATCTATAATTGTACAGATACTCCTTTTATTTAATTGGGGTTAGTATTAGTATTGGAAATTGGCATTATATACTATTTGTCCTATAGGTGATGGCCTATAATCTCAAATTAACCCAGGTTTTTCTTTTTTTTCTTTTCTTTTTTTTTTTTTTTTTTTACGAAGCTGTTTCTGCAAAACACTAACAGGCTACAGTTACAAAGTTTACAAGGGAAATACAAAATGAAACTAATAGAGTAAAAACATTCAGTTCATGTAATAGCTATGAAAGAAGAAAAATTACTTTTATAATCTTGAGCCTTTACTTAATTCTATATTATATTCCCTGTTTGAGATCACAGTAATTAATCTTTACAACAAAAATCAATCTTTTGAACACAACTTTAAATGAACTGAAGTCTAGTCTATTTTAGAGCCATTCTAACATGGAGTAAGATGGGAAGCAGAATGCTATCTCAGGTAAGGCGAGGCTTTTCACAAATAACACAATACAACATTGCATCTGATACATCAAAGAAAGGCTAAGAGAGCTTTAACTTTCTTTTGTGGAAAGAGTGTCAGAATGCTTCCATGTTTTACAATATCACCTTTAAGTAGATCAGGCTTTCCTTAAGACCTTCCAAAAATACATTTAAATTCTGATTACAGTGTGAATACATAACTTATTGACAATAGCTTACTTTATCCAGCTACAAAACATCTAGTACATGAATAAATATCAACCAAATTTGTTATTTTCATACAAACCCGAGACTTTTACTACACATAATTCTAGTTTGGAGAACACCAACTTGGCAAAGTGCTCTCCAAAACTTTATATTTAACTAATTTTAACTTTTAAATTTAGAATCAAGAGTGTACAGTAACAATAATCACAGGTCTGCATGGGTTACAAAAATCAAATCATAGCTTAAATATCTTATACATTTAGGAAACAGTGCTAATGATCAGAAATTGACTTAGTCAATGTAAACAAATATAAAACAGGTCTTCAAATGACAGTGTGACCCTTCTATGTCAGACAATGAAGGGTTATGAAAAATAATATTCCTATAAGAGAGCTAGCTCCCCAAGAAAAATGGAGGGATGGTGTGGTTCAGGAGGAGGGAAGGGAAACTGACCTAACATTAAACCTCTCCCAGTGCATAATTTCCTGATAACAATGGACCCTGGGGAAAAGGAGCAGATACTGCATGCTGAACCCTAAACCTTGACCTTCCCCCATGGCAAATTAGACCTAAATGAAAGCTTGGCAAATAACAATGGGCAAGATTTGAGTTCTCATACCTACGGGTCTTGTTTTAATCTTTACAACTAGCCCCTGGTTTTAACCTGTACAAAGAGCTCCTGATGGTTAAAACTACACATGCTTGGTTTCTAATGATTCCATCATCCTCATTATACCCTATAAAACCAAAATCCCCTCTGTAACTAACAACCATTTTTCCGCATCTGGAAAATGTGTTTGGATGGCACTCGAGTCAGCGATTGAATAAAGGCTTCTCTGAATCTGTTGAGGTCTGCTTCCTATCCTTTCGTGCTTATAGATAAAATGTATGAAAGAGCGGTTATTGGTCATCTTGCCTTTAAACTTACATAAACTTTAATTTTATAAACTTTTACTTAACGCTTAGACAAGGCTTAGACAGAGCTCTCAGATGCATACATATACCTAGTCACATATATTTATGGTGCCAAGTACATTGTTAAGTAACAGTTAAAATGGTAGTATAATATCCTCATTTAAGTGGTGTATTCTTCTATGAATGGCCAGTATATGCATGCATCCAAACAGTAATCCAGAGTTTGGCTTTAGTGAACAGGTGGGTGAGTTCATGCTAACTGAGCATACATTTTCATTACTTTTGATTTCCACATCACCTTCAGGCACCTGAGTTCACAGTGAACACACAGTTTCAGAATTTGTTTATTTTTATATCAATATCTTTGTGGAATATTTAAAACATTCCAATAGATGTGTAGGAACATTTCATTTCTTCTTTATTATGCTCACCCTAATGACAGATGAGATTTAGTATTCTTCCATGTGCTTATTTTCTATTTGTAATCTTCTCTCTGAAACACTGGCCATTTTATAAAATTTGCTTGGTGTAAAGAGTCCAGTGAGGACTGGGGTTGTAGCTCAGTGGTAAAGTGCTTGTCTAGCACATGTGAGACACCAGAAAGGTATTGTGTCCATAAGTGCAAAAGGATGGCTGCAGACCTCAACAGATTCAGAGAAGCTGTTTATTCATTCAAGGACTCAGGCACTGTAGTGCCTTATTTTCTGGATGTGGAAATGGTCGACAGTTACAGAGGGGATTTTAGTTTTATAGGGTTCAATGAGGATGATTTAGGCACTGGAAACTGTGGACGTGCAGTTTGGACAGTCAGGTGCTAGTTATGCAAGTTAAAACTTTTAACTTAGGAAGGCAGTTGTAAAAAGGTTGAAACTCTTTGTTATCTGGGGAGGTAGGAGTTCAGGTCCCAAGGGATAAGTACTCAAATCTTGCCCATTGCTTTTTCTTTCTCTGGGATCCACTGTTTCCCATAGTTTTCATATTTGCTGTGCCTCCATTTAGGACTAACTTGCAATCAGGGAACATCAAAGTCCAGAGTCCAGCATTCTGTATTCGCCCCCTTCCTTCATGGCTTCTTGTTATTATGGAAGGATTTACTGGGAGGTTAATGCTTGGCTAGTTTCCCCTCCCTCCTCCTGTGGTGTACCTCTCTGCTTTTCTTCAAGAGCTATCTTGTAGGAATATTATTTTCCATAACCCTTCATTATCCATCTACAATTAGACATATGTTTGAAAAGAACCCAAATATTCTGGCTTCATCTTTAGAGATAAAATTATAAAAAGGGATCATCAAAAGAAAAGTCTGCATCTGCTTGTGGATTTGGGCTTAGTCATGTAGAAGAGGAGAATTTAACTTCCTGATCTGCAGTGGAGTAGAGAAGACCTTTCTTTCTTGCTCTTTCTCAATTGAAAGGCAAGTGGAGCTAGGCCTGAGGAATAAAAGAATCAGCAGGAAATTAATGGTGATTGCACTTGAGAGAACCATGCGAAGGTGGAAAAAGAAATTTTAATTAAAATTGAAGAAAATCACAAGAGGACCTATACTACCTATTTCTCACAGGTAGAGGAAGGAAGGGAGGAAGGAAAAAAGAAGGGAGTAGAGAGAGAGGGAAGGAAGAAGGAAGGCTTTTCCTAATTAAGGAAATTTAGGATATCCTTTGAGATCCTTTTTTTCCCTGAGGTAATAATTTCTGACATGTTTTTCTCCAGTGACCCTCTTCTTTCAATGTCTTTCAAGAACACTTTGCAGTTTCTGCTTCTGGATCTCAGGATCCTTGGACTGACCTCAAATGCCACTGACAGTCTTCAGTATCTAAGAAGAAATGGAGGCCATGGCTCAAGTGGTAATATGGATGACAGTTGCACGAGAGTCTCACATCAGTGAGGACCCTGCTTCCCACACCCTAGAGCAGGGTAAGCAGTTTCTGCCTAAGAATCAATTCTGTTGAAACACTTGTTCTGGATCAAGTAAATTTCTCAAACTTAATTGTTCATCCACAGAAAGCACATGTTGGCCTTATGAGGGTTGAAGATGAATAGTTTTACCATCCTACTCTGCCTCAGGCTTGATATTCTAAGTTATGCTAGGTAACATCTTCAATTCAGTGACTTAATGCCACACAGGCTACATTCTCACAGGGTTTGTCCAATGTGTGTGATACATACTGTTCACCAGGTGCTCATCTCCACTTCCTTCAGAAAGTCAGGCAAAGGGAGGCCAAGCCAGTGCAGAGTATCCTTGTAGTTCACTTCCTAAGCCCCAAAGTGGGGACAGAGCTTGCTGCATTTCTCTGATGCTCTTACAACAATCTTGTGGGATGGAACGTCTCTATCTGAATATGTCCCCATCACTGAGTGTCCCCAGACTCACTGATGTCCTGGTTTGAGCAACAGATCCTATTGGTGTGCAGAAAAGAGATGATTACTGTGGTAATCATCACAGCAGCAGTAACCACATCAGGGGATATTTCAATCTGACTTTCCTCTGAGTCTGGAGCACTATGTAAGTGTTAAAGCCACCATCCCATATAATGTAGTAATAGTCAGCCTCATCCTCAGATGCACAAAGATGTGCAAAACACTTGTACTGATTCAGTAGGGAGGGATCCTGAGGCTAGGGGTTCCAGTGCTTGGTAGAGGTCACAGACACAGTCTTGTGTCATAGTAGAGAGGATTCTGTTTGCTCTATGTCCCTGGAACTACAGCAACCTGCTTTTTCAGGCTCAGAATGGAAGGAAAATTCCCAGAGACAGGTTAGAACAGAAGATGCAGAGGATGGTGACCTTTCTCTTAGGAGTGGTCAGTGGACTCAGAGACAGACCAGAAGCTTTCAGAACACACATGACTCTGAATCAGGCCTAGAACCTGGGCTGGGCATGAGGAGGTGGTCAATGTCCTATTACCTCAATCATCAACTCCCTGGAGGAAACTTGAGCCCTGAGAAATGATTTGTGCCATGGTGGATAGGATCTGAGCAAGAAAATATTAGCAAAGGATCAAATTAACATTTTTAACTTAGAAAAGTAGAGATTTTCTTCTGCAAGTTCTATAAAACAGGTGCCAGCTGAATGACTGACAACAGGATGTATGCCCTGAGCTAGACATGAGCACAGCCACCAGCAGCAGTAACCACATCAGGGGATATTTCAATCTGACTTTCCTCAGAGTCTGGAGCACTATGTAAGTGTTAAAGCCACCATCCCATATAATGTAGTAATAATCAGCCTCATCCTCAGATGCACAAAGATGTGCAGAACCCTTGTACTGGCTGAAGTATCTTTGAGTCCAGAGCAATGGCTGGAGTCCCCAGAGACATGGTGCTTTTCTGATTCTGAACAGAATTGCAGGAGATATCTTGGAGGGCTCCCTGGTTTCTGCTGGTACAGGTACATGTAGAATCCAGTAAAACTGAAGTCACTGCTGATGGTGCAAGTGAATCTGGCAGACACTCCAGGGGATGCAGAAAACAAGGGCGGCTGAGTCAGCACAGGCTGGGAGAGTGAACATGAAAACAGACACATGGGTGATGAGGCAGGGATCACGCATTAAACTTGTTGGTTATCTGAGCCAGAGTGATTGACACAGGCTTTGTTATCTGAACCAGAGTTACTGACATAGAGTTACTGACATTTCTCTGAAAACTCTTCCTACCTCTGAAGAGAGAGAAACGCAAAGAGGAGAGGAGTCCAGGTCATGGAGAACACAGTTCACTAAAGCCCCAGAGCAGAGTTGGGTGGCCCAGGTCACTTTTATTGTCTTCATTGTCCTGAAATAGGAGGGACTGGTCATGCAAATTTCCCCCTGACACACACTGGTGACCTCTGCTCCACTCTAAGGCAGCTGTGGCAGAGGATGAGACTCAGATTTGTTGCAAAAGAGAGACTAGGGAGGAAGAAGCTGCTGAGATGTTGCATAGACCTGGGAACCGGAGACTGTCTGGCTCAGAAACACAGCTGTTGTATCTCCATTAGCAAACTCAGGCCAGTGCCCCAGTCCTGGAAAGTTTGGGGGATGATTCAATATTGGGTACCTACTTTGGAGACACTGGGAAGACCCAAAGCATGCCGAGCTCGTCACTGTTTAAACATCACCCTCAGTGGAAACCATATTGGCTGGATAAAGTGGTCACTGTCAGTTTGTAGATTTCCACGGGCAACACCCTCTGATGGATCATGAAGTATCTGATGTTAGGAAATGGCTTTGGCCACAGAGGAGTTCCTAGACTCCTGGAGGTTCAGGCGTATAGAACAAGATCCTTGTACCAAGTGAGGAGACTGCAGGGAGGTGAGAATGCCGAGGACTCAGGAACCCCAGACTTGAGTAGCTCCTTTCACAGGGGCCAGGAAGTAGGCAAGCGTGATCTGGGTCTGCATGAAGAGTGAGCTCCTGAGTCAGGACAAGGAGAGGATCCTGCATTCTTCGTGAAGGTGCAATGTTCTCATATGTATCAGTAAGTAAAATTATTCAGAGGCATCAAACAGTAAGGGTTGCTGGGCAACGGCAGAATGCTTCAGGTCTAATATCACAGTTCTTGAATGATTACATTGCCAGTCTACAGTGTTCCTGTCCATATCATTGCTTTCCTGACACAGAGGACCATGGATGGACAAGTGGGCATAGCTCAAGCATGGGATCCTGGAAGATAAATATGATATCTCCTCTCACGTAAGGGTCATTTTGGGGAGCAGATGAATGACAATCTCACTGACAGTGACTGTGCCATTTCAACATTACTGAGTAGAGACAGGATCCTTCCGAAAAGGCTCCATTTGCTTGTCCATAAGTGCTATGTGATTTTTTAAAAAATTTCATCTATGTTTGAAATTGCAATGATAGCACAAAGACTGGAAACTCACCTATCATTTAAACCACTAATCAAACAAGTAAAGAAAAATTCTATATCATTTTAGAATCATAATTTAAGTGCAGATGTACCTTTGTCTTTTTTATGTATTCAAATCCAAGTTGAGGATTGAATTCAATTTGAACAAGGAACTGCTGATATGAGACCCTCCTACTTCCTCCAACCAAAGTTCAGCACTGGTCATTGTATTGCCAAAGTTTCCTGATCAGTTAACTCTTCTATACAACTGTTGGCACTACAAAACTAATCTGTACTTCTCTCTTTTACATTGCATGTTTAAATATTAAATTTGAGTAGTACACTTCAAGTTTTGGCTACAGCTGGGAGTTTCTAATAAAAGTTCATAAGGGTTTAGCATTCGTTCCACATAGTCTATAACAGATGTGTATATCTTCTATGCAGAATGGTTATCAGAATAAAGACCTTTTTCCTCTGGATTCTGTTTCATTCTGTTAACTGATGAATGAAAAGTTTCTTCCATATCAGCTCTCACATAACTTCAATTGCTTGTTACTTTGGCTTCCATGCACATCTTCACAATGACATTTTTAATTCTTAGGGTTCTATTTCCCAGAATTCCATAGGCAAGGCCAGATTTGATCCTGTCCTTGCTGTGTCCCTGGAGGGAGAGTGGGGCATATTTGGGGGGGGGGCAACTTACAGTTTCTGTGACAGGCAGAGGGTCCTTTGGGGACCTGGGGTGAGGTGGTCAGCTCCAGGTCTGCTCAGGTCTGGGGTAAAATGATTTTCCCAGTAGGCTTCTTGTGTATTTGACTAAATTTCATGTCTACATACAGCTTAGCATAAAAAAAAATTACTGCCAATATGGTTTTAAAGTAATCATATAGATTTGAGAGATTTGTTGATGGTTTGGTTTCATTTATTAGTCTAAGTCATACATATATATATATATTTGTTACTGGGGATTTAACCCAGGGATGCTTAACCACTGAGCAACATGCCCAGTCCCCATTTTTTATATTTTATTTATTTTTAAATTTCTTAGGGTCTCTTTATATTGCTGAGACCAACGTTGAACTCATAATTTTCCTGCCTCAGCCTCCCAATCTCCTGAGATTACAAGTATGCAGGGACAAACACATAGGTCCATGTACAAACTCATATTTCAAAAAGTGCCAAAGGAACATGGGGATCCTTGGCTGTGGGCCAAGACCAGGACAGTTAGGAAAAGACAGATGATTCTGTTACACAGGTGGTGGATTAACAGACTATCTGGGAAGTTGGAAAATTTCAAGGCAGTGCCAGGTTTTGCTGAACTATGAATCAGGAGGATGGTGAGTGAAGTGGCACAGGGCACATCAGCTGGGAGGTTTTGTCTCATTCTCTTCTGCCTGTGTCACTTGAGTTACATCAAGCAACTCCACTTTCATGGTCTGCCCCATATTGATAGTCCATTTATGATCCAGGATAGACCTTGGGCCTGAGAAACAATTGGGAATCATATCACCCTTGGATGCCACAACACCACTTCTGCCTCCCGTGTTGTGAACCAAGGGACCTTCCCTGGGCTCTACTTGGGTCAGTCCATACTGTATACACTGTAGACACTACTCAGGGTACCATTTCAGGGAGGCAGATGCATGGGTAAACTGAGTCACCACAGGTTGGGAGAGGGACCTGGAAATAGATTTCCTTTAGGGCTCCAGTTGGGTGGCAAGTGAAGATTTGTTGAAGGAGAAAGGTTGGTTAATGATCTGTGAAGCTGTGAGGAAAGTGAGGAGGGTGAGGGGCAGCCAGGCTGTGGAAGAATCAGCCAGAACAACGTCCTTCAGACCTGTGTGAAGAGGCTGGACTCTCAGTGCTCTCAGATCCTCTGCACAGGGCCCTCTGTGACTTCCCAAGAGACTGCAAGACCTAGGTAGGATACTGGGCCAGGTCATGGAAAGTTAAGTTTCAATACTAAAAGTTCCACATTGTCTCTAGAGTTTTCTTCCCTTGCTGGACCCCCTAGTGTCCATGAAGGCCCAGGATTCAGACAGTCTTTCAGATGCTACATCTTGTAGTCACATCTATCTCAATGTTTCTTTCTTTCTCTACCTCAGGTGAGGTTGAGCTCTTTGATGACTGCTGCCAACTCCAGGTGTCATGTGGAGGTCTCCACTTCCCTCTAGGCCAAAAATTGCCTCAAGAAATTAAATTGTAATCACTGTGGGGATCATGTGTGTGTGTGTGTGTTTCTCTATATTGTGCATGTAAGTTTGTGTTATGGTTTAGATTTGAGTTGTTCCACAAAATCTCATGGGTGTGACAATGTAAGAATATTCAGAGCTGAAATGATCAGATTATACAACCTGTAAACTAATTAGTTGAATAATCCACTTGAATGGATTAATTAGATGTAAATCAGGTAGGTTTTATTTGAGTGATGTCGGTCACTGGCAACATAACTTTGGGGTTTATATTTTGTCCCTGGCACCTGGCTCTTTCTCTGCTTCTTGGCTGTCATAAACTGAGAAGCTGTCCTCTGCCATACCTTTCTGCTATGATGTTCTGCTTTACCTCGAGCCTAGAGTAATGCAATCAGCCAACCACAGACTGACTGAACCTCTGAAACCATCATATAGAATAAACTTTGCCTCTAAACTGACTAAAACAGTGCGTATGTATTTGTGTACCCTTTTTTGCAGTTAAGTGTGTATGTGTGTGAATGCCTATGTGTAAATGTGCACCTGAATGTGTTTATTCATATATGTATATCTTATGTGTGTGTGCATGTATATGTGTATGCATTTGTGTGTCTGTGTGTGTGTACACATGTGTTTTCCTTCTCTTAGGACGTATAATCTCAATGTGCCTGTTGGCTAATGTTCAATGTCTGAAAACCGTCTTCGCATGTATTTGGTCCTGTCTTCAGCTTCTCACACTATGAGGGCTGGACCCTGTTGCCAATCATTGTATCATAATTGGAGCTATAAAGTGGCACAGTCTTGGTATAATTGGTATAACTGACACACTCTTTATTGCCAGAGTAGAGGAAAGACTGTGCTCTTAGCGTGATGTCCTCCATTATCCGTGCTTCTCCCTGCATATGGAGGTCTTTCCAGGACCACATGAAGTCACTAACCATGCCAGGGAGGGCTGTTGCTGCTGACAGGGGAAACCTTGGCATTGACCCCTTGTTGTTCTCAAAAGGTCCACTAGCTCCCCGTCCCTCTGCGGAGGTACCAAAGCCACCTTAGGCCACACTGGAGGAGGGCGAGGCTGAGACCACTAGAATGGGCTCCAGAGCCTGAGTGCCTGGTGCAAGTTTTTGAAGAAAGATGATGCTAATCTAGACATGGAAAAAGGTAAATCCTGAAGTTGTTTTAGAAGACACATGGTGTATATAAATTTCGTGATAGTTGGAGGAAAATTTGGATTTTAGTTAATGGACTCTGTGTAATCTAAGGATAAAGAATCAACAAAACTGATGGAGGAGTATGATGCAGGCTGAACCAGAACTCTGGGTGTGACTATTGCACAGATTCTACTCCTAAGCACCAGGTCAGCTTTAGCCTGACCTCCATCTCAAACTACAACAATTTCCATGCAGCTTAGGGTCAAGGACTCACCATCTTTGGGCTTGTGCATTCGTCATCTCATGCTGGGCATCCTGCCTACTAGGCTACTTGTGCAGGGTTTCCTCCAGCACACAGGAAGGATCACTTCTGGAAAACTGAATTAAGATTCAGAGAAAGAAGCTGCATTGTGTGAGGTATATCTAGTGGTATACTTACATAGAAATTTATGTTGGTATTAGGTTTTGGAAATTAAATCTGTTCTTTGGAAACTTTTTATTATGTCAGATTGTTGTAAATTTTTCTAAAAATTCAGCGAGAAGGGCAGGAGGTTTGTCCCTGTTTCAATTACATTTGTTGTGAATTTCACATTAGATAATCCACTGCTATTTGTCATTACCCATATAGCAGCTCTGCATTGTATCACTGTGATACCATACTTTTTTCTGGTAATTAAATTCTGGTCTATTCATATCAGTAGGTATGTGTCTGTGTGTCTGTGTGTGTGTGTGTGCATGTGTGTGCGCATGCTTGCCACTTTATCCATAGCTGTGCAACTTATCATAGATTGTCATACTAGTTTTTATGAGCACATTGTTATCATAAAATGGTGTTTACAATAATAAAAAAAAAGAATTGCTTTGGAACTTTGAACAATAAAATTGACAACCTTCTCTGGGGCCATGGAGAACAGGCATCTTGAACCCATACTGGCTCCATGAAAGCAGGTTTTTATCTCACTTCCCTATCCACACATGTTGCTGTGGAAATGGATACTGAACCAGAGAGCACAGTAATATGCAGCCTCATCCTCAGGCTGGGCCCCTATAATGGTGAGGGTAGACTTGCCTCTAATCAGGAAACCTGAGAATCTTCCAGGGACTCCTGAGATCAGATTGCTTGTGTGGTAATTAGACTCTGAAGTATCTCATTTGGTTTCTGATGGACCCAGTAGGCATAGTTACTGAGAGTAACAACCACAGAAGTACAGGCATAGGTGAGTGTCACTGTCCTGCTGGGGTCATGGTCAGTGAAGGGTCAGTGTCACCACAGCCTGGGAAGTGGCTCCTGAAAACGAGTGAGAGAGCCAATGGTTAGGAGAGGAGAGGGGCATGGGTTCAATGTTTCATTCCCACTCCCAGCCCAGAAAGGTCCCCCTGACCTGTGCCAGAAGTGTAAGTAGGAGAGGAGCCCAGGCCATGGTATAGCCAGCCAAGGGGCGAGCTTTTCAAGACTGCTCACTACACAGGCAGCCCCATAGCTCTTATTATAAAGCCTATCACCCTGAGGGAGCACAGTTTTCTTGCAAATGAGCTCCTTTCCCAGGAAAACTTAGCTGGCTAGCTCAAAGCTATTGAATTTTCACACCTCAGGGATCAATTGGTAAAGGGACCAGGGCCTGAAAGACCACTTCCCAGCTGTATCCAGAATGCTCTCTTGTGGCTCAGGGGTACATTTTTAATGAAAGCAGAGCTTCAGCTGGTCTTTCTTTATTTACAATGAAGAACCCAATCTAAAGCAAAGTAAAGGATTCAGTAAGAAGAGAAGCAATAAAATTTTAATAGCACAGGAGTATTAAATTCAATATGAAAAAGTCATTTATACGTCATCTGTCTCTTCAGTAATTTCGTCTCTGTACCAAATAAGATTTAAATGGCCAATAAGCACATGAATATATTTAATATGATGAAATCAAAAAATGCAAAATTATATCATAATGATATCCTGTTACACAAACAAAAGGATGAATTTGGGTGAGAAGAATGACAAAACCACCTATTGATGAAGATATAAAGCATTAGTCTTCTGATCTTTTCTGGTAGGAAACAACCACTTTGAAAAACACACTTGGGTGATTTATTTTAGGGTTAGAATAAACTTTTCCTTGTAGTGTATCATTCTACTCTTAGTGAATTATACAAAATAAAAGAAAATGTATGTCTGCAGAATGACTTATAGATGAAAGTGCCAGAGCAGGGTCATTCATAATACAAACAACGGAAATTCTCATCCACAAATGAATAATGAAAAAAGTACATATCTATACGATGAGGTCCTGCAAAACATTTGAAAAGAATGAAGAGTTCATAGTCCCAACAATATAAATGACTTTCAAAATTCCTTTGTTATTTTGAAAGGATAAAGAATGTAGAAGGATATCATGACAGACTGTGTATATTCTTCTATGAAATTGAAATTCTGTAAAAGTGGAGAGTGAATGAGAGTGACACAAGGCAGATGACTGGGATCATGAGGCCAGGTTTGGTGGGATACTGAAAAAGTGTGGGCAAAAGAGAAGTCTATGTGTGATGGAAATATTCTAAATCTTCATTGTGTGACTGCTAAAAGAGAGAGAGTGTACGGTGTCTGTGCATATGTACATATGCATATACTCATTAAAAAGATTCTGTCTAAATAAATGTGTATGCTAAGATGGAGAAAATGCATGTATAAATAAATGTGTATGTTTTTCATCACCTACCAAACAGATTTACATGGATATATATTATTTAAAATAAATTCTATCTCAATAAGCTTAATTTAAATACAAGATGATATGTTATTCTAAAAATTAAATTAAATCCTGTACGGTTTAAAATTATATTTCTTGTATTTTTAGGAAAACATTTCTGAGGACTTCATTCACAAAAGCTTTTAAGAAAAATAATAGCTTCTATTTTGCAGAAAATGTTTTGTTTAAAAAGGACACCCAGTTACAATGTTGCAATGTCATCACTAAATAATGTGGAAAGAAAATAAACTGATGTTTTTAACATTTGGAGATTTGCTAATATTACTGGTTGAAGTAAGATAACACTTTACAACTCCCAATCATTTCAGAATAGACAATGAGTCTCAAAAATTCTTCATATGCATGCTGTGTTCTGGTCACATATTCTGCATGACTAATATTTCAGTTTCTTTTTTCCATGTATGTAAAATATATTGCAAGGACATACACAAAAAAGAAACAAACTTTACACTCCCCAGGTAATTTTATTAGCTGTAAATATATGGGTGTGTGTAAATGTATTTTTTGTGTTTTCTTGTTTTGCACCAAATCGCTACAGTATTTCTTTATAGCAACTACGAAAGCACAATATTTGTCTTTTAATTTCATGCAAAATGTACCTAAAGACTTACTCTCTTTGGACTTTAATAAAATTGATTTGCATTATAAACAAATCAAGAATACCCTAAGTAGGATATAAAATAAAAATGGTAAACCATGATTGAATAAAAGTGGATCAAGTGAAATGTGTTATACCATAATTGTAGCCACAATCTCTTAAATGCCAGTTTCCTGGGAGATACTAAATACCCAATTGCAAGGGCTTTTTCTGAAAGGTGAAAGGCTTCTTTGAAGATTCTTGTCACAGAGCAGCCTACACCTGCCAAATAGAAACTGACAAGACACTGTCAGACTAAACATTACATACAGAAACAGTAGTTATCAGGAGTTTCTTATGTGTGTGTTTTTGTTAGTTTTGCTGAATTGACAGTTTGCACAATGCACTTGCTATTATATTCTGTAGGACAAAAACAAATACTAACTACAAATTTGGCAGATGGTCATTTTTCTAGCTAAGATGGAGAAAATTCATTACTTTTGATATGATAAAAGATTGGAGTCAATCTCTAAGAAGCAAAATTGATGGTACACAATTTCAAACAGCTAAAACTCCTGCAGAATGGTAGGACAGACATGAAACTGGGAAATAAAGTGCAGTCAGGGTTAGTTAATTTAAGAAAGGGGAAGAAAAGCTCAATTAGGTATCAAATGGTCCAATTATAAAGGTATACAAATAGGTAAAGAAAAACTCAAACTATCACTATTTGCTGATGATATAATTCTATATTTAGAAGATCCAAGAAATTCCACTCAAAAAAACTTCTAGAACTAATAAATGAATTCAGCAAAGTAGCAGAATAAAAATCATAAGTCAAACACTTTCCTCTACATCAGTAATAAATCCACTGAAAGAGAAATAAAGAACACTACCCCATTCACAATCATGTAAAAAAAATTAAAAAAAAAACTTGGAATCTAACAAAGGAAGTGAAAGACCTCTAAAATGAAAACTACAGAACACTAAAAAAATGAATTGAAAAAGACTGTAGAAGTTGGAAAGACCTCCCATGCTCCTGGATAGGCAGAATTAATACTGTCAAAATGGCCATACTACCTAAAAGCATTATATAAATATAATGATATTCATATGAAAATTCCAATGATGTTCTTCATAGAACTAGAAAAAAACAGTCATGAAATTCATTTGGAAAAATAAGAGACCCAAAAGCAATCCTTAGCAAGAAAAGTGAAGCAGGAGGTATCACAATACCAGATCTCAAACTATACTACAGAGCTATAGTAATAAAAACAGCATGGTATTGGCACCAAAACAGACATGTAGACTAATGGTACAGAATAGAAGATACACAAACCAACATGAATATAAGCTTCTCATACTAGACAAAAGTGCCAGAAATATTCACTGGAGAAAAGATAGCTTATTCAACAAATGGTGTTGGGAAAACTGAAAAGCCACATGTAACAAAATGAAATAAAACCTCTCACTCTCAAAATGAAATAAAATATCTCACTCTGCATAAAACTCAACTCACAGCAGATCAAAGACTTAAGTACTAGAACAGAGACCCTGTGCCTACTAGAAGAAAATATAGACCCAAATCTTCACCATGTTGGTAGAGGATCTGACTTCCTTTAACAAGACCCCTAAAGCACAAGAACATAAATCAAGAATCAATAAATGGGATGAACTCAAACTAAAAAAGCTTCTTTCCAGCAACAGAGTCAATAACTAATATGAAGAGAGAGCCTACAGGTTGGGAGAAGATTTTACCACATGCCCCTCAGATAAAGCATTAATCTCTAGGATATATAAAGAACTCAAAAAACTTAACCCCGAAACAACAAATAACCCAATCAATAAATGGGTTAAGGGACTGAATATACACTTCATAGAAGAACTATGATTGATCAACAAATATATGAAAAAGTGTTCAACATCTCTAGCAATTGAGATAAATGCAAATCAAATCTACTCAGATTTCATCTCACTTCAATCAGAATGACAATTATTAAGAATAATTGTCTTAGCAGAAGATAGCTATGGGATATATAGTTTGTATTTGGTGAAGAGAGTCTCTCTTTGCTTTCTGATCGTCATGTGAGCTGCTTGCCTCTGCCACATTCTTCCTTCATGATGTTGAGCCTCACCTTGAGTTCTGAGGAATGGAGCCTACTATCTGTGGATTGAGACCTCTGAAACCCCTGTGAGAACCCAGAAAACCACACCGGACACAGGAATTGACATAAGAGGGTTTATTAAGCAAAACAGAGTGTCTCCCTGCAGGGTAAGAGAGAAAATGAGAGGAAAAGAGAAAGGGCTCGTGTGCAGGACAGTGAAATGGAGGAGACAACGTGAAAGCGAGGAGGAGAGAGAGAAGCATGGAAGTGAGGAGAGGAGAAGAGAAAAGCATGAGAAAAGATGGCGGGGAAGCTATCCTTAAGCAGTTGAATTCCGCAGGGCTAACAGGGGACCAATAAAGGAGAAGGATACTTGCAAGTTGACTGATGAACCAATAGCTAGCTAGGATGTTCACAGACTGACAAGTAGTTGGGAGGTGGGGAAATGAATGCAGCCTAAAGGGTGGGGTAGCAGCTTCATAGTATAGCCCCCAAATAAACCTTTCCTCCTCTACAATTATTCTGGTCAGGTCTTTTAGTGACAGCAGTGAAAAAGCTGAGTAAAACCCAGAGAGAGGCCCGATGGATAAAAGAGCAGAAGGGAGATTGGAGGGGAGGATCTGAGGGACAGCATCAGTGAGAGTCCATGAGGCTGTATCCACTGGACATGTGGGCTGCTTCAGACAATGGGGAATTTATGACATTGGGCTTGCATATGTCTCTAGTAAGACAAGGTTCATACTTTATGGAATGTGCTGATTAAACTGCTTTGTGGATGAACATGACTGTACTCACCTGCAATTCCAGTTGCTGACTATAGTATCTATTCTTGTTATTTACTGCAGAAGCTATGTGGATATGCCCTTAGGTTCTATTTTCTCATTCATTTGTGCCTTCCTGAGTAGCTTTTGTGTCTCAGGTTACAGATATGACATATGTATTTCTGTCTCCTGTTCAAGAACATATCCTGCTGGAGAAAGGTCTACACTACAGGCACCTCCACAGAAGCTTCTCATTGATATCTGCTTCCTCGGCCATGATCTGTAGCACAGTAATAATCAGCTTCATCCTCTGGCTGCAGTCAAGAGATGAGTAAATTCCATGCATTGGCTGAGGCATATTTGGATACACAGAAGTGGACCCAGATCCCTTATACTTAATTGAGTCTGAGTAGTAGCTGAGAAGATACTGGAGAGGGCTGGGAAATAGAACTTGCAAAGAAAGATAAACATTGGTGCGGGGACAGAGAACACACTTGAGCTGCTGAGATTCTGAACTAAAGGATGAAACTCTAACAGAGATGCTCACTGAACACGATCAGGCATGTCTGTAGCTGAGCAGTGAAATAGCAGAAGCAGTTGTAGAAGAGTCCAGGCCATGGTGAACATAGACCCCAGGACCTCACAGTGGAGCAGGGGAATCCCAGTTCTTCTTTCCTCTCCTTGGGAGAGAAGGGGCTATTCATGCAAATATGTTTCCATCGTGACTGTCCCAACCCCTCTTTGAACCATGGTGCTGCAGCTCATCTCTCATACTGCAGACTCAGGAGGATGAGGTTGCTTTACCCCTTGGTGGAACCCTGTGGGGAAGCACCTGCTGAGACAATGCCAAGACCTTTACTAGGGGACTTTTCCAGAATTTACATCTGTGAGTGTAGTGTCCCACACTCAGACCAGGTCTCCTGTAGGTGAATGGTCCTTAGTGAGCAGTTGTGTAGGGATGACAGGGTAGTTTCCAGTGTCTCCTGCAGGTCACAGGACATACAGCTCCCTTGGCCCAGAAACTCGAGAGCCCAGCTGGTTTCTGCAGTTCACCAGGTCACTGCACCTGTACACACAAATATGGTCTGAGTCTTCGATAATTTGCTACCAATTCATTAAGTATAAATGCTGTTTTTTGTCACTTCAGGAAGTTGTGTCTGATTATAGGCAGTGTAAATAGACAATTAAATGACAATTTAAAGTGTTAGCACACTCATTGAAGATGTAAAAATGTTCTCACTTCATTGACAAGCAATTTAGAATAAGCACTACACAGGCTTAGTGCTTCACCTATATGGAATCAATAGTTGGATTCCAACTACTATAATATAAACTGCTGTTTCTTTTGATCTATGTTTTACCGAAGATAATTGTTTTAGTATTTAATAAGTTGAATGAAGCACCAGGGAATATAAGGGTTATAGCTGCTGGGCTTACCACATACTGTTTTGTATAGAATTAGTTCCAGTCTGGCATATATATATATTTTCAATTGTTTATTCCCTTCCCTTATTAACTTCATTCAGTGAAGAAACATGTCTTTTGTTGACAAGAAGTTCAAAAATCCTTCCTTCTTCTCCCACTGGAATTATTTGTGGGATTTTGGGTTGAGGTCTTCAATGTTGCAGTATTGGGGGAGTCACATCATAGATTTTGTCCTCTCTGGTTGACATTTTGTTGATGGATACCTCACTGGCTCTTAGTTAATATAAATGGTGCTAGAAGTTTGTACAACTCACCCTGTTCTGTACTACATTTGCTCATGGAGTCTGTCTTCTCTGCTCAGAGTTTGTACCACCAATAACCTGCTCCTGTGGTTTCTTTACTCAGGACCTGGAGGCCCATCATATCCTTCTTCACTGTCTCCACATAACCCTTGGAATCCAGTCCATCCTACTGGTCACCCTTCACCATGCTCAAGTCCATTTTCCTCACCTCTTCCTTGGGCCTTAATGTCAAATTTCTTATTTGACATTTCCTCTTGAATCACTTTGGAACCTCAAATTCAAATGTCTAGAAATCAGCTTCAATCATGATCTTTACCTTGGTTTTGTTTTCCCTAGGTTTCCTCTTCGGGTGAATTCACAAGATCAATCTGGACACTCATACAGTTTTTCCTTTTGTCAGGCTGTTTTCTGGGTTCAGTATATTCAGAAGTGTCAAAACAAAGTTTCTTTTGTAAATGAACTTAGCTCCTAGTGGAGAGGTACCTGTGAATAGAGTCACTTAAAAGTATGCTCATGTAGGTGACACCACCCTGACCATGCTCATCCTGAGCATTTGGAGCCCACTTCTGACTGCTGAGGACCTGTTTCCTCCCACAGAACATCAGCACGAAACATCTCCACACACTGTCCAAAACTGCCCACCGCTGTGTACCTTCCTGTCCCTGCTCCAGGCACACTGCTCACAAGTCATGCAGAGTCCCTGTGTAGTTTTTCTCCACCACTTTTCTTATTTCTTTTTTTCATTATATACATGGTATTCAATGGGATATTTCACGTACATGTGTGTGATAAAACTATTTTTCTACCTAAATAGATTCTTGTATTCCTTTTCTACATTAAGATTAAATAAACATTTATTTTTACATTCAAAGTCTCTGTGGGCTTTTCCCCTGCCATCCTACCTCAACTCCTCCTCCTATAGCATGTACAAAACCACAAATAGATTCCATTTGTACAGAGGATTCCTATTCCTAGACCACAAGGTCCTCTTGTCTCTGGGCCCTTTTGGTCCTTCTATCTTTATTTATGACCAGGCTCCAAATCATCTACCTGAGAAGTTCTTACCACCAGTGTTTTGGTGGCCATTTGATTTAATTGTAAATGAGGACATTTCTAAACCTAAAACTTAAACCACTTTTGCCAGTACTTCTAAAACTAAAATTTAAACATAAAAATTCTTGGCAAAGAATACGAATACACAGCCACAATGAAGAATGAAATTATGGCATTTGCCAGTGAAGTGATAGAACTGGAGACTATCTTGATAAGTGAGATAAACAATCCCAAAACACCAAAGGCCGAGTGTTCTCTCTGAGATGTGAATGCTGACACACAATAAAGAGTTGGGGAAGAATGGAAGTTTATTGTATTAGACAAAGGGCAATGAAGGGAAGAAAGAGGATGGGGATAGGAAAGATCATAGAATGAATCAGATATAACTTTCCTATATTCATATATGAATACGTGATGAGTGAAACTACACATCACATACAAACACAAGAATGGGGTCTTAATTAAGATAAGTGATACTCCATGTATCAACAATATGCCAAAATACACTCTATTGTCATGTATTTCTAAAAAGAACAAATAATAATAATAATAAAAAAGTCCCAGAAATTGCTTTAAGTTTTCTTATAGACAAAAATTAAAGTATCGATTATATACTCTATATTCAAAAGGTCTTCTCTTATTACTTTAGGAGACGGTAATTTGGAAAGGTTCCAAATTCTCCCTTTACTGCATATGAAAGGAAGCTTTGTATAGGACATTGTGCTAAATATATTGATTGATGATGAAATCTTTGACAAAAGGCTACTACCATACTTTAACAAGAACAAAGGTTTTTAAATGTAATAAGAAGCCAATTCATCAATCTCAATACTGGACTGTCTTATTTTAAAATGCAGTTAAAATTGAACAGTAAAAATATCTAAAATGATATGGATTTTTTAAAAAGAATGAGTATAATTCCCCCACTATTTTTTTATATTTGATTTACTGTACATATTTATATTTCACATGACTATTTCATATTATATTATCATATAAAATATTTAATATTCTAACATTAAAAGAGCAGAGTATCACTTTGGATGTAATCAGTTACCCATAATCAACAATGATTAATGTCAATTCTAATGCATTGGAATACAGCATTGACTTTAAATATGAACAAATTTAAAAATGTCTCAGGACAGAATTCTACTCTAGCAACCAACCCTGAGGGGCCCCTCTTTGCCATCTTTCCTATCTTCATTCCATCCTGGAGGAACTTCCCAGTTCTCACCATTCAGAGCAAGGGTCATGTCCTGTCACAAATGTCCAAATGTCCTTTAATTAGAGAGAGAGAGAGAGAGAGAGAAAGTGTGTGTGTGTGTGTGTGTGTGTGTGTGTGTAGAGAGAGTTGACATTATGGAATGAGAACCCTGGCCTTTGTCCTAGCCCCAGTGGGTTAGGACAGGAACTACCTCTGAGTTTATGCTAATGAGGTGTGTCGCGAGCGGCAGAGAGGTGAGTGACTAGAATTTGGTTCCAAACTAATTGGCTTTATTGGATACACTTGGGATAACACAAACCTTAATATTTCTAATATCACACATCAATCAAATCGTATGGCAAATAAACACACCTCAATCAAATAGTCCAAAGTCCTCTCTGCCTTATCGGTTCCAAGGACACCAAATGTGACGTTATCTTAGTCAGAGAGAAGACGACAGCTGGACTTGGAACTCCCTCCGGCCAATGGTCTGGGAGTGGAGGATGGCGGGCTCCACCGGTCATAAAGCTGTCAGAGCAGCAAGTCTCGGTGGTCTTGATGGATGGATGATCAGTGGGGCTCAAGAACCTGGCTGACATGGATTCATCAGGAGATCTGGGCTGAGCCGAGGAGCTGTCTGAGAGGGGAGTTTATATACCCTTCTTCTTGGCTTGTTTCCAATTCTGGTCCAGATGGTGTCTTATCTCCTTGATGCAGCGCTCTCGTGACACTTATGTCTTTTTGGCTTGTCGTCCACTAGGGGCTTGTCATTTATTCGTCAGACATCCAAGTCTGCTCCTTTCAAGGTGATTCATGGTCTGTCCCCAGGTGGTTTAAGAAAGCAGGATGGCTATACTAGAAAGACCAACTAGATGACTAGAAGTTTGGAACTTTGATTGTATTTTATCAGAAAAATCTCCTCATCTTCATGGAGTTGAGGGGAATGGAGATTGAGTTTAATTCAATAGAATTATATTTATGTATTTAAGGAATAAAGACTCAATAAACACTCCAAGCTCTCATTTTCTGAATGAATTGTGCTTGGTAATCCTATATAAAACTCTCAAGAGGGTGGAGGCATCCTGAGGATGAGGACACTTCAAGTCTATAAACTCCCAAAAGCAGTCTTCTCTATCTATTTAATTGAATTGCTATGATTTGCATTCTTTAAATGATACTGCACTTTTTTAAAGAATAGAGTTTTGTTTTTTTTTTCTGTGACTAATTTTTATGAATTAGCAAATGTGAGGTATTCATGGGAACTCCTCAAGTTGTGGTGAATTGACCCTAAGTGTAGTATATTTGGAACCCCTGAACATGACTGGTGTCTCAAGCAACATCAGTATTAACCTGTAAGAATATACCTTGATCCAGGTCATTAGCAAGATAAAGACATCATAGAGTAATTGTATCTGCACATGAATGAATTCACTATATAAATAACAGTGGAGCAACTCTCAAAGTGACCTCCGATACAAAGTAGACTCAGAATTCCCATCCTGGATGTTGCATCAATTCTCCCTCTTTATGGTGCTCTCTCTCTCTAACAGTCAGGAACAAACACCCTGAGAGCCCTGTGCACATGTAAGTGGGAGAAGGTAGCAAGGTGGGTGAAGCCCAGGTGGACCATGTATGTACATGTTACCCCATGAGTTGGGATACGGATAGCAGCAAAGTTCCCTACCGAACTCATTCTATGAAGCTAATATCACCCTCATACCCAAACCAGGCAAAGACACATCAAGGAAAGAAAATTTTAGACCAATATCCTTGATGAATATAGATGCAAAGATCCTTAAAAAAGTATTGGCAAACCGTATCCAAAAGCATATTAAGAAAATCGTGGCCCGCTGGTGAGAGCCTGTCTGACCAGAACAAGCTCCGAGTCCCGGAGCCAGTGCAGCTCAGCTTACTCTGGCACACAAGCAGATTCAGGGTCCAGACAGGGCAGCCAGAGACTTCCCCAAGTAGTCTGGACCCCTGCGCTGGGAGGTGCCGTTCAAGGCTAGCCTCTCGGAGCTGACCGCCCAGTGAGAGACTTTCTACATAGAACCAGCCACAAGCCCCCGAACCAACGGAGAGCCTCGAACCGCAAACAGCCTCTGGGATCAGGGCAGGGCAGCCGGAGACCTCTTCAGGCGGCTCTGCCCGCTCCGGCTGCAGGCTCTCTTCTCGGGGCGATCCAAGATGGCGGCCTAGAGGGAGACTGCACCCCCTGTCGCTCCAGAACCCAGGAGTTAAGAAGGGGAGGCATTGAGAGACTGGGACTGAAATAGAGCCACGGGTGAGTCTGCCCACTGGGTAAAGCTCAGCCCGGGTGGCAGGCCCAGATAGAGGTTGCTTATCGGAGCCAGGCAGGGCAGCTAGAGTCTTCCCAAGGTAGCCTTCCACACTCCGGCAGTGAGCTCCTCCCACACGGCCAGCTGCACGGTGCAGGCCCACAGTGAGAGCATTTCAGCACAGAGCCAGTTCCAAATCGTGGAACCAGTAGGGGGCTAGGGGCAGTTTTCTTCAGATACGCTGCTTTATCAGATTCCTCCAAGACAGCAGGCTACTGAAGGCTGGGAGGTGATACACTGGAAATCTACAGGGACACTATAAGCCAATAGCGGAAAACTGCAATATCTCAGGGTCCCACGGACAACTGACCAATATGAGAAAACAAGGGAAGAAAATGTCCCAAACAAACCTAGATACTACATCAATAAAACCCAATGACAGCACAGCAGAAGAAATGTCAGAAAGGGAGTTCAGAATGTACGTAATTAAAACGATCAGGGAAGCAAATGAGGAGATGAAAGAGCAAATGCAGGCATTGAAGGAGGAGATGAAAGAGCAAATGCAGGCATTAAATGATCGCACCAATCAACAGTTAAAAGACCAAATATGGGAAGCAAGAGATCATTTCAATAAAGAGTTAGAGATACTGAAAAAAAACCAAACTGAAATACTTGAAATGAAGGAAACAATAAACCAAGTTAAAAACTCCATAGAAAGCATAACCAATAGGATAGAACACCTGGAAGACAGAACCTCAGACATTGAAGACAAAATATTTAACCTTGAAAACAAAGTGGAACAAACAGAGAAGATGGTAAGAAATCATGAACAGAATCTCCAAGAACTATGGGATATCATGAAAAGGCCAAATTTGAGAATTATTGGGATTGAGGAAGGCTTAGAGAAACAAACCAAAGGAATGAACAATCTATTCAATGAAATAATATCAGAAAATTTTCCAAATCTGAAGAATGAAATGGAAAACCAAATACAAGAGGCTTATAGAACTCCAAACATACAAAATTACAACAGACCCACACCAAGGCACATTATTATGAAAATACCTAACATACAAAATAAAAACAGATATTAAAGGCCGCGAGAGAAAAGAATCAAATTACATTCAGAGGAAAACCAATAAGAATATCAGCAGATTTTTCAATCCAGACCCTAAAAGCCAGAAGGGCCTGGAACAACATATACCAAGCCCTGAAAGAAAACGGATGCCAACCAAGAATCTTATACCCAGCAAAACTTACCTTCAAATTTGACGATGAAATAAGATCCTTCCATGATAAACAAAAGCTAAAGGAATTTACAAAAAGAAAGCCAGCATTACAGAACATTCTCAGCAAAATATTCCATGAGGAAGAGATGAAAAACAACGATGCAAATCAGCAACAGGAGGCGCTAGCCTAAAGGAATAGCCAAATAAAGGAGAAACCAAATCATGCCAAAAACAAATATGAGTCAATTGACTGGGAATACAAATCATATCACAATAATAACCCTGAATGTTAATGGCCTGAATTCATCAATCAAAAGACACAGACTGGAAGATTGGATTAAAAAGAAAAATCCAACAATATGCTGCCTGCAAGAGACTCACCTCATAGAAAGAAACACCCATAGACTAAAGGTGAAAGGATGGGGAAAAACATACCATGCACACGGACACAGCAAAAAAGCTGGAGTATCCATCCTCATCTCAGATAATGTGGACTTCAAACCAAAACTAGTCAGAAGGGATAAAGAAGGACATTACATGCTGCTTAAGGGAAGCATAAATCAGCAAGACATAACAATCATAAATATCTATGCCCCGAACATTGGCTCATCCACGTACGTCAAACAAATCCTTCTCAATTACAGAAATCAAATAGACCACAACACAATCATACTAGGCGATTTTAACACACCTCTCTCACCACTGGATAGATCGTCCAAACAAAAATTGAATAAAGAAACTATAGATCTCAACAACACAATCAGCAATTTAGACTTAACGGACATATATAGAATATACCATCCAAGAAAGAACGAATACACTTTCTTCTCAGCAGCACATGGATCCTTCTCTAAAATAGACCATATTTTATGCCACAAAGCTACTGTTAGCAAATACAAGAAGATAGAGATACTACCTTGTACTCTATCAGATCATAATGGATTGAAATTAGAAATAAATGACAGAATAAAAAACAGAAACTTCTCCAATACTTGGAGACTAAATAATACACTATTATACGATGAATGGATAACAGAAGACATCAGGAGGGAAATAAAAAAATTCTTAGAAGTAAACGAGAACAAAGACACATCATATCAAAATCTCTGGGACACTATGAAAGCAGTACTTAGAGGAAGATTTATTTCATGGGGTGCATTCAAAAAAAGAAGTAGAAATCAACAAATAAACGACTTAACACTACAGCTCAAAGCGCTAGAAAAAGAAGAGCAGACCAATACCAAAAGTAGTAGAAGACAGGAAATAGTTAAAATCAGAGCCGAAATCAACGAAATCGAAACAAAAGAAACAATTGGAAAAATTAACAAATTAAATAGTTGGTTCTTTGAAAAAATAAATAAAATTGATAAACCCTTAGCCACACTAACAAAGAGAAAGAGGGAGAAAACTCAAATTACTAAAATTCGGAATGAACAAGGAAACATCACAACAGACACGAGTGAAATACAAAACATAATTAGAAGCTATTTCGAAAATCTATACTCCAACAAAACAGAAAACCTCGAAGACATCAACAAATTTCTAGAGACATATGAATTACCTAAACTGAACGAGGAGGACATACACAACCTAAATAAACCAATTTCAAGCAATGAAATAGAAGAGGTCATCAAAAGCCTACCAACAAAGAAAAGTCCAGGACCAGATGGGTTCTCAGCCGAGTTCTACAAAACCTTTAAAGAAGAGCTCATTCCAATACTCCTCAAACTATTCCATGAAATAGAAGAGGAGGGAACCCTACCAAACTCGTTCTATGAAGCCAATATCACCCTGATACCTAAACCAGACAGAGACACATCGAGGAAGGAAAATTTCAGACCAATATCCTTAATGAACATCGATGCAAAAATTCTCAACAAAATTTTAGCAAATCGCATACAAATATATATTAAAAAGATAGTGCACCACGATCAAGTGGGTTTTATCCCAGGGATGCAAGGTTGGTTCAACATTCGGAAATCAATAAATGTCATTCACCATATCAACAGACTTAAAGTTAAGAATCACATGATTATTTCAATAGATGCAGAAAAAGCATTCGATAAAATACAGCATCCCTTCATGCTCAAAACACTAGAAAAAATTGGGGTAGTGGGAACATTCCTAAACATTATAAAGGCCATCTATGCTAAGCCCATGGCTAATATCATTCTAAATGGTGAAAAACTGAAAGCGTTCCCCCTAAAAACTGGAACAAGGCAGGGATGCCCTCTTTCACCACTTCTATTCAACATCGTCCTTGAGACT
This sequence comes from Sciurus carolinensis, assembly GCF_902686445.1. Taxonomy (NCBI): domain Eukaryota; kingdom Metazoa; phylum Chordata; class Mammalia; order Rodentia; family Sciuridae; genus Sciurus; species Sciurus carolinensis. Next base: position 117,610,211 of record NC_062220.1, on the reverse strand, counting down.
CTAGCCAGAGCAATTAGACAAACCAAAGAAATTAAAGGGATACGAATAGGAAAAGAAGAACTCAAACTATCCCTGTTCGCTGATGACATGATTATATATTTAGAGGAACCTGGAAATTCCACCAGAAAACTTTTAGAACTCATAAGTGAATTCAGTAAAGTAGCAGGTTACAAGATCAATGCTCATAAATCCAATGCATTTTTATACATAAGTGATGAATCTTCAGAAAGAGAAATTAGGAAAACTACCCCATTCACAATAGCATCGAAAAAAATAAAATACTTGGGAATCAATCTCACAAAAGAGGTGAAAGACCTCTACAATGAGAACTACAGAACACTAAAGAAAGAAATTCAAGAAAACCTTAGAAGATGGAAAGATCTCCCATGTTCCTGGATAGGCAGAATTAATATCGTCAAAATGGCTATACTACCTAAAGTGCTATACAGATTCAATGCAATTCCAATTAAAATCCCAATGATGTACCTTGCAGAAATAGAGCAAGCAATTATGAAATTCATCTGGAAGAATAAAAAACCTAGAATAGCTAAAGCAATCCTCAGTAGCAAGAGCGAAGCAGGGGGTATTGCAATACCAGATCTTCAACTCTACTACAAAGCAATAATAACAAAAACGGCATGGTATTGGTACCAAAATAGACAGGTAGATCAATGGTACAGAATAGAGGACATGGACACAAACCCAAATAAATACAATTTTCTCATACTAGACAAAGGTTCCAACAATATGCAATGGAGAAAAGATAGCCTCTTCAACAAATGGTGCTGGGAAAACTGGAAATCCATATGCAATAGAATGAAATTAAACCCCTATCTCTCACCCTACACAAAACTCAACTCAAAATGGATCAAGGACCTTGGAATCAGAGCAGAGACCCTGCATCTTATAGAAGAAAAAGTAGGTACAAATCTTCAACTTGTTGGCTTAGGATCAGACTTCCTTAACAGGACTCCCATAGCACAAGAAATAAAAGCAAGAATCAACAACTGGGATAGATTCAAACTAAAAAGCTTTCTCTCAGCAAAGGAAACTATCAGAAATGTGAAGAGAGAGCCTACAGAGTGGGAGAATATTTTTGCCAACCATACCTCAGATAGAGCGCTAATTTCCAGAATCTATAAAGAACTCAAAAAACTCTACACGAAGAATACAAATAATCCAATCAACAAATGGGCTAAGGAAATGAACAGACACTTCACAGAAGAAGATGTACAAGTAATCAACAGATATATGAAAAAATGTTCAACATCCCTAGTAATAAGGGAAATGCAAATCAAAACTACCCTAAGATTTCATCTCACCCCAATTAGAATGGCGATTATCAAGAATACAAGCAACAATAGGTGTTGGCGAGGATGTGGTGAAAAAGGAACACTCATACATTGCTGGTGGGGTTGCAAATTAGTGCAGCCACTCTGGAAAGCAGTGTGGAGATTCCTCAGAAAGCTTGGAATGGAAACACCATTTGACCCAGCTATCCCACTCCTTGGCCTCTACCCAAAGGACTTCAAATCAGCATACTACAGAGATACAGCCACATCAATGTTCATTGCTGCTCAATTCACCATAGCCAGATTGTGGAACCAACCTAGATGCCCTTCAGTTGATGAATGGATAAAGAAACTGTGGCATATTTATACAATGGAATATTACTCCACAATGAAGAATGATAAAATTATGGCATTTGTAGGCAAATGGTCGAAATTGGAGAATATCATGCTAAGTGAGATAAGCCAATCTCAAAAAACTAAAGGACGAATGATCTCGCTGATAAGCAGATGAGGACATATAATGGGAGTGGGAGGGGTTAGCATTAGGTTTAGGGTTAGGTTTAGAGTTAGGCTAAGGAGAGCGGTAAGAATGAAGGAAAGAAGGACTGTATAAAGGGAAAAGGGTGGGAGGGGTGGGGGGGAACGGAAAAAAAATGAAACATCATTACCCTATGTAAACGTAAAAAAATAAATAAATAAATAAATAAAAAAAAAAAAAAAGAAAATCGTGCACCACGATCAAGTGGGGTTCATCCCTGGAATGCAAGGATGGTTTAACATCCATAAATCAATAAACGTAATCCATCATGTCAATAGACTTAAGGATAAGAATCATTTGGTTATTTCAATTGATGCAAAAGAAGTGTTCAACAAAATACAATACCCCTTCATGCTCAAAACATTAGAAAAAATAGGGATAGTAGGAACATACCTGAACATTGTAAAGGTTATTTATGCTAAGCCCATGGCCAACGTCATTCTTAATGGAGAAAAACTGAAACCATTCCCTATAAAAATGGGAACAAGACAGGGATGTCCTCTTTCACCACTTCTATTCAACATTGTCCTTGAAACTCTAGCCAGAGCAATTAGGCAGACTAAAGAAATTAAAGGGATACTAATAGGAAAACAGGAACTTAAGCTATCACTATTTGTTGATGGCATGATTCTATATTTAGAGGATCCAAAAACCTCCTCCAGAAAACTTCTAGACCTCATCAATGAATTCAGCAAAATAGCAGGCTATAAAATCAACATGCATAAATCTAAAGCAAATTTATACGCAAGTGATGAAAGAGCTGAAAGGGAAATGAGGAAAACAATTCCATTTGAAATAGCCTCAAAAAAAAAAAAAAAAAAAAACTTGGGAATCAATCTAACCAAAGCGGTAAAAGATCTCTACAATGAAAACTACAAAACATTGAAAAAAGAAATTGAGGAAGACCTGAGAAGATGGAAAGATCTCCCATGTCCTTGAATAGGTAGAATTAATATTGTCAAAATGGCCATACTACCAAAAGTGCTATACAGATTCAATGCAATTCCAATTAAAATCCCAATGATGTACCTTACAGAAATAGAACAAGCAATCATGAAATTCATCTGGAAGAATAAGAAACCCAGAATAGCTAAAGCAATCCTTAGCAGGAAGAATGAAACAGGGGGTATCGCAATACCAGATCTTCAACTGTACTACAAAGCAATAATAACAAAAACGGCATGGTATTGGCACCAAAATAGACAGGTAGATCAATGGTACAGAATAGAGGACATGGACACAAACCCAAATAAATATAATTTTCTCATACTAGACAAAGGTGCCAAAAATATGTAATGGAGAAAAGATAGCCTCTTCAACAAATGGTGCTGGGAAAACTGGAAATCCATATGCAACAGAATGAAACTAAACCCCTATCTCTCACCCTGCACAAAAATCAACTCACAATGGATCACAGACCTTGAAATCAGAGCAGAGACCCTGCATCTTATAGAAGAAAAAGTAGGTCCAAATCTTCAATTTGTTGGCTTAGGATCAGACTTCCTTAACAGGACTCCCATAGCACAAGAAATAAAAGCAAGAATCAATAACTTGGATAGAGTCAAACTAAATAGATTTCTCTCAGCAAAGGAAACTATCAATGCGAAGAGAGAGCCTACAGAGTGGTAGAATATCTTTGCCACTCATACTTCAGATAGAGCGCTAATTTCCAGAATCTATAAAGAACTCAAAAAACTCTACACCAAGAATAGAAATAACCCAATCAACAAATGGGCTAAGGATATGAAAAGACACTTCACAGAAGAAGACCTACAAGCAATCAACAAACATATGAAAAAATGTTCACCATCTTTAGTAATAAGAGAAATGCAAATCAAAACTACCCTAAGATTCCATCTCACCCCAATTAGAATGGCGATTATCAAGAATAAAAGCAACAATAGGTGTTCGTGAGGATGTGGGGAGAAAGGTACACTCATACATTGCTGGTGGGGCTGCAAATTAGTGCAGCCACTCTGGAAAGCAGTGTGGAGATTCCTCAGAAAACTTGGAATGGACCCACCTTTTGACCCAGCTATCCCACACCTTGGCCTATACCCAAAGGACTTAAAATCATCATACTACAGAGATACAGCCACATCAATGTTCATAGCTGCTCAATTCACAATAGCCAGACTGTGGAACCAACCTAGATTTCCTTCAATTGATGGATGGATAAAGAAACTGTGGTATATATATACAATGGAATATTACTCAGCTATAAAGAATAATAAAATTCTGGCATTTGCAGGCAAATGAATGAAATTGGAGAATATCATGCTAAGTGAGATAAGCCTATTTCAAAAATCCAAAGGATGAATGATCTCACTGATAAGCAGATAATGACACATAATGGGGGGTTGGAGGGGGGCAAGAATGGAGGAAGGAAGGACTGTGTAGAGGGAAAAGAGGGGTTGGAGGGGTGGGGGGAAGGAAAAAATAACAGAATGAATCAAACATCATTACCTTATATAAATGTATGATTACGCAAATGGTATGCTGTTACTCCATGTACAAACAGAAACAACATGTATCCCATTTGTTTACAATAAATATAAATTAAAAAAAAAACACTGATAAGAACATCTTTGTATGTGGAGGATATTCAATGTAAATTACATTTATAAAATATCTGGGAAGGTGGAAATGATTAATCATGGTCAGGAGGCTCCTTCTGACCTGCGAGTCAGGACCCTGGGAAGTGAAAGGGTACCAGGGCAGATCAGCCTGCTGGTTTTTGTCTTACTTCCCCTCTGCCTGTGTCACTGTGGGCTACACGTAGTTGCTCCCACTGCCATGGTTTACCCCACAGTGGTAGACACTCTCATCCTGTTCCTGGATGTTCTGGATGGTCAGGTACCGATTCAGGCCAGAGCCTGAGCCTGAGAAGCGATCAGGGATCCCATCCCCCTTGGATCCCACAATGCCACTAGTGCCCACTCGCATCACAAACCGGGGACTCTTCCCTGGGCTTTGCTGGTACCAGTCCACATTGTAACCACTGTAGCCACTGCTGAGGGTGCAGGTGAGTTTGGCTGTTTGTCCCAGGGAGGCTGATGCAGAGGGTGGTTGAGTCAGCACAGGTTGGGAGAGGGAACCTGTAAACACAGACACATCACAGTGGAAGGCAGAGCCAGGGTGCAGGTGTTTGGGGATCTGAGCCAGTGAGGACAGACTCAGGGTAGGGTTCTGCCTTGGAGCACAGAGGTCTGTTCCTACCTGGGCAGTAAGCGAGCATGAAAAGGAGGAAAATAGTCCCGACCATGTTGGACAAGTTTCCTGAGCTCCAGAGCTGGTGTGGGCTGCCCCCAGCCTTTCTTATCCCTTCCCACTGGCCTCAGGGAGGAGCAGCTCATGCAAATGTGCCTCCGCCCACTGCCTCTCACTGTCTGCCCTTCTTCTGGGCCTGGAATGATGCAAGACAAAGCCTGGAGTGTGGTGATGCTTTCATTTGCCTGATGGGCAGAACTGGGAGGAAGCAGGTGCTGGGGCTTCACAGAAGAACACAGTTGCTGAGCCCACATTGGTGACACAGGGTTCACCTCTTCTGTGGCCCCCTATGCAGAGGTGGAGTCCTCTGGGAACGTTTCCATCTGCGAACATACTTCAAGGGTTCCAGAAAAGTGTTCCATGATGTCTCCTGAATTTACATGTAGAAGTTTAGTCTTTGCATGGATTCTAACTCTGCCTTTTTACCTTTTTATTTTAATCGAGAAATACTCATGGAAATGTTTGTGTATCAAGCACTGTTCTCAGATCAATATTACCACTCTTCGTGGCAATTTGAGAGCTTGTGGTTTCCACAAAAAAATTCACCAGGAATCAATAATCCAATATGAAAAGTGCCATGAGAAAGAAGCATAGAGCTGGACGTTCCCTCTGCTTGAGGTCATTTAGGAAAACCAACTCAGAGGGTCATCATTCATTTTTCCTTCATGTTCTATCATCTTGGTGTCCATCTGTCCAGGATGTAAGTTGGCTGAGCTGTGTAAGATACTTGCCCAAAGACATCCATCACCCCAAGTTAGAGTTTACATGACCCTGATCTAATGAATGACATTTTCCCATTGGGCCACTGTGGTAAGGGTATAAGTGGGAATATAGATCTATAATTGAAATGACTACAAATTAAGAGGCTTGAATAAATACAAATTACTTATCTTACATTTGCAGGGGTCAGAAGAGTGACATGGATCTTACTGGCTAACCTCAGGGTTTCACAGGGTTGTGTTGCCTTCTGTGGGCTTCAGGGGAGGAAACTTTCTTCCTGCTTTCTCCAAATTCTAGGGGTCACCCACATTCACAGCTGGTGGTCACTGCTTCCATCTTCAAAGCCAGAAACCCTGAACGGAGACCTTCTCACATAACACCACTCTGGTTACTTCTTCTCACTTTCTCTTCCACTTTTAAGAACCCTCATGATCCCACTGTCTCCAGATAAATTCCAGAATTATGTCTTGACCTTAATGTGAGATGATTGGTAACATTAACTCCACATATAATATGTCATCACTTCATTGTACATCCTAGCATAATCATAGGATCCAGGGATTAATGTGTGCTCATCTTTGGGGCTCATTTTCTGTAATTACACTGCTCTGGCCAGGGGAACTTTTACCTGTTTATGAACTCATTGAAAATATAATAACACATCACCCAAAAGTCACAAGCATATGAAGTTGGGGTTTGTTGTGATTTTACATTACACATATATGATTCTTCATAGCAGATTGGGTAATTTATAATTATATATGATTTCATTATTATGTATATCAGAAAGTCTGTGTTCACACATTTCAAATTCAATATTCTGGTTTTGACTTTTTAGCACCATCTATAACACAGAGTAGGGTTACCTCTCGTTTCCTTATGGTTAATAGCACTGAGTAAATCTTAAAGCCGTCATTCCATGTACTGTGTAATAATCTGCTTATCCTCAGGCTGCAGGTCAGAGATGTACAGAGCACATGTGTACTTGTCCAGGCATCTTTGCTCCAGGCAAGTACCTGGTGACCCCACAACTCTGATACATATCATGAGTCTGAGTAGCATAGAAGACACCAGGAAGGGTTCCCTGTAATCTACTGGTACCATTGTATCTAGGATCTGCTGAAATTGGAGCCACTGTTCTGGGAATAGATGAGTGTGGCAGGTGATTCAGGAGAGGCAAAGATGGAGGGAAGTTGACTCAATACAACTTGGAGAGGGAACATGCAAACACAGATAGGAGTAGGAGATGAGGTAAGGGGAGGAGAAAACTTTCTCATGAGTTCTTAGACTGAGGAGTTGAAGAAAACTAAGAATCGAGACCTGCTGAAGACTGAGGTTCACCTGAGCAGCAATGGAGGAGGTGCAGGATTTGTACAAGTCATAGGGGGCACAGACCCTGATTCTCACATTGGCGCTGGGCTTTTGTAGGTGTCCTTTAATTTTTTACCCTCTGCTAGAGGAGGGTTGTTTATGCAACTGTGTTTCCATCATGGTTGGGCCTTGGTGCCAGAGTGTAGCACACAGTGCAGAGTGAGAAAGAATGAGGCTGCTTTCCTCCTTGGGGGACCCCTGGCAGGAAGCACCTGATGAGATGAGACAGACATAGATCTCTGCTCCAGTGACTCAATCAAGTCAGACAGAGCACAGCTGTTGAGTTCCCATCAGTGAACAGAGGCTCCACTGGCAAATTAGGGATCCTTACAGTGAAAGGTCCTAACTGAACAGTTGTGTGGGGATCAGAAGGTAGTCATACAGCATCCCCTGGTGGTGACAGAACACAAAGGACACCAGTGAAATGCAGAAGATAATAAACTATTTTGAAAATTTATACTCTGATAAAACAGGAAATCTTGAAGACATGGACAAATTTCTAGAGACAAATGACCTACCCAAACTGAATCAGGAGGAAATGTGCTATTTAAACAGATCAATTTCAAGCAATGAAATAGAAGATGCCATCAAAAGCTTACCAACAAAGAAAAGGCCAGGAGCAGACAGATTCTCAGTTGAGTTCTACAACACTGTCAAAGAAGAATTAACAGCAACACTCCTCAAATTATTCCATGAAATGGAAAAGGAGGGAACCCTTTCAATCTCATTCTATGAGGTGAATATCATCCTGATACCAAAATCAGCCAAAGACACATCAAGGAAAGAAAACTTCAACCAATATCCCTGATGAACATAGATGCGAAAATTCTCAATAAAATTCTAGTAAATCGCATACAAAATTATATTAATAAATAGTGCACCACAATCAAGTGGGGTTCATCTCAGGGATGCAAGGTTGGTTCATTATCCATAATCAACATATGGAACTCAATAGATGTAAAGACAAGAATCATATAATTATCTCAAAAGATGCAGAAAAAGCATTTGACAAAATATGGCACCCTCTTTATGTTAAAAACACTAGAAAAACTATGGTGAGTAGGAACAGACCCCAACATTGTAAAAGTCATATATGCTAAACCTAAGGCCAAGATCATTCTAAATGGAGAAATATTGAAAGTGTTCCCTCTAAAACCTGGAACAAGACAAGGATGCCCTCTTTCACCACTTCTATTCTATATAGTTCTGGAAAGCAATTAGATAGATGAAAGAAATGAAAGTTCTATGAACTTTGGTGTCATGTTCCTCTTGGAATTCAGAACCCAGATGGTAGTAGATGGTAGAGGTCATTACATAGTGGAAAATCTAAGTAAAAAATTTCTGAAGATAACTGACTGGAAATTTGAGCAGAAAAGAAATGGACATAGGTTAACCAGCCTGAGAGGACAGTACAGATGTAGGCTACAGGCACAAGACCCACAGGTGCAGTGCTAAGAAGTTCAGGGCAGGGGTTAAACACACATACCTTGTATGCCTCCCTCCCTCCCCCAATTCCACAACCATGACCTACTGTGGTCAGGGAGTTCCCAGATGTCTCTTGGTGATTAGGAGAGATGCTTTACTTTTATTTTGCAAGATCACTAATGAATGGAACCTCGGGGACCTTGGGGACCTCAGCAAAATGATTGCAATGGCTGGCGTTCTGTCTTGGGAGGTCCTAGCCAACAGATTCTGGGGCTGAAGGAAAATAATGGCCTAGGTGAAAGATGCTTCCCACCTCCCTCTGTGGATTACTTAAGACTCACCTTGTGTAGGTCCTCAGAGCAGACAGAGGGTGAAAATAGGAAAAGTAACAAAAAAGGGACAAAAGCAAAAAGAAGAAAAACAACTGACAGCTTCTACATGTAGGTACTCAATAGTTGAATGGAAATACCATTTGTAGTAAAAACTCAATTATATGGTTATATTAAAGAGACTAATGAGGGTAGAGGAAAGAGAAATTCAGGGATGTGACAAGTACAGGAATAAGACTGTGAAGGTTTCCATGGTGGTCTGAGTTCTGGTGACCCTCCTCCCTAGAGATGGACATTGGAGAATGGAAACTGCATCAGAAATATTTCACATGTCTCTAAAACCTAATGGGGAGATTGGTGAAGATCTGACGCTGCCAGAGAGAGACCTGATGGAGGAAAGAGCAGAAGGGAGACAGGAGGGAAGTTCTGAGGGAGGGCATCAGTGAGAGTCCATGAGACTGTGATCCCTGGATGTGTGGGCTGGTATAAAGAGTGGAGGATGTAACTGTGACCAAGGTAATGTCAGTATATCAGGTATAGATGTGTAACCTGCAAGACAAATTTCTCACCTTGTGGAATATGATGATGAAGTTGCTTTGTGGATGAACATGACTGCATTGGTCAGAATTTGAAGTTGCTGAAAATTATCTATTTTTTTTAAATGATCATCTCTAGACAATATAGTCACGAGCCCTTGTCTCTATTTTATCATTCATGGGTGCCTTCCTGATGTGTCCTATTGTGTTTCAGGTTACAGGTATGGCCTATGAGTTTCTGTCTCCTGTTCTTGGACATATCCTGCTGCAGAGGAGTCTATACTACAGGCACCTACACAGAAGCTTCTCAATGAAGGGGAAAGGTCGAAGATCTGTGGACCAAGAGGTTTTTGTATCATTTCCTCAGTATCTGAAATACCATGAGAAATGATAGTTACTTCCACTGACATGAGCTGTAGCACAGTAATAACCAGTCTCATCCTTTGGCTGCAGTCAAGAAATGAGCAAATACCCTGCATTGGATGAGGTATCTTTGGATCCAGAGAATCAGCTTGGGACCCCAGATCACTCTTGCTTAACTGAGTCTGAGTAGTAGCTGAAATGATGCTGGGGACTGAAATGATCCTGGGAGTAGCAGGTTTGTGCTGATACCAGCTTATTTACTAGTCACTAATACTGAAGCCACTACTCAGGGAGCAGGTGAGTCTGGCAGATGCTCCAGAAATTGCAGAGCAAGGGCAGCTGAGTCAACACAGGCTGGGAAAGAGAAACTGCCAACAAAGATAAAAATTGGTGCAGGGGAGAGATCACACTTGAGTTGTTGGGAGTTTGAACCAGAGGAATGAAACTCTAACAGAGAAGCTGACTGAATACTGCTCGGTACCTGAACAGTGAAATAGCAGAAGCAGGAGTAGATGAGTCCAGGCCATGGTTGAGGCAGCACCATAAACCTCACAGTGGTGCTGGGGGCCCCAGTTCTCCTTTCCTTTCCCACCTTCTGGAGAGAAGGGGCTGTTCATGCAAAGGTAAACACCAGTCCCTCTCTGAACCATGGTGCTGGAACTCAACTCACACTGCAGACTCAGGAGAAAGAATTTGTTTTACACCCTGGGGAATCCTAGGAAGAATCACCTGCTGAAAAAATGCCAAGACCCTTATTCAGGGGCTTTGTCAGAATTTCCATCTGTGAGCACAGCACCCAGCAATAAGAGCAAGGCTCCACTGAGTGAATGGTCCTTACGGAATAGCTGTGTAGGGAACACAAGAGAGTTTCACAGTGTCCCCTGCAGGTCTCAGGACACACAGCTTCCCTTGGCCCAGAGATTTGAGAGCCCAGCTGGTTTCTGCAGTATATTAGGTCTCTGCCCCTAGTCACACAAATATGGTCTGGGTCCCAGATAATTTGCTACCAATTCAGTGAGTGTAAATACTATATTTTTCCACTGTCTATGGGCAGTGTAAATATACAATTAAGTGACAATTTATAGTGTTAGCACACTGAGGAAATAAAAATTTCATCACTATTGAAAAACAGTTTAGAATAAGCACACATGACTGGTAAGCTGTTCAACTAATGCAGCTATTCTGAGTAAATAGTTGCATACCAACTACCATAATATAAACTGATGGTTGTTTTGATCTATTTTTTAGCTAATATAATTATTATTTATTATTTAATAAATTGAATTTATTATTTAATACATTGAAGGAAGTACAAGGAAACATCAGGGTTTTAACTGCTGGGCTCATCACATGCCATATTGTATAGAATTAATTCCAGCCTGGCACATACAATTTCTGCCAATCATTTATTTACTTCCTTTATACACTTTATTCAGGGCAAGAACATCTCCTCTGTTGACAATAAGCTCAAAAATTCTTCATTCTTTATGGTCTCACATCTAGACTTTATGTTTGGTTATTGATTCCAGGTGAAATTTTTGTAGAAACGACAGCTCCCCAATCATAGAGAGTCCACCTACAGTAGTTATATTGATCTGAGTATAGAGCTTTCCACAGAATTTCCAGGATTAAAATAAAAAGGTAAAGAGGCAGAGTTAGGATCCATGTGAAGACTAAACTTTTACATTTAATTTTCAGGAAACATCATGGAACACTTTTTGGGGCCCCTTGAGTATGTTCACAGATGGAAACGTTCCCAGAGGACTCCACCTCTGCACAGGGAACCACAGAGGAGGTGAACCCTGTGTCACCAATGTGGGCTCAGCAACTGTGTTCTTCTGTGAAGCCCCAGCACCTGCTTCCTCCCAGTTCTGCCTATCAGGCAAATGAAAGCATCACCACACTCCAGGCTTTGTCTTGCATCATTCCAGGCCCAGAAGAAGGGCAGACAGTGAGAGTCAGTGGACGGAGGCACATTTGCATGAGCTGCTCCTCCCTGAGGCCAGTGGGAAGGGATAAGAAAGGCTGGGGGCAGCCCACACCAGCTCTGGAGCTCAGGAAACTTGTCCAACATGGTCCGAACTCTTTTCCTCCTTATGATGCTTGCTCACAGCCCAGGTAGGAGCAGACCTCTGTGCTCCAAGGCAGAACCCTACCCTGAGTCTGTCCTCACTGGCTCAGATCCCCAAACACCTGCACCCTGGCTCTGCCTTCCACTGTGATGTGTCTGTGTTTACAGGCTCCCTCTCCCAACCTGTGCTGACTCAGTCACCCTCTGCATCAGCCTCCCTGGGACAAACAGTCAAACTCACCTGCACCCTCAGCAGTGGCTACAATAATTACGCAGTGAACTGGTATCAGCAAAGCGCAGGGAAGAGTCCCCGGTTTGTGATGTGAGTGGGCACTAGTGGGGGGATGGGATTCTCAGGCTTAGGCTCTGGCCTGGATTGGTACCTGACCATCTAGAATATCCAGGAACAAGATGAGAATGTCTTTCTCTTTCTTGGACAAGGGATCTTCTTTCAACCTGAACTTTAGTTCAGGAATTCTTCCTTCTTTATCTATTTATTCTATTTTTGATGATGCATTCTGTCCACGATTTTCTTTAAAATTATTGACATGGTTTTCTTTATTTCTATTAGTGTATTTATTATAGTTCAAAATGAAGTCTTTTTCTAGTATGCCTGATGCCTTTGCTTCCTCTTAGGTAGTTTCTATCAACTGTTTTTTGTGGGTTTCTGTATGTGTTTTAATTGACTGGCTTCACTAGGTATGTGCTAAATTTTCCTGTTACTGCCTCATAATTTCATTTGGAAAAAAATGGAGATTTGGGGTATTATAATAGAATGACTCTGGAAATCAGAGTCCTACCAGAAGGACTTTATTTTTGTTGTGGTTATAACTGCTCTTTCTGTTGTAGGTGTTATTGTCTTCAACCATGCATTGCTTTGTGATTTTTCTGGGCTATTTCTTTAACTGGATTATTTGCATGTGTAATAACTAACCTCTGCATTTAATGACAGTAGTGGTTAGCTAATTATTAAACAGATATTTCCAGAAATGCATAGAAATAATACATCCCTCAGTCTTTGCTGAGTGTTGTGGTGCAACTTTAACACTTGACTTTAACTAATGTAACATCAGTTTACCCCTCTATCTTATCTTTCACTTCATTCTAGCAAAGATGCAATTTCAGCCAGAGGAGAGAGCTTAAGGTCTTTTCCCTTCCTACCCAGGCATGCACATAGCCCAGGAAAATGCAAGTGGTCTTCTAGAGTCATAGGAGTATGCCAGAGATAACTTTAACACCCCCTAAGAATTTCTACACCCTAGTTTTTCCTTGCACATATTTGGTCAGCGTCCTTTTTTTTTTCTTTTTTCATTTTTTATACTGGTTCACTTATTCCTAATGTTAATGGATCACTCTGATGGTTTTGATAAACACATTGAGAATGGAACTGCTTCAATTAGATAAACTCTGAATTAATTAAAATTAGGCTAAGTACCCCTCCTTTCCCAGACATCCCAGAAATCTGACTCAGTAGCCCTTTTCTCTTGCTTTTTTCTTATCCCTTTTTTTGGGGGTAGGGGCACCAGGGATTGACCCTTGAACCACATCCCTAACCCTACTTTGTATTTTATTTAGAGACAGGGT